>NC_140079.1:20193900-20869949 GCF_964194135.1 Talpa europaea
TCAGTCCTTCCAGACTGGGACTCCAGACTCTTGCCTTTGTTGAAGGAGGCTCCCGCCAAATGCCTGGTGGATGGTATCTAAGGATCCCCAGAATGCAAGGGTTAAAGTCCTTCTCAGAGAAAGCAGCCCTTCTCAGGGAAGCATTGACCTTCAAGAGCTGGTTCCAACCCTCACTCCAGCCACCCCCAGGCCCACCAGTCCCCCTAGGGCTGAACTAAAGAATGAAGATTTCTATCCACGGGAGAGCTGAGGTCTAGGAGGACCCTCCGTGGGAAAGTGATCGCTCCCAGAGCTCCCCAAGTCCTCCCTGCAGCTCTGCTGTTTGTGCCCACCAAGAGGCCTAAGGGCACTCAACCCCTTCTGCTGGGGTTCAGCCCTTTCCAACTCCAAATCCAGTTACACAGCTTCCATAAAAGGGCATTTCCGAAAGGCCCTCAGGGCCTTTACAAAGGGGCAAAAAGTCTCCAAAGGCCATTCTATCCACTACTGTGGGTGGAGGAGGAGGGAACTCTTCGTGTTTAAAGACCTTGAAAGGAAGGGATCCCTTGCATCCCCTCGCCTCCCATCACATTCTGTTCCCCCTCTGGTCTGCATGTGGGAATGATGGGTAAGTGTATGGAGGGATGATGGATGGCTACATCAATGGCTGGGTGGCTTGGTGGGTGGTCTCAAAGTAATGGTGGAATTGGTCTGACTTCCACCAAAAAATGGTGGAATTTGCTGCCTTGTAAAGTTTAAGAGGTAAAATGATCTGGCACATATGATTTCCAGAGAAGGACTTTTATGGAGTGAAGGTAAATTTGGCCTCTTCAGACTCAGCCTGCCCTGCCAACCAGCCCCCATTGAGTCCCTTCTTCCCACGCCACCTACCAGCCAAGAACCTCCTCCCAGGCTTCTTTCACGAGGCATCTCAAAGCCGTTCCCCTCCTGGAAGCCTCCCTTGATTCAGCAGCAGAGCGGCCCCACCCAACCCTTGCTGTGCCAGGCAGCACCCTATTGTCTCCCCAGAACCTTCAGATGAAAGAGGAAACCCCTTAAAAGGAGATAATTCTTACAGCTTCCTTGGAATCTCAGGGTTGGGAGGGAGAAACCAGCCGGTCCATCCTCTACCTTTGAGCAAGACTTGATCTAGAAACGTCCTTTAAAAGACTTGCAAGGAGAATGATTTCACAGCCTCCCTCAGCCATCCACTTCAAGCTTTACCCTTCACACTTTGAGTCTAAGGAAACACTTTGTAAAGGATAGAGTTGGAGTTGACAAACTGTGCAAAAGACAAGATCAGGAGTGATCTCAGGGGTAAGGGAAGCGCAATCTTAATGCCTGCATGGTTCTTTCAGCTTCTTGGGGTTTCTGTCCTTTGGGTGTGCCTTCATCACAGACAACAGCAAGATGGCTATGGTTGTTTAAAACTTTAAAGAAATAAAAAAAATTCTGAAGTCTAATATTCTCATTTCTGTTATCCTTAATAGTAGAGTTGTTCCTGAAATCCAAGGAGTTTCGATTATATATTAAAAGAGCTCTGTAGATTGAGAAGTACTGTTCCTAACCTCATAAATTCCCCCGTGGGAAGAATTTTTAAAAGCAGGACTGGTTTCTACGTGCCCAGAATATTTCAGGTATCTACCTGGGAAAGGAACCAAGTGGCACTTCTCCAAGGACCGGTGCTCCTAGCCCTGGGGTACAAAGGACAGAAGACGCTGTCCCCACTCTCAGGGGCTCTTGATGTCTTATTCCCCCTTGAAGAGCTGTCTTTTGCCCCTTCCAAGTTTCTACCCCATGAAAAGATACTGGGTCTTAACTGGAGCTCTCACGTAAGCAGAAGCAAGGCAGAGCCTCTCCAAAGGAAGGCAATGAAACCTGGACCCGGTGGGATAAGCATGACCTAGGACGCCCTCTTAATGGCAAGTTCACAGATGGCTCTGCCACCCCCAGTCCCTGGCCCGGACCTCCCCAACACTTGCCTAGGACTCGGGGGAAAATGCCACTGGATCAGACTGACTTCTCCCTGTAATTCCCCATCAACACCCATAAAGGAAAGTGATGGTTAGCTCTATGTGTCAATTTGGTTAAGTTATAATACCCAGTTATTTAATCAAACACTAATCCAGGTGTAGCTACGGAGGTATTTTGTAGACGTGGTTAACATCTATAGCCAGTTGGCTTTAAATAAAGGAGATTACAGTCTATAATATGGTTGGGCTTCATTGAATCAGTTGAAAGAAACAGGTTTCTCTGAGAAGAAGAAATTCTGCCTCAAAACTGTACCATCAGCTCTTGCCTGAGTTGCCAACTCAACTGACACCTTCAGATTTGGGACTCATCCTTCCCTACAATTACATGAGCCACCAATTCCCTGAAATAACCTTTATAGAAAGAACCTATTGGTTCTGTTTCTCTATGGACTGTTAATACCTGTCGCAGCCCAGTTTGGCCTCCCTAAAACCTTCATAGACTTCCTCAGGCAGAGAAGAACTTTCATGAGAACAGGCTTTCTGTGGGTACAACTGGAACTGGGGTGAGAGTGGCAGGTAAGGAGAGTTTGGGTGGAGGAACTCAGGGATTTTCTTGGTGTGTGAGTTTAGGCAACTTACTTAATCTCTCAGAGCCAGTTTTCTCACCTACAAAATAAAGATAATCATAACTTCCTGGCAGGACTGTTGAGGAATTAGGAGGTAATGATGGTGGAAATACCTAGAGAGTACAGAGCTCAAAAAAAATTGCTCAATTTGTTTTTGCTTAATTCATCACTTTGAGGAAAAGGGGCGAGGACTCCCTTGCTGGGGAAAGGATGGGGAGGTCACCCCGTGGGGCACCGGCTGGCCTTCCTTCCCCTTGGGCGCAGTGATGGGGTGAGATCTTTAACCCTCTATGCCTGGCTGTCCTCTGCTTGTATGGCCTAAGTACCTTCCAGCCCTGAAGTTCTGTGATTATAGGGCTGCAACTTAAAATAAAGAGAAGGGCAGTGAAAATAATTAAAGACTTGGACACAGAACCTGAGAGGAAAGGGTTAAAGGCCCTGGGATTACTTAGCCTGGAGAAGGGGTGGCTTAATAACACCCTTCCCAACCCAGGGAAGGTTACTTGGATGTGGGCACTGGCCAGCTTCTCTCCACCTCTCTAAGGGCAGAACAAGAGGCAGCAGGCCACCAGCTCAGCTAGAGGGACCCAGCCCCACAACGGGGTGTCTGCCTTGCCTAAGAAAACATCTGCTCCTTCCAGCACTTGTGGGGGGGTGCGTGATTTGCACACCTGCCCTGAGTGGGGAAATGGATTGGATGACCTCTAGGTTGCTGCCTTGCTGTTTGAATTCTAGAAACTAATTTCCCTGGATAGAAGGAAGGAAAGAGAGAAGGAAGGAAAAACCAGATCAGACTGAACAGGTGTGGTGGGGCTGGCCCAGCCAGGCTCTGCTGCACTGCTCCGCCCTACCCTGCCCCCCTGGTCAGCAGAGGGGAGTCATCCAGGGAAGCCCAGGGGTTGGGAGTGGTCAGTCAGGGCAGACAGGATGGTCAGACACAGAGAGGAGTCGATGCTCTGGCCTTGTTCCTAAGACCTCAGGAAACACCTTCCTCCCTCATTCCTTCCACAAAGGTTAAACATGAACCTGCCCAGCTTCAGGCAGTGCTAACAGGAAGATGTTATGAAAAATAAGATCCAAGGCTGATAAGAAGCACTCTCTCCCCAGGGACATGCAAATGCCGCTGGCTCCCCCTCAGACCTCTGAGCTTCTTCTCCATCCTCATCATCATAGTCATCATCAGAATGACAATACTAGTTAGCAGTTTTGATCGAGGGCATGCTCTCTGCCAGGCATACATTGATACTACCCAATGTCTACAGCTCTCCCCGGGATACTGTACAGTTCAGGAAACAGAGAGGTAAAGCAACTTGCTCAGGTCACACAGCAGAGCTGGAACTCAGTCCAGTGTCATTTATTCAGGCCATCCCAGCTTCACTACTAACGGATGAGATCCTTTTGTCCCCATCTTATGAATGAGGACACTGAGGCTCAGTTGATCAACTTGCCCTCAGGTACTCAACTGTCGACCAATGAAGCCAGATTTCCCAGTTCTCAAACCTGAACAACTCCCCGACTAGATGAGGAAGATAGAAGACCCTCCCCCCAGCCTGCTGCTCTCTTTTTCCCATGGGGGGAGGGAGTAAATCTCTGTGGAGTCCCCCACAGGGTGCGAGGCAAGGGCTGTTCACCTGTCCATCAGAGGGATTGTACAGAACAATATCAATAAAGAGCATTGTTATCATTTTTTTATAGAGGCATGTTTATTTATTTGTTTGTTTGTTTGTTTGTTTGTTTGTTTGTTTTGTTTATACAAGCACTGGGTACAGTCAGAAGCGCAGGAGGGTGAGAGAATTCACCAGAGCCAGAGCGGGGAGCAGAGCAGGCAGAAGGACCGAAGCACACTGCTGAGGGGAGCAGCGGGCGGCAGGAGAGGCCTGCGCGCCATGAGGGACCCTCCTCTCGTGGCCGGGGAGCAGCCGGGGATCGAACCGGCGCTGCAGAGGCCATGGGCAGCTTCGCAACCCAGCGCTCGACCGCTGTGCCACCAGGGAGGCCCTGTTATCATTATTTATTAAGCACTTGCCAGGTAGCAGGCACTGTGCTAAGCCCTTCACATGTATATGTCACTACCTTCCTCCCATAATCTTATCAAGTAGCTGCTTCCATTCTCCCCATGTGACAGAGGAGGAAACCGGGGCCCAGAGAGGTTAAGAAAATTGCCCAAATAACCAAAATGAAAATGCATACATCGTGCAAATATGAAAAATGATGTAAGAATTATATAAAATAAAATATTAAAAAAAAATAAAAGAAAACTGCCCGAGGGTCACAAGGTTAATCAGCAGCAGAGCTGGGTTTTGAACTCCACCTAATGTGACTCCAGAAATTCTCCTTCGAATCCCTCGAATTGTGCTGCTGATTTTTCCCTACTCAGCAGGGTATGTTAACTGATCTGAGAGTCTAACAGCTCCTTTTGTGCTGTCTCTAGAAATTCTTTCCATGTCTGCCACATTTTTCCAGTCTCTACTCCTGGGAAGTACATCTACATTGTGTCTTACTGCCCCATGCCCTACTCTGACTTTCGCTGACTTGGAACTGGGGGAGATCCTTCCCAAGAGGCAGCTGTGAGGTCAAAATTGGCTCTTCTGGCCCTGGCAAAGCCTGGCTGCCTGTAATGACCTCACCTGTGAGTACAGCTGAGCCCAGAACCTGAACGAGACCCACAGTCACAACTAGACCCAGAGCCTGACCAGATCCTGAACCAGATTCTGAACCTAAAACTGAACCAGAGCCAGGACCAGAACCAGATCCTGAAAGTGAACCTGAACCTGAATCAGAGCCAGGACTAGAAAGGGAAGCAGAACCAGAGCCAGGACTAGAGTCACAGCCAAAATCAGAGCTATAATCTGAACCAGAACCAGAGTTACAACCACAATCAGACCTTGAGCCAGAGCCAGAGGCCAGCCGGAGCACTCCCTGAAAGGCCAAGGGGGCTGAGGAGGCTGCCAAGCCCCACAGAGGCAGAAGGCATGAGTCCCGTGGATAGAGATGAGGTCGCCTCTGCCTGAGTCACTGCCCAGCCAGACAGCTCTAAGGAGGGGGGACAGTGAGGGAAGCAAGGAGAGCAAACTGAGCTCAGCACTCCTCCCTGTACTGCACCAAGGAGGCCACGCTGCCTGCCTGGACCCAGAGAAAAACCCCAGCCTGGCTGTCATGTGCTGGGGATGTTGGCTTCCAGCAGGGAGCCACTGGGGTCTCCAGCCCTCATCTTCCAGGGGGACGCACCCCGCACACCCAAAAGTGAACCAGACCTATCTGCGGTTCCCAGCAAGCCTGTGAGTGAGTGCTCACCCTGGGGCCATTCACCAGCTGTCCCCTGGCACTCCACCCATGTTGGGGCTTAGCTTAGTTGGCATTTCCTCCAACAATGGTTTCTTGACCCCCACGCCCAAATCCAGGCTGAGCGGCGCCTCCCTGCACCCCCAGCTCCGCCTAGATCCCCAGGGGCTACCTGCTCACCTGCTTACTCTGTTAACCCCACTACCACCATGGGGCCATAAGTCCCATCATCTCCATGTCTGCGGTGCCTAACAGTGCCCTGTGCCCCTCAGGAGCACCACAAATCTGTGAGTGAGTGGACGGTTAAAACAGAATAAAAGAGACAGCAGGTATAGGTTTTCCGAGCAGAGCCAGGCCCTCCTTGGACTGTAAAATGAGGGTAAGACCAGGGCTGAGATCCTGACAGACGGAGCAGCCATACCATGGCAGGCAGGGTGGGGCATGGTGACTCTGGAAAGGGGCCAGTGCAGAGATGGGAATTCTGTTCACCTTTCCCTTGAATTTGACAGTTTCCAGGGAAACCAGGTGCCAGGAGAGGAGACGTGTTGGGGCAAAGGCAGCTTGTCCATCCTGTTACAGATCAAGCACTGACACTAAGAGGCAATGCAGCGAGAGCAGCCTGCTTCCTCCCGGGAGAGGGAAGGTGGTAGTGCTGCAGGTGCAAGAGAGGAGAAAAGGGGCCTCCCTGGGGGCCTAGGGGTTAAGTCTCTGAGCTATCATCACTGAGGCCCGGGAGCTGGCCACATGGCACAGCAGACCTCTCCAGCCTCCCCGCTGCTCCCCTCAGCAGTGTATTTCAGTAGATCCGTCTGTTCTGCTCCCCACTCTGTCTCTGGTGAATCCTCTCAACCCCCGTACCTCTGGCCTACACCCCAGTTCTTCTATGCAAAAATAGAGACAGAGAGGAGAAAGCCAAGAAGCAGTGCCTTTCATAATCGCCCCAAAGCAGGGCACTTGCTGTGCAGCCCCAGCTTCATGATACCCCTGGCCCAGGCTGCTGCCAGGAGTCTCCCCACACAGAGCCAATCTGCAGCCAACAGTGGACCCAGGAAAACGGGGTAGGGAGGTGATAGAGGGATGGGAAGGAGACAGGAAAAAGGACGGCTGCAGGATGAAGGAGAACAAGAAAGCAGCAGTGAGAGCAAGACCCAAAGCAGTAGAGGAGGTAGTGCATGCCAAAATGTATACCCCCCACCCCACACCCCCCACACTCCCTATGCCACCCGCCCCAAGGCCTTTCCCCATCAGGGTCTCCTGTGAATGCACAGCAGCTCCATGAGGCATAATTATCCTTTTCTTCCCTTTGATTCTATTTCACTTTTTATTATAGAAAACTTCAGAAATCAACATAATAGTCTAATTTAAATTCCAGCGTACCCATCACCCTGCTTCAACCAGAGTCGTGCTGGGCCTGTCTCCCTTCACTCTCCTTTCACCCATTCACTTTGACTGGTTTTGTTTGTTTTTTTGGACATTATTTGTCAGGAAAATTTGCATCCATGAAAATGTACAAATGTTAGCTCTATGATGTTGATAAATGTTTATATCCAAGTCCCCCACATCCCTACCATAAAATGGTCCATTATCATCGCACTGGAAATTCTCTCCTGGTCCTTCCCAGTCCGTCCCACCACCTCCACCCCAAACTAATCTAATTCTTAACTCAACAGTTTTGCCTAATCTGTTTTTACAGGCAAATGTTTATTTCTCTTGGATGAATACCTATGAGTAAAATCACCCCGTCAAAGGGTCAGTGAATGTGTAACTTCGAAGAGGCTGTGGAGTTGTTCCCAGAGCGGTTGCACTGTTTGGCATCCCCACAGAGAGATGAGCTGCTTTCCCATGGCTCTGCGGTCTCCTCAACATTTGGCTGTTGTCGGGCAGTTAAGATTTAGCCACCCAGGGCCTCCCTGGTGGCGCAAGAGGTTGAGACGCAACCTATGAAGCTATCTGCAGCCACTGCAGCATGAGTTCAATCCCTGGCCAGGGAGCTACCCACATGGTGCAGCAGACCTCTCCTGACTCACCTGCTGCTCCCCTCAGCAGTGTATTTCAGTCATTTTGCCTGTTCTGCTCCCCAACATCTCTGGTGAATCCTCTCATCCCCCACACCTCTGGCCTGTACCCCCATTCTTGTATGCAAAAATAAATAAATAAATCTTTTTTTTTTTTTAATTTTCTAGAGGCATGTCTTATTTATTTATCTATTTGTTTGTTTGGTTTATACATGCACTGGGTACAGTCAGAAGCCGGGAGGGTGAGAGAATTCACCAGAGCCAGAGCAGGGAGCAGAACAGGCAGAAGGACCGAAGTACACTGCTGAGGGGAGCAGCGGGCGGCAGGAGAGGTCTGCGCGCCATGTGGGACCCTCCTCCGGTGGCCGGGGAGCAACCGGGGATCGAACCGGCCCCGCAGAGGCCGCGGGCAGCTTCGCAACCCAGTGCTCAACCGCTGCGCCACCAGGGAGGCCCCGAATAAATAAATCTTTTTAAAAAAAAAGATTTAGCCATCCTAGTGGGTTGCAGCGGTGGTGATGTGCATTATTCTAATGACACCCGATGTCCTGGGCTCACCGGTGTTCCTTCACCTTCTTTTGTGTACTATCTGGATTTTTGCCCACTTACAATGAAGCTGTTTGTCTTTTTCTTATGGAAACATTGGAATTTGGGGTCTATTCTGGTAACAGATCCTCTGTCAGAGATGTGTTTCCTGAATAATTTTCCAAATCTGTGACCTGCCTGTTCATTTTCTTGCAGTGTCCTCTTATCAGATTTGTCAAGGCATAATTTATGTAAAATGCATCTATTTTAAGTGTACAGCCCAGTGAATTTTTGACAAATGTGCAAGGTCACGTAAAGACTATGGGAAGTATGATACAGAACATTTCTATCCCCCCAAGAAGTTCTCATGGTCTGGATTACACTCCCTAGCCCCCGGAAACCAGGAAAGCAATAATGTGTTTTCTGGCAATAGAGTTCTGCATTTTCTAAAATTTCATATAAATAGAATCTTGCCGTATGTGTTCTTTTATGCCTGGCTTCTTCCACTAAACATATTGCTTTTGAGATTCAACCATGTTCTGCCCAGACCAACAGTTCCTGTCTACGGTGAGTAGCATTCCACCACAAGGCTGAGTCTCAGTTTACCCATTCACCATTGGTGGATATTTGAATATTTCAGTTTCTGCTATGAATATTTATGTAAATATCTTTGTTAATTTTTATCTCCCCTGGGGTGGTTTTGTTGGGTCATAAGTAAGAATATGGTTACCTTTATAAGTAATTATCACACCATGGTCCAAAGTAGCTATAACATTTCACATTCCCACCTACAATAGTTTCCTCCCCCTGCCAACACCTGGTAGATTCAGTCTTTTTAAACCATGATCATTCCAATATACAGTAAGCCCAAGTTACCACAAAAAAAAAAAAAAGCAATTTAAAAAATATTTTAAGCAAATCCATCTTAGGCATTGTAGTGCATATGCAGAGGTGTCTCTGTGATTTTAATTTGTGTTTACCTAGTGACTAATGTGTTGAGCTCCTATGCATGTGCTTATTTGCCATTGTTAACCTCGATGGTTGAAAAGTCTCCCTGAATCTATTGCTTACCTTTGAATCAGGTTGTTTTATCTTCCTCTTAAGTGAGAAGAAGTTGGTTTTTTTTTAATATCCTGGATCCAAATCCTTATAGATATATGCTTAGTAAATATTTCTGCCCCATTGTGGCTTATCTTTTCCTTTTGTTTAATCACATGTTTTAAAAAGCAAAAGGTTTTCATTTTGATGAAGCCTAAGATATTGATTTTTTTCATATAGAGATTTGATTTCTGCCTCCTGCAAAGAAGTCCTAGTTTAGCAATCCAAAGTCACAGAGTTTAGATCTTTGACCCACCATTTCTTTTTTTTTCTCTTAAATTCTTTTTTTAATATATTTTTTTATTTTTTACATCGTTGTTCATTTTTAAACACCCCCTCAGGTGTAGTCCCCATAGAGTGTCCTTCCCCACCCCCTCAGGTGTAGTCCCCATAGAGTTTCCTTCCCCAATGCACCCGTGCACCATCACCTTAGTCCCCTGTGCTCCTCCCTCCCTTGGACCCACCATTTCAAGTTAATTGTTTGTGATGTAAGACAAAGGTCACATTTTCCCCTATATATAGATATTCAATTGTTCCAGACCATTTGATGAGAAAGCTATCATTTTCTCCACTGAACTATCTTGGTACCTTTGAGAAAAAATCAATTAACTATGTGTGTAAGTCTATTTCTGGATACTTCTTTCCAATCGTTGATCCAAACATCTATTCTATGCCATGATACACTGTTTTAATTACCGTAACATTATTATAAGTCTTAAAATTAGGTAGCAATTCCTCCAACCCTATTCTTTGTTTTTTATCTTCTCTTTAACTACTATGACCTATTGTACTTCCATAGGAATTTTAGAGTCAGCCTGTCAATTTCTTCAAAACCCTATTGGAATTTTGCCTGGAAGTATGTTTGATCTATAGATCAGTTTAGGGAGAAACAACTTCTTTTTTTTTTTTTTTAAGATTTTTATTTATTTATTTATACAAGCACTGGGTACAGTCAGAAGCGCGGGAGGGTGAGAGAATTCACCAGAGCCAGAGTGGGGAGCAGAGCAGGCAGAAGGACCGAAGTACACTGCTGAGGGGAGCAGCGGGTGGCAGGAGAGGTCTGCGCGCCTTGGGGGACCCTCCTCCGAACACTCCTCTGGTGGCCGGGGAGCAGCCAGGGATCGAACCGGCACTGCAGAGGCCGCGGGCAGCTTTACAACCCAGCGCTCAACCGCTGCGCCACCAGGGAGGCCCAGAGAAACAACTTCTTAACCTTATCAAGTCTTCGGTCTGTGAGCATGGCCTATATCTCTATTTAGAACTTCTTTAAAAAAAAAAAAAAAGATTTATTTATGCATATAAGAACTGGGGCATAGGCTGGAGGTGCAGAGGGGGTGAGAGGATTCACCAGAGACAGAATGGGGAGCAGGACAGGCAGATCTACTGAAATACACTGGTGAAGGAAGCAGCGGGCAAGACAGGAGAGGTCTGCCACGTCATATGTGGGTTAGCTCCCTGGCTGGGGATCAAACTCATATCACAGTGGTTAGCGATAGCTTGATAGTGCTGTCCCTGCACCACCAGGGAGGCCCTCTATTTAGAACTTCTTTTAATCTCCCAATGGTATTTAGAGTTTTCAAGGTACTGCATTAATTTTTATAATTTGTCCCTAAGTATCTCATGTTTTTATGCTGTTGAAAACGTTATTTTTAATTTGAATTTCCAGTCTTTGGTTCTAGTATATAAAAATACAATTTGTTTTGTACATTGAACTTATATATTCTGCAACCTGCTGAACTTACTTATTAGTCCTATACCCTTGCTTTTTATGGACTTCTCAAGATTTTCTCCACAGGTAATCCTGTTGCCAGCAAATAAAGATAACTTTGAAACTTCCCTTCAAAACATCATGCCTTTTATTTCTTTTTCTTGAATTATTGCATTGGCTGGGGTCTCCATACATTGTTACATGCAGAGTTATAACATTTGGGGACTTAGGGTGGGGGCAAATAGGTAAAGGTTGCCAAAAGGTACAAACTATGTTATTAACTGGTTCTGGGATTGCAATATACAGACTAGAGTTAATAATGCTGTTTGGTACATTTAAAAATCAGTAAAAGAGTACATGGGGATAATGTACCGTGGTGTTTGGGGAAAACCGCCATGGAAATCAAGATGTGATGGCTGACAGGGAAAAAAAGAAGAGACAGAATGTTCCCACGAGACCTAGCAGTTCCTGAGGGAGACCTGCCCTATATTTCCTGCAGAGAACAGAGACATTTCATATGCCAGGGAAGTATTTTCTGTTGGAAGACTAGGGGCCACTATAGGGCCTCACCAAGGACTTTTTCAGGAATAGCTCATCCATTGTGTGTTCAAAAGACAAGTCCCAGGAGAAGCCAAGGACAATCAGCAGACCAGGGAAGCCCTATATTTAGGAGACCCAAATACCCAGCATTCCTTACATTCATTCTGGTGGTGGCCAACATTCTTGGCGCAGGTCTGTGTCCGCGCCTGCGCTGTCCGGGTGTCTGCCTGATATGGAAGCCTCCCAACCACCCTGGGAGAACCTCATAGATGCCACATCGACATCACACTTTCTTTTTCAGTCTTCTGTGAGTTTTTTAATGAATCAATTCCCTGGAGACAGATTGTCCATTCGGGATCAAACTTCAGGATCTGAACGCAATGAACAGCCCAAAAACCCCACACACCTACACATAGCAGGCACTGCTCCCTTTGGAGGGTCTGACATGGGGTCCAGGCAGGTGCCTGAGTGGACTTGTCCACCTCGGCTGTGGGCACAGGGATGGTGGACAGTCCCAGTTACCAAGGATGTGGCAGATCTTGACTAAGCCTCGGGATATACATATCCTGGGGTGGGGTAATAGGCCTACCTACAGGGAGTGAGAAAAGGCTGGACCAAGGTCTGAACCCCACACACTTACAGGATTCCTCGGGTCCCTGTCCCCACCTGGATTTCTCAGGAACCTCCCGCTGCTCTCCCTCCCACACCCCAGCTCACGCTGAGTCATTCTCCACTCACCAGCCAAAAAGATCTTTCTGAAACATGAATGTATCTTGTCAATGCCTCCCTCCTTCATATGTCTGCCCAACCAAAATCCCTTTGATGGCTTCCCATTGCTCTCAGGATAAAGACCAAGTCCTTGAGATGGTCCAAATCCCTGCAAAGTCTGGCCTGTCATTGTATCCTCGGAGCTTAGCCCAGGCAGGAGCTTATTGAATGAATGACGTTCTAGTTGAGTGGCATCCTAATACCCGCTCCGTTTGTATTGCAGATCAAATGAGTCAACTCAAGTGAAGGTGCTCCCTAAAGCTTTAAAGCCTGCAGGGGTGGTGGGCATCCTTCTGGCTGAAGTGACAAGGGGAAGTGGATACAAGCAGAGAGTTGAGGAGCAAGGGCCGGGCAGAGGCTCGGGAGCCCCCATGTGGCGAGGCTGGGCCGGCGCTGCGGACCATCTGCCAACGTGGGAGCGGTGGGAAGCTTGGCGCCAGGGCACTCCAGCTGTCGGGCCTGCCCTGGCTCGCTGGGCTTTGAAGGCAGCTCCCGCCCCCCCAACTTCCAGCCCCTGTGTCATCGCGACGCTGGGATGCGCTTTATGTCTACCGTCAGCTTCCCTTCCTCCAGCAAAGGGAGACCTGAGTCTGGTGCCTGGTGAGCCTGGGGTGGGGGGGTAGGGAGGCTGGGGCTTGACTTCTATAAGGTTCTGTCGGGCTAGGGGAGGCAGAGGAGGAGAGGATAAATCTTCCCAAGGAGGCTGAGGGCTGTTCTGAAATCCACTACCCAGCCTCCGCTCCCCAAGGAAGGAGAGCCTCTTGTTCTAAAGGAGAGGGTCAGCTAGTGATCCCCACCCCTCCCTGGTGTGTTTTGTATCCGGCTCCATGCCCAGCCCCATCGGTCAGTTCTGGATTCTGTCTTCTGGGTTTGCTGCCCCCTGCTCCCCTCTCCTCTTTGAAGACAGGCACCCAGCTGTAGTAACTCATTTCCCACCTCTAATGCCAGCCACTGCCTGGCACGGAGTGGGATTGCAGAAGTAGTTGCAGAGGCTTTCAGCATGAGCAAATGCGCTCATTTCACACTCACAGGTACCCCCTGCCATGGATGTTTATTACTTTCATTTTACTGATGAGGAATCTGGGGCCCAGGGACATGGGCTGAGCAGGTGCAGGGGAGCTGGCTGGATGCTGAGAGCTGCTCACAGGAGATTTCCCAGACTTCACCGGCATGAAGTAGACAGTGACAGGACAGAGAACCCACTCACTCAACAGACGGGCCACCTCGCCTGCCCCCATAGAGTCCCCGTGTGTAGGAGCGGCTGTATCTGCGCCTGGCACCGGGAAGCAGTAGTGGCAGCCATAGAAGCAGCGTCTGCTGTTCTGAGCTCCTGGGAGGATTCAGGGACCCATGAGCTCCTGTCCAGGTTGCTCTGTGACAGAGCTTCCTGACCTTTCTCACGGCATGGCTCTCAAGAAGATGATAATCCAGATTAGCATGTTGAAATTAAGTGAGGGGCTGCTTTTAGCCAGAGGCAACAGCTGGGGGTTTGGGGGACACAGCAGATGCCCCATGACCCCCTGGACCTCTGAGGGGACTGAATGGGGGAGAGCTCTCTTGATACACCTGTAACCCATTCTTGGCACACCAGTGTGTCCTGCCTGCAGTGGGTAACTCTGCTCTTGGGGAGGTGTGACTGTACAGCCTCTAGGCCCTCTGATCCTCTCACAGGGAGTCCCAATGACACAGCCTTGTTCCCCTCCTCACGGTCTGCCCCCTTTTCCCTAAGCTCCCACAGTCCACCAGGACCGGGGCTCATTTTTATACCCCAAGTCTCCCTCCACCACTGATCTCATAGCCTCTGTCCTATCACACAGGGACAGTGGTGACGAGTATGGGCTGTGGAGCCAGATGGCCTGACTGCAGATCCTGTGTGTCCTTGGGCTAGGTGAGCTCAGCCTGACCAGCTCTGGGTGTGACTATCAGGGTGGCATCCTGGCACATCATGGTCATGTCCTGGCATCCCTCCTCCATAACAGACATGCATACACATGCCTACATTGTCACACAGTGTCACACCAATGTCAGACTGTGATGGATCCCAGTGGGGAGCCAGGGAAAACTGGGACCTGCCCCCTAGGAGCCTGGCCTAGGGGCCTGGCTTCCTCGAACTGGCTCTCACATGTTCTAGGTGAAGTAGTTGGGGCAGGAGCCCAGCCGAGCCACACCCGCAATCAGGGACCTGAATCAAAACAGGACCTGAGACTGGCTGCCTATTCTGCCCGACAGCTCCAGAGGAAGAGGGGACGTCCCTGATGCCCCTCTTAGAGACAAAATGGGGAAACAAAGGGAGGTGGCAGCTCTCCTGAGTTCTCTGGGCACCAGAGCAACTCAGGCATACAAAGCCACCTGCACCCTCTTCTCCCTCACAGTCCCCTAGTGACCATCCACAGAGCACCAAGAACAGTGAAGAAAAAGAGCAGGTGAACAAGCAGCCCCACTGGAGCCTATTGCCCAGTCCAGGCAGGACCCCCAGGAAGGATCTCCGAAGCAGGAGCGGCCACATGGAGAGACTTTGGAGGAGTAAAAGGATACCACAGCTGCATACGGGCATGGATACCACAAGCTAGCGCTGTCAGCCATGCCCGAGTCCAGAGATGGAGAAACGAGTCCCACAACCCAACCTCGACACTGCCCTTTGCCAGTTCAGTCTTGCCAGGTCACTTCTCTTTAAAATGAAGGGACACTCCCCCATCTGGTCCAGCTGCCTGGTCCTGAGTGAAGGTCAGGGAAAGGCAAAGAAGGGAAGCAGGAAGGTTCTACCTGCAGCCAGACCTCATGCCGCAGCTGGGCTGGCCCAAAAACCAGCGTGGCCCACTGCTCTCCTGCCCACCAGAGGCGAGCTCCAGCTGATGCCCTCTCCATCCCAAGGTTAGACATGGTCTTAGGGATGGGACCTGGCTGTGCCAGCTGTCACTAGTGATCACAGGGCTGATTCAGCTGATCTGGCTGCCTAGTCAGAGTCTCCCTCACTGCTGCAGGTGCGTCCTTCCAGAAGCTTCGAGCTCTGCTGGTGGGAGAATGACCACTCTCCACCCCCCACTAGAGATGGATTCTTCTGAGGTCAGGGTGTTAGAGTAGCTGGGTTCCCTGGCCAGAGCCTCCCACCAAGCTCTCACATCACTCCCCAGAGAGCCTTGGGTGCTGCTTTCAGGGGGAGAATGTGACTGAGCCATGGATTTGCTCCACTGCCAGGGCTGGGCAGGAGGCATGCCCTCTATGAGTGGCAAGCCCAGCCCTTCTCACAGGCCAGACATTGGGGTGAGATGTGGTCCCGTCCCACACAGCCCTGAGAAGTGTCCCATTTCAAGGTGAGGAAACTGAGGTTCCAAGAGTCCGAGTGAGTTGCCTGGGTCACACAGCTGGGAAGTGGTAGCATGGTCCACACTGGGACATCTCCCGCCCAGCCCTGGCATAAGGAGTAGTTGAGATCCCGGTGGGAAGTCCCTGCCCCAGCACCTTTTCCAGGGAAGCAGACTGCAGTTCCTCATTTTCACCACAAGGTGTCTCCACGGCCCTGCTCCACCGGCCACCCCAGGGCCCTGGCTGCCTTTGACTTGGCCCCTCAAGGGTCTGGCCTAAATCCTTCCACTCTTAGTTAGCATGTCCTCTCATTTTGTGTTCAAGGAAGACAGGCTAACTCTTGACAAATGTGAGGCTTGTCAGCACCCACACACTCCCACCAGGTTGGGTTGGGTGAGTGACCTGTAACAGAAGTCACTCCCCACATGTACCCCGTTAGTGACCTTCTCAAGTTCCCTACCAGCTTCATGTCCATCAGGAGACTCAGGTACCCCCAGGGCAAGGAGCTTTTGGGAAACTCGCAGTGTCCCACAGCAGGCCTTGACCGCCTGGAGACAGGCTCCTGCCCCCTGCTCCAGGGCCCCCTCCCCAGTCTGACAGAGCAATCGGTGACCTGGCTGGGGCTTCCTGGTCTCCACAACCCACATTCTCATGAATTCCCTATGAGGGCAATTAGAAGAGGCATAATTATCTCCTTTTGGAAGATTAAATGAGGGTATGTATGTTGGTGAAAAACGTTTTGTAAGCTCTTTATTACAATATAAATGTTATATGCCAAAGCGGGAAATTGAGACCCCACAAGGTTAAGCCACACAGCAATTGAGTGGTGGCCCCAGGGGAGGAGGCCAGGCCTCCTGCTCCAAAGTAGTTATTTTCCAAAGAAATCACTCCGGACTTTGCATTGACCTCCTCTGTGTGATCCCAGTCCAGGGAGTTGAAAAGGGCAGCAGGATAGAGATCCTGGGGAGAGAGAGGAAGCCAGAGATGAAGGGGTTAAGGACTCCTCACCTCCCTGGAGTCAGGAAGGCTGAAGGCTATTAAGAGACTGGTAGGAGGGGAGGAGGCAGGGAGGGGGTCTGGCTTTGATTAGGCCCCAAGGCCATCTGGAGAATCAAACTCTGGAGATTGGTTGGTTTTATGGGGGGCAGATGGCATGAATTATAGGGGTTTTAATGGGGCAGTGGGCCTCTCCCCACAGTGCCCTTGAAATGGGTGGAGGAGGGGTCTCTTTCTAAGCAGCCTGCACCAGTCCCATCCACTCCACCTCTGCTCTGCCTTCCTGCCCACAGTATCGAGAACCACCCCCTTTCCACACACCGCCAAAACCATTCCAAGTTTTCTGGAGGATGTGCCATCATGTGCTAGAGTGAGGCCATCTGCTCCCTCTAGATGCCACATCAGGACCTGGTACCAGCTCAGAGCTACCATATGATGGGGGAACTGCCATGTGACCCCTTGAATCATGAGCAGCCAGCTAGCTGAACAGGCCATGTCCAGTTTGCCCTAAGCTAACTGCAGGAACTTGCATGGTCCGCAGACACCCCCAATGGGAAGGAAGGAACTTGGAGATCCTTTTGACTAAATGCTTCAACCAGGGAGCAAGGCCACACATTTAACAACTCAGAGCTGGACTTGAACCCTACACTCCCAATTCTCAGACAAGATAGTATTTAATGGCCTCACCCCATCACATACCCTCTCTGGGTGTCACTTTCCTCACCTAAACAATAATACCTGTTTAGACTCCCTCTTAGCTAAATTGGAATAAAATGCTGGTCACAAAAGGTTTTGAAAAATTAAATCCACCACACAAATGAGCAGAGCATTATTGCAATGTGCTTAGCAGAGCTGGGAAGCTGAGGGAGCTTTTTAAAAGCAGGCTAACATATGGCTCTGCTCTGTGGGAGAGCCCAGCTGACACCCCCTGGTCTTCACAGTCCCTCTTCAGTCCCCCAGACTCTGTTTTGGGTAGGCAAGCAGTGCCCAGCCCAGCAAACAACATTAGGGGATGTCAACCATTCTGCCAAAGAACCTCTCTCTTCCTGCGTGCCCCAAACTGTCCCACCCTGGTGCCACATTCGCAGGTAAGGAGGGCAGGGAGGGTTGGGAGAGAGGAGGGCTGGATGGGGAACACCAATCCTCCCATCTTAAGGACACGCTCTTGACTCGTCAGAAAACAAGCTGAGTGCTATCACCACAAGGTGCGTGTCTCTGACACAGGAATTCCTCTTCTAGAAAGTTACCATGGGTTATATTTGCACAGATGGGCACATGGCTGCCTCTGGCAACTGTTGGTTATAAATAAAGACTTAACCTAAGTGTCCATCATTAGGGGATGGGACACATAAAGCGTGGTATATCCACATTGTGGGATAGCAGGTAAGGAAGATGCCCGCGTGCCTGTAAGTGAATATTAGTGTACATCAGTGAAATCATTTTATCTTAAGAACTCTAAGATACACTGTGAAGAACAAGGCAGATGAAGGGTAGAGATAACATGTTCTTGTTTATGAATGAGAGCTAGAATGCATAGAAAGCGTAGAACATTTCTGAATGATACACAAAAATTATTAATAGTTGTTTTCAGCTTGGAAAACAGGTGGTCTAGAGCAAGAGAGATTTTTCTGAAATTTCTTTTTTTTTCCAAATAATTTTTTTCTGTGTATTTCTATTTTAGCATCTGCATATGTGATTTTGTTCAATTCAATGAATGGGGGCGGTGGGGTGGGGAGAAGCCAGACTCGAAAATGCTGGCTTTGGGCTCAGCCACATTCCTCAATCCTATCTACCTTCCAGTGCCCAAAATATTAGCCTGCTTCTTCCCACACAGCACTGAGCCTCTCCTGCCCTCCAAGTCTGTTTCCACCACAGACACAGCCCCTGGGGACAGCTGCCTTTTGTTCTATAAGAACCAAGGTTGCCCTGTCCTGCCCACCTACAAGAAGCGCACAGGGCCTCAAATGCTGGGAATTGCCCCAGATAGGAGGCCTGTGAGAAGCCAAGGGGCTTGGTTTCCTGTTAAGTGCACAGGAGGCGTGGCAATTAAACACTGAGCTTCAAAGAGCTAGGATTTTTAAAAATTGCTTTTGGGGAATATGCAGCTTTTATTGGAGGTGTCAGACGTTAATGAGAGTTCTGGACCTTCCCAGCTGAAGATCACTCTGCCCCTCTTTTCTCTGTCCCCTCTTCTTCCAACAACCAGCTAGCCTGCTTTTGATGAATCAAGAGAGGCTGAGAGTTCATTGGCGGTGTTCCTGTCCCACTCCTCAGCCCATTCTTCCCCCTTTGTCATAGAAGAAGGTGTGGAAGGCTTTAAGGAAGGGAGCTGAAACCCAAGAGAAGGCCTGGGGAGCCAGTTCAGACAGAAGCAGAAAGGCCAGCCTTGTTGACCTGCTCCTTTGGAAAGTCTTCATGGTCAATGATTAGGAATTCTGGGGCCTGGCTTTTACCAAGTGGGATGGGACCCTCAGCACCCAACTCCTCCCTTAGAAAATGATCAAACCACTAGGTATTTTGAGATCTTTAAACAGAAGGTGTGTGGGAGCTTATAGTTACAGATGTACCTTATTTGATCTCATTTTCAAATCTGGTTCATCTCCCAGCCCTGAAATGTCCCTAGTGAGCTTGGAAGGTCAGCAGCGTGTCTAAATAAAGGGTACTTTTTCCAATACACCAGCGCAGAGGACATATTCAAAGCTATTTGTGGAATACATATGCATTCACGTATGCTTGAATAGCCAAATGACCTGTTTTACTTCTGCCTTTATTTACAACACGAAGACATTAGGAGTTAGACATCAGACATAGATGTTACATATTTAGAATAGACATTAGAAATTATTCCTGCTGGTTAGGCATTGGAACCTTTTTTTTTTTTTTATACAAGCACTGGGTACAGTCAGAAGCACGGGAGGGTGAGAGAATTCACCAGAGCCAGAGCAGGGAGCAGAGCAGGCAGAAGGACCAAAGTACACTGCTGAGGGGAGCAGCGGGCGGCAGGAGAGGTCTGCGCGCCAGGCATTGGAACCCTTGAAAGGAATATACCATGAATTTTTAAAGGAAAGGATTCTTATCTTTCAATAAAAGATGGATGGATGGATGGATGGATGGATGGATGGATGGATGGATGGATGGATGGACTGACAGATGAGTAGGTGGAGAGATATGTAATATCATGATCCCTGGAAATATAGGGGAAGAGTATGACAACCAAATATCAAGCTAGTTGTTTTTGCCTAAGGTGGGGGGAGAGGACAAAATGACACTTGGACCCCTCTTCTGCTGCCAATAACCATGGTAATGCCACTTGATAGCCCATCAGAAGCCAGTGCTCCTCCAGGCCCATTTCAGCAAATCCACTGCAGAAAAACAAGGAAAAAGTTCTGTTCTTTGCTGAAGGTCTTCTTTAGGACCCTACAATAGAGATATGCAAAGTATATTTGTTCATTTCACTCAGGGATCAGGTGGATCTTAACAGCAATACAGCATCAGGGGAAAGTGAACTCGTTATGTCCAAATTCCAATAAAGAAAGAAGACCCAACAGACATTGACTGGGAGGTGGGGTTCTGCCCCCTGCCCCACACCTCTTTGTCTCTCTCTTCAATTTCACCTCCTTTTCCCAAGTTCCCTGGACCAGTGTCCCAACTCCTTCCCTCCCTTCTTTACAACCTGAATTTGACCAGATGCTCGTGGAGACTTGTCTTGGAAGCAGTTGTGAGAAAAGATAGCAATGAGGGCTGCCCGACTCTGCCCGGGATCCACCTGGACCACCATGGCCGAGAGCCTCATTGGCCAAGAGTCACGTCTCCAGGTATGGTGAACATACATTTTTTTCCCCCAGAGCCAACAGTCTAGTCTCATCAGAGGAAGGGCTTTCTCCTCTTAAGTTGTCTATGACCCTGCCCCTTATAAAACAATAACTCCAGCATTAACTTATCTGAGAAAGCATCACTCATTCCCGAGCTTGGCTTGCAGTAGAAGCGTCACCACATCAGTGGTTAAGAGCGCTCACATCTGAAGTGACTCGCATTAGATTGCTCCTAATTCATAATATCTCCTTGATGAAAGGCAAGGCCACCAGTTAGTTCATTCTGCATAAGAATTGTAGTGGAGAACAGTTCACCCAGTTGGATTGTGTCTCGGACAGGACTATGGAGACTATGCTGTTCTTATATCTTCCCCATCGGGATGCTGGGGCTGGTGGGGAGAGGGACGGATATGCCCAAACATTCCTTATTCCCCCAACTGACATTTATGAATGACTTGACCCTTTAGAGTTTGTCGAGCATATTCATGCCCATATGTCTTCTAATCCAGCTCCTGGGAGGTTGATAGCATGGGTTCCCACGATAGACTCAAGGAAACTGAAGTTTGCAGACTTGCCCAAAGTCCTATAATAGTAAAAAGCCAGGCCAAGCCTAGACCACAGGCACCCTAACCCTCCTGCTTCCTCTATTTTCTTTAAACATTTCACATTTTCACCTAGAACCCAACCAGGGTACTAAGATTGCAGTATGCCAGGGAGAGCTGCATAACCACTTCCCTCTTCCTGAGACAGAGTCAGGCTGATGCTTGGTGTCCTATAGCTGCAGGGAGACAAACACCAGCATGGATGATCCTCCTGGGCCTGGAAAGAAGGCCCACTGTGTCATCTAGAGGGGAGAGAGGGAAGAGGTAGGAGAAGAGAAGGAAGAATAGGAAGGAGGGAGGGAAAGAAGTTGGGAGGAGACAAACATGACAATCCTTTAAGGCATTCTGGGAAATATCTCTCTCTCTCTCTCTCTCTCCCTCCTTTTCTCTCTCTCTCTCTATTTCTCTCTCTCTCTCTCTTTCACACACACACACACACACACACACACACACACACACACACACACCATGCTCATCTGCATGTGGATGGAATGGAAGGAGAATAGGATTAGAGCCAGGTGGACCTGGTCAGCATTCCAGGGCTAACATTTACTGATGGAGAGTCTATAAGTAAGTTTCCAGAGCTTTTTCTGGTCTGTTTTCTCATCCACAAAATGAAGGCATTTATGCTCATCGGAAAACTGCAAAAAAGCTCAAAAGAAATATTGAGCCAGAGGTTGGAGGAGAGAGGGAATAGGGGCATATGAGCAGAGGGAAACAGGGAACTGAGAAGGGGGAATGTTCTAGGACCTCAGATAAGAAACTAAGAAGCATATTGAAGATCACATTCTCCAGAATTCATAACCCCTAGAGGAAAGTTCAAATTCTTTTCCTCCTTATGATTGATTTTGATCCCAAGCCCCAGTCCCCTCCAACCTCTTAAGAACACTTTCCAGCCACACCCTCATGTGTCTTCCAGACTTGGCCAGAAGACTCTCCCAGCTGCCTCGCTCTGGCGTGCTTCCTCTTCTCCCCAGCCCCAGCTCCTGTGCCAGAACAAAAACCAACCCACCACAAGGACAAACCCTAGGCAGACCTGGGCCTTTCTCTGGCACACCACACAGCCACCCCGGAGACAGCATGGAGACCAATGGAGGGAGGTGGAGGACTCAACTTGGAACTAGGCTTGAAAATGTCCAGACCCATTGTACACGCTTTCCCAGTCTATGCCAAGACCAAGTGCAAAATGGAGAGTCAGATGCTGAGGTTATTGAGCAGGTAAGTTTGAGTCTAGAAGCATACTCAAAGGCAGGGGGAGATGGAAGGGGTGTTGGCTGAGGCTGGAAGCTTGACATTGATGACACGGATGGTCTGCAGCCACAGGCGTCCCTGGACAACAGCCCCAGGCCTGAGTCAACCACCCAACCCAGAGGTGTGGAGAGCACAAGTGGGCTGGAACCGGCCTCTTCAGAAACGAGAGGGGGCGGTGGGCTGGGTGCGCGGGCAGCCAAAGCAGCGACATCAAGCAGGCCCTGGGAGAAGCCCCGGCATTAGTAGGCCAGCACTGTTACACCGTTCCCAGGGAATGATGCCCAGGCAGCTTTGATCCCTGCAGTGTCATCACGGGGGCGGGCAACCTCTGTCCAGGGAGCCAGCCCCTCTCCTCTTCTCCGGTCTCATTAAAACAGACCTCCCTGCTCCCCCAGCTCATTCTTCCTTGTGCAATATCCTCTGCCCCCGATTTCCCCACGACACCCCACCCTCACTCTGCGTCTTATTCCTGCTGCTGAGATTAACAGCTCAGCCCTTCTCCACCCTGAGTCAGCAAACAGGCAGGCTGCCTCATCCAAGCCGAGAAGGGAAGGAATGGACACCCTTTGGAAACGCATCCTGGGCCCTGGGCCCTACTGCCGGCTGTGTGATGTGGGGTATTTCACCTCCTCTCGTGGTGCTTTGTTTCTGGAGGGAAGTGAAGGAGGCTACTGCTAGTCCCCCTGCTCTGAGATTCTTTTCTCCCTGACAATAGTCCTAGACCTGGGACCTCTTACATGCTAGGGGCTGAGCCAAGGAGCCTGCGAGGCCATTTAAGCCACTGAAGTTCAGAGAGGTTAAAGCGATTCCCCAAGATCACACAGCTCATTTAGAACTCTGATCTGTTCGTCTCAGGCTAGGTACACTGAGTCTCAGCAATCATTGGTTGATTGGCTACCATGAGTATTTTAACAGTCAAGGACTAGAGAAACTCATTGAGGTCAACTGGCTGAAACAGCTCAGGGTCCCCAAGGCCTGAGTCCCCATGGTTTCCCCCCAACATGGCAGATTCCCCCCCCAAAGCTGATGGTATCCATTCCCAGAGTCTGACAGCTGCTCTCCACTCTCTCTTACTCCATTTCTCCCACTTGGAAAAGCATAGCTATGCAACTTCTCCACTAGCAACATCGAGGGGAGAGCTTCCTCTACGCTGCCCCTGAAAAAGCCAGCCCTGTAAATATAGCCTCCAGGCCCATGCACATCCCCCACTTCATGCAGAGAAATCAACCCAACTCTTGCTTCTGCCTACAATAGGTGCCTGCAGCCCAGGGCGTGGGGCAGAATCCTGCGGCAGGAGATGGCAGTTTTCCTGGGTACCTGACTCCGGCCTTGTTCAGGGGAAAGTTGCCTCCACCAGGCTAGGGCCCAGCTTTCTCCTGTTAATTGAGATAATGACCCAGCAACTCCCAGGGCTGCTTCAGCTTGAAAGGGGCTTTGAGCTACTGGGATGAAAGCCTGGGCTGAGTACAAAGCGCAGTGCACGCTGGCCGGGGAGTGGGAGGCCTGGCCCTGGGCCTTCCCGGCCCGTGCTGAGTCACTTCCTCCCTCCTTGTTGGATCTCACATCTGCAACCCAGAGACACCCAACTCTCCCTTCGGGACAGCCAGGTGGGTGTATCCCCAGAGCAGGTGTGCAGAACACAGGCCAGGCATGAACCTCAATTTACCACCCAAGGGCCCGGCTGCCGGCCCAGATGCAGGTGGGGTGCCACCGCCCTTTATGGCTCAGTGGCTCTGCTCCCCAGTCTGGGAGAGGCAGATGGCTCAGCAATGAGCATCCTTTTGTCACACTTAAAAAAACTGAGGAACAAAGTGGTTGAGCTTTCCCAAGCTCTCCCCACACATCTGAGGAAGAGAGTGGATCTGAAGGCTTCTGGCTTCCTGTGTCCCCCCCACCCCATACATACTCTCAGAGGGCTGCTGGACCCCAGGTTACTCCTGCCTTTGAACATGAAGCTCTACTAGCAGCTTGCTTTGTGTTACCAGGACTCTGCTAGAAGCACAGACCAACTTTGCCTTCAGGGAATTTCTCCTGCTTGACTCTAGCTCTTGAGTACGTGAAAGGCTCAGCAGATGATATTTCAGGTTAAGGCAAGGGAAAAAACTCAATCTGGGGCTTGAACAAAGGCACCAGACCTCATGGAAGGTCAGAGGGGACAGCTGAGCCTAGCAGCCAATGGGTTTGAACTACCAAGTCTCCCCAGAAAGGCTCTGCTGGTGGTTCTACAGCATCGTGAGCCTTGGCTCCCTGTAGGGTAAGTAAAAGGTATCAGGCTTTTCTGCCCTCCCGCCATTAGGATACATGAGGGAACCCTGTGGTCCTGAATGCATGCCTGATGGCGGGCACCAGAAGTGGGCACCTGGGCTGAGAGACTGAACTTTTAAGGGCGGCGTCAGGGAGATGCCAGCAGCAGCAGAAGCCGAGAGAGAAGTAGAGAGAACGCCAGAGAGCCCAGATAGAGTGAAGACTTGCTGGGGGCTGGTAGGCCTGCCAGCCTCCTGGCCCCCCAGCACCCCTGCCTGCCATATGCCTTGTAAATTCCAATGAAAAGCCTACAAAAACCACTGAGGGCTCCAGGACTCCTCCTTTACCCGGTCTGCATGGGATCCTAGAAAACCTGCACTGTGTCCAGTTCCTGCCTCTACATTCCCCAAACCAGGCTACCTTAGTTTCCCTCACCTGGTGGACCTCAAAGCTTCCATCTCCCAGGGAACTAGGGTTCCCATTCAGACCAGGGGAGGGCTGTTAGGCGGAGCCCACCTGCCAGGTCCTCTGCTGTGGACACACTAGATGTGGCTCCTGCCTGTCTCCAAGTTGACAGGTGACATAGCTGAGACCGAAGGAGGTCCAGGCCAGGAGCGGGGAAGGGCAGTTGAACACAATGGAAGGCACAGAGACTCCCAGTACCTGGTCCCCAAGAACTCCCCTGTTCATTGCTTAGGAGTCTCTCCCCAAACCCCCCACTCCACCCTCTAATGTCCCCACACCCCCCATCCCTGATTCCAGACCTACTATGTCATTCCCCCCACTAGCCAGACCTCGCTGCGCTCAAATCCTGCTCTAAGCAGGTTCTGCCCTGGGAGCTTTCTCCTCCCTGGAGCCCAGAGAATAGAGATGCTGAGGGTACCAGGAAGCAGACATGACACCCCAGAGCAGCCCCAGCCCCAGCTCAGTGCTGTAGCCCAGGTCCTTTCCAATCCCCGCTTACTAGAAAGCAAGGGCAAGATTCTGTAGGAGCCGTGAAGGACTCTTCAAAAGCAAGAGTGGCTCAACCCCAGAACCGCAGGCTGAGGGAGATTGGGTAAGGACTTTATGGGAGGACTTTAATGCTGCTCAATTGTTTGAGGTGACTTGGGTGGAGTCTGGCCTGAGGCAGGGGGCTGCCTGAAATGACCCCTGCACTTGCCTCTCAGCTCGGGCAGGTCTGCAGGGTGCTGGGAACGGTGGCAGCAGCAGCGGAATAGGAGAGGGGAGCCTCAGACCAGTTTGTTTTTCTGAATTTTCTGGCTCCTCCTGGCACTGGTCCTTCCTGGGGCCCCAACTCCAGCTTGTTAGTTTTAACTGGAACAATTTCCTTTGAACTCAGCTTGAATTAGCATCACCATGGCGATGGATAAGAGTTTTCACAAGTCGACCTGGTCTTCACCCCTCAAGCAATTAGTTGGAAGAAGAAAAGCAGGAGGAGGAGGAAGAAGAGGAGGGAAGATAAAAGGTTGAGGGTGGTGGGAAGAAGCAGGAGGAAGGGAAAGAGAGAAGTGGGGACCAGGAGAGTAAAGTAGGGGACCTGGAAAGGGGGAGAAGAAGGCTCGGGTGCAAGATGAGGAGGGGACCAGAAAGGAGGAAGCCTGGGAGCCTGGGAGGTTATGGCTGGCACTGGCCCAGCCTCCAGGGCCTGCAGGGGAGAGTATCCCCAACCACCTTCCTCTTCCCAGACCCTCCCTCGGCCACACCTACAAGTTAGGGAGAGAAGTTAGAGGACCTTCCACCTGTGGCCTGGAAGGAAAGGTCTACTCATGAAATTTTCCCTGGGGAAACCTAGCAGCCCCCCCACACCGTAGGCAGCAAGCCCCCCTTGAGTCCCTTCCTTCTGCAAGAACCAAGCAAGTAAGAGCCAAGAACAGGGGCTTAAGCCTGAGACCTGAGAACAGTTCGTGCTCCCCCCTCTCCTTTCCTGGCCTACGACTTCGGGCAAGCCACCAGCCTCTGTAAAGGTTGTGAGCAGAGAGGCTCAAGGGAGAGGGCTGCCTGGCATCCCACAGTGGTCTCTGTGGGGCCATTGCTTGCTCTTACCAGCTCTGCCTCTTGTCCGGGAGTTTCAGAACCGAGCGGCTAGGTCTCGGCATTGAATTCCTAAACACTAGCACAGAACCTGACACACATTAGATGGGCAATAACTATTTTTCAAATGAATTAACAAATGAATGAACTCTTATTTCCCCCCAAAAGTGAGCTATAAGAGTGGGGAAAGGAAAAAGGCAAGACAGAATTAATCTGGTGGCATTGACAATCTGTCCCCACCTCCTCCAGGAAGCCCTTGGGGACTTGCCACCCCACCTCCACCTCCCCAGGCTCCTCACCCACCATGCAATGTAATCACTGAGTCCCTCCTCCATCTCCCCAGTTTCTCTCACCCATGTCTCCTGCTAGGTTGAGCCCCATGAGAATAGGGACTGTGTTCCCTGGCTCCTTGCCTACTCCAGGCGCCAGTTGATGTGCTAAAAATATTTGTGAGCACATGAACTTGAGTATCGAGGAAAGGCCTGGACCATCATTCAGCTGTGTCCAGTGCAGGGATGGTGTCTGCTGTGCATAGGCCGGAAAAGGTGGTCCTTGGGGAGAGAAACGTGTAAACAGACAGAGGACTGGCAATGCAGACAGTCAAGCTGGTTACAGAGGAAGTGAGAGGTGGGCGGCGGGGGTGGGTGGCGTCTAAGGAGCACAGTTCATGTCTGCTCTAAGTGGAGCTGCTTCCTAGACCCATCAGGGCCCAGCTATTTGAAGAAAGACAAAAACAGGCCCTGTCTAGTCTCAGAGGGAGTGGGATGGGCATGGGAAGAGCCCCCCAAGCAGGAGGGAGATGTTGTGTTCTAGGTGGACTTTCTCAACTGGCCCTGAAGGAAAGACCCCGGCCTGGGTTTCTACAGCCAGAATATCCATGTGGGTTTAGGACCAAGAGTCACCCTACACATGCTCACTTGTTCATGCTTTTGTGATTTCTCCCTCTCTCCTGGCCTGCACCTGGCCCCACCTAGCTATGCAGTGAGCTACAGGCCTCGCCATTCTCCCCTGCTGGGCTGCTGACACTGTTTTAGGTATGAGCAAGTAGCCTAAATTCCTTTTTTTTTTTTTAAGATTTATTTATTTATTTGTTTGTTTGTTTGTTTGTTTATATAAGCACTGAGTATAGTCAGAAGCGCGGGAGGGTGAGAGAATTCACCAGAGCCAGAGCAGGGAGCAGAACAGGCAGACTGATGAAGTACACTGCTGAGGGGAGCAGCGGGTGTGGCAGGAGAGGTCTGTTGCTCTATGTGGGACCTTCGCCAGTAGCCGGGGATTGAACCGGCGCTGCAGAGGCTGCGGGCAGCCTCACAGCCCAGCACTCAATCGCTGCGCCACCAGGGAGGCCCAGTGGCCTAACTTCTTGAAATCTATCCCTGGCTATAAGGTGGGGCTGATAGACTGACTCTGCCTCCTTGGGGTTGTGACGATTAAATGAGAGGCTGTGTTCAAAGTGCTCAGTGCCCAGAGGTGTGGGCACTGGTCAGCGTGAGCGAGGATCCCCTGGCATCCCTTTTGGAGTCTCGTTTTCCTGATGTGTAAAATGGAAATAAAACCCTGTCTCGGCACTGTCATTTCACCCTTTTGCCCCCTGGCAGGTGAGCAGGGGCAGATCCACCTGGCACCGCTCTGCCCATCTGTCCCAAGGACTCTCTTCTCTTCCCTGTTGTCTCCCGCCTCTCTTCCTTTGACGCTTTTACATTTCTCTGCTGGCTCTTCTAACCTCCCTCCGGTCCTCACCGCTCCTCCCTCCTCTTTTCCCAAGTGCTGCCTTTGACCTCTGGCTCTCCCTCCTCCCCTCCTCCTCTGCTGCTCGTTATAAAAAAGAAATCTTTCCAAATACGCCAAAAATGCTCTCATCCCCCGAGGACCCCAGTCTAGCACAAAGGGCTGGTTCTTTCTGGCTGCTGCTTGTGGCCTCCTTCTTGCCCACTGCCTTTGAATCATGGCCTCTTTCGCATGACTAGAAGGGCCAACTGGGGATTTTCCCAGGAGGCTGGGTGGGGAGGAGGCCGGGAGGGCTGAGATTTAGATGAGCGAGGATGAAAACAAGCATTTTAGACTCTTCCCAAAGTTTGGTTTATCCTCAGGGGGAGAAACAAGCTGCTTACTGGGTGTCCTCAAAAACCCCTTGACCCTAAAGAGTTCTCTCTGACCATCAGGAAAGCTTCAGGTTAGAAATCTGGAAGAGGGTGCAGACCAGGATGCCCGGCGTGAGGACCAAGCTGCCTCAGAGACGTCAGGATTGGCCTTCTTTCTGGGCTGGGTTGAGAGCCCTTTGGCATGAAGACAGAGGAGGGGCTTCCATGATCCTTGGGGGGGCCCCCTAGATGTGAGCACTCCCAAGATTATTTAGGGAACACTGTGCTCCTTAGGCTCTGGGCCTCCCCACCCCCCAGCTCCCACCCCTGTCCAGTGCTCTGTCCACGTGACTATGTCTACACTGACCCAGAAGGTGAGCAACGCCTCCCCTCCAAAGCCAGGATGATCCTGCTCCAGCAGAATCCAGAAGAAACACATCTGACAATGCAGCAGCCAGGGCTGGGGAGGGAGACAAGGCCAGAGGAGGGAAGCATCTGGAGCCCCTCACAGAGCCTCGGGCACAGGCTCTGGCTGCCCTTCCCTGGTGGAAATGTCCAGGCCAGAGAGAAGGCCTTGGCCTCAGCCTTTCCTACCTTCCTGTCCTCCCTGGATTTCTGTGCTTTTCACTCTCCTTCCTGTATTTTCCCTCAACAACCTCCCTCCCACCCCACCCCACCCACAACAGCTGGGCTGCTGGGAGTTCATGGTGTTCCCGAGTTAATCAAAAACTCCTGTACTTTGCCCTTGAATCGAGGCCATGTTCCTTCATCCTGGGGCACTGAGGTCAGCTTGCTCTTCTCTGCATTGAATAGTATTAAAAGAGAAAAGGGGGGTGCGGAGAAGGGAATGATCATTCACGTAGAGCCTCTTGCCCGATCAGGCACTGAGTCAGGCACTGAGCAAACACTGATCTCACAATGTCCCACTGGGATGAGGGGTGCCTGGACGGTCTCCATTTTGCTTTTAAGAGACTGAGGTGCAAAGCTGTAAAGAAACTTGCCCAGATCTCATAAACAGGAACTGATGGAAAGTGTCTCGAGGCTTCCAGTGGAGTTTTGAGGGGGTTTCTTACCCATGGCTGGGTTAGAAAATTCTATGCCTATCCCTAGAATAAGGAGTGGAAGCTGAGCATAAGTATGATTCCGGCTGGGAAAGAGAAGGGGGGAAGAAACCTAAGGGGAGCTCCAGGGGGAACTGGGAAGGCCCACAAAGTTGGGCATCGCTTTGGATCTAGAAGTACCAAGATGGCCATGTTCAGATGAAAGGGCAAAAGAGCCCCCCAGGCCTAGGATTGCCCCACCAAGAGCCCTGGAGAATTGTGGTATGGCCTGAGAAGTTCAGGAGTTTGGGACACAGTGCTGGAGAGGCCCAAGTTCATAGGTCTCATGCCCATGTGGGTTCCCGCAAAGCGAGGAGGGCAAAGCACAGCTCTGTCCCTGAGACTTCTGCAACTGCTCCGCTGGGCATCCTACAGCTCCCCACCTCCCATTCCTGAGCCAGTTCTTTAGTTACTATTTCCCATTTGCCCTCTCCCCCTTCCTTGACCTGCTCTCCCACCCCACCCCCATCTGCCCTAAAGAGCAAATTCCTGTCCTGACCAGGAAGTCCTGCTGGAATCTGGGAGGCCTGATTTGGCTCAGAGTGAAGAGGCAGCCACCAGAACAGGCCCGAAGGAATGAGTGAGGGAGGAGGGAGTTCAGGGCCAGTAATGGGGATCCCTGACTTCCTGGCCAGGAACGGGGGTGGGGGGGGTGGGGGGGGGCTGGTGGATGAGAGGCCCCAGAACTCACCATGCTTCTCAAGAGTTGTGGGGTACAGGACTGGGAGAAGCAGGTCAGGGTAGGGGGTACACAGGTCCCCTGCCTCCCAGAGGGGGCACATGGTAATGGGGCACCTTTACCAGCCCACAGCCTTAGCTCAGCTCCCCAGGGAGTCTGGTTTAGGCTGCAGTGCAGATGGGGGGACTAGAGCTGGGTGGAGACAAACGTTGCAGCCCTGGGCTTTCCTGGGAAAGGTGGCCCCCACCCTCTGCAGACCTGTGTCTGAGAACAATCTGGAGCCCCAGCAGCGGGGCTGACACTGCCCAACAGCAGCCCAGGTTAATTAACCCTTGCACAACTGGGCAACCTCTTCTGGTTTCAGTTCCCTCTCGCACATCCAGCCACAGTTCCTAGCGGCCTTCCTCTGCTTGTCAGAGGCACCTGGAGCCCTCTTCCCTGTCCCCAGTTTCCTCCAGCCCTCCCAGAGAACAAGGTGTCCTACCACCCCAGAGGGGCCTGTTCTGGCCCAGTCGGCTCTAGAGAAACAGGCCTCAAGTCCAGAGTATCCCAACAGATGGGCCTTGGCATCCTCCAGACCAAACCCTCTTTCTCAGGAGGCAACAGAGACTGGCCCTCACAGGTGCTGAGGACAACTCAGGGCCACCCAGTGAGCCCTGCATCCAGGGTGCCCAGGGCCAAAAGCAGGGAAGGGCAGGCTTTGTCAGGGAGAGCACAGAGGATAGGGAAGGACAGGCATGTCCCAGGCTGGGGAGTACCCAACTCTCCCAGGGGAGGGCAGGCCTGTCCTGTTACCTGAATGGGCAGGTGTGGCCTGGTTCAGGGTGGGTTTCCGTAGGTGGCTGGAAATGAATCACACTTCTGCGTGCGTCGCGTGTCCCTGCGTGGGTGTGCTGAGTCAGCGTGTGTTGTCCTGTGTGTCTGGAGGTGTAGGCGTCACACACGTGTCACAGGCCCTGTGTGTGTGAGTGGGAACGGCCTCAGAAGTTGTTCTCAGAGTGTGCCACGGCTGGGAGTATGTGTCCTCGCCCTGCTCGCCCTGAAACCGCACATCTGCACGGGTGGCTGTGCGCACAGGGACCCACGCAGGGCTCTGTGGAAACGTGCATTCTCTCTGCTTGACCGACCAGTGTGCAGAGATGAGAAACCAGCGACCTACTCCGAATTCCTGCAAACTCCAGCTCCTGAGTTTCCAGCCACCCCAGCTAAACTGTGCACAGATGTGTGCTGCTTTGCTGCAGTCATAAACAGACCTCCCAGGATTTTTCCAGAGGAGACACAGAAATATGTTGGTGTCTGCTCTGGGCAGTAAGTCAGAGCGTGGGGATGGGCCTTGAAGATAGGGCTTCAAAAAGGAGGGAACCACAAGTTAAGGGAGAGCGGAAGGAGCAAGACCACCCCCCCAGAGGCCAACAGGGGGGAAGGGCTCTGATGGCTTCCAGTGGTGGGATCCTCAACAGGGCCCCAGTTACCTCCTGGGGAGTAAAGTCCCAGTAGATGCCAGCTCCCCAGTTCTGTGTCTCCCCAACCCTCTTCCTGTGGGGGAGACCTTTACTGGGTCATCTGGAAGGACACTCAGGCACATCCCCATGTCCTACACACACACACACACACACACACACACACAATCATAGAGCACCCGATACCCGATCACACATGCTGTCACCACACACACACACACACACGCTCCTTCACACTTCCTAAGCCAACATTTCAGAATCACAACCACAGACACCACACCACCCACCCCCAACCACACAGAGACTCTAAGCCATATGCTCTAGCACGACACCCCCACCCCCCCAAATAGCAATCCTGGACCCCCTCATCTTCAAAGTACATACACCAGGAAAAATTTCCCCCACCTCCACCACACCCCACCCCCGAAATTCCAGGCCTTTCCAAATCACACTGTTCTTAGACTCCTCATCAAAGCAAAATACTTCAGTGGTGTGTGTGGTTTGGTAGCAGACACCCAAAGAAGTGTGAACCTACACCCCGAAATCATATGCAGTGTTATAAACCAACATTACTTCAATAAAAAAAAGTTACAATTTTTTTAAAAAAGCAAACTGTTAATGGTTTGAAAGACTCTGACTTCGTGTTGTCCTACAATTACCTAATCTGGCTGAGCCCCCTCCCCCAGGGGTAAGTCCTCCCATGGGTTGTGCCTCTTCCTCATCCCGCTCCATCACCTATGACCGGGAGCTGCACCCCTTTCCTCTTTGCCCTCTGAGATAGGAGAGACCCTTGTCCCCGTACCCAGCGAACTTTTAAGAGCAGTTACTCTGTGCCTGGCATGTGCCAGGCAAGTGGGGGGCAGGGCTAAAAGAGATGTTTGTTCTGCCTGTAGGGAACTTAGGACTCAGTGGAGGGATGGGATGCAGATTGCACCACGTGCCCTGCCAGGGAGAAGGATAAAGTCCAGAGTGGGAGAGAACATTGGCCGCCCCGGAAAGCAGGCGGGCTTCCTGGAGGAGTATGTGCACACGGGCGGGCCTTGACCTATGGGAACATTTGCTTATGCAGAGGTCACGGGGGTGGGGAGAAGAATTTGACCTTGGTCCCATCCTCATGGAACTCTCATTGTCTTATCTGAAGTGACCTTGCTTATTTGAACTTTTTTTTAAAGATTTATTTTTATTTATTTATGCACACAAGAGCTGGGGTATAGGCCAGAGTTGTGGGGTGGTGAGAGGATTCTCCAGAGACAGAATAGGGAGCAGAACAGGCGGACTGACTGAAATACAATGCTGAGGAGGCGAGACAGTAGATTTAGCTCCCTGGCCAGGGATCAAACTCATGCTGCAGTGGCTGTGGATAGCTGAGACGTAACCCCTTGCACCACCCGGGAGGCCCCTGAACATCTGTCTTGAGCTGTCTCCACCTCTGTCATATAATCCAGGGACAGCCTGGTCTGTGACTTAGAACAGGGGCAGAGGAAGGACAGAAGGGGAAAGAGAGGGAGAGAGCCTCACATGTCAGACGTGGCGTCCAGTGTGGCAGGAGGAGGGTGGTGTTGGGCCTCTAAAGCCAGCTGAGGGAGGTGGGCTGCAAACTTCCCCTCTCCGGGAGGCATCCTATTCCTGTGAGAGCAGGTGCCCTTACTGAGGGCACTCCAGGCCTCAGAGGTAGCCAGCTGATAAGCGAACTCTGTAGTAAAGGAGGCAAGTATATGACCTTTAGTACTGCAGGTTTATATATAAACCTTATTAGAACAATATAACATATATGGTACAGGTGGGACAGACAAACACAGCTGGTCACATAAACAAAATGAACTCAGGTAAGTCTTCTCTCCTTAGCTTCACCCTCACACCAGCCAGCAGCAGCCAATCCTAGGTGGGCATAGGGCAAAATGCAAAAGCCTTGTCTTGGAAAATCCATTTCTCTGGAGCAGCCACAGCATTGCCTTACTCCAGAACACATGGGGAGAAGGAGGCAGGCAGCCTGCAGGAGAAGAAAGTGGCTTCATCACTGCTGGGCAACCTCTGCTACCCTTTCAAGCACCATCAAGCCAGCGCACGTGTCTCCCTCTGCCTAGAGAACAGCCCAAGAGGCAGGCTGAAAGAATCCTTTTGTGAGCTACCTGTCCACTTTCCCAGTTGGGCAGGACAGCTCTGGGGATGTTTCATTGACACCCCCAGGAAGACCAAGGAAGCAGGTGGGGTGGTCCATGTCTTCTTCCAAAGGTTAGCTGATGTATTCTTGTTGTGACAGGAGCTTTGTAGCGGAGGGAATGCGATGAGGGACACAACACTGGTGGAGCAGGTTTTCAAGGCAAGACTCTGCTACTTGAGCAGACGTTCTCATGCCATTTATTGAAAACATATAGGCCAGTAAAAGCTGATCATGCAACAATGGTATGAGGGGGTGGGATGGGAATGGAGGACAAAATTTTATGAGGGTCAGAGAAGAGGACATCGTGGCCATGAGTCAAGAGACATTTGCATCAGCAAAGTATTTGATGTTATCACAGGCAGGGTTATCCCGAGACCACCATGGAGACAGTCACATAATCAGGTCAACAGTGGCCTGCCTCATGATATGAACTATACTCCGTAGATAGTCAAGGAATGCTCTGCTGTGATTTGCAGATACCAAATAGGTCACAGTTGCCCATGAGTGGCCAGCTAGTAGCCAGCTCATAGGAACCCCAGTGCTAAGACTGCAGATAAAACCCCACCATCCTAACAGCAAAAGACTCACCAGCCCTCCAGTCCTAGAGCAGAAAGCTCCAGAACTGCATGGAGAGGCCTCAGGGAGAAGCAGAGTCCTGGCCTGGGCCTGGAGGAGAGATACCCCCAGGAGCAGGGCATCTCTGCTGGAACCGGGTCAGATCCCTCACGCTCCTGGAGGTACCGGGCAGAGCAGCAGAAGGGATGCCCCCATGGCGCCGATTGGTGGACAGGGGACACAAGCCCTGGACTCTGTCAGAGACACAGAACGTCAGCCTGACTGCCACTACCCAGCGCTGCTCTCTTGGGCATTCATTTCACTTGCTACCACTGAGTCCTGCTCTGTAATATGGGGACAAGCACCGCCACTCTGCCTGCTGCTGGGGCTGTCTTGGGGATCAAGTGAGTAGGGGAGCAGTTGGTGCTGCTCTCGTGGGGACAAGGAGGCCTTCCCTCCTCCTAACAGCTTTAGAAGGGCTAGAAAAAACCCTTATGGAGAATTAATTAGGAGGCTCCTGTTTCTCCGAGGCTGCCTGGGGTCCGAGTCCCAGCTCTACTGCTCGCCAGCTTGAACTAGACATCTCGTCTTTGGCCTTAGTTGCCAGATCTTTAAACTGAGAGAAGAGGAGCTGGTACTAAATATTTGCTAAGCTTTGCTTTTGTTTTCTGGTCCTTGTATCCCAGACTCAAGGGTCTGAATTCTTGTCCCATCTTCCTCTTAGCCAAGGGGAGCCTGAGGAAGAAGAAAGGGCTCCTAAGGAATAGGCCCCTGGACTGGGAGCTGAGCAAGGCTGCAGATAGGGGCAGAGGCTGAGACTCACCACGTGCCAGGGACAGCAAAGGATGCCCCTGACACAGAGTGGACAGAGCTCGGGGCTTTGGGGTGTCAGAGGGGCAGTTGAAATTCTCAACCCAGGCTCCATGAACCAACCATGCTTTCTTTCACCCAGCCTTTATTTGCATTCATTCGTCTGCTTCTGCAGCAAACATTTACATGTCAGGCACCATCCTGGGTGTTGGGAACACAGAAATGAGTACATTCACAGCCTCATGGGGGACGCCCAGAGATGTAAACAGATGGTTCCCACCCAGCATGAGAAGCTCTGGGAGAGCAGCCCGCGCTGGGTGCTGTGGGCCGGGAGGAGGGATTGCACCCAGCCAAGTGGGACAGAGCTCTGCAGACATGGCAGCCGGCTTGCTGAGATGACAGGAAAACGCCGAGATTGCTTGGTGCCCAACAGCTTAGGGGGTGGTAAAGAAAAAATGCCCAAGAGAAAGGTTACTGGGTAGGATAATTAATGTTTTGCTAAGAAAGAAAATAAGAGCGTGTATTTCTCAGCAGGAAAACACCTCAACGAACAAAACGACTTGTAGAAAACAAGTACAACTGCAGGGTTTTTGCTCACTATGATTAAAAGAAAAGAAAAAGACAGCAGTCACAGACATACCTCCTCCTGGGGCTGAAAGAACATTTCCCACCAGGTGAGGCAACCAAGGCCTGCAGGAAAGGATCTCGTGACAACTCCTTCCTGGGCCAAGGCTGGCCAACGTTGTACCCCAGCTCCTGACCCCCATGACTGTTTTATTCCAGGTACCTCACCTTAGTGGAGCGAGGACAATTTCTGTACTCACCGGACACATTGTTAGGAACAAGAGATTTCTGATTCCTTGTGGTGTTTTCAGCAGGTGTTACTTCCAAACACCTGCCTCCTAAGTCCCAGAGCCCTGTCCTCACAGGGAAGGCCATGTTGTCTATAGCTCATATTCACAACGCAAGGACCTGGTTAATAGAAGGAGATAAAGTGTGTTGAGAATCTCCAAGTGACAGGACGAGCCCCAATGAACCACTCTGCGAACTGACGCCAAAGTTTAACAGGAGCTACCAATCACTATTATGAAAACCCACCCAAAGCAAGGTGGGCGCTCTTCTCTTCCTCATGCCATTGCAGTTGCATTGTTCCTGGGCAAGGGGACAGCTGTAGTATTAGGACCTCTACTAGGTCTGGGTCACAGGAGACAAAAGTTCAGGAAGGATCTTCTTCCCATGGTCATTTCCAGAATGCTCAGAGAAAAAGCATTCTGAGGAAAAAGCTATAAGACAGGCTATAAGATGGCTTCCCCTGTGAGTGAGATGTGCCCCAGAAGTCTCCTCTAAATCACCAGCGCTGCCTCCATCCACAGCGTGTCTGTCTGGCCTCCAGAGGTAAATCACATTTTCTTCCCTGAGCATTAAGCATTATTTGTAGGTGTTTCAGAAGCCTGGTTATATTGCTTTTCCTGTTGCCTAGATTCTCCGGTCTGGACCATTTCACCCAATTTAGTTCCTGTCTTTTTCTCTCCTCACCCCCTTTTTGCTAAGCCTCAGTGGTGGGGAGGAGGCGGGGAGCCCTCAAAGGAAACTGAATTTCTGATGCCAGCACCCTCTCTGGCAGTAGTTCCCAAGCAGGATCCAGGAGCTTGTTAAAAGTACAGAACCCGAGTTCCACTAAGGGCCCTGGAACAGCACTTTGTGCAACTGTGAATGGGCCTCTGGGGGCCAGGAGACTGGGATGTCTGCACACACCCCATTGGCTTCAGCTGCAGGTCTGCAATAACAGAAAACAGCTGAAATCTGGAAGGCCGCTTTAGCCATTGGCATTGGGGTCACAGAGAACTTGTTAGAAATGCAGCTCCTCAGGCCCCACCCCAGGCTCGCTGAAGTGCCCATTAGGGATGGGGACTGCTCTCCATAATTTAACAGGCCCTCCAGGAGACTCTGAAGCTCACTACAGAAGAGCATCCAGGGGGTCCACAGCCCTCCTTCTCCTTCTTTCAACCCTCAAGGCAGCCAAGGCCTTGATCCTTCCTCAGGCAGGGAGGCCACTAGGGTTACCATCCCCAGCCATAGAGAGGAAATAAAGGCCAAAGGCCGGTGTGGCCTCCCAACAGGGTGACCAAGGCTCCTGGTGCAGATGGTGAAGAGCAAGTCCAGGAGGACTCCAGGGAAAGGCTCTGGAATACTGACAATTGTTAATAGGGATCTAGATTCCCCAAGGTGAAGAAGGAAGGTCTTCGCAGTTAATACCACCATCCACACCCTCCATCTCCTATGGCACATCCCAGGAGAATCCAAAGCCCTGGAAAATTCATTCACTTGCTCCTTATCTGTCAGTAAATCCATGGACCCAGACACAGGCAGAAGGAACTGATCTGAAAGGAAACCCCCACTTCTAGGGTTGCAGGAATTTGTTCATTCATGTAACCTTTCCACATGCAACACCCAGACTGCCAGAAATCCGCCATACACGTCCATCTGCACCAGGCTTGGGTGGGAGGGGGGTCGTTTCCGGTTTTTCCATAGAGGGAAATTGAGGTTTCCAAAGGCACAGTAGCTCTCCCAAGGTCCGCAGCTTGGAAGTAGGGAGCAGAGTCAGGATTTGAATCACAGCAGCCAACAGTAAGCCCAAACATTCACCCACAGCGGATTCCTCCCGTGAAAAATCCCAGCAGCCTAAGCCAACAACATCTCTTTTCCCTGGGAAAGCCCAGAGACAGAGCTGTGTCCCCAGCACCCCCCCCCACCCCCCAGACACTCAAGCCAGCTCTGCTCCCAGCACCAGGAGAGAATCAGATATCAGAAGGTACTGGGCTGTGCCCTTACCCTTGGCCATTCAGGGCCCTGTGGGGACCCTCTACCCCTCCTCAGGGCCAAAGTCCTTCCCCACCCCCAGCTCATCATTAGTTCCAGACACCATGTCTCCTCTATTTATGGGGTTTTTCTTTGCTTCTGCGGTTCTCCCTGGATGAATGCCCCTTTCCCTGGATTTACAGCATCCTCCTGCGGTGGGGTTGATGTCACTTTAATGAGAGTTACAGCTGCCTTCAACTGTGACTGCTGCATTCCAATTTACTGCCTGGTCTCCAGGAGCCCAGCAGGATTTTTCTCAAGCGAGAAGGGGGTGACTGAGCTCCCTGGCCTGGAATGGGGTGGCTGGAGAAGTGCAGTCTCCTCTTTGTGCCAGGAGACACCAGCCCCAGCTTAGACGTCTGCAGAGCTCCCTATTCCTGGGGGTGCTGGGGGGGCGGGGAGGTGGTGGCGGTCCAGAGCAGCAGGCAGCAGGGAACAGCAAGCCTGAGGGGGGGCGGGCACAGCTTTTACCAAAGCACTACAGGTTTGGGAAAAGAGATCTCTCAGCTTTCCTCACCTCTACCCCATCCTGCATCCACACACCCCCCACCCCCTACCCCACCATGAGAACAAAAGTTCTGAACTGGAGGAGCAAGGAGAGCAGAGGGAGAGAGCAGAGGTGGGGGCACTCACAGAAAGCCTGTTGTTCCTTAGTTGAATCCAGATGTGAAGGGGGAGGAGGGGGTGAGAGGGCTCTGGAGGGGGGAGGAGAGAGGAAAAAGGGAACTGGGAAAGCAAAACTCCAGGCAAGACTGCCAGAGAGCCCTGGAATCACGCCTGGATTTCAGGGCCCTCCAGTTGGGGTCCATCACCCCCAACTGGCCTCCATTTTTCCCTAGTTAATGAATATGACGCAATGTTGCCAACGACTCGGGCACCTAGGACAAAGCTGCTAACGTTTGTAGAGCCCAGATCAGGTACTTCCCTGTGCAGACAAGGCCTCAGCCTGCTGGACTTTTCCCTCTGTCCAGCACCTCGGCCACAGGCCCCACCGTGGAGCCAATGCCGGATCCTGACCAAGGGACCAGGGTGTAGGGCAGGGAGTCCAGGGCATTGAACACAGCACTTCATTCTCATAGCAACACGATGAAGTAAGAATTATGACATCTATTTTACTGACCAAGATCCTCTGCATCTTAGAGGCTCCACCACTGTCCAAGGCCACACATTGAGAATGAGGCAGAGCCACAGTTCAGAATAAGTCCACCGCCTGAGCTCTCCCACCCACAGCATTTTGCTGGCCTTGAAGTAAGGCCGTAGTCTGGGGAGGTTGACTGAGCCTATCAAATGACCAGCAGTTCCTAGAAATCTGAGGTTGGCTCAGAGGTGCCGTAGCCAAGCTGGAAACAGGCTCCAGGGGTCATTGGCTTGGCCATTCCAGTCTATGTCCCAGGCATGCCCCCCTGGGAGGAAGGTGTCATCTCTCCAGCAGCCAGAGTGATACAGGGAGGTCTTCAAGGTCCAGGAGGGCACTGGGTATAGGTAGATTCTTCAAAAGGCTGTAGACACTGGAAAGGGGATGGACAGTCTCTGTCCTCCACCTGCCACCCTGCTGCTTCATCCTCCCCAGGAATAGCTGGGAGAGATGCCCAGGGCTGCCACAGCCTGGCCACCTCCCTCTGCTAGTCCCTCTGTACCACCCGGCAGAGTGAATACCTGGCCCTGGGCAGGAGGCTGAGCCTGGGGTGGGGGCCCAGGGCTGTGTGAGTGCGAAAGGTCCCAGAGAGCATGAGCAAGAGCTCAGACTTTGCAGTGAACAGGCCTGGGTGTGGCCCTAGTTCTTCTGCATTAGCTGTGACCCGATGTTCATGGTCACAGCCCTCTGTAAAGTGGGGGAGGTCATAGTTCCTACTCCATGGTGTGCAGGTGGCTATTAAGCGGGGTACTTAGACCAAGCATTTAGGCCAGCACCTGCTTTGCAGTGAGTGCTCAAGAAATGTTAGCTAGGATTATTCTAGATTCCATTTCCCCTGGTCTCCATCTCTTATGCTTCCTATGGGTAGAAAAGTCCTTTCCGATGAAACCGTTCAGTTTCCCCAGGTCTCCCCAAACCTCTCATTCCCTCATCCCAAGGGACCAAAGAGGTATTAATTAGTAAAGCTTCAGGACAGGCCCAGGCGGAGAGGAAGCCTTGTTGACGTTAATTGGCACTATCAGATCTTTGCCCAGTCAGGATGGAGCAGTGCAGGCTGTGACAGCATCTCTGCCCTTGGGGTTCACAATCTGCCCAAGACTATACCCCCAGCACCCCAGGTGGGTGGATGGGCGGGGAGTTCCTCCCTTCCCTCACCCTCACAGGGCCCAGCATGTGAGGAGGCTGGGGTGAAGGAGGGAAGCAGGAGGGATGGATCCACCCTGGTTTGCAAAAGCATCTTTCAGCCACCAGCAATGCTGAGTGCAAGCATGATGTGGGCACCTCACCACATACCAGTGCCAAGGGCTACACACCAGGCCAGCCCCTTGAAGTGGCTCAGAATTGATTTAACGAGCTAAAGAATTCTGGTTGAAATGCATAGCCCCTGACAGTGCCTCCCATGACTGACCTATTATATGACCCCTCCAGGGCATGGATTTTTAATAAGTACCCAGGTCTGCAGGATCGCACTTGAAAAAATCATTGGCTTCGTGCTTGTACGTCCAATATTACTTGAGTGCAAATCCAGGCACATGGTAGATGATGCTAACTGCTGGTTGATGGAATAAATGAATGAGTGATCCAGTGAGTGAGTGAATGAGCGAGCAGAACAGAAGGAGACTGTGGATGGTGCTGTAGGATTTGAGCCAAAGATCTGTCTTGTTCTAGTAATTCCCTCCCCAAGGAAGAGGAGGGTCCTTTATTGCTAGTTCACTCCCCTTTGTGGCTGGGAGCAGACTTTTCCTACTGAACTTTTAAGTAGGGAAATTCTAAAGGAAGTTCTAGTCCATATAGAAGAAACCCCACAGAGACCTTACCCCACCTTCAATCTATTCAAGAAGGTCAGGGACCCCTGAGGATTCTATTTCCAAAAAATACAAACACACACAAAGGTCTGCCTATGATTTCCAGAGTTCTGGACCTTGAAGCTACCCACAGTTAAAGATCCCTTCTGGGGGGGTCCTTTGATCTGTGAGTTATTGTTAACAGCAGGGCACTGGATAGAGGGGGGCGGGGAGCAGGAAGAGGTTCTGGGTAGAAGGGGGGGTGGCCAGGGTGTGGGACAACCACAAGCACACAGAGGAACTTTTAGGTACCAGACTTTCAGCAAGAAGTAACAAGTTGTTTGTTTGCTTTTTATGGTGTTTAGCCTCTGTAGAAATGTGACAGGTACTGGAACATTTAGGAGGGGCAATAGGCACGCGGGACACCCAAGACCTTGTAGTTATACTTGGACTCCAGGTCTGGCCCCAGTCCTTTCTGGTATAACCTGGGCAAATGTGTTCACTTCTGGGGCTTCCCTGGTGGTGCAAGGGGTTAAGCACCACATTATGAAGCAATCCACAACCTCTGCAGGATGAGTTCAATCGGGCAGGCCAGGGAGCAACCCACATGGTGCAGCAGACCTCTCCTGACTCGCCCACTGCTCCCCTCAGCAGTGTATTTCAGTCAATCTGCCTGTTATGTTCCCTACTCTGTCTCTGGTGAATCCTCTCACCCCCCACACCTCTGGCCTGTACCCTAGCTCTTGTAGGCATAAATAAATAAATCTTAAAAAAAATGTGTTCACTTCTCAGAGCTTCCACTTCCTCATCTACTAAAGAGCAATGACACCTGCCTCCCAGAGATATTGTAAGGCTTCAGTAAGAAAATGAACCCAAAGTTCCAGGCTCACAGTAAGCACTGATGGGTAGTAATATGTATTCTTACAACTTTGTTTTTCATAAGTGGGGTATTTGGGGGAAGTTACTAGAAATTTCAAGTAGGAGATATATAAAATGAGAAATAATTTTTAAAAACTGAAGTCATGATTCAATGCCGGGTTTTGGCACAAAAAACAAACAAACAAACAAAAAAAGCTGAAGTCAACGAATCATCTTTTCTCATCTCATCTGTAAAATGGAAATCATAATAATATCTACCTTCAGGATTTGGAGAGAATTCACAAGAAGTCTATGACATTCTCCAGCAGATGTCAACACAAATAAATGATCCCCTTTATTGGTCACATTCTTCCGGTTTGCACAGGGACACCACAGCAGATCAGAGAAACTGTCCACACTGAGGAGAGTTTAACTTAAAGCTAAGGAGGTTTGTGTTATACATTTAGGAAGTGCTTTCTAGTTGAAAGTTGGCTAAGATCATCTTCTAACACAACAATAAATAAGTCCCCCCAGGACATTCTGGGGTCTTTTCCCTTCACAGACATTAAAAGAGAGATGAAACACTGTCCCAGGGACTCCAGATTTGGTCCTGGATAGAGGTAAGAATTAAAGCTTATGTCCCATGTCAACTGAGCACGCAGTTGTGACTTCATAAAAGTCACAAAGCTCCGAGCCAGAAGATAATTTGGAAGAAATACTGATCAGGTTTTATTTTCTTTTCAATACTCTAAGATCATCATATGCAATTTAAACACTTGCATAACATATATGTGCATTATATATACATATATTATATATACGTACATATTTATATATATATATACACACAGTAAGTCCTCACTTAACATCAACAGGTTCTTAGAAACTGCAACTTTAAATGAAATAACGTATAATGAAGCCACGTCCTTGAATAATGTCATTTAGTTATTTAGAGTTTTCTTTTTCTCATCAACATTAAAACAAAACAATGTTTAACAAAATGAAGTTACTTGATTACCTACTCTGTGTGTGTACACATCTATATAGGAAAAGGGGATTTTTAGAGCAGTGAAAATAGTAGATACACATTATCATCCATTTGCTCAACCCCATAAGCTATACAACAACAAAACCAAACCCAGTGTAAACTCTGGGTGACAATGGTGTATGCATATAGGATCATCAGTAGTAACCAATGTACCCCTGTGGTGGGGGGTGTTGTGGGCCTGAGAAGCCGGGAGCACAGGGGAGTGCTATGCTTTCTGTTCAATTATGACATGCACCAAAAATTGCTCTTAAAAATTGCTCTTTTATATATATATATATATATTCCTGTTGTACTGTTCTCCCATGATATAGCTTTTCATTTGTCCAGAAAAATAAAATAAATCTTCAAAAAAATCATGTCAGTGAATGATTGAATAATGGCACTTTATTTTAATGTTGATGAGAAAAAGAAAATTCCAGCTGACTTGGAACTAACCAATGTTATCCAAGGGTCTGTTTTCATTATATATTGTTTTATTTTATAGTCACTGTTTTCTAGAACTGATTGACAACATTAAGTGAGGAATATACAAATCTCTGAGATCCCTGGTTTGGGACAGGGGGCATTTGCTTTTTATTAGATAAGGAAGAGATGTGATCCCCAGTAGTACTGGCCCAGCTAAGACCTGAGCTTTCTCTCTGGGCCCTTCCTGGACATTCTGGTACAAGCCCAACTATACCATAGCCAGATAGGAGCAGACCCACAGCAGCAGTGACAGGAAAAGCAGACGCCGGTCAGAAATGGCCCCTGTCCAGGCCCAGCATGCTCACACTCAGCTCCCTGACGAGGACACAGGGCTTTTCATCTCAAGCCATAACATGTACATTCGGATTGTAAGAGCAGTAAAGCTGAACAAAAAAATCTGACAGATTTCTTTTTCAGTAATTTCCTCAGGGCTTTGCATAAGGAAAGGATCTTTACCCATAAAATAGGTAATAAAGAACACACACACACACACACACACACACACATTCCCTACCAACTCCCTCTTCCTGCTGCAGGTATACTAAGGTAACTGGTGGATCTGAGGGCCTGGCTCCACACAGCAGGCAATACCCCTCTCCTGGAAGGTCTCTGAGTGTGTACCTTGGTGATGGGATTGCCCAGGCACAAGGGTCAGGACACTCTCAGGACACAGCATGTATCCCATGGTCTATGGCATGTGCTCTGTGCTTCATAAGGTTTTCCAGGGCTGGGGTGGGGGCAGCAATGGTTTTGATGAGGTGGCCCAGCCTACTGCCCAGAGGACCCTGTTCTGTGTGCACAGCATTGTGCCAGGTACACAGGGCTACAGAAAAGCTCATTAAGCAACCTCTGTGTACAAGGCACTGTGCTAGACTCAAAGTGGATGCAGAGAGGACCCAGATCCAGCCCACCTGTCTCCAGATACTCCTAGGCCTTCAAAGAGATGAAATGGAAACTCCAAGTAGTGTCACAGAAGGGGGCTAGGCCTGGGTACAGAATGGCAGGCTTCTAATCTGAGCCAGGGCCACTAGAAGCTGGGCTGGAGAAATTACCAAGAAAGTAACCTAAGGGCTTCTCGCCCAGGCTTCTCAATCTCTATTCATGGTGCCACCCAACTGCCCTCCCTGAACCAGGGAATTGTCCTTCACCCCTCCCTCTCACTCACCCCAAGTCGAAAGACATTATCATATCCCACTTTCAAATTCTACCTGTGAAGTGCAGCTGAAGTCCAGCAGTTCTCTACATGCCCACTGCCCAAGCCACCATTCTGGACTCTTATCCACTCCCAGAAAAATCTTTTTTAAAATACAAGTCTGGTCAGGTCACTTCCTTACATAACACCTTTCAGTAACTGCCCATGAGTCTTAGGAAAACAGAACAAAACAAAGCCCATATCCTAACATTGCCTGCAAGGCCCCGCGTGACTTGATATCTGCCAAGCTCTCCAGCACCGGTTTCAAGCAATTCTCCTCCCTCCTCACACTCAGGTACTTCGTGAAGTTTCTGGGGAGCCCCCAGACACATGCCCAGACACAAGCTATTCCCTTTGCCTGGAGTATGGGGTTTGCCAATCAATCCCAATTCATCTTTTAAATCATCTTGGACATTGCTGCCTTCCAACCCCCCCCCCCCCCCCCCGGGTTAGAGTATCCACTCCACAGTACCAGTTTTGACCATTGTAATTTAAATCTTTGGCTTTGGGCTTTCTTTTTTGAATGCCACTCCTCTGGCCTCTGTAGCTTCCATTTCAGAGGAAGGAGTCATGGCATCTGTTGTTCTCCTGTTGTAAGTGCAGCATTGAGCACAGTGTCTCTCTAGGTGACTGCTGGGATGAATTAATGATGAGTGTCCAGGTAAGGGATGAAGACAGGCCTGCAGGAAGAGTTAACATGGAGAAGGTGATGGTGACATCAGGACCTTCAAGAGTTGTGGGCCTAGAATCAACAAAGTTCTCTTACAATTCTGATCACTCAAGCTGCCCTTTCCTTCCTGAGGTCATTGATTTAGCCTCCTCCTTCTAAGCTTCCCTCCTGCCTGGCTTTCTGCCTGGGGAGAAGGGCTGCTCCCCTAGCAGTTGGGTTTCTTCTTCCTTTCCACTCTCTCTCCAGGCCCGCTGCCTCTCCAATCCACTTTCCCACCACACCCTTGCATTTATGTACCTCAGTAATTGTGTGATGCCATAAAACTAATTTGTACTTCTGCTCCAGCAGCGAAGGAACTCTAGCTTTTGCCGTTGGCCCCAGAGGCAGAAGAGAGCACCCTCATCCCACCCCACCCCATCTGCAAGGTCCAGTAAAGGAGGGCTGTGAGGCAGCCCAAGTCAAATGTCAGCCATGGAAAGAACATTAAAATAAAAGTTTTTCCGCTCTTGCAAAGCCAGCCCCCACTGGACATTCTCCCCACCTCTGGATAGAAGTTGTTAGTATAGGGCCTCCCTGGTGGCACAAGGGGTTAAGATGCAACCTATGAAGCTATCCACAGCCACTGCAGCTCGAGTTCGATTCCCGGCCAGGGAGGTGACCTGGCATGGCACAGCAGACCATGTGACATGGCACAGCAGCCCTCTCCTGACTCGCCTGCTGATCCCCTGAAATACAGCAGTGTATTTCAGTCAATCTGCCTGTTCTGTTCCCCACTCTGATCCTCTTACCCCCCCATACCTCTGGCCTGTACCCTCGTTCTCATATGCATAAATAAATAAATCAAAAAAAAAAAAAGAAGAAGTAGTTGTTAGTATAGTTTCCCTTTCAGTTTTCTCCAGACCCTTTAGCACCTGTCTTCTTGGCCACAGTTTGGAGCACAGTGTGGCATTTATCTTCCTGCCAAGTGGAGGTACACTAAAACTGAAAAGTGTGGGGGATGTAACTTCTGAGGCGTGGCTATCCACTTCTCAGTTTTGGAGGTTTTGAGCATCTTAAGTCCAGTCTTAGGAGACCCAAAGAGGAAGACCTAAAGAGGAAAAAGACAAAACAAACTCCTGAACGAGAGTGTGTTTGTGTGTGTATGTGTGTGTGTGTGTGTGTTTGATACAATGGGAGCGTATAGACAGTATTCAGTAATATTAGCCACCACTTATTGGATTGGTACACTTTGGCACACAGTGTTCTGTACACAGAATTTCATTTAATATTCCAAACAACAGAGTGAGAGCAATATTTATGCCCCCATTTTACAGATGGAGAAGCAGGTTTGCTGAATCACACAGCATGTGAGTGGCCAACCCTTAGGATTGAAATCCCAAAGACCTGGCCCTGAACCACGATGCACAACTGCTTTCCTAGGGCTAGCAATCAGAAGGGAAAGGAAATTGGTTTATGGTGTAGCAGAAGGCCTGAGATTAGCCCTAAAGAATGTTCTGACAATGAGGGCTGTTTGGTGGTAGTCGGGGCAATTAGGCTTGTTAGAACTCTTCCTCTGAGGGCCTTTACATTCAAGATGAATGGCTGCTTCTATGCCTGGCTGGTTTAAGGGAAGTGTTCTCTGTTCCCAGCACGGGGCTGGCCTGTTTGAACTAACAGAGAGTCTCTCTGGGTGACGAGCTTGCCACACACAAAACCGTTAGATGACAGGAGTCGGCAGATAGCACAGGCTGTGTGTCCGGATGGGGCTGGAGGAAGACAGGGCGAGCCTCGGCAGATACCACTGTGGTTAATAGCCAGGGTTCTGTGGCCAAGTGGACTTTGGGCTTGAGCTCCTGCTAGCTCTCCTGCTTGTGTGACCTTGGGTGCATTATTTCACCTCTCTGAGCCTCCATTTTTGGGGCAGTAAAAAGAGGCTAAGAATAGCACCTGCTCCAGAGAGCTGTTTTGAGCATTAAATAAGATGATGCATGCAAGCGCCACACAGAATTTGGACATAATAAGGAACAGTGAGTGGAAGCATGTAATGACTGCTCTGGCTAGTGATGGAGTCCAGAGGCAGGGAGAGCAGGGCCCAGGAGAGCCTTAGGTCAGGAGCTGAGAATGTCTCCCCAGGAAACACAAGTATTGTCCTTGGTCTTGAAAAGTTGATCAGGGCAAATCAAAAGGAAGCTACAGGGACAGAGGGAGTAGAGAGAGAGTTCTTTAAAGACAAATCTATTTTGATCTGTGATTGGACTAAAGAAGGAAGTTGAGGGCCTCCCTGGTGACACAAGGTGTTAAGCATCACACTGTGAAGAAATCAGCAGCCTCTGCAGTCTCTTCAGCACGAGTTTGATCCCCGGCCGGCCAGAGAGCAACCCACATGGCTCAGCAGACCTCTCCTGCCTCGCCCGCTGCTCCCCTCAGCAGTGTATTTCAGTCCGTCTGCCTGCTCTGTTCCCCACTCTGTCTCTGGTGAATCCTCTCAGCCCCCACACCTCTGGCCTGTACCCTACCTCTTGTATGCATAAATAAATAAATTTAAAAAAAATAAAGGAAGGAAGTTGACTGTGGGAAAGAGGAGGTGGACAGAGATGGGATCCTCTACGCTTGTTTCCAAACCCAGAATTTGAATAGACACAGAGACAGCCTCCACGAGCTAAAAAAGAAACCAAGCATGAAAGAATTCTTTGCTGACTTTTTCTGGAATCTCACTGGGGTGCAGGGCCAGGGCCCTAGGATTATGGCTGGGGGTCGAGCCGGTGACGGATGGGAGAGATAGGCCCTGGGAAAAGGGATATTAGGAAATAGGGCTGAGGTCCCAATGACTGCGTGGGCTGATTCATGTGAGAGGGCCTAGTTTGCAGGGCCTAGTTTGCAGGCCCGATTGAGACCCAGTACCCTGTCAGGCAAGAGGCCTGTCCTGAGTTTCTATCCATCTTTCTTCATTCCTGCCACCTCAGGGTGGGAGGCCCTCAAGGAGCAGCCTTTCTGCTCTTCCATTATTCTCTGACAGCCTGCCTTATCTCCCTCATGTGAAAATAAACTCCTTAGGGGCCAGGATGGTCCTTTTAGATCCTCTATGCTTAACTCTCCATCAAGTACTAATATCTACCCCTTTGATCAAGCATCACCAGAGCCCTTGTCAAAAAATATGAATTCTCAGTTATTTTCCCTGGGAGTCTGACTAGCTAGATTTAGAGAGCCAGGTATGTTTTTAAGGAGCACTTAGATGATTATTTTGGTAAGGCAAATTTGGAAAACTTTTCATTTCCTTGAATCATTTTCAGCCCTAAATTTAAGCAGCAGAGTACGCTAGGAAGAGCCCTGGGTTGGTAGTAGGAGGCAGGTCCTAGGCCTGGCCCTGCAGGCCAGGTGTGTCTGACTCTGACCTTGTGCCTTCTCTGAACCAGGTGCCTAGGTACCTATTGTCATCTTTGGCACATTTAAGAATACTGTGATGGGAAAACCTAGAAGGGAAGGAAGCTGCAGAACAGAGTAGGGTATTCAAGCATCTTTGATCAAGATCTCAGAATGAATAAAGGAACCTAGAATAAACAGAAGTGGAAAGTGGACATTAGGGGACAATAGGCTCCAGCATCCTCTGGGGCACTCTAGGATACTTAGGCCCAAAAAATTTTTAAATGGTGCCCCAAACACACAGCTAATCAAAGGAAGCAAGAATCTAGCGCTACTGTTGGGGTGCCTAGCAGAGCAGTCCTGCATTCTTGGGACTCGTGGGAGAGCTGCTGTGGTTAAGCACCAGAGTCCTCAGTCCCTGGACCTTGTCTCAAATGGCCTGGAATTTGAGACATTTCCCTGAATTTTCTCAGTCTCTTACTGGGAGAGAGAATGGGGGTCGGGAGAGGTGGGGAGGTGGGGAGATGGGGAGGTGGGCCGGGCCAAGGAAAGGCCAGAGAATGGGAGAAGTCAAGAAGGCTGGACTGCAAAGGAAATCTGCACACAGGGGCCCCCAATAGGAACCAGCTCCGGAGAGGTGGCCTGACTTACAAAGATCGCACACCTGATGGATGTCAAAGCAGGAGACACCCCAGCTTCTCTCTCCGTTGGGCAGTACAAAGACTAAGTTTAATGTGTGCTCTGATTTTTCCAGAAGCTTTTTAGAAATTCGCTGCGTCAGAGAATCTAAAAGACCAAACAAAACCCCTAAAACAGCAAGCCCGATTATTTCATCCACGTGGCACAAGAACAAGCAAAAAAAAAAGGGGGGGCGGAGAAAAAGTCCCCCGCCCCGCCCCTGCTGGGAGGAAGGGATTTGCGGAGAGTACCAACTTCTGACACAGCCAGGGCACAGCGGGAAGGGCGGGCGCTTGAGAAAGCCCTTGCTCCCCAAAGCCGCTTTCCGCACGCCCCGGCTCCCCGCCGCCCGCCCCGCGCGGCCCGCCCGGTGCCCCCCGCGCGCGGAGCCGCCGCCGGCCCTTTAAGGGCGGAGAGGTGCGCGGTCTCTTTAAGGCAGGTCCTGGTGGTTTCTGTTTTCTGAAGGAAGTGACGGGGGGTGGGATTGAATGAAAAGTGCAAAACAGAGTCTCCGAGCCACCGAGTCGGGGGCCCGGGAGTGCCCAGTCCGCCCCGGAGCCGCCGGAGGGGCGCGCGCCCGAGAGCTGCCCACGTGCGTCCGCGCCACGTCGCGGGCCACGGGCGGCTGAGCCCCCGCGGGGAGCCGCTCCCGGGCGCCCCGGAGCAGCCACCAACTTGGGGCGAAGTTGAGCGGCGCCCCTGCTTTCCCGCACGCGGCGCGCGGGGGCCGCGGAGGCCGGCGGCGGCCCTCCGGGATGCGCCCCCCCGGCCGCCGCGGGGTCCCCGCGGTGCCCCCAGCCCTGCTGCTGCTGCTCCTGCCGCTGCTCGGGGCGCCGCGCGCGGTGGGCGCAGGGGCGGGCGCACCCGCGGAGCTGCGGGTCCGCGTGCGGCTGTCCGACGGCCAAGTGACCGAGGAGAGCCTGCAGGCGGACAGCGACGCGGACAGCATCAGCCTCGAGCTGCGCAAGCCCGACGGCACCCTCGTCTCCTTTGTGGCGGACTTCAGGAAGGTGAGGCGCGCGGGTCGCCGGGTGGGGCTCGGGGATGAGAGCCCAGGGGTCCAGCATGGAAGGTTGGCGTGAGGAAAAGAAGGTGCAGGCGACTTACTCAAGGTTCCGCGTCCTCTGCCAGCTCCCCAAGTGCCCAGACCCGGACCCTTCATCCCCTCCAGGAACTCTGCTACCACCCACTCTGCTGCGCTCCTCCTGTCTTTCATCCCTTTGCTCTCGGGGTGCCCTGGCCCCTTCTCACTTCCCGACCTGCTCCTCTCCCCGCTTCTGCCAGCTCTCCCCAGCCCTCCAGGTGCTGAGCCTCCTTCAGAAGAGTTCGTGTTAATGACTCCACTCCCTCTTTGGAGCAGTTTCTGGACTGTCTAGCGGGAACAATCCTGGGCTAAGAATCAGGGCTCTGCAGTGTGACCTGGAGCACATCCCCTTCCTTGTCTGGACAGTGCTTCTGCCTCTTACGGGACAGTGAGTTGGCTTCAGGCCTTCCAGCTCTGATGTCCCCCGCCCAGGACCCCTGTCCTTCTTTCATTTTTCTGAAAGGGGGCAAGGGAGTTTCCCCGCAGAGCTGATTATCCCTGGTGCTCCCCAAACTGAGAACTAGGACTCCACTTCTGTCAGGTCTGCTGGGAAGCTTGTAGCAGAAGGACCTGGGGAGAGGCCCCAAGTGAGGGGCTAATGCTCTGGGAGGGGAACTACCCCTGTACCCTGCCTGGCAGGAGGGCTGACCAACCCTCAGTTTCTGGCCCAGATTGTGGGGAGGAAGGCAGAGACCTGCCTCTAATCAGAGTGAGGGAGCTGTGGAGGGAAGCAAAAGGTGGGCCTGTGTGCCTAGATTGGGTTGGAGTTCTGGAGAGTAGAGGTGCTGGGGGATTTTTTGGAAAGGGGCTGCAAGGGCAGTGAGTGACTAACAGTGGCCCAGGGGCAGGATTCCCGGAAGGAAAGACAGTGAGCAATACTCAAAGGGGGATTCCTGATTTCCCACACCATTTCCTACACCGCCTCTCCTCACTCCCCCCCCACACACCTCCCTCCCCTGCCCCCAGCCTCTCTCCTGATAAACAGAGGCCCTGTCAGGTTCTGTCTCTGGAGAAGTGAGGCTGATTAGATATTGGCGGCTGGAGAAGCCTAGGGCTGTGGGATCATTGCCTGAGCCATTTCTGTCTCTTCCCTCATAGAGCTTGAGAAGAGAGGGGGCAGACTTTGGGGAGTCACCTAGGGACACAGCCAATTGCCACCGCAAGGCCGATGGGGGGTGTTGGGGGCAGTGACAGGATCTAGTGGGCCTTGGGGCCAGGGCTTGAGTGCTGCTCTGGCCAGGACTGCTGAGTTGTCACGGTTGTGGGATGGGGGTGGGGGTGTCACCATGATGGCCTTTCCTTACTCAGCAGGCCCCAGCTAGGTTCTCAGATTCAGATAGGGGCAGGTGAGTAGGTGTGTGGAGAGGGGATGCCAACAGGGCCAGAATACCTTCTGCCTCACACCCAGACTTCAGGGGAATTTGGTCAACTGTGTTCTTTGACTGGGAGATCCAGATTAGTGAGGGGACCCCTCAAGAGGCAGGGATCACATCTTCCCCTGTCACCTTCCATTGTAGTTCTAGTCCTTGGCAATGAGACTTGCTCCAGGTTCTGAGTCTGCCACCCTCCTGCTCACTGGCCGTTTGACCTCTGGCCTCACTGGAACTCTGGAGAGAGACTTCCCTTTCCCTGGGACCTCTCTAGCAGCCAAGGCTGTGGCAAGGGCAATGGGTAGGGCTAGGCTTTTATAGCCTTTGGGTGCTGCATGAAATATTTTATTGCTCTACCCTGAGGGCAAGGAGAAGGGAATGCCCAGGTGGCAGTGGGGTGGAGGGAAAGGGGGAGGGGTTGGGGGCCTGATTGCCAACTTAGAGAATCCATTTGGAACTGATTGCAAGAGCCCCATTTTAATGCCTGCAGTAGTTCAACCCCCCCCCACCACACACACACACACACACACACACACACAAACACACACATACACACTCTTTCTGAGTTAGCCTCTGACCCAGAAGCTGGCATTTCACACCCGCCCCTGGCATCTCCAATTTCATCAGTGAGGGAGGGAATTGGGAGTGGAAGACACAGGAAGGGAACCAGCTTTCAAAGGTCCCTTCCAAATCCAGGTTTCTCAGTTAGCCTGGGGTGGGCTGGAATAGCTTTTAGCCCCACCCCAACACACTGTCTACACTAGCCAAAGCAGCTTTTCTACTGGAATCCTTCTGCGATGGATCACCTCTCTTGTTGCAGCTCAGTTCTCAAGGTCCCGTGCCTCATAGTATTTGGCAGATTTCCAAAAGAAAGTTCAAACTAGAAGTAATGATTTTTCTTGTAGGAAAATGTCCTCGCTGTTGTTTCTTTCTTTCTTTTTTTTTTTTTTTTTCATGTACCAAATTCATGGAGTGGTTTGGGAAAAGTTTGTAGTCCACTTGAAAATAATGATGTGTGCCATTTTATCACCTTTGGGAAATAGTCCAGATTAAAATGAGACAGTCTCAGATTAACCCTGGGTAGCTACATAATTTTTCCAAGCCTCCATTCCTTCATCTGTAAAATGGGGATAATAATGGTACCAATCCATAGTTTATTCCATCGCAACCAAACAGGGTGAGTTATGTGAAATACTTACTATGTGTGGGCTACTGTGCTAAGTGCTCAAGAAATAGAAGCCATTGGCTGTCACAAGCACTGCTCACCTAGCATTGCAATATGGACTTCCCAGCTAGACCTGTACTTTAAGAGGTTAACTGATGACCCCAAAGTCATACAAAAAAGACATCACAGGCCTCCCCTAGTGGTGCAGCGGTTGAGCTCTGGGCTATGAAGCTGCCCGCAGCCTCTGCAGCACTGGTTCCATCCCCGACCACCGGCGAGGGTCCCACATGGTGCGCAGACCTCTCCTGTCGCACCCGCTGCTCCCCTCAGCAGTGTATTTCATCACTCTGCCTGTTCTGGTCCCCTCTCTGGCTCTGGCGAGTTCTCTCACCCTCTCGTGCTTCTGACTGTACCCAGTGCTTGTATAAATAAATAAATTAAACTAAAAAAAAGGCATCACTGAGCTTTGAGGTCCACCATCAAACTCTTGGACACTCCAACTATTCTCCAGAGAAACAGAAACAATAAGGTATGCATATAGACACATAGAAACAGATTTGCTATATTTATCAGCTAAGACAATTCTGGAAACTGAGAAACCCCATCATCTGCCATCAAGCTGGAGACCCAGGGAGGTCATTGGGCTAGTTCTATTCTGAGTCTGAAGGCCTGGGAGCCAACAGCACGGGATGCCTGAGGGCAGGAGAAGACAATGTCCCAGCTCAAGCAGAGAGCAAATTCGCCCTTCCACTATCTTTTTGTTCCATTCATACCCTCAACAGGTTGCATGATGCCTGTTCATGGAGGTGAGGGCAATCTTTACTTAGCCTGCCAATTCAACTGCTGATCTCTACTGGAAATGTCCTCTGACACACCCAGAAGTAATGTTTTATCAGTTCTCAGGTCATACCTTTGACTAGTCAAATTGGCACATAAAATTAGCCATCCACTCAGAATTGCTGGCCAGTTCCTCAGAGCAGGGAGCACTCCGCCTGGCTACCCAGGGCAGCAGCGAGGCTGCTGGGGCTGACGCAGCCCTTGACCTGGCCTATCTCACCTCCCACTCCCAACCCAGTCCCCTCCTTGCAGCGCCCAAGGCAGGGTTCTGACGTGGCCTGGCTCTCCCCACACTGGCACACTGGACCTGAGACCAGTGAAGTGGTCACAGTAATCAGCCTACTGTAAGACAAATAGCCAGGAGCCAGGCGAGGATTACACACCCCACACATGCTTGGGGCTATGAAACGGTCACTACACACCACTGAGAGCCTTGTCTGAACGGTACTGGCCACCAGGCCCATCAAGCTGCAGCTCCTAAAACAGTGCAATAGCTCAGTGGTTCCCAAATTTTGCTGCATCTGGGGAGCATCATCTGGGGAGCCCTAAAAAATCCTAGGTCTATGCCATACTCATACCAATCAAATCAGAATGTCTGGAGGTGGGGAGAGTCAGGCATCCATACTTTAAAGAACTTTTGGTGATTCCCGCAGGCAGTGAAGTTTGGGAACCGCCAGCATAGTTGCTCCAGGGAAGAGCAAGAGACTTGGAAGAGGGAACGGGTTAAGAGGTTACATGAGACAGACAGCAAACTCAGTCACCTGCTTGGAACCTTTCATTCCACCCTAACGTGTTTGAAACAGGATAGAAACTTTAGACCTAATTCTACCTGCCCTCAGTACAAAAGCTCTAATGTACACTATACACCCAACAGGCGACTTTCCTCTTCATAATTCAAATCTGACATGCGGTGATACCCGTATGTCCATGCTCATGTAGCATATCTAATAGCAGGCACGCCACCACCCCCAGTCTCTAACCTGGCTTTTGGTCTGACAGTCCTCTTGGTACCCCAGCAGGCTCATGTCCCTGTCCAAGTTCTCTTTCCCCTGTGTCCCCCAGTCTGAGAGTCCAAAAGTTCAGGGGGGAGGGGATGAGTCATGTTCTAGGCGTGGTGTGGTATTGACGGGATGGGAAGTGTGAGGCTGAAAGATATGAGAAAGTTATGTGCAACTTCTGGGAGGAGGATGGGGACTGGGGGTGCAAGGGAAGCAGGAAGAAGGAACTGCAGACTCTAAAAGCTTGTGGGGGAGGGGATTTTGAGGGCCCCTGGCACTGGAGCCAAGATAAGGGGAGCCATTTGTCAGTAGGGGTCAGCTCAAAGTCACTCCAAAGGAAACGGGGAGATTGGAACTGGAGACCTGCCTTGGACACCCCTGGGTGCATGGGAGCTGAAGGAAGGAGCAGTCCAGAGGATGCTAGAGTCCCTGCCTTGGGGGTTCCTTGTCTGATGGGGGGGGCAACATAGGAGGTACCTCTGTGGAATGTGCCAATGCCACGCTTCTGCCTGAGAGTGTTCGTTCTAATGGGTATCACCTCACGGATGTCAGATAGGAGATGCTTTTAGTGCTTGGTCTCCCCATATACTATCTGTGTTAGGTCTTCTGCAATTTGGTGATTTGGCATAGGGGTTGGGGTGGATGGAAAGACTTCTTTTTGGGGAAAAGAGGGCAGTAGAGGTGCTTTCAGGAGAGACCCAGACCTTTTGGGAGTCCAGAACATTTCCTCACAGAAGTCACCAGAAGCAATGATCCAGCTCAGATCTGTGGGACCCGGAGCCTAACAGCAGTTCCTCTGCCACCTCTGAGGATCTGTGGCTCAGGGGCCTTAGGCCTGCCCAGAGCACATTCAGTGTGCTCCTGGGAGCTTGGCAGGTGTCCCCCAGCCTTGAATGCCTGTGTCCAAGTGGAGTACTACAACCGTGAAGACTGTCACTTGGGGACAAGTGAGTGGCCTGCTGCAAAGGAGGGTGAGAGTTAGGAGGAGATTCTCCCCTACTGGGCTTCCCAAGCTACAGAGAGGTGACGTGATGGCAGAAAAAGCCCAGATAGATGCCCGCCCCATGGGAAGCCCGAGGGTCCAGCCTGGGAGATGAGAATTGCATGTCTGGGTCTCACATGGCCTCATCTGGTCCCCACAACTACATCACAGGGACAGACATGGCTTCCATTTTATAGATGTGTAAGCTGGGGCTCAGAGCTACGAAGTGACTTTGACACCATCGAGTAGCTAAAGATTTAGGGTTAGGACCAGGGATTCCTCTGCTCTGTCCCAGTGGGTACCGTGTGTCCTATGACATGTAAGCAGGCTCTTTCCAGAAGGCTGAAAATACCTGGGTAGGGGAGGGGTAAGGGAACAAGACAGCTCAAAAACAGCTTGGTGCAGAGCAGCCAATTCACAGAGAAACCCTCCTCTGTGTACACGGGCTGCTCAACCCTCCCCCACCCCCCAAACTCATAACCCCCAGTGGATTTTTTTGTATTGACCCCTTGGCAGCTTCTGTGCCAGAAACTCCTTCCAGTCTTTCCCATGGCCTCTGGAGAGACTGGGGAGGAGGGCAGAAGCATCTCTAAAAGATCTCACAGATGCTGCTGCCCTCACCATGTGCATTTGTCTGCCCACTACTAGCTGTGTGACTTGACAAGCCACTTAACCTCTCCGAGCCCCAGGCTGAGTCACAACATGGACACAACAGGACAAGAGTAAGATGCTGGAAGACATAGTTATGAGGAGTGAATGAGAGGTCTTTGCAAAGCAGAAGCCAGCCAGGAATGGGAGAAGTGACCAAGCAGTGCCAGCCAGGGCCCAGCCTGCTGCCCCAGCTCTAGATTGTTCCAACTCCTTCTTTGCAGCTCTAGGGACCAAAGCATCTTTAGGAACTTCCATCCTTTCAATGGGCAAGTATTTAAGCAGATGCCATAGGGATTCTGATACAGGGCACAGAGCAAGGGAGGTGTCTGGGGTGGGCTTCTAGGTGAGAAGAAGCATGGAGCCCAGTCTTAAGAGCCCTGAGTCAGTGGAACAGTGGGGTGCAATTGCAATTGATCCACATAAAGCATTACATTGTTCCCTGGGTCAGTCAGGACAGTGGTAACCTTTGGGATTTGGCCAACAGAGAACTGGGGCCTGGGATGCTGGAAGCAGGGGGCCCTGCCGGCCCTGGCTGAGGGTTGCACTAATGCCAGGAAGTCTCTGCCCCGGGCCCTACGGGTGTATAGGCACCTCATAGTGGGGGTGGCCTCAGTCCCTGGACACTGACTTGGACATGTGCTCGGTCTGTTTTGGGGTTGACTCCATCCACCCTGTCTCTGCTTGGGGAGACTGGGCAGAGCAGCCAAAGTGCTCCTGTATCTGCCACAGGCAGCCAACACGGTATTAGAAAGGCTTTGATTTCTGGCTGACTTTCCAGACCAATCTCTCGCCTCCCCCACCCGCTGAAGCTGGCCCCTTCTCTTGCCATAAAGCAGCCCCAGCAAGGAGCAAAGGAATAAATATTTAGATTGGCTCAGCTCAGGCCTCAAAATCACATGCTCTGGTGTGATGGGAAGGAGACCAAGATGGCAGAGGAGACTCTCAGAAGAGAGTGCCAGCTGTCTAAGAGCAAGGGGATTGGGGGAGTTTCACGGGGGGGGGGGGCAAGTTGCTTCCTGAGAATCCCAGTGAGGTGGCACTGTGGTATAGTGGGGTGTGGGGCACTTTGTTTTCAGTTCCCCTGTAGCGGAAGACAGGCTGGTAGCAAGATCTGAGACAGAATAGCCTCACCACCCCTGACCAGAATGGGTTTTCTCAGAAATTCATTCTGGGTTTTCTGAGGAGGCTGAGAAAGCACACTTAGGGAGTAGGGAGAAAGCAAGAAGCTCGTGCTGGGGAAGGCCTCTGGGAGAGGGAGACTCACAGGGCCAGAGGAAGAGAAAAGATTTAATTCTCTGGGCAGGAGCTGAGTGATGAGCATGAGATGAGGTGTGTGGGGAGAGACGCTACGGGCAAGGGAGTGTGTGACTGAGAGAGGTGCGTGAGACATCATGTGTGAGGAGGTTATTAGACTGTTGGTGAACAAGAGTGTGAGTGAGATGGAGTATGAGGCTCTGTGGCTGCATGTGAGACTTTGGGGGAATTCGGTGAGGGAGGGAGGGTGTGGGAAACGATGTGGGAAGGTGTGTGATGTGAGGGGAGAAGGGTGGGAGAGTCTGTTGGGGAGAAGACTCTGTGTGACTGTCTGTGAGAGACACCACATGTGACTCTAAGAGGAAGGGCAGAGGCTGCGAGGCAGGCAGTGTGTTCATGTGATAGAAGGTGGGGGCGTCAGGGGAGCTTGGGCACCGCTGAGTGAGAGATTGGGAACATCTGTGTGTGACAGAGAGATCGTTTGAGAAACTGCAAATATGTATGGAAAATTATGAACATGTGGCGTGTGAGTGGGGGACAGCAGGTGTGTGTCTCTGTGTGTCTTTTAGTTTTCGACTTGGCTGCGAGTCACACAAAACCTCAGCAGCAGCCCAAGAGAAAGAGAAGTTGCTTGCCTCTTTCTGGTCCAGGGCTGGCATAACAACTTCATGTCTTTAGAGCTCCATGGGCTGAGGTGTTGCTTCCCCATCCTTCATGTTTAACTTTGCTGGGGGCCTGGGGCCTTTCCCTAGGAAGGCGCAGGCCAGGCACAGGGTGTCTGCAGTCAGAAGGGCCCCTGCTTCTCTCCCAGCTGCTCTCTGCTGACTGGGTGTTCACCTGGAACCTCCTGTGGCTGAGCCAGAGCGGCCTTCTTTTGTGAGATGAGTAGATCTCAAAAAACCCACGTGGCAGGGAGTGGACCCGGAAGAATGACTAGACAAGGGCTAAGGGGGAAACTTGGAAGCGTAAAGATCACCAGACGGAGAGTCAGGACATGTGGGCGTCTGCCCTCATTCTGCTCTGTGACTTGTGAAGGTCATGCTGGAGCCTGACTGGATCACGAATTAACTGATCTTCTAAAGCTTTTAGAAGCCAAAAGAGCAACTTTGGCTTCTAAACACGGCTTACAGCCATGTCCTGTAATGACAGGGTTACTTTCTGGGAAATGAGTCCTTGTGTGAGTGTCACAGAGTGCGGTTACGCATACCCAGAGGGGCTGTGCTCTGTGGTGAAGCCTGTTGGGACCAACGTCATATATGAGGTCCGTCATTGAACAAAACATCATTATGTGGTGCTGTGCCAGCCTGCAGGAGCCCAGCTACATGCAAACCCAAGAAGAGCCATCTTCTTGTTGGAGATGAGGGGGTTGATGGAGGCCCCAGTGCCTCCATTCATTTCCTCAACTAGCAAGTGTTGAGCGTTGGCTCTGTGCCAGAAGCTGAGAATACTGCATAAATAGGGTCAAGTTGCTGCCTTTGAGCCAGGGCCAGATCATGGAGATCCTGGATAACTTATGCCTGAGCAGGTTGCCACATGAGAACAGAGACGCGCTCTGCAAGGCATTTAGAGCCAATGTACACTTCCCATCAACTCCGATTACTGGTTGAGCTCTGAACTGCAGATCTGTTCATGTCACATCCAGGCTCAAAACCTACCATGACTTCCTGTGATCTGTTAGATTAGGCTCAGACTCCTGGTTGGGCTCTCAGACCCTGTGTCCTAGCACTTCTGCCAGCCTATTCCTTTTACCACTCACTGCCTCCCTCCACCACCCTGCTCGCCACCCCAGCCATCCCTGACTCATCTCCCTCATCTCATAACCCTTCCATGCTGTTGTTTATTCACTCATTCCTTCGTTTATTTATTATTAGACACTTTTTGAGCAACTGCTGCATTCTCGGGGGACAAAACTGCAAATAAGATACTACTCCAGGCCCCAGGAGTTGAGTCTGGTAGGAAAGAGAAGTAAAGAGATGGTTGCAAACACAGTGGAATTCATACTGTAAAGGTTAGGAGTTGGGACTGGCCAACTCTGCCTAAATGTTGGTGAGGGCAGTGTTAGAGGACAGGCCAGAGCAGGTGCTGCACCTGTCTTCTTCCTGCTCCTGGTGGACTGGAGGTTCCTGGGGGCTCATGAGAGAAGGAATCTTATAGAAACATCTTGAGATCTTCGGAGTCCTACATTAAGGGGCTTACCTCCAGCCCCCTGCCATAGCATCTTCCCCTGCCAGCTCAGCTGCCTTGGGTGTCATGCCACATCCAAGTGAATCATACCAGGGGACTCCAGGACAAGGAAGAAGCCTGGAAGCTTCCATCTGGCTAGGACTAGCATGTGGCCAGATGTTCTCTGAAGTAGGGACACTCAATTCTCTGTGCTGGAGGGAAACAGATCCCTAGAACCTTAGCAATGTAGGTAGTAGTGGGTAGGAAGGACATCAGTCTAAAAGATGAAGCCAGATAAGCCCAGAAACTGGGGGAACCCACTCTATCCCAGGGATCAACAAGTAGAATTTGATTTTCTAGAAAATTATGACTAAGAAGACTAGAGAAGGCAGGGCAAGCAGGTGGGTTAAAAGGGGGTGCTTGCCTTATCTTACCCTCCCATTTGTGGCAGATGCAGGTGTTTCTTAGTCACGTGGAACTAAGAATGGTCTAGAGAGGACTTACAGAAGAGCAAGCTGGAAGAGGGAACCAAGCTCTAATCCTGGCTGCCACATGCCAGCTGCATGGCCCAGGGAAGACCACGGGAAGCTTTCGTCTCTTTAGCCGGGCATCCAGGAAATCAGCTCGTTGATCTAGGAGGCAGTTGTGCATTGTGGTGGAGGAGCTGGGACTTTGGAGTCAGAGCGCCTGAGTTAATATTCCAGCTCCGTTTCCTTAGTCGCATGAACTGAGTACATCACCCCAGCCAACCTCAGTAATAATCATAGTTCCCACCTCCTGTTGTCAGGCATCTAAATGGGACAATGCATCCTTTTTGACTCATAGTAACAATGACTTGGCCTTTCCAGTTATAAAAGTCAATAAATCTTTGTCCTACACAACCAAATAGGGAAGACAGAGAGGAAACCTGTTATCGCAGTGGAAATTCTCATGCATTCCCTCTCTTCACGTCCTGTCAGGTTCCCATTTTGGTTGATTTTGTTGTTGTCAGTGACATTGTTAGTTAATATGGGAGGGAGGAGGGAACAGATTTCCTCCATCCTCTAAGACTTCAAAAGCTTTCTCCTGCGGGTGGTATGTAGGTGATACCCCCAAGCCACGAGCCCACTCAGCAGCCCCTGGCCCACACAGCACTCATGCGCCTGTGGTATTGGGGAAGATACGGTGAACGTTCTATATAGGGTTCTTCAAGTCATTGCTGAAAATACCCAGGAGGTGGATTTGGTATCCTGCCTAGGAGGGTCCTGCCAGAGACATCCGCCTGACTCGAGGCCCAGGAAGAGAAGTCTGGTATCAAGTCTCACCTGGCAGGAAATGAACCCGGAGTGGAATATGCACAAGTGTCCCAGCTTCCAGGCTCCCTTCAGGCGCCCTGACAGAATGGAGGATCAGGTGGCCCAGGCTGACAGGGCGAGGAGACAACAGCCTTGTGGCCCAAGGATGGATTTCCTGTGGAGAGGAAGTTGGGGTCACCATGCCCACAAGTCTGGAGTCATGAGGGACCTTATGGGACCCTTTCTTACCATCTGGGCCTCTGTTTCCCTTTCTGCAACATCGGCAGACAATCTACCCCTACACTCCCACACCCCATTGTTCCAGAGATCACTTATGGTAAAAGGAAGTTAGAGACACATTTTTTTTTAAGTTTTATTTATTTATGCATACAAAAACTGGGGTACAGGCCAGAGGTGCAGGGGGTGAGAGGATTCACCAGAGACAGAGTAGGGAACAGAACAGGAAGACTGAAATACACTGCTGAGGGGAGCAGCGAGCAAGACAGGAGAGGTCTGCTGCACCATGTGGGTAGCTCCCTGGCCAGCCAGGGATCGAACTCATGCTGCAGAGACCGCAGATAGCTTCAAAGTGCTGTGTTTAACCCCTTGTGCCACCAAGGAGGCCCTAGAGACACATTCTTAAAGAGTAGAAGGACTCAGAAGTACCTGGGGGTGTCTAGCAGGACAGCCCTCACTTGTTTCAGATCCCCTGCTATGTGACAATTGCCATAGCTAGCACTCACCCAGAACTTTCTCTGGAGGGCAGTCTTCTGCACCCTCTACACTAACTCATTCTGTCCACACCACAGCCTGCCCAGGCAAATGAGTTATCATCCCCAAGGTACGAATGAGACTTGGAGAAACTGAGAGATGTACCTGGGTGCTGGTTGATTTCTAGTGGACTTGGGGTGGAATCATGGGCCCCTCTCTGTCTGCACCAAGAACCCCAGGGGGGCCCTCAGACCCTGTCCTCCAAGCTCTTACACTCCAGCAGGCCTGAACTAAGCATGTAGTGATCTGGCTCTCTTGGTGGATGAGACAAGGTCCCAGACCCTGGCAGGTGAATAGCAAACAAGGCTGCATACCCAAGTGCAGTGCCAGGCCACAGGAGCCGTTAGCCAAGGCACAGGGATGGGTGAGAGCAAGGGACCCCTGGGGCGGGAGGGGCTGGTGAGCCATGCAGTGGACCAGAGCACATGGTTCCGGTGGCCACAATGGGAAGGGAACCCCATCCCACAACCCTTTTCCCTCTGTCCCCCTCTAGCCTTCCCCACTCATCCAGTAAGTCAGTGATGGGAAGGCGCCCTTGGCCTGCTAGTAATGCCATGAGCAGCCTGTGGGCAAAGGGGAAGCTAGGAGGGAAGGAGAAACGTGAGCCATCCCAGTGCCCTCAGATCAGGGGGTGGCAACAGCTGCAACCAGCTTGGCTGTCTCTGCCCTTCACTCCATCCTGCCCTGATGACCTCCATCTGCCACGCAGGTGGCCAGGAGCCTGGCTGATCAGAAGCACCAGGGGCATTTTGAGAAGCACTTCTTTGCATGCCTTGCCCCAAACCGTTGAATAAGAATGAATCTGTACTTGCAAAAAGTGCAACCGTTGCCCAGGAGGATAGCTGCCACACTAGCATGCAGTAAGAACTTTCCCATGGGCCCTGGCTGCAAAGGCCCCAACCCCCCCCCCCCACCATTGGGTTTACAGGTTGCCCTGCTGCAGCTCCACCCAAGATAATCAACTATGATGAACCAGGTGCCAAAAAAGGGCTCTCTTTCCTTCAAGGTGAAATTCCATAATTTTAAGCACTTCTGTTTTGAAACATTCTCTGGCAGTCTCTGTGAATTTTCCAGGAGACTTTGGAACATCTGGGTTGTGTTCTTTCTTTTAAGTCATGGTTTTAAGTGGGAAAGATAAAAATTCTAAGACCAGCAGGAAGGAGGGGTCTAGTGCAGGCAGGGTCCAGTCTGGTGTCCTCTATAGGGTCCAGGATGAGCGCTGAGTGGGTTGGTGAGAAGGCCCCACCCCTTTCATACGGCCCCCATCTTCTGCCCTTCTCCGTCAGGATGTGAAGATCTTCCGGGCCCTGATCCTGGGGGAGCTGGAGAAGGGGCAGAGCCAGTTCCAAGCCCTCTGCTTTGTCACACGGCTGCACCACAATGAGATCATCCCCAGTGAGGCCATGGCCAAGCTTCGACAGGTGAGCCCCAGCCCTGCGGTCAGCCTGGACTCCCCCAACCTCGTCTCCCACCAGCCTCTCTTCACGCTTTTCCTGGACCCACTGTCATTGACTTACTTGAACCCTCATCCCTAGCACCCTCTTCTCGCTCTATAGTTCTGAATCCCCTGATTTTGCCCCACACCCCACCTGACCCCATAGGCTTAGATCTCTGATCTATACCAGCTCCAGATTCCTGCAGTCCCCTGGCCTCAGCTCCTCCCCATTTATGATGGAGAGGGGGTGGGGCTTGGACTCTGAAGTCGGATCTGCCCTTAGACCCATGCCCCCACTCATTATTTGGTGACATTGGACAGATTACCTCACCTTCAAAGCCTCTATCTTAGTGAGAAATGGGTTCAAGTGAGAATGAAATGAGAGAATGCATGGGAAGTGTTCCATGGGCTGTTCAGAACACTTCAGCCCACTGACCCCTCCCAACTCCTCCCTGGGCTCCAGTTTCATCTAACTTCCCACCACTAACCAAGAGTGCCTGCCCCAGGCATACCCAACTCTGCCTACCCTTTCCAGAGAAACTCAGTTCCTTGGATGTTGAAAACTATGGAACCCCAAAGTTCATTTATCCTGGGTCAGCTTGCCTGGCCTGCCCACCTCTGCCACCCTCCACCCCCTAGTAACACACCGGAGTTCTCCACCAGGCCCCAGCAGTCAGCCCAGTGACCAGCTGAAAAGGTTTGAGTGCAGCTCTGGGATTGGTTCTAGACCAGCTGGTGGGGGTCTGCTGCCCTGCTAGCCCCGAAATTCTAAAGGCACCAGCCTGGGCTCATCTGCCTCTCAGCTATCGGGATACAGGCAGGCGCCGGAAGGCCGGAGGGAGTGACTCATCTCTCCACACAGAAAAACCCACGGGCAGTGCGGCAAGCTGAGGAGACACGGGGCCTAGAGCACCTGCACATGGACATCGCTGTCAACTTCAGCCAGGGGGGCCTGCTGAGCCCCCACCTCCGCAACGTGTGTGCTGAGGCTGTGGACGCCATCTACACACGCCAGGAAGACGTCCAGTTCTGGCTGCAGCAAGGTCAGCTGGTGCTGCTCACTGATGTGCCATATTGCATATGACATCATGCCCTGAGAGGGGACCTCTCAGAGAAGGGACCTCCAACCAGGCTGGGATAGGTCAGGGAAGGCTTCCTGGAGGAAGTGGCAACTGTGTGGCTCTTTAGTGATGGGAGTCAACCAGATGATAGGACCCATTCCAGGTAGGAACACACACAACTGTGTCTCTGCTAGGCCCTGTGGTGGGGCATTCCCAGCAACTCCCACCTCACCCCTGCCCTTTGTGAGAACACAAATTGGGACTTTCCATCATCCTGGGGGCATAGGCACCAGGGTCTCATTGGGGCCCAGTGGCAGCCATGCCCACCTGCCAACTTTTGCTGCCAACCTTTGCTGCTCAGAATTCAGCTCCTCCCCTTTCCTTCACACCTTCCCTGGGGCCAGCATCTCTGTCCCAAGACCCTGGAGGGTTCCACCCATTTTTGCATGAACCTTAAATTCCAGCCTGTGCCACCTCACCACCAGCCCACTTCCTGGTACCACTCCCAGGACTGTCCCCCAGTCTCCATGTAGAGGGAGCAGGGAGAGGGCACCCTTCAGCTCCAGGCCCCTGGTCCTGCTCAGCCTCCTGAGCATCAGAGAGATGGCTGGATTGAGAAATGCCTGATAGGCCCATCACCATGCCCTCCACACTGCCCCCAAACTGAGCTGCAGCCTTGATTCTGTCCCCAGAGTCTGGATCTTTTCAGGATCATGAACCAAGACAGGGCCAGATCAGTACCCTCAAGCACTCCCTCCTGTAACACCCCACTCTGTGTCTGGGTCACCCTGACTCCCAACATGTTTGTGCCCGCCTTTCCCTGCTTGGGCTGCCTCAGAGAGCACCTCCTTTAAGAAGCTCTATCATTCTTGCTCTGCACTCCTCTGCCCCATCTCATCTGGGGAGTGATGTTTTTAAGCCTAGCCAGCAGCAAGAGGAGGTCTTAGAGGCAAGCGGACCTGGGTTCCAGTCTTGATTATACTACTTACTCTGTGGCCTCAGCCATGTCCTTCAACCTCTCTGAGCCAGTCTCCTCATTTGTAAAACAGAGATGATAACTCTTCGCTCACGGGAGAGATGGGAAGAGATTCTGTATATAGAGTTTCTGGCAGTCAGTTGAGACTCTAAAAATTAGGGTGATGGTTATTTCATCTGCTTCTCCCACTAGCGTGGCGCATATGGCCCAGGTCTGTCTTACCTCCAATCCCAGGCGCCTTGCCTGTTGGATGCCTGAAGAGCCCAGCAGGGACTGGCAGCTGCCCCCTCCCATACACACCAGGGGAGCTGCCTCCCCCCCACCCCCCCGCCTGTCCCTGACCCATGGTTCCTTTTCTCCTCCAGGAGTGGACAACTCGGTGTTCGAGACTCTGCCCAAGGCCTCGGAGCAGATGGTGCTGCCTCGCTGCCGGCAGGTGGGGGACCGCGGGAAGCCCTGTGTCTGCCGCTATGGCCTGAGCCTGGCCTGGTACCCCTGTATGCTCAAGTACTGTCACAGCCGTGACCGGCCGGCGCCCTACAAATGCGGCATCCGCAGTTGCCAGAAGAGCTACAGCTTTGACTTCTACGTGCCCCAGAGGCAGCTGTGTCTCTGGGATGAGGACCCCTAGCTGGTGGAGTGAGGGGGTGGGTTCTGAGGTGACCTCCCTGGGCCCACTGCCCCTCCCCGGCCACTGCACAGGGTGACAACCCCCAATGAGGCCTTATGTCCCTTCCCTTCTCCTAATCCCGGAGCCTCTGGCCCCATCACTCATGACTGTGAAAAGGGGTGTGGCATGGCAGGGGTTAAGTCTTGAAGACACCCCCCACTCCCACCCTGTGCCTTCTTTGGGGTACAGAGGGAGAAGGTTCCCCAAACTTGTACCCTTCTCTTGCTTCAACTCCCCTGAAGTATTTTTCAAGCAACCAAAATGTGATGGCCTGTGATTCTTCTATTTAACGCTTGGGCAGTCTAGACCCTGAAAGGAGTCTGTGCCTGTTACACCCACCTCCCCATACCCCCTTCCACTACTGTGGAAGGAGCCCACCCCTCTGCACCTCCCATGACCCAGCTAGGGGTGGGGGTTGTCTCAGAGAAGGGACTGTTGGGGTCCTATCCCTGAGCTCCATCCCTGGGTCACAAAGCTTTCTCCTCACTGCTGGCCTCAAAGGCCACCCCGGGGCAGGTGGGGACCTCCCAGCCCTGAGATGCCACAGGTGCCTTTCCCCAGACCAGGACTTGCCTCCAGATCCTGCCCCGGCTTCGCCCGCTCCACACAGAAATATTTTTGTAAGGTTCCATGGCAGAGAGGAGGGAGCATGAAGTATAAAGAAAACTTGAATTCCAGATTTTTAATGCAAAGTATTTATCATTTGTACCAGAAATAAAAGTTTAAGTTTTTACTTGACTGACAGCTGTAGACTTGGCATTCTGAGAGAAATTTTGGCCAATGCTGCCACCTGGTGTCAGATCCAAGCCCTATCGATGCCCAACCTAGAGGGTTCTAAAGCACCTATGGTGTGCTTAGCCATGGTGGCTGGGGGTGGGGGGGGCGGCGTGCTTGGGGAGGGGTTATAGGGAAGGACAAGAAAAATGTCAAGAAGAGGAGAGGATGCATACTAGGTCAGCAAGCCAGTCTGTAACAGACAGCCTGAAATGGATTAAGACAGCAGATGAGATGAAAGTTCTGGAACAAGACTGCCAGTTTTGGGTCAATCTACTTTGCCCCTCTGGGCCTCAGTTCTCTTGGTTATAAAGTACACTTCCTTGTGAGGCTTAAGTGAATTCCTACATGTCAGGTGCTTAGCACATAATGAGCACACACTGTGTTAGCTATTATTATTAATAATGTTACTACTAGTGAAAAGTACAAACATTTCCTCATCCACAAACCTGAGACACTAAACTGGACATCTCCAAGGCCTCTTCACTTCAAAAGCATCTTCCAGTATAGAGACTATCACCTGAATTGCTGGGCCAGGCGCTGGATGTCTTCCGAGAAGAACAGATATGCAGGCTGAGTTTATTGGGGAAGTTTATGGAACATGGATTGAGGCTGAAGGATGGTAAGAATTTGTCCAAGATGGAAGGGACTAAAACTGGAGTGTTTTCAGGGGGTGGGAAAGTTCCAAGCGACCCACCTCACTAGGAGGAGATGGGAGAGTCAGGTCCTTCCTCTGTGGCCTTGGAGAGGGAAAGGAGCTTGAAGAGCAGTCCCCTTGCTTTGCTCTCCAACATCCCTAAAAAAGGCCGCTGCTGCCCCTCAAACTTGTGCAGGCCAGAGTTTGTGGGAACGAGGCTTGCTGAGCCATGGTCAAGTTAGGTGTCAAGTTGGGCCATGGTCAAGCTGGGGGAGACATCCTTTCCAGGTGGGCATGCTTTCTTTCTGCACCTGTTTTCAAGGACCAGCAGCAGCAGTGCTGGGGGTGGAGGGCTGGTAAGTTTTGTGCCCACTCCGGGCCTCAGTCCTGAACACACACACACATGCCCATTCCTGGCAGGGCCAGGATTTTATGGAGAAGTCAACTGCATCCCTCTCATCCTAAGTGCGTGTCTTTATTACTGGCAGTGGGGTCCCAACTGACTCCCAAATACCTCCAAATAATGCTTTTTCTTTAAAGTCATGTTTGCAAAACTTGGAATTTTTTTTTAATCTTCTTTGGGAGTGACTAGTGGCTCCCAGCCTGCCTGTTCCCTGCAGTGAGGGGGCTTCTGGATAAGTCGCCACAAACTACCCTGCCTCAGGCCTCTTCCTGATCTTAGGGCATGAAGGTGTGCTGCACCTCCCCCTGCAGTGACCTTTAGGGCTAACCGTCCCTAGGTCCGGCTGGGCAACCAGCGCGCAGGGGGAGAACAGCAAAACCCTACATACCTGCTGCACCTCCCCCCGCAGTGATCTTTAGGAATGGCTTTGCCACGGTCCCTAGATCCAGCTGGGCAAGCAGCGCGCGCGCGCGCGCGCGCGCGAGGTGGGGGGGGGGGGAGAACAGCCTGAAGCAGAGGAAGTTCAGCGGAAGTTCCCTGAAAAGGCAGAAGCTTATCAAAAGATAACGACCACCAAGAACCACTACAAGAATGCTAAAAATCTTATCTAGAACTACAAACTTTAATCCCTTATCTGTCTTTCTAAACTTCCTTCTTTCTTCTATAATGGTCATTGTTATGTAGATCACCTCCCTGATGGTGATAGACTGAGCCCATGAGAATGAAGACTCTCTGAGACTTCGGGCAGACCCAAGGGGAGCTCTTTTAGTATGCCAAGTCGATGTCTCCTGCCATTGCAGACGACCTCCTCTCTCCTCCCCAAACCCCCTGTCATGGAGCCTCCAGTCACAGCAGACCCCAGAACCATGAAGGATTGGTTAAGATAGATGTAGGTGGGCCTCCCTGGTGGCGCAAGGGGTTAAGATGCAATCTATGAAGGTGTCTGCAGCCTCTGTAGCATGAGTTCGATCCCCAGCCAGTCAGGGAGCAACCCATATGGCGCAGCAGACCTCTCCTGACTTGCCCGCTGCTCCCCTCAGCAGTATATGTCAGTCAATCTGCCTGTTCTGTTCCCCACTCTGTCTCTGGTGAATCCTCTCACCCCCCACACCTCTGGCCTGTACCCCAGCTCTTGTGTGTATAAATAAATAAATCTTAAAAAAAAAAAAAAAGATAGATGTAGGTTAGGTCTCTGGTGAATCCTCTCACCCCCTGCACCTCTGGCCTGTACCCCAGTTCTTGTATGCATAAATAAATAAATCTTTTTTTTAAAAAAAAAAAGATAGATGTAGGTGATTAGCTCTTTGAGAGAGACGGAGCTAAGGTTCTACTTTGGGAATCTTTGCAGCCCTGTGGCCACACCTGGGAGAGATAAGGACTTACACAAGTACTCATCTCTCTGATACTTTAGGGCTACAAAATGCCTTCATACAAACTAGCTCTTTGATTCTTTGTAGCCAACGACATTTTATGGAGATGGCTCGCCTAAAATTCTGTGACTTGCCTAAGGTCAGACTGCTAGTTAGTTGGCACAGAGCTGGGCTCCAACCCTGGACCTTCTTACTCCATTCCCACCTACTGACTCAAACGGGCTCATCGGATTGGCCAGCTGGGACCTCAGCACTGCTGGCTGTGAGAGGACAGGTGAGGAGAAGTACTGCGGTGAGTGTGGGGAGCACTGGGGCCTGCTCTGCAGCAGCAACCACTGAGTACATGGGGCAGTGGGGCTCATAGCCCCCCTGGATTAGTGTTGGCAGGAACCAGTTCTTGAATGCATCCCCTTTGGCAAGGTAAGTAAGGAGCCCAGGGCAGGAGCCCAGGCACCCAGACCAGCATCTTCTCAAATCAGAGGAGACTCAAGTGGTGTCAGGCACCCCCTGGCAGGAGCATCGCAGCCTAGGCCAGGATGTGCTATGCATCCTTCAGACTCCTCTTCCTGTGGTCTTGTCAGGCACAGGAAATCTGGGATGGAGGTGGAGGGGAGCACCCAGGACTTGCACAAGATGGGGAGAGTAGATGAGTGGTCTGACCAAAAGTTGGGGGGTGGGGACAGTGAGGACTGACTACTCCCAAGAAACAAAATTTGGCACTAACAGTGTGTGTAAGAAATGCATGTATCAGCTTAGTCCCAGCTCCGTGTCACCACTGAGGGTCACCCCCCTTATAAGCCCCCAGACCTCTCCTATACTGAGAGAGGTCATCTCTAAGATCTTTCTAGCATGGACAGTCGTGTGCAATGATAACCGCTGCCTGCTGGTTATTAGCCATGTGGCTACCAAGGGGGCAGTTGCTTGCTGTGACTTGGCCTTACAAGTCACACTGTAGAGAAAGATGAAAATGAAAATCTCTAGCAGCCAGTACTTGGTAGATCCTGTCAATTTGCCCTCCAATTGGGAAGGTCCCAGTTTAAACTTTCACTGGCAGTGTATGAAAGGCCCCACTTCCCCCACATTCCTGCAGCAGCAAACAGGGTTCTCTAAAATTAGTGCATGCAATTGTGAAGGTGGCAAATCCAATATCCTGGCAGGCTGGCAGCTTAGGTGAAAGTTGATGTTGCCATCTTGAGTCTAAAATCTGTAGGGCAGGTTGCAGACAGGCTGCAAATTCAGGATTTCTGTGTTCCAATCAAGGGGGAATTCCCTCTTTAGGAAATCTCAGGTTTTGCTCTCAAGGCCTTCAACTGCTTGGCTGAGGCCCACCCACATTATCAAGCATCACCTCCTTCACTTAAAGTCAGCTGGTTGTAGACATTCATGATATCTACAAAATGACCTTCAGAACAATGTCTAGAGTCATGTTAGACCAAACTGCTGGACACCATCATCAAGCTCTAGAGACACATACAATGAAGGATTGCGCCTGCAGTCACTTTTGGTATTATCAAAAATTGTTTGCCATTGGAAATGAATCCATTCTTGGGTCTAGTCTCCATATCATCTATTGACTAGACCCAAGAATGGCAGGTAAGGCATTCTCTGTTTGCCCCCACCCTTACCCCATTTATTGTCACCTTCCTCTGCTCTACTTTGCTCTGTGCCCCAGGATACTGGCCTCTAGATTGGCTGAGCTCCCTCACACTCACTCGGCCAGTGAGAGGCACCAGAGATCAGAGGACAGGATGAGAGAAGATTCCGGGCATATATTCCCTGCTCCTTGAGGCTTCGGTACCACACCTCTGACACTGGCTCCATTGTTCCAGGGCTCCTGAACCCCTCTTCCTCTTTTCTGGCCTCTTCAGCCCTGGCTTTTCAGTCTCTGTTTCCTGTAATGCTGCTCGCATCTCTGCAAATGAGCAACAATGGCATTCTAGGCCCTCTGAATTAAGTTGACTCTGTCTTCCTGCAGAGACCCTTACTGATAGCAACAGCTGGGGACCCAGAAAAATGGACAGTGGCACAGCCTGGTTTGGCAGAGACTCAGCATGCCCATGGGTCACTTCTGGTAGGGCAAGGGAAGGCAGGAAGTTCACAAGCTCAGGGTCAGGCCCAACCAAGCCTTCCAGAGATGGTGTCCACATCTGCTGAGGTGATCTCACCACTGTGACTCTGGCTCCTGCTCGGTGTCACGCTGGGGCCATGTCCTGACTGCTGAGCTGGGAGGGGCCTGATGAAGTGACACTGCTCTCATAGTGCCCTCTCCTGTGTCACAAGAAACATGCCTTGAGACAGGACACCATGTCTCCACTGACCTTCATGGACACTGCCTTTCTAGATTCTTTCCATCCTAATGGTGGAGGAAGTGTCTCTTCTCCCTTACCCCAGGACTCTAAACCCCAGCCCCGGCCCTCCCTTCTTGGAGAAATTGTCCCCTTCCACTTCTCTCTTTCCTATCTTCTTCTCATCAGCCCTGAGAACACCTAAATCTTTCACATCTAAAAAACAAAACAAAAGACATCGCAATTCCAAGTGCATCTCCACCTCTGCCCTATTTCTCTGTGTTCCTTTATAACCAAACTTCTTGCCAGGCTTCCCCTCTCCAGCAATTCCCAACCTCTGCTGAGACTCAAGGCTATGTCACAATCAAAGTCATCTGCTGCTGAAATTAGTGCACCCTTCCCACCTGAGCTGGGGCATCCTCAAGGTCCTCCCTGTCCTAATATCATCACCTTGTGCTCTCATGTTTTCCCAGCTCATATATCTGTGACCTAGCCAGCCTGCCCTGCTCAGGCCTGGTGGTCTACCCTCTTGTTTCCTTTGCTTGTACATTTACTCCCACCTCCTCCTTCTTTCCTAGGAATCTTGATTTAGATGTCCCTTCTGCTGAAAATCCTTTCCTGATGCCCTAGAAAGGACTTGTTGCTCGGTGGCCTCCCAGAATGCCTTGCTCTCCACCCTTCTCCCAGCCCTGACAACTCAATCTAGATGACATGACAGGAAATGAGACTGAGCAGTGTTAGGGGAAACAAAAGCTGAAAAGCCAGGGCTGAAGAGGCCACAGCTGGCCCCCATTATACCTTCTACTTTCTTGTTAGACCACACACCATGGTGTGAGGGACCTGCCTGCTCACAGGCCCACGAACATGAGCAGATTGTGAGTTTCCTAAGGGCCAGGGTGATGTCTGGTCTCCATTCCCAGTTCCCAGCCCAATACATAGCTCTAGGGGACACGGAGAACATGGTCCGCATGGGGATGGACTGATGACCGCTAACCTCCTATGTGCATGGGTGTAAGATTGGCATGTTGCTCCACAGCTCCAGAGGGCAATGTGGGAGTGAGGACATTTAACCAGAAGAGCCATGCAGCAACAGGACAGCCAGATGGGGCCAGGGACTCCAGTCACTGCAGTGAGTGGGACCAGGTTGGCTGACGCCAGCTGGAGTTCCATGACAAATTCTAGTCTTTGATGGGGAGCATGGCCTGGGAGATCCAACAGCACTCTGAACTAAAAATTCAGTGGGATTCCCTGGTGGTGCAAGGTGTTAAGCACAGCATTGTGCAGTTATCCACAGCCTCTACAGCGTGAGTTCGATCCCCAGCCAGCCAGGGAGCTACCCACATGGCACGCAGAACTCTCTTGCCTCACCCACTGCTCCCCTCAGCAGTGTATTTCAGTCAGTCTACCTGTTCTGTTCCCCACTCTGTCTCTGGTGAATCCTCTTACCCCTCACACCTCTGGCCTGTACCCCAGTCCTTGTATTCATAAATAAATAAATCTTTTAAAAAATAAAAATTTAGTATGTCCTATCTCCCCTGGAACTGGGTTCCTCACCTGTGGTCCCCCCAGCCATGGATGGACAAACACTCAGCTGCAAGACAGTGGTGAGTCCTCTCTGGAGTCTTGCAGGTAGGGGTGTACCAGTCAGAATTACATACCCTATGACCACTAGAGGGCGCACTGTGCTTAGACTTGCTTCCAGCAGGTAGGTGGACCAGGCTGTTTACCTGTTCAAAGTAGGCCAAGCAGGAGCACCAAGAAAGAGCTGGCTGAAGTAAGCTCTGTGAGGGTTTGATTAGAGTTGTGGACCCAGTCCCAAGACCAAAAAAGTTCATTGGAAAACAGTTGCTATGCTGTTTTAGAATTCAATACATATTCTTATTACCTATTATTCTGAAACTTCAAGTGCAAAACGACAATGAGTTTGGCTGGATTCCTCCCCTAGACATGAGTGAAGACTGTATACTTGGTGAGGTGGGGGATGTTAGGGTGGGGATTCAGCATTAATGATATCAGGGGCAGTAAACTCCCCACAGACAATTGCATTCTCCTGGTTCCTAGAGCACCTCTTCCTTTATCCCCCTGACACTCACGCTCTCCACCCCATTCTGCAATACTCCTCCTGGCAAGGGTGCTATCAGATTGACTCTGAGGTGTGATTTTAAAACAGGTCTAGAAGTTCTTTCTGGCCTCTACCTTTCTTCCATATGCTCATTCGGGAAATCTAAGCTTGGATTCATTCCCTGTGGTTCCCCCAAGGCAAGAAGCTGACCCCCACCCTGTACCCCCACGCTCTGGGCCCTGCAGCCCATCTGGCAGACAGAAGGAGCTAGAAGGGACTTGTTGCTTGGTGGCCTTCCAGGATGCCTTGCTCTCCACCCTTCTCCCAGCCCTGACAACTCAATCTAGCTGACATGTCAGGAAATGAGACTGAGCTGCAGGGCCTGCAGCCAAGAAGGCCACTTGTCATTGCTGAGCAGGGGAACAGGGCTGGCAGCCCACCTCCCACCACTGAGCCCACTCCCCAGGGCTATGGCCCATATCCAGCAATGTGTCTGCAAGGGGAGGCTTAACTCTTAGAGTCTCCTGTTCTTGAAGCAAAAGAAATTGATAGGCTCAAGGAGTAAGTGACTTCCTGAAGGAGCAAGCAGGGGGCTCAGATGTCTCTGAAGAAGGAAGGTCCCAGTTGATGACAGTTTGGGGACCACTTCATCCTGGAGTAAGGTTTTGGCTACTCTCTGAAAAGGTCTTCCAGCTGTTGAGAGAGGGTAGAGGGGGATGGGAAGCAGGGAGGTACATTTGCATTTCATTTGCATTTCATTTGCATATGACTCTTTTGAAGTCCAGAGGCACAGAAATTTCCTGTCCTTGCTTCTTTTTCCCATTCTTTCCTCTATTCCTTTATAACCTCCGGCAACCCCCTATCTCTTTCCATTTCCCCACAGCTTTTCCTCACTCAGGCTAAACAGAGACTTGACTCCAAAAGCTGAGGGGTTGGCGCCTTCTCTACCTCCCATCTGCCCAGAAACCAAAAAGCTGATTTCACGGAGACTGTGAAGGAGAGAGGGGTTTGGGGGCTCCCATTCCAGTCCATCTAATTGAAGTGATCATTAGGCAAACCAGAGAGGGAAGGAATAAAAATTGTCACCATGGGTTCAGGGAGTTGAAGGGCTCCGCACCTCTCCCTGCACATTTGCTGAAAGCCCACTCTGTCTTCTAAGACCCTGGAAGAGCAGAAGCTGGGAGAGCGGAGAGACTGAGCTGGACCATGTAACCTTGGGCAAGTGCCACCCGCTGTGGGCCTGCAGTACCTCAGATGAGAGCTATGTAGGTCCCTTGCACCTCAGTTTTAAGGTCGTGGAAGGCCAGAGAAGAGAAGGGAACACTCACATGCTAGAGGGCAGGACAAAAAGTACTGGCTTTGGAGTCTTTTTTTTTTTTTTTTTAAGATTTATTTAATTATGCATACAAGAACTGTGGTACAGGCGAGAAGTACGGGGGCGGGGTGTGTGTGTGTGTGTGTGTGTGTGTGTGTGTGTGTGAAAGGATCCACCAGAGACAGAGTGGGGAACAGAACAGGCAGACTGACCGAAACACACTGCTGAGGGGCGCAGCGGGAGAGACAGGAGAGGTCTGCCTCGCCATGTGGGCTTCTACCTGGCCAGCCCAGGGATTGAAATCATGCTGCAGAGGCTGCGGATTGCTTCACAGTGCGGTACTTAACCCCCTGAGCCACCAGGGAGGCCCATGGCTTTGGAGTCTTAATCCCAACTCTGAAATCTGCTAACTGTCATAAATCTCAGTTTCCTCATCTATAAAAAGATCTTAAAAATTACCTTCCTGGGCCTCCCCGGTGGCTCAGCGGTTGAGCGCTGGGTTGCGAAGCTGCCCGCAGCCTCTGCAGCGCCGGTTCGATCCCCAGCTGCTCCCCGGCCACCAGGCAAGGGTCCCACATGGCGCGCAGACCACTCCTGCCGCCCGCTGCTCCCCTCAGCAGTGTACTTCGGTCCTTCTGCCTGCTCTGCTCCCCACTCTGGCTCTGGTGAATTCTCTCACCCTCCTGCACTTCTGACTGTACCCAGTGCTTGTATAAATAAATAAATAAATAAATCTTAAAAAAAAAATTACCTTCCTTCTAAAGTTGTGTTGGCCAAATAACATGAAGCACCTTTCTTGGCATATAGGAAGCATATATGGAATGAATGAGGTTAATGAAAAAGAGTGAGGTTATGTCTTTCATCCTCTCCCACTCCCACCCTCTCCCACCTGCTCATCTGAAGTCTGGAAACCAAAGCATGAATCTCCAAGTCCCATCACTGCCTTAATGGGCCCTATTCCCCAAGAACTCCACCCTCACTTCCCCTCCCCTCCCTGGCACCCCAGAATCCTAGTCTGCTGGAGCTGGAATTCTCTGGGAAATGCTTAGGCACATGCTCCTCTGGCTTCTGGAAAACTAAAGCCCAAAGAAAAAATATGATTTTGCACTTGAGCAAGAGATAGAGGCCCTGGGCCTCCCTGGTGGCGCAGGGGATTAAGACGCAACCTATGGAGCTATCCACAGCCACTGCAGCACCAGTTTGATCCCCAGCCATGTCAGTGAGCCAGATGGCGCAGCAGACCTCTCCTGACTCACCCACTGCTCCCCTCAGCAGTGTATTTCTGTCAATCTGCCTGCTCTGTTCCCCACTCTGTCTCTGGTGAATCCTCTCACCACCCTCCCACACCTCTGGCTTGTACCCCCAGTTCTTGTATGCATAAATAAATAAATCTTTAAAAAAAATTAAAAAAAGAAAGAGCGAGAAACAGGCCCCAAATATGGTGGTCAAGGAATCAGACCCTCGGTGCACATGGCCATGCAAATGACATGCAAATAGAGATATGAAAATCATAAGCACACTGGGGTATATAAAATATATGCTGGCATTTTTTCTAGAATGTTGATAGGTGAAGTGCATTTGTAAAGAAGAAATAGACCTCAAAGAAGGGGCCAATCTGAAGAAAAGGAAGGGGTTAGTAAAGGAAAGAAAGGTACAGACTAGGGGGTAGGGGTGTTCACTAGGCCTCCTAGAAACCTTTACTTATGGCTTCCCCAGCCCGAAGAAACAGGAAGTAGTTTCCTCCCTTCTTGCTAAGATTGAGGTTAAGAGAAGACCATGCTACTGGGGAAGGGTGGTTAGTATGGACCCCCATAAGCAGTGATTAAACACTTTCCATTCCTCTGGGGCCTGCAATGAGTCCTACTGTGTGCCTGACTCTGCTGGGGCTGCCAAACCATCAGAAGAGTCCCACAGAAAGTGCCACCAAGTGCTATGGTAATTTAGTAAAAGACAAATCAGCTTACTTCAGACTTCAGAAAGGAGGTGGCTGGAACCGCGCACAGGGCATAGAGCTTGCTGCTAACTACTGGCAAGTTAATCTCTGCAGGCTTTGTTCTTGCCATCTGTAAAATGGAAATAATGATAGTTCAATTTATAAGTTGTTAGGAGAACTAAACAAGTTCAGAAGCCTTGTTAGCACGGTACCTGGTACACAGTGAGAGCTCAAGAATGTGGGTTATTGGGGTGAGTGGTGAGTGGACACACCAGGTGTAAACAAGACACAGGCAGAAAAGCCCGGGAGTGGTTGTGTGAGCAGGCCCTAGTCCTTGGGAGTGAGGTGAAGGTGGGCTGGCAAGGAGACCCTACCCTCCTGCAGGTACCTGGCTTTCTAGGTTTGTAGGCAGGTGGTCCCTCGGCCTGGGCATCACTTACTGTAATCTGAAGAGCCGACAAGTTTGGGGAAAGCTCAGATGATGGGTCTGTAACGAGAGATGTGAAGAGCATGTGGAGTCGGTCCTGAGACCTGATTCCTGCCTGGCTTCTCTCTAGGGGATCTTGCACTCTTGGACCAAAAGCACTCGCTTTAGTCATTTCCCAGCTCTGTAGATGAGGGAAGTGGTGGTTCCCACACCCCTTGGCCCTGGTAAATAACCTTCACATCATCCTTTTATAGAGTCTTACAGCAACCCAGGGCATAGGGGAAAAGGCACACTTTCACCTGGAAAATGTGATCATCGTCTGGTCCCCATCAGGACCCTATGAGGATGCATGGGGGCTAGGTGAGCTTGGCCACCTGCTAAGCTCCATACAAACAGATGCCAGAGCTGGTTAGCACCTGCCCCATTGTACAGGGGAGTAAAATGGGTTCAGGGAGGTGAAAAGCCTCTTCTCATGGCACACTACCGGTAAGCAGGTAGGATTCCAAACCCAGATTCTTTCCAGCACACCCCCACGGCTTCCTCGCAGCGCTAATACTTCGGGAGTCAGTCCAGATGGAAGCTCCGGCAGGGGCTGGATAATCCGCCAGCTCCAGCGGTTCCTAAAAAGGGCAAGCTGGACCTGGAGGCTGGGACACTGCGGGCGGGTGCAGTGGGAAGAGGCCACAAGGCCAGGCTGGGGCAGACAGGTGTTCCTCAGGGTCGGACCCGCCCCGGCAGCCTCCCAGGCCCCCTCCCCTGACCCCCAGCTCCGCGTATGCAAATCGCCGCTTTGCATGGGCCCGGGGCCAGGCGCGGGGGCCCTGCCAGGGGGCGTGGCCGGCGGCCCCCGCCCCGCGCCGCGCGCTCCGCGTGCTCACCTGGGGAGTGTGGCAATCCTGGCCGCGCCGAGTGCTGCCCGGGCGGGAGCAGCGGAGCGCGCCAGGGCTGCAGCGACGGCTCCGGCAGCGGCTCCCGCAGCGGCGGCGGCCGGCCCGGGGCGGGAGGCAGGAGACCCTGGCTTCCCAGGGGTCCCGGCTGGGGCAGACGCGAGGGGCCTGGGGGGGCGCTGGCTTTGGCCCCGCCTGGGGCAGGATGGTGAATCTGGAACCCATGCACACAGGTGAGGGGCGGAGGGGATGAGCTTTGACAGGTGTCACCGCGCACCGGCAAGGGTTGGAGAGGTAACTCCGCTCCTGGCGGGGGTCTTACTCCCTGGCGGCCAGGAGAGGGCAGTGTGGATAGCGGGTCTCCCGGGGAGACAGAGGAGTTAGGTGACTGGGGGCGTTTGGAAATGAATGAAGGTGGGGGCTATTGGGCGGGAAGACTTCTCAAGTCCCCACTCTGGAGACTGGCAGGTGTGTGGGACCTGGGTGTGCTGAACTGCTGGAGTCTCCGTGAGGTACCCTGCTCGCGGCTTGCTGAAGGGCGGCTCACTCATTCAGCCAGGGGTGTGGGCCTGGGAGTGCATAAGTGAGGAAAATGCATGTATCCACATGTTCCATTTTGGTGTCCGCGAATATATGTGAAGTGGAGGCAATATGGGCAGTCTCTCCGGTGGGCTGGAGGGGGACCTAGGGAAAGTGAGGGGGCGGGGCACTTAGGGAGAAACACCTGAGGCAGGTGCCATGTCACACATGTATTGATTAGGGCTTGTGCAAGCATATGTCCGCTTGTATCTCTGAGGTGAGTCTACACTTCCCCAGCTGTGTTGGGAGAGGTGGTAGAACCGACCCCATGTGCTCACCCACAGGCTCTCTGGGTCTTACAGGTGGGTCGCAGTGCCTGGTGGGGCTGGGGAGTCTGCAGGTGCTGCAGGGACCCTGCACATGGGTCTGTAGACTAGGTGTTTGCATGTTTGTGTCTGAGAGGGCCTGGTGACAGACACCATGTCCCAGGGACTCAGACAGCAAGCCCTCCTTCCCAGAGGGTTGGAAACCAAGAGAACAAAATGCTTTTCCAAGAGATGGGTCCTCTCGGTGAATGATAAGTGGACATGGTGTGGGCCAAGCCCTCGTTCACCCTGCTCATCTCTCCTGCCATAGCCAGGCTATAGCTGTACTACTAATCCTAAAGGATTGTTCTAGGTGTTAGGATGAGCCTTTTGGAAGCCCGAGGGTCTACACAGAAAACAGACTTGAGGTGAAGAAAGCTAAACCTGACTTGGCCATTTGAAACCAGCAACTTGCCTTTCAAATGGGGCAGCATTTGAAATGATCTTTATTTAAGATATCAGCGTTGTTGATAGGAATTGTTACCTACTCTCCTTTCTGGAGGAGTCACAAGGAAGTGTGGAGGAGGCAATTCTTCTGACCTGTCCCAAAGAGCAGAGCAGGCTGGAAGCTTTGGCTATCCCTGACACCTACCAACCCTGATATCACGCAGCAGTGAATGCGCAGGGGACCAGGGGCCCATGGTTTCCCAGACACAGTCCATACAGGACTAAGTAAAAGGCAGACTGACAGAGACATGTTGACTTTGTGTGGATTTGTGTGGATCCCCAGGTGCCAGGACATGCCAGGAAGGGCTGGTGAGGCAGGACAAGCCGTCCAACTGAGTGTTATCCAATGTTTGAGGAAAGTCTGCTTTCAGACCCTGTGGCACCGAAATGGAGCCTAGCATACCTGGGGCAGAGCGCCTGCTCTCCTGCCTGCGCTTCCTACCAAAAGGCTGGGGTTTGAATGGGAGAAAGACATCAGAAAGGTTGGGCCCCCCAGTGGGAAGTTCTCTAGGACCAAGATCAGAGACTTCCTGGGGGTTTTCCACCTCATTGTCTACTTACTGGAGGCTCCAGTTCTGGGGGAAGTGGGAGGAGGTGGGACAGCTGGGACCCAGCAGGGAAGCCGCCTGGAGGCTGAGAGGAGAGGGCAGGAGAGGGAGTGAAGTTGAGACAAAAAGCATCAAGTCCCATGCCTTGGCTGTGGAAGAAGTTCCAGAATGGTGCTTCTCAAAAGCCCAGCTACCTGACCTATCCCTGCCATCTATAGGCAGGACTTCTGGACACAAAGGGGGAGACAGGGCTAAACTCAAATGGGTGTCTCCTCAGGATGGGGTCTACTTCTTGCTACTCTACCTCAGCCTAGTCTTTAGGGCTTCCCTCAGGACTGCCTGGGCCTCCCCATGAAGCTTCATAGTTTCGGCACATCTGTGGTGTCTGGTTCCTCTTTAGGGGCACCTCAAAGGGATCTCTCTGTTTGGAACTTTCTGGGGTGTCTCTGACAGGGTTTTCATTTGAGGACGTACTTTGCTGGGTCTGTTCTGTGGACTTTTTCAGCCTAGGGTTGTCTTTGTTTTTGTGGGGTCTTTCAAAGTGGACCCTGCTGTGGGGTCTGTGAGGGTAAGCCCCTCCATGGAGTGTCTCATTATGGGACCCTCTCTAGGGCCTCTCAGTCCAGGATCCTCTTTGTGAAAATTTGGTCTTGTTTGAGCTCTATTTTTCCCTTAGCAGTAATCCTGTATCCTGTTAATTCTCTATAAACAGCAATTCCCCTGTGAATTCCCAGCCCTCAGCCTTTGGATACTCCTCCTCAATTGATTTACTGGGTAGAAGAAGGAGGGGGAGCAGGGCACTCAAAGGAGAGCGTGGGCTTATTCCCGGGTCCCCCACTCAGCTCTACATCACTGCAGCCCTGAGTCAGCCCATTTTTTGCTCTGATAACCAGGGTGCAAGCCATGATTCAGGTTGGCCTGGGGCCTCGGCACTTTGTACTTTATAGAGCATCTCTCACACCGGAGCACAAACACCTGAGCGGGCATGAGGTCACCAGACACGGGGGCACCCCAGCTAAGGAGGGGCTCCTGCTCCCAGGCCAAAAACAGGCAGAGGGGTAGACAAGAGTCAGACAGATAGGCAGACAGACAGACAACTAGAGAGGGAAAGAAGAGACAGCAAAACAGTGGGAAGCCAGCTGGAGAGAGGACATCTGGTTGACCCCAGGGCATCTCTTTGTCTGCCCTTCTCACTGTGAGCTGATCCCCATCAGAGTTGGGAAAGAAGAGTCAAGTCTCACAGACTGACAAAAATTAGGGCTCAGAAATACCACTTGGGTTGCAAGGCCTCATGGTGAGAGGCAGTGGATTTCTCCTGAAGGAGAGGCAAAGAGCAGTCTCCCGTAGGGAGCACTGGGGGCTTGGCTAGCTGAAGTGGGATGGTGGGCCCCTTGAAATCTCCCTGGTAAAATTCCCCATCAGTGAGGGAGGAGTCAGCAGGGAACTCTGTTCCCTATTCAAAGATGAAGATGGGCAATGGGGGAGAGAAGTGTGGGTCTCTACTTTCCCAGGACAACCTGGAATCCCTCTCCCTCCCAGGTCGAAGATGCTCAGCTTGCAGCCTGGGGGGAACCGATGCCCCTTGGACTTTTCCTCCTGTGGGCTCACACATACATCCTGGGTCACAGACACGTAAAGAGGAGCCAAGGAAAAGGGAGGGCAAGGCCAGAGCCCAACATCCTCCCCAGCTTCAGAGTGCAGTGGTGCCAGGAGAGGTCGATGAGGGTCTGCATCTGGCATCTAGCCTCTTACACAGAGCAGCTGAACCTCCCCAGGGAAGGGAGTGATGGCAAGGAGCCTACTCAGTCCCCGGCTGAGATAAGAACAGTGAGAAGCCCCGCCCCACCCCACACCTCTCTCACTCACCCCTGGCAAGTGCGGCAAGTGCTGTCCGACAAGTGAAGGGTTACAGCGTCTCGGGGAGTTTCGGTGTTGGCCCATTTTTAGGCTGAGACCCAAGAGCTTGTTCCACCCATCAGCCTCAGCCTCCTACCCAACTGGAACAGCTTCTCAGTATCTTAGCATCCTATGGTGTTTAGGAAGAACCTTCTTGTTCTGCCCCTCCATTCAGCTCAAATCCCTGTCCGATCCCCAAGTATCACCATGTCTTTCCTGCAAAAGGTGCATCAAAGGAACAGATGTTCTGGCAGAGTGTGGGGTCTTTGACACTTTCAAAATTTATTTTTAAACATGATGAGGTTACTTTTTGAGTTAATTTCAAGGATGAGTAAGATGACTTCTGGGTATGTTTAAAGGCATGAGGGAAATGATACTAAAGGAGAGTTTGGTTACAGGCATAAAATTATGGCTTAGCTCCAAGAGCTACCCATCTTAAATGGCAGGAGTTTGAATAAGTTGATTTAGAGAATCTGATCATTATCCCAGCCTTGCTGCCCCTTAAGCTCTTCCTGTCTCCATGAACATTTTTCCTAAGAAGTCAGAGTTTAGAGAAAGCAGATGGCTTCCCCGGGTAAAGGACAAATGAAAATTGTGCAGAGACACAGTGTCAAAACTGTGTGTTGTAATGGGATTGGAGGGACGGGCACCAAAAATGGAAATCTAAGTATCTGTTTAATAAGTTTGTTTATTCCATGCTGACTTTTGTGCCAGCTACTGTGCCACGTGGTTTTCATTCAGTATTTCATTTATTCTGCACGATAACTCAGGGAATTAAGTTATCTTTACACCCATTTTTTAATTTTCAAAAGTCAGGTTTCAAAGCTGTGCCCAGGATTGACTGTCCAGTTAGCTAGCATGACACTGCGATTAAATCCCAGTCATTAGCCCCAAAAATCATGCTCTGAATTCCAGTGGATGCTGCAGCAGTTTACAAAACTAGCAAGGAGGAGGACTTGCCCCCTCCCTCACCTTCCCTACAGTTTCTGACTTTTTCTCTGTGGGAAAGTGTGAGCTGCAGGCGCCCTGCGTGCTAAGCAATGCCCATCTTAGGGGTAGCCTTGGTGGGTGGCACAAAGCAAAGGCCATTCTCCCTTGGAGCGGAAGGCCACAGCCCTGAAGCCCTGTGCAGATGTGTCCAGGTGGCCCACCCTAGTTATTCTGCATGTTCACGCATGACCGACTCCACAGAAAGTTTCAAACTGCAGCAGGAAGGACTTAGGTTAGGCTCAAGAAGTGCTTCTCTAAATGTAGTACACTGGGAGGGGTGTCGGGGTGTAGTTACAGGGTCTTCACTGCTAGAGGTCTGTGCCATCCACGTGGATGTCCATGGCTGGGGGGTGCTGTACAGAGCCCTATGTATTTACCTGAGTGTCCTCAATTTGTATTTCAAAATATTTATATTTTGAGTATTCAAAAATACTCCTTAAACCACGGGTGGCCCCTACGGTGACTTACCTCATCCCCATTTTTGGGGGTGTCCTAAAGGCTGAAGACCCTTAGGGGTGTCCTAAGGGCTGAAGACCCTCCGCTTTCCTCTCCTCATCTCTCTCTTGCAGGGCCAGGCAGTCCCCGCTCCTGCTCAGGGTCATTATAGCCCCAGGGGCCAAAATGTAAATCTCTGCCAGAGGAGCAGAAGTCATTGTCCTAAAAAAAAAAAAAAAAGTAGGTCTTCTTTTCCTGGGGCGGAGGTCCACACATTTCCCTCATCCTGATCATCTCCAGACCTCGGGCGTCCAGACTGCCAACTGCCTGATTACCTGATGCAAATGAACACTGCCTGCCTGACTGGGATTGGCTGGGGAGTCAGTATGCAAATTGACTCACCAAGACTTTATCTGGTTTGAAAGAGTTAAAGTGCTGCCCCAGAGAAGAGGGTGGGGGTGAGGGGGGGGTCAACATGATTTGAATAAAATATTCTTCTGTCTTTAACGGCTTCAGTATTTGGGTGGTTTAACAAGGAGAAGAGCAGAGAGAGCGAGTTAGTTCAAAGTTGCCTCTTGCCTTCTCTCTGCTGACCCTGGAGGAGACTTAGGGGCCTCTTAGGTGGTGGCAGCTGTCTTTTGTGGGTAAATGTTTAATTTATTGTGATGAAGCAGGGCAGAGAGGCTGGAGCAGCGGCACTTGGGGGCTGTGACAGGGCCTGGTGTAGGTAGTTTCTGTCTGTGGGGCACTGGCCGGCCTGCCCATCCCTTTTTCACTGAGCAAGTTGAAGGAGTGAAAAGAAGGTAAGGATCCCCCAAAGGGCCTGATCTCCCAGAACGGCAACATAGGAGTGAGGGCGTGATCCCCAGATAGTGGACTGACTTTCTTCTGAAATCAGACAGAGTGCAGAGGCAGGAATTGGGGGAAAAAGGTGAGAAAGGCAAGGGGTTATCCCGGGGAGAAGGGGGAGCTGGATATATCATGTGCTACTTTAAAAAATAAATTCCCCTACTCGCTCAACGAAGTGAGGCTTGAGGATGTGTCCTCTCCTATCTCCTGCTGTCCCTCTCCCCTTGTTAAATTTTTACCAACTGAGTCTGGTGATAGAAGGAAGTGGCAATGAATGATGCGAAGGTGAGAGCCCCTGCAGGAGCACTGAAGAAAGGGGGAGAGAAAGGCAAGGAAAGGAGGCAAGCAAGGGAGGAGGGGATATATGCCCCTGAGCTTATGAATATTCTAATGGTTGTATGTTCGGGAATCAGGAATTTGAAAGTCTGATGGTTGTTGTAATTACACATTCATCTTTGCTGTTTCGTTAAAGCCACATATGTCATAGCAAGAAAAATTGTGACCTGTTATTAAAATCAGCGTGCTTTCCCTGCAGCTATCAAGATGAGTGGGGATGTAGCTGATTCCACGGATGCTCGTGGTACTCTCAGCCAGGTGGAGACAGGTAAGGATCTTCTCTTCTGGGGAATGGATCGGCAGAAGTTGTGGGAATTGTGGAACAATGTCTCTCGGCTGTGTCTTTCAGCCAATCAAACCCCAGAGCTAGATCTTAGGAAAGAAAGAATTCCCTGGAGACATGGCACATGCCTCTAGAAACGTCAAACAGGAGATAGTGGACTATAGTAGAACAAAACCTCTGGAATAAAGCTAGGAATGGGCCAGAGCTCTCAAAACAAAACAAAACAAAAAAGCTAGGGAGGAAATTCACTCTTGATGTGCCATTCCAATGCCCTCTAGAAGTTGCCGGCTATGTTCCCAGCTGCTAAGAAAAGGCTGTCATTAGTAGATGGGGACCAGGGCCCTTTCACACCAAATTTCTCAATAGTCCTGCTCAAGGAACTAACCAAAGAGTCCTTGGCAAGAGTTTCTCTTCCAGATTATGTGCAAGTGGGTGGTAGAGAGGAAGGCTTGGTGCCTGGAGATGACTTGGCTTTGTAGAGAAGAGAAAGAGGTCAAGAAAGAATTGAGAAGAAAGTTTCATAGCTCTCTACTTTTAACTCCATAGTCCAAGCCTTGCTTTGAAAACTCCATATAATTAAAAAGAACTTAAAGGATGAGTATAAATTGTAACACCACCAAATAACTTTAATAGCATCCCAACAAGACCTCAATTAGTCTTTCATCTGGATCATTAGAGACAGAGAAATTAGAAGTGGAAGAGAATCGATGTCCCCCAGAGCTAAACTCTTTTCCCAAGTCTTCGGGTGGAGTCTAGTTTTGTTCGCAAAGCTAAAACACTCAGCATCAGGGGCAAGATAATTCGGGGTCCTGTGGGGACCATTTACTAAAAACTTTTCTACCCCTCAATTTAATAATGACACTGTGTCTATTTGCACAGATAGAGCTCTATTTTGCTTTCTATATAGGGACAGGAGAACTAAGAGACTGCGCCAATTGCGTCCATTTTTCAATGGATTTGTTAACTGAGATTATTTTTACTAAGAGTCAGTAGAGGGGGCACCTGTTCTCCCCAAGTAAGAAGAAAATATCCTGCAATTTCAAGAACTTGAGCATGGCTTTAAGTTAGCTAGAGAAAGATGGCACAATCTCTGCTCGGATACTCTTCCCAAGAGAAAAATCTGTCCAGAACCATGATTCAGAAGCTGGCTCATCCTTTCCTGGAAGCAGGCTGGCTGGAGCCAACTCTGTTCATTTGAGCTGTGTCCCCAGATATACGGGAGTCACAGATAGGCTGGCACTGGTGCTCTGTTATTAGTTACATGACCAAGTCAGGGTAGTAGTGTTGGGAATGAGAAGGAGCTACTTTGGTGAGCCAGGAGGGCAGGGAGTTCAGATCTGGGTTAGGAAGGTTAAGGTGTCGTGGGCAGTCTGAACAAATTCTGGCTTCCTCCCCGGGAGAGTGGGAGCTCTGTACAGACTAAGTTGCAGGAGAAAGAGTCTGGACATTGGCTGGGGCTTTGGGAATCTGACTCTTTTCAGAGTTACTGCCAATTCACTGTGTGATCTTAGACCAACTGCTTTGCCTCTCTAGGAGGTCGGAACAGATGACCTTTGTAGAGTAAGCATTTAGACTCAAACAGACTGGGATAAAAACCACAGCTCTATTGTTTACTGCTTGTATGATCTGGTAAGCTCATTCAGCCTCGCCTCTTCTGTAACGGGGCAGCTTCAGTGTCTCTCTTAGAGCAGGGGGTGAGAGTTATCAGAGCTGACGCTTTTAGCCCATGTGCTGGGCATGGCATCTGTGGCCCTCATTTACCTTTAAGGGCATCCGAAGATACTGTGATTCTATAATCTACAAAATGAACATCCCCACTCAGTGCTTTGGGCTGCAGGTAGCTGGGGTATATTTCTCCCCTTTACTCAGGCCAGGAAGTTGGTTTTGCTCCTTTCTCTATTCAGAGAAGAATTCTGGGTTTGTCCTTCTGGCCCCCAGCCCATGTGTCTGGAACTTCCCCATCCCTAGATCTTTCTCATTGAGGGGCTCAGCTCTGTGGCTGGTAGCATCCATGCTTAGGTGATCATCAAATTACTGCATGTTTTTAAGGCAAGAAAAAAGAGGTAGCTAATTAAAGTAACCAAACTTCCTGGAAAGTCGTTCTGACTCATTTTTAAGAGAGGAAAGCTTATTATGAGTCACAATGGTTAGCAACTTGGTTTAATGGCTTCCTTTGGATTTTTAAAAGGCCGATTCTCCTTCCCAGCAGTGCATGAATTAAGGGGTGGTTTGTATCTGGGTTTTAAAGGAACTATAAACAAAGATGACCTAGAAAGCTCCAGCTCCCTGAGAGCACCCTCTGGGTTGTGTGAAATCCCAGGAGGGGTTGGATCTGGAGAAGGGAAGTAATTCCCCACCCACACTGTCCTGTCTGCAAAAGAGGGCACCTGAAGTCCAGACACAGACCTCCTGGTTGGCTGAGACCTGGTAGAGCTGCCCATCTTTCCTTTTCCTTCTGCCTCTGAGGACCCACAGCACAGATGAAGGATAAACTGCCCAAGGCATGGAACCGCCTTGGTGGCCTAGGGGTAAAGTCTCAGTGCTACCACCCAAAGGCCTGAGTTCAATCCCTGGCCAGGGAGCTGACCCACATGGCACAGCAGACCTCTCCTGTCTCACCCGTTGCTCCCCCAGCAGTGTATTTCGGTAGATCTGCCTGTTCTGCTCCCCACTTTGTCTCTGGTGAATCCTCTCTTCCCCCTCCCATATCTCTGGCCTGCACCCCATTTCTCCTACACACACACACAAAAAAATAAAATCTTTAAAAAAAAAAAAAACTGCCTAAGGCCTCAGAACATCTTTGTGGCAGCACCAGGGACCAGAGCAGGTGACCCATCTGCCCCATCCACACCCCTCACAGCTCTGGAGCTGAGCTGTTTCTAGATTTCTGAACCATCAGCCCTTCCTTTTAACACGCTAACTGTTGTTACTTTTCCTTCATTCTTGAGGCTGAAACATTTCTTTTTTACTCCTCAACTGAATGGCTGAGAATATGGCCCTAACCACCTTATCAGAATCACCAGGCCTATCACAGACACCCCAAAATACCCATGCAGCCAACCCATGACTCTTGGCCACACTGGTCACAGTGCGGTCTCAGGCACAGGGAAGGACAAACCCAGTGGACTGCAGAAGAAGAAAAAGGCCAGTCACATTCACAGGGCACCCACCCCAGATCCAGGCACACATATATGAACCCAGGACTTTGTATACATTGTCTCATTTAATTCTTACTATCCCCATTTTTATCAATGAGGAAATTGTGACTCAGAATGAGAAACATGCACCCAGGAATCAGACTAGGGTCTACCTGGTTTTAAGCTCTGCTCTAACTCCCTGCAGATTATCGGGTAAGTATTTCCCTACCCAGACCTAGATATTGCTCCCCATAAAAGAGGGATTTGGGCTGGATAATTGCTAAGAATTTTGCTTTTCCAAATTCTCTCCCTTCTGTAGCCACACCCTGCATTTGTGTGTAGACCTGTCCAAGGCTGGGCCCTCCCTCCCACTCCAGCTCCCTCCTCCCTCACTTTCCCTTCTGTCCAGTTTCCCTTTCAGAGCCCTCTCCTCTGACACCTCAGCCGCCTTGCTGTGGGGTCTCTGATCCTCTTCTCTTCTCTGACCTAGTTGGTCACCCTCCAGCCGCCAACTCATATCCTCAGGTAGGTGAAGCCACAGTCCTGTCCTCTGGGAGCTTTCCTCCTAGTGCAGGAGGACAATGGGCCTGTGTCTGGAAAACATGCTCTGACACGTCTTGCATTTGACCTTGACTACAATCCTGGGAGAGGATGTGTCATCATTCCAGTTTGCAGATGGGGAAATTGAGGTTTGCAAGGGGAAAATGTTAGCTGATATCCCCCAAGGTTCCATACCTAGCAACTGACAATTAAACCTGGGTCTTGGTGGTGACTTTCTACCCAGTAGTGGTGGTGGTAGAAAGCCTGGGGGCCAACACAGGGCACCGGGGACGAGGACACAAGTGTGGTAGCATCAGAAGAGATGCCAATGTTATGGAGGTAGCACAAGCATAAAGGGCCCCTGGAAGCTGTGTGCGCCTAGTTCTACCAAGAGGCAGAAGCCTTTTCGGGAACCAAGCATGCTTGCTGGGCAAAAGAAGGAAAGAGTTGAGGTCAATTCACTCCATTCTGGTGAACTATAGAGGGTGGAACTTGGAGAAAACACTCCTTCCTCCAATCATCCTGCTCCAGCCTCACCAGTGTACCAGTCCCCACCCCCACCTTCACCATTTAACTGAGGAGTGGGGTGGGCTTGCAATCCCAGAGGACAGTGGAGCAAATGCCTTGTCCTCTACAGAGATTTGGGAAGGAAGAAATCTGTAAGGGGAGTCAAGGGAAGGAAAGAGTTCTTGGAGGGTCTGGGTTTTGCCAGTTGTCCCTTCTGCTGCCCTTCTCCAGCTGCCACTGTCCTGTTTTGTAGGTGAAGTGACTAAGATCTGTCCCACTTCCAGAAAGATCACACAGGCCTATTAGTTGTGTGATGACCCTTTGCAGAAAGTCTCTGCACTTAACCTGAGAATTTTCAGCATGGTTTTAACAAGGAGTGAACCTGATTTCATAGGGCAGCTCAAAGGAGGCAGAGGGAGGCTAGTGATTCTCACAAGTTTCCGGAGAAAGAATGAGTAACTGACCCAAGATGAGAAACTCCCTCTCAGTCAACTCTCTCCCATTCCTCACCATCTGCACCCTACTAGTGCCCAAGCAAGTAACTGAAAATAGAGAAACTGTCTCATCACAACCAAGAGTGAGGCGTGAGGCAGAAACAGGCAAAAGACTTTTAGGGATGAGAGTAAGTTAAGTTTTGACCCAAATATTTATTGAATAAAACTATTCCCTTCCCCCCCCCCCGTTTTTTAAATTAGTGAAGTAACATTGTTTTACATCTTTACTAGTGTTTTGACAATATAGGATTTGTCCCCTAGATGTGGTGATCATAGATCTCCCACCACCAAAACGTCCACAGTCTTCCACTGTAAGTCATTGTGCTTCCTCTTTCCCCAAATAAAACTATTCTTTCCCTGATGGGGAGGAGAGGAGAAATCTGGAAGTATTTGGGGTGAGGCAAGGGCTGGGGGAGAAACCACAGAGAAGAGTCCCCAACTCTATTGACAACACTTTCTCCAAGAAGCATCGTGCACACGACACACACATACACCCTTCTCTGTCTTGTGATTATGATAAATGACAGAGTGGGCTTGAAAACACATACAAATGCAATCCAATATTAGGCTGATAATTATTGGAAACATTCGAGGGACAAGACAAAGCTCTGTCACTGAGTGATAGGGGACAAGTCTACTTGAGTTTTTGTGATATGGGAGGAGAGGGTTGCAGGAGGAAGTGGAGGAGTGAACTCCATGCCTCTAGGATTCCAGCCAGGTGACTCTGGTCTTGTGCCCCGATCTGTACGTGCTGTTCTGGAAAAGAAAAATGTAGTCACTCCAGATATCCAGGGGAAACTGACAGGCATTCTTGAGGATGGAGAATTCTGAAAGGACATCTTGTCCATATCATTCTTCCTTTGGAGACATTTCAAAGCCTCCTGGAAAAGGGAAAGAATCTACTGTTCTTAAACATTTTCTCCATCCGTAAGCAAAACTAATCCCACATTTCTCTTGGCTAATAATTTTTGTATGAGGCAATCCTCAGTGCTGGAAGTCCTTTCTTAAGTCTCACCTAAGACCTTCATGTTGCAGCCTAAGTTCTATTGCCTCTTGTCCTGGTCTTCTAAAACCAAGTAGCTTCCATTCTACCTTGTTTCCAGATTCCACGACAGGTTGATTAGAAAGTACTAAATCGCCACCCAGTCTTCATACTGTGGCTCTCTGTGTGCCTGAGACCTCAGGGGAGCTGGCTGTGGTGGCTGACATCACTTATCTGCCTCTGCCACTCAGAAAGCCTGAGCAAACCAAACAGCTCCACCAGCCACTCCAACCTGTCCCCTGCCTTACAACCACAGATGCTTTCTCACTTCCTCATCCCCAAACCCAGCCCCACAGGGGGAAGGCAGGATCACAATGCTGTAAGAGCCAAGGGTAGCTAATGGGCCCAAGCCCCACTTCCTTTTGGAGTTCTCTAGAAAGAAATGTCCTACTACCACATCCCAGCTGCCAACTCTGCCGTCCCCAGAAGAACATGGGCCTCCTTTTCCTCCAGCCTAAGATGACAAAGCAAGGTTACCCATGGGGGCACCCCTGGGCTGCCTCTTGCCACCCTGAGGTCCACCCATCTCCCCAGTTCACAGTCAGACAGACACAAACATGTAAAAACTCACATCACAGAATCCCTGGGGGCTGCACAGAGTGCTCCGCTGCAGACTTCCTTTCTGGTGGAGAGCCTCTTTCAGAGGGGCATTTTGTGAAACTATGGGCCGCAGGACAAAAGTTGAAACTTGGGCTGTGAGCCCTGTGTTCCTGCCACTCTCCAAGGGAGGGGCTTTGCCCAGGTGACCCATATTTAGGAAGAGTTGCTGAGAGGAAGAAGCAGCCCAGCTCCCTCTCATCCCTGCTCCTCATGCCCTGCTTTGGGGAGTGGGTAGGAGGCAGGAAAGATTCTGGCTGAGTATACTTAGAAGCAATATGAGATCACAGGAGCTGGGGTTTCTTTTCCCCTTATTCCAGCCAACAGTCAACATGGCCAAGTCAGGGAATGAGCCCTCAAAAGCTGCTGGATTTCATTTCTAGGGACTTCAGTATTACCTTTTGGCTCCTGCATGGGCCAGTGCTCACTGGGGGAACACTGGGGAGACAGCAGGGTCTGCGTTACTCTGGGAGGACAGGCCTCTGTGCCAGGCTGGGATCATGGGAAACAGAGCTGCAGGTATCTCCCCAAAAGCACCACTGCTGTTGACTCAAAAAATAATAGGTGTTAATTTGCATGGCATTTTACATACAGGTTCCATGCAGTGCCTCCCACCTCCTTCCACATGCACCCCAGTTTTCCCCTCTGCCACCGGGGCTCTGGAGGCACCCAGGTTCTAGGACTTCCCCACCACCATCTAGTCCATCCTTGGATTAACCCAGTTCTAGGGAAAAAAAAACAGTAGTTGCCCTTGCTTGGGTGTGCCTGGTCCAGGTTTGCAGGAGAGGCAGGTCTGGACCCAGCTAGACGCCCTAGGTAGGGCCACCCCATCTGCCTCTGTTCCACTGTACAGCCACCCCCAGTAGGGGGTTTGCCCACCCTCCCGCCTGCAGGCTCTGGAAGAGGAACAAAACATCTAAGCTAGAGAGCCCAGAGAGGTACAGAAAGGAAAGGAAACCCAGTGGTTGCTATGACGATGGGGTCTTGGTGCCCGATTTGCATAGGGCAATGATTTCCATACTGCTGGGCGAATTTCCATATCCTTGCCTCAAAGCCTGTTGGGGCGGGGAGGGGGAGAGGGGAGAGGTCATTTGAAATTCAAATGAGGGTGATTAAGGTTTTCTTGAGGAGGGAAGCGCGGACAAAAGGGGTTAAGCAAGCCGGCTGGCAAAGGTCTGCTCCTGCTCAAAGTTATCAAAGGGAGGCGGCACCCAGCTGGCTGGTCCCACCCGTCTCCGCAGGTCCCTGGAGACCTGGCGGCCGACTGGGCTGGGCGTTAGTGACCTCTGCCCACGGGGAGAACCAGCCTGGTCTCTGTCCCCTTCTGCCCTGGGCTGTTTCCCTGAAGGAACCCGGGGACACCAATGCCCAGAACTTCAGAGGACCCCTGAGGAGTTCTAGTTCTGGGCTCAGGTGAGCCCAAGCATCCCTCCCCGTGGTGAGCTCAGTTTTCCTCTCGGTGAAACTGAACAAAGATTGGCGCTTTCTGGGTTGGCTGAGGAGGAGTGAGGCCAGGTGGTGCTGGGACCCATCTCCCTCACCAGCCTGTGTCCTTGGGGCAAGTCACTTCCCATCGTTGGGCCTGAGTTTGTGCATTGTCTGGAGGGCCTCCGAATTCACTTCTAGCTCTCAGGTGCTGTGTTCCGTGAGGGCACAGCCATCCTTCCCACACACCGGTTATTACTTACAAGACACTTGGACAGTGTGGGCTGCCACACCCCTCGATTCCATGAATGTGCTAGGAGGGGCACCCCTGCCACCCAGTCTACCAAGACTCATTAAGAGCATGAACTTTGGAGCCAGAGTCTGTTTTTGATTCCTCGCCTCCCTGCTTACTAGTTATGTGGGCCACTTACTTAATGACTCTGTGCTCAGTTTCCACTTCCATAAAGTGGGGGAATAAATCACACCTCTCTAGGCTGCTGTGAGCATTAAATGAGTCAACGTTTGTGAAGCACCTAGAACAGTGCCCGCCGTATAGTAATGCTACTTGCTAGTGTTAGTATCAGAGGGACAAAGCGTTCACATGGTGGGGCAGCGAGTCAACAACTAATCCAGGGAAACTCAATTAGGAATATGGCCTGTCCCTGTGTAGACCTGCCTGTGAATTCGCTCAGCGAATTGGCATGGGTGGCCTGTGAATGCGCTCAAGATTGGCGCTTTCTGGTTTGGCTGAGGAGGAGTGAGGCCAGGTGGGACCCATCTTTCTCACCAGCCTGTGTCCTTGGGGCAAGTAGCTTCCCCATGCCACATCCTGGTGTCCCTGGGGCTGAGGAGCATGCTTCAGCAGGGACCCACAGAGCAGCAGAAAAGTTAAGTGGACACCCCGCCAGTAGTCCTCCAGGGTGGGGCCCCCTCTTATTGATCCTCGCTTGCAGTTGACTTCCCTTCTCAGGAAGGAGAGGAAGCTAGTGGAAAGACACCCCCCCATCCCTCACCCCTGTCCTCCGCTCAAGGCCAGTGCTGAGACAGGACAGAGTCAACAAGAGCCCTTGCCATTTATCCTTGTGGAAAATCTAAGGGTCCTCTCGAGCCTTGTAGCAGCTCCATCCTTGCCTTCTAGTGGAGATTGCATGGTGCGGTGTGGACAGCCTGGGCTGGGGGACAGAGAGGGTTTTGTTTCTACTCGGTGATTTGGGGGCAAGAAGAGCATCTACTCACAGGGTGTCTGCAAGGATTAAATGCTGCCATGTGTATAAAATGTTTACTACAGAGCTCAGGGCGTAGTAAATACTCAGTAAATGTCAGCTATTAATTAATCCTTATTATTTGAAAACAGTGTTCTGCTGCCAAAATGTTTGCAAATTCTCTATTTTATAGGAGAAGAAACCGGGGTCAGAAAAGGGGAATGACTTTCCCAAGGTCACAGCAGGTGTTTGAGACTCATGTTTCTTTAGAAACCCTTCCCCTACCCCCAGAGGCTTGTCCACCATCCTTTGTTTTTATTTTGTTGTTTTTGTTTTTATTTTTTATTTTTCTGTCTTATTTTCACTTTGGACAAAGCCTCCCCACCTTCTCTTCCAACACCCTGCCTCGGTGCAGCCCTTCCAGCCCCAGGGGAGAAGGACAGTGTGAGTCTGGCAGCCCCACGAAGGAAAGGATGCGGTGTCTGGACACATTCAATGTGTGACTGTCTAATAAGCCCCTCTGAGCCTCTCTGTCCACTCTCCGGACAACGAAGTTCTGCATTTCCGGCCCTGCAGACCCATAGATGGCATGAGGATTAAATGGGAACTAGATATGTGTGAAAGGGCACTGCCAAGCAAAGGGTCAAACCCAGTTCAAGTCACTGTGACCCAAGTGTGCTGGCACGCACAGGGGCCCCAGAGCGTTGACCTCCAGTTCATTCCCTCCAGCTCTGGCACAGTGATCCAGCCTCAGTTTCCTTATCAGTGAAACAAGTTGTGAGAAATGAACACAACGAGAGTTTCATATTGGTGGCGACTTTCAAAGTGTGGGTTGTTCTACAAATGTGAGATAACATCTCCCGTCTAAGCTTTCTTACTGCACACGCACCCCTCTACACCCCATAAAGCACATCTTTGTGCCTACATCAGCAGAGCCCAACAGCAGTGCCCTCTCCGGTAGCTCCTCCTGCCTCCTGTCCCACCCCCGTGTGAGCCCACCTCACCCTGCCCTGGGCAGAGGACTGGAATAAGGCACTCAGACTCTGACTGAACTTCTTGAGCCTCTTCCTCTTTCACGGTGGAGTGAGGGTTGTCTTGACCTGGGAAGAACCCCACAATTGTTGGGGAGAGTCAGTGTGGGCACTGGAGCTCTGTGGTTTGTTCCACTTATTGTCCTAATAACCTTAGCTGGCCCCTTCTTTCTGAGACTCAGTTTCCCACCTGTAAATAGTGGTCCTGCCCCCAGGAGTTTCTAGTCCCCTGGAGGATGAAAAAGTTCTGACAGAAAAAAGGAAGGGAGATGTTTTTCTGAGATGTGCTTCTGGGTGTGACCAGAACCCTGGGCCTATTTCACAGAGCTCTTCCCTCTGAAGTGGGGTTTTTATTGTTTTCCAGTATAGGGACTGAGAGTGGACACTGGGGAATCTGGCACTCCTGGCCTTATTCCTTGCATGGTCTGAGTCCCCTCTTTCTGGAACTTGGCACTTTTTGCCTGGGATGCCACTGAATAGCTCATGACCACATGCCCAACTGGGGCCCCATGGTGATAATGCGGCCATTGTGGCTGTGTGGCCAGTGGAAGAGGGGGAAGCAAAGACACCCCCATCTAAACTTATGCTGAGAAAAAGTAGGCATTGAATTTCCTAAAAATACATTAGAAGAGGACCTTGGTGAGGAGCCTTTCACTTATCAAAGAAGGACGTGGCAGTTGTAGGGGGAAGTTGGCCAGGCACCAGACTCCTCTTAGCGTAGAATTGCCACAAGCACCTTCTGTCCACTCTGCCTCGCCTCAGGCTCCCGGTAGCTGTGGATGGAAGTGAGAACAGCCCGTGGGGTCCAAAATCTCGCCAGTGCATGTGGAAAAAAGTTATCAGGACACTCCCACAGGTCATATCACAAGGAAGCCCCGAGGTCGGATAGGTCTAGCTGCCATTCCCTCCCATGGAGGAGAGAAGCAGCAGCTGTAAATCATGAAAATCCCCAAATCCACAGGCAGAGCACGAGGGAGCCTCCGAGGTGACCCTATCCTCGGTCAGCAAGTGGGTTTCTCCTGGCCATAATTCTGACCATGGGTAGTGGCCAAGTGTAGGAAAAGGAGGAGGGTATAGCCGTCCATTAGCAATGACCGCACTGGCCTCTGCTTAGAAGCTGCTGCATCTCTGTACTGCCATCTACACCATCAGCGGTGAGGTGACTTGACCAAGGACACTCAGCTAATGGAGATTTACAACTCCCAACTCTAGGTCTAAGCTTTTTCCACAGTCCTACACGGGGCCACCTGGAACCCCTTCTTCAGGTAACTTCAGGGGCCACCCCAGGTTTCTCCTGGCCATTTTCCACTCCTACAAAGGAGATGGCAAGAATGTAAATGGGGGGCGGGGGTGGAAATTGAAGGCTATGGAGATTAATTCACTTGCCCAAAGTCCACTGTAGAACAGTCATTGAATTAGCCCTCAAGCTCAGTTTACAATGTTTCCTCTGTACAGAGCTCCAACGATTAGATAACAGTTTCTTAGAGGACTCTGAAGTGAATCTTAAGTTTAAAAAGGCGGGCGTGGTGCCTATGGGGTCCTGGGAGAAATGGTGTTGACTAGTTCAAGTGCATGCACGAAGCCGCTTGCTTTGCTCTGTTGGGCAGCTGCCCAGGAGCATTTGCAAGGTTCTGGCAACTTTAATAACTGCTCTTCCAGGAAGTGCCCGCAAGCTGCCGAGCGGTCATAAAGGGCCACTGGAAGTCTTACTGGATCGCACTTGGAGCAGAGCTGGTGAGAAGAGCAGTCCAGAAATGGGAGCGGTTCAGCCTCATTGCCGAGTGCTCTCTGCATTGTTTACCAGGCAGAAGTGAAAAATCCTGCTTGAACAGTTCTCCATTCTTGTGCTTCTACCTCCCTCACCCAGAGAATTGCTCCCCAGGCAAACTCACATCCTAGTGCTGCCAAAGCTATGCAAATCAGCAGGGCCTGCCAGGCTGAGGCTCAGAGGTGGGGAAAGCAGAGAGCAGGCTGTGCTCCTGCTGTCAGCCAAGGTCCCCAAGGCAGCTGCTGACCAAGTGCCCACCAAATGTCAAGGTGGGGACAGGCAAAGCTGTCACCCAGGCACCTCCTACAGACAGATCCTGGCCATCAGGACTCCACTGGGTATTGTGGCAACTCTGGTTTAGGGAGATTCTGTCCAAAGTCCTGGAGCTGCTCACTGATTCAATGTGCCTTTCATTCTCATTTGATCCTGTTTTCCATGGCCTGGATCCCTCTAACTGCAACCTTGATCTCTTACAACATTGGATGCTCTTTGGTGTAGATGAACTGTTGTGGGTGCTGTGTGGGACCATGGAGGCGCTGGCATTGGAAAGCTAAAATGGGTTTGGTCAGAGTCCTCAGACCTCCAAGTTAAGAGATGCTAGCCAGAGTCAGGCTACAGTGGGGAGATTGCACACATTGGGGGTGGAAATAAGAGTTTTTGTCTCTCCCCCATCCCCAGGATCATTTCCAACACAGGCCCGTATTTTAAAAGCTGTGACTTTATGCAAATCATTTAACCTTGTTGAGGTTAAACTGAGGAAACTTCAGTTTCTTCACCTGTAAAATGGGGTGAATAATTATGTCTCGTCTTCCCAAAGGTAGGGAGTGTGCCCTGATGATCTCCTGAGCTCCCTCTCAATCCCAACAGCCAGGTGCTTGTTCCCCTCTTGTTTTCTTGCCATGTGGGCATTGTGACCCAGTGATTCCCGGGGACAATGAGAACCAAAGAGGCCTGGAGAGATCCCAAAGGTGACCCTTACATCCTGGCACAGATCTCATCCATTTACTCCTAAGACCTCCAAATAGGGGATTCTGAGTCTTCCTTAGTGAATGCTTTCTGTTCCTCCCCTCCCATCCCTCTGTGTCCTTATCTTTTATGTACATGCAGAACAAATAGGACAGAGAGAAATGGTGTGAATTATTTGGTCCTTCCTGTGACTCTTTCTGCAGATGTTATAGATAGTGACCAACTCCCGGGAGGGGAAGAAAAAGCCCCGATATATGTCAATCAGCTCTATTGAATCTTAAGACTTTAGAGATGTAAGGCACATTGGAGGTTACCTGAGAACCCCCTCTTGATGCTATCAAACTGTGCCTCAATTTATTTTTTTTAAAGATTTATTTATACAAGAACTGGGGTACAGGTTAGAGGTGCGGGAGGGTGAGAGAATTCACCAGAGACAGAGCGGGGAGCAGAACAGGCAGACTGACTGAAAATACTGCTGAGGGGAGCAGCAGGTGAGGCAGGAGAGGTCCCCTGCGCCATGTGGGTTTCTCCTGGGCCAGCGGGGAATCGAACCCACGCTGCAGAGGCTGTGGACAGCGCTTAACCCACGGTGCCACCGGGGAGGCCCTGTGCCTCAATTTAAAAACCACTTCTGTAATATTCCTGAAATAAGGAGCATCTGCTTAAATATTCCCAGCGATGGGGAGCTCTGTCCATGTAAAACTGTATGTTCCACTGCTGGACAATCCACTTTATACAGAATTCTTCCTTACACCAATTGCAAACACGCTTCTTAGCAGCTTGCAATGTGGATGCTTGTTCTGCTCTTCGGAACTATAGGCAAGCCTGCTTCATGTCCATGTCAATATTTAGGAAGGAAAGAAAAGTCCTCTGTCATTTATTTAAAGGGGCCAGTTATGTCAAATGTTCCTTCATTGAATTGTTTTTTAAAACTTTTATTTTTAAAATCTTCAGACATAAAGAAAAGAGAGAAAACCATTTAATGAGCAGCGACCTAACCATCATCTAGATTTTTTTTTAATTTTATTTTTATATTCCCCAAACAATTGCAACCCCTTTATTTTGACCCCAATCCCTCCCTCCCGCCCCCCACCCTTCATAAAGTGTCTCTGGTTCATAGTTGTTTGTTGATTATGATTTTCACTTTCTTATAGATCATCATCTAGATTTAACAATTCTTTACATTTTGCTATATTTGCTTCACCTATTCTTTCCTGAAATATTTTATTTTTAATTTTCTATTGTGGATCTTTTCATTCAGCAACCATCAAATTTCTGCCATTCTTGATGCTGGGATATTTTCACATAAAGTATAGATGCTATGACATTTCAAGCTCAAAGATGGGAGTACAAAACTCTAAAACATAAGGGCATTTTCCTTCTTAACCACATTACCATTATCACACTGCTCAAAATGAATCTCTTTTTTCATTCTCCTTGTGAGCCTATGAAGAGAATTTTATCTAGAGGTGCATGTTCCTCCTTGCCTCATCTGCTGTGATCTCAGGGACCCCTCACTGTCTTCATCCTTATGATCTACAATCCAGCTCACTGGGGTCCCTTTTAAAAATGATTCCAGAACAGATAAGCTGCATGTCCTTATAGACAATGCTGGTTTTTTAAGCAGCCACACCACACGTGGGCAGACGCTTTGGATCAAAACTGAGCTTCGATCACTAAATCTCTTGCATTTTTCTTTTTCACTTGAGTTACTCTAACACCAGCCTCCACTACCATCCCCTCCTCTCAAGGAAAAGCATCTTATTTACTTACAAATAATGTCCAAAAATAAACAAAAATGAGATTTTTTTTTCTTTTTCTTGTGGGGTGGGGAGATTCATTATTTGGATTTCTTTAAAATATAGAATATAGAATGTAGCTATTTTGATGGTCAAGTGTCTTAAATTATGCACATTTGAATTTTTTATCATCTTCTATATTAGCTATGATAATTTCTATAATTTATTCCACTTGGGGGGTGGTTATTGGTTTTGTTGAAGAAACTATCAGGTTTACATGATAGCAGGTAGGTTTTTTTAAAATAATTTTTAAAATAATTTTACATTTAAAATAAAATTAAAGGATATTTAAAGTACACATTCTGGTGATTTGCTATACACCAGGTGCTTTGCTACACATTATTAAAGGGTTCCTATCTCTATCACCTCACATATTCATGCATCTTTTTATTTTCTTGGTGAGAACATTTAAGTTCCAATCTCTTAGCAATTTTCAGTGATAAAATACCATTTTTTTTAAATATATAGTCACACATTTCACTTTTTTTTTTTAAAGATTTATTTATTTATTTATACAAGCACTGGGTACAGTCAGAAGCATGGGAGGGTGAGAGAATTCACCAGAGCCAGAGCGGGGAACAGAACAGGCAGACTGATGAAATACACTGCTGAGGGGAGCAGCGGGGCGGCAGGAGAGGTCTACGCGCCATGTGGAACCCTCGCCTGCGGCAGGGGATCGATCCGGTGCTGCAGAGGCTGCAGGCAGCTTCCCAGGCCAGCACTCAACTGATGCACCACCCACTGGGGAGGCCCGATAAAATACAATGTTAAAGACGATGGTCACTCACTATGTTTTACATTAGTTCTTCTGCCCTTATTCATCATATAGGGGAAAGTTTGTACCCTTTCACCAGTCTCTCTGTCTCCCACACCCCCAAATCTTTGGCAGCCACTTCCAGCTCTCTGTTTGTATGAGTTCAATTGTTATTGTTTTAGATTCCACATATAAGTGATATCATGCCATATTTATCTTATTTCACTTAGCATAATGCCCTCAAGGTCCATTCATGTTGTTGTATGTGGCGGGACTTTCTTCTCCTTATGGCTGAAAAATATTTCATTGATTTTATTTATATATATCTCTATAATCTCACATATTCCTTATCCATTTATCCACTGATGGACACACAGGGTATACCCATATCTTGGCTAGTGTGAAGAATGCTGCAATGAGCATGGAAGTACAAATAACTCTCCATTAGCCTGTGTTCATTGTCCTTGGATATATACCCAGAGGTAAGATTGCTGCATCGTATGTGGCAAGTAGTCTTAGAGGTTGAACACACCTTTGTGCAACTTCACTATTTGGGTTGACTATCTAATATGAAGTAGAAAAGAAGATTTCCAGGTGATAGTACTTATCCAAACAGAATCCCCCAGTTTAAAAAAAAAACATTCATTTACTTTTTTCTTTCAAATTGAAAATTCTTTTATTTTTTATTTTTTTAAAGTTGTGATTACAATTATAGGGTTTCTGTATATTCAGCATTTTTTATTTTATTTTTATATTCCCCATACAATTGCAACCCCCTTATTTTGACCCCAATCCATCCTTTCCCTACCCCCCCACAGTGTGTCTCTGGTTCATAGCTGTTTGTTGATTTTGATTTTTTCTTTCTTATAGCTATTCTTTTTCCTGGTCCCTTATTTAGGTTTTCTAGATTCCTGCTATGAGTGAGACCATCCGGTATTTTTCTTTTTCTTTCTGGCTAATTTCGCTGAGCATGATCCCTTCCGGCTCCATCCATGTTGCTGCAAATCGCGTATGTTTATCTTTTTTGAATGCTGAGTAATATTCCATGGTGTATATGCACCACATCTTCTTGATCCAGTCATCTATTTTTGGGGATTTGGGTTATTTCCAAAGCTTAGCTATTGTAAATAGTGCTGCTATAAACATAGGGGTGCAGGTGCTCTTTGGAATTGATGTTTCTGTGTCCTTTGGGTAAATACCTAGGAGTGGAATTGCTGGATCATATGAAAGTTCTATCTTCAGTAGGTTGAGGAATCTCCACACAGCTTGAAAATTCTTTTAAATTTGAACCCTAAACATGAAATTTACCATCTAACTATTTCCCGGTGTACAGTTCAACCTCTCCTATCTTTCATTATTGTTGATTTTTAAACCTAAATGCAGTCCTTCTCATTTATTCAAATTATATGTTATCTTGTTGGCTTGGCCCCTGATTAGAACCTACTGAAATGTTTCTACTTTTTGTTCCATCATCCAATTTTCAGTACTAGTCTCACTTTCTGCCCTGAATCTTTTCAAAATCCGATCAGCCTCTTTCCTGTTTATTTGCCCAAGCTGTTGATTAAGGTCTAAGCTTGGGTTGTCTGTGTGGCCACTGGCTGCCATGCACCATGGGGAAATGGTGTGAGGAAAGCAACTGAGGCCTCTGAGCCTTGATCCTCATGCAGGCGCTGGGAGCAAATGCGACCTCAGCAAGGTGCTTCCCTCTGAGGGTGAATTTCAGTGTTTGTCCAGCTCTAAAAATAATTCTTCCACTCCTGTGTGTCTGTCTACTATTTTCTGCACGGGAGTGCCACCTGGAAGATGTCACCACTTGGAAATAGAATGTTTGGTTTTCTATAGACAGTGGATCCTTGACTTCTTAGGTCTGAAGAAAAGCTTCATTTTTTGTAGCAATTTCTCAGTAATGCTGAGCAAAGGCATAGTGATTCAGCACCTGCTATGTGTTAGATGCTGTTTTGGGCTCCTGGGACACAGAAATGAAGAGGCTATGATTACCCTCGCATCTAAGAGCTCACAGTTTCATGAGGGAACAGACACACAGGCCGCTGATCTAAAAGTGGAATGTGTTATAAGAGATATAAATAAGACATGTAAACACAGAGAAGGAAATCCCTTATTTTGCTTTGGATAAGCTTCATGGAGGATGTGACATCTAAGTTGGGGGTTGTGATGTTGGATGCATGTGTATTTTCTAGAGAAAGAAGGGCACTCCAGTCAGAGTGAGCAGCGTGTGCAAAGTCTCTAACACAAGACCAGGCTCAGCCTGTTTGCGAGTGGCTGGGAGGTCTGAAGCCTAGTGCCACAATTAGATAGTCTTCCCAGCTTCTAAAGCCCAGTCACCAGTTGTATCTTAGTTGAATGTTACCATATTCCTGAGAAATTGTATTGGGAATTACGATCTTATTTTGCCATTGAGAAGCTGGAGCTTCCTCCCAGGACCAAGGTCAATAGCTTAGGAGTGATAGAGCTTGGCTTCAACTCCAGTCCTCTGATTTCAAGTTCAAGACCCTTTCCAAGTATGCCCTGCTGCTCCTCCACAGAGCATCTTCATCAGGTAGACAAGAAACTTCTGATGATCATGGATCAGTATTTTGTGTGATATGATAATTGCATCCCTTCCTATCTCTGGGAAAGTGAAACACTTTGCTTACTATTTCAAATATGAATAAATTAAGTTCTGGGAATGGCTTGCCTGTCACCTCTCAATTTAGAGCATTAGGGCACCAGCAGAACCCCAGTAAACTAGATCTTGGCCTGCAGTTCCCAGGCACCACCTCCCAGGTCTTTCCTGTAGGCTGGGTATGGAGAGGTGCCAGGTAGAACAAGTCCAGTGGACCATAGGAGAAGCAGGAACCAGCAAGACAGTGAAATGAGGGCTGGGTGGTTTCCCCTCATCCAATATAGAGAATCAGCAGCCTCATCAAAAACATTAACTAGTTATTAACTAAGGCCTCTGGTAGACTATGCCACCATCTCAGCCTAGACCCCCAGATGCTCTGAGCTCCTTCTCCTAGGCTGAGGGCCACAGGGGAAAACAGGATCTTGTGAGAACACTCTTACCTGCTTAGCAGTGCAATCAGAATAAGCACAAGATTCGCTCTTGGGGAACTGAGCCCTTATTAAGTATCAGCACTGAGCTCTGTGGCACTCTCAACTGTTCCTCGGAGTGTCGTGGGCCAGTCTCCTGGGAGGCCTGGCTGATCAGGTGCAGCCATTCAGGGATTCAAGGAAACTGAGCCAGAAATAGCCGTGCAGATAAGAATGAATTTGATGAGAAGGGAAAACTCTATCGCCAGGCTTCTAGACCAGCAGGTGCATCCATTGAGAAGGGCATAGATAAACTTCTGGGCAAATCATTCATTCGGTTGGCTGGTGAGTTTTAAAATTGATCTCTGAATTCTACCCATCTTTTTCACTTTGTGGCTCACACAAGCAACATGATAATGGCATTTATGGAAAATAAATGCAAAGATCTTTTGAAATTGTCCACAAACTGGACGGCCCCTCCAGATCAAACTGTTTTGGCCCCCTCATGTTTCTCTCACTTTCTAGGTCTTCTTCACATCTGCTTCTGTAAGCACCTTCTTTTCTTGCCTTCTGGATGCCTTACTTGCCTGGCCTGCCTCCTGCTTGAGGGCCCGCTCTTTCTCAGTCTACTTCTGGCTCATTACCCCCACCTTGACCCTTTTTTGCTTTTTCATCTGGACTCAGTTCCTTTGTTACCTCACCAAGTCTTCTGACTTTAAATACCACCTATAAGCTGATGAACTACCCAATTATACTTCTGAACTGGCACCAGGTCAGAGTCCAAACTCATTTCCCCACCTCTTCTGGGATATCTAATTGGCATCTCAAACTTAACATATTCAAAGATGAAGCTTTTGATTTTCCACCTCCAGCCTGCTCCTCCCTGTGTCACCCCCATCTTAGGAAAGGACACCACCCCCTCACTCCATCGAGAAAACTCAAACCCTAGGAATTCTATGCACTTACTTCCCATCCATCAGCTAGTCCTGTTAGCTATAAATTCAAAATGTATTCTAAATCCAGGCCCTTTTTACCACCCCCACTGCAACCTTTCCATCTGCTGCTCTCTCCTACCTTGGCCACTGATGCAGTCTCCCATTTGCCCCCCCCCCCTTAGTAGGTATTCTCTTACTCCCTACAGTTAATCACTACAGTTTAACTTAAGCCAGATCATATTCCTCCTCTTCTCAAAACCCTCAATCACTTTCCATCATCCTTGGCAAAAAAACTGGAGTCCTCACCATGATCCATGTGCCAGAGCCCCATCATCTCACCCCCGGCCACCGCCATGTACCTCTCCAGCCACCCCGGCCCCATCACTGTTCCTCAGTATGCAAGTCTGTTCTTGCTGCAGGTCCTGATCCCTCTGCCGGGAATGATAGTCCTCAGGCCTTCAAGAGATTAGGTCTTGCCTTCATTTAACAAAAATGTTACCCTGAGTAGTCTTCCCAGACCACATTGCTCTGACCCCCTAAACATGTATTGTTCTCCATAGGGATAATCTGCACATGAAATTATATATTTGTTTACATGTCCCTTTTATAGTTCCTCGAACAGAAAAAAAAGCTCTATGCATTTGGGGACTTCTGTTTGTCGTCTCCAATATTTTATTCCAAGTGCTTAGAACAGTGTCTGGCCCATAGAGTGTGCTTGTTAAATTCTTGTTGATTTAATAGGTTTGCTCTTTTGTCAAATTTTAAAATTACTCCGCATTAGGCCAACTTTACAATGTCCAGAAAGATTTGGGTTTTTTTAAAAGAGAAAATCAGTTTTACCTTTAAATCCACTCCTCTACCTACAAATATTTTCAGTCCATGGGCTGTTTCTTCTCTTTAGTCCTGCTCAGATTTTTATATCACTTTGGGTGATCTCAGAGCCCATTCTGCGCCTCGTCATACTCTTCTGTCTCTGGGTCCCAAATCCTTTTGCCTTCTGCTCTCATCTTGCTGGCCTGGATGCCTCACTTCCATACAGGAAAAGGCCTCACTTCCTGTCATCCGTTAGAACAGAGGAAAGGAGACCAGGCTTAAGGTGAAACTCCAAAGGATTCACTTAGATCCCGTTCATCCATCAACAGGTATTTCCTGAGCCTCTGGCCCATGTTAGGAACTGTGGTGGTCATGCAGCATGCAAAATTGGATGCCATGATCCCTGTTTTCAAATAATTCATAGACTAGAGGGAGAGAAGCATAGAGACATACAAGGAGTTATGAAAAGGGTGAGTGGCTGGTAGACAGGGCTGCGGAACTCCAGAGGGGCAGGGGACTAATTTTGTGAAGGGATGTTAACTGTGCACGGAGTCGTGGAAGCTTGGGAGTAGGGTGTCTGGCAAGAACAAGCATTCTGTGTGGCTGGAGTGCAGGGTACTTGGGAGGGAGTAAGGTGGGATCATGAGGGGCAGAAGACTAAGCAGGGAAGGAAGGTTGAAACCAGGTCACATGGAGAGCTATAAATCGTGCTAAGAAATCTGGACTTCATTCCAAAACTGTTGAAGATCCATTGAAAAGCAACATTTTCTGACGGAGAGTTCTGAATTCATTCATTTGTTCAATTATTCATTCATTCAACCAATGTATCTGGAGCTCCTATTATGTATGGTAGTTAATAAGTTATCACTTTCTTTGCCATTATTGAGCCAATGATCCATGAGGTCCAAAGAGAGATTATTTGGCAGCTCCAGCCCTAGAGAGCTGTATGAATAGGAAAGTTTATTATAACAAAAAAAGAAGAAAGAAAGAAATAATTCCCTAATAATAAGTATGTTTCAGCAGTTATGGTATGTCTATATAATGGAATATCATGTAGCCAAGCTTAGGAGAAAGATTTATGTTGCTCCTTAATAGTATGGGAGAAAAGTTTATGAGGCACTCTTGAAAAAGTTGGTGAAAAGTTATATAGAGTGATATATATGTGTAAAATATATATATATATATATATACACACACACACACATCAGTGAGGAAAACTAATCATAAAAGACCGTAAAATATACAAAAATATTAATTGTAGCAGCTTCTCACAGAGTAATTTTTCTGCTACTTTGTGCTTCCACTATGCCAAAGATGTTTTCTCTATAAAGCATGCTTTTTCAAACCAACATTTATTGCAAAAGGAAAAAGATTTCAGAAATGAAAGTGGGGTAGGGGAAAAGGACAGACGCCTTCCTATGTGACATGATATACGAGTCATCCCAGGGAGGGCTGGGTTAGTGGAAGACTTCTGCCTTCAGGCAAATCCTTTGGGACTCACAAGTGGTCACCCTCACTTGACCATGAAAGCACATGCAGTAGCTTCTGTCTTGGCAGTGCAGCCCCTGAACAAACATGTGTCATAGAGCAAATCACCCTGGGATGGCAATTTCTGATCTCACTTGATTCTATGTGTCTTGAGCAAGTCAGTCTCCCCTGATCCTGGTGCTCCTCTCCCCTAGAGGACATTTTCCAAAGACCTTTCCAGGAAACAGCATAAGCAGGAGCATCTCAGCCACAGGGCAATCTCCTCCCAAGGTTCTATGTTCCTCTAATCTTCTGTCTCTTCCCACCCTGCTAGCAACTAATGTTTTCTTTTCTTTTTAAAAAATCTCTTCCAGGAAATGACCGCAATGGCCTGGATTTCAACAGACAGGTAAGTACTTTCAGAAAGAAAGAAAGAATATTTATGCTGTCACTTTTGGGGATCATATGAGGTGAGGTGTAGGGGGATAAAAAGTAAGTCAAGTTTGATGGTGTTTATTCGTAAACTCAGCTTCCAGGATTGGGAGGGGGCCTTTAAAAAGGGCTATTGTGTCTAATCCCTCCCCTCCAACCCACAATGCAATGTCGAGGGTCTATTTTTCACTGTCCCCTCAAAAAAGCACTGACAAATGGAGCACCTATTTATTATTAACTGTGTGTCAGATATGGCGCAAAATGGACAAATGCCCTTTTCCTGTCAAAGCTCAGCCTGCGTTGCCTCTTGAGCAAATCTGTTTGCACGACTGACTGCGTGTGGCGGAATTCATGGAGGGGAAGGGTGGAGTTCCTGGGTTCCTCAGGGAACTCCAGGACAAAATGGGGGGAAACAAAACCAAAATTGCTCAGGAAGGAGTTCATAGCTCAGCCATGGGCCAGTGTAGACACAAGCTTGGTGCCTTTGAAGGAGACTGAGGGACTGAGGTGAGTGGTTGGAATCACTCAAGGACAGCAGGGTGGGGGTCGGGGGTTATTGTACAGATTGCAGGATGGATAGATGTGGATGTGGGAAGTGAAGGGGAGGTGTGGTGTGTGGGAGGACAGCTCTTCCCCCTCCAATTGGGGGCTCATGGGAAGACTGGCAGCGAGGGTTTGGACCAGATTTGGCATCAGAAGCAGATGGCGGGAGTGTTGGTTGGGAGGTAGGAATCTAAGTGGAAGACAAGCAAGAGCAGGGTTGGAGTAAGGTAGAAAGGTGGGAATTAGATATAAAGTCAGAAACTTGGGGTTTTGGTCCCATTTCTGCCTCTACCTATATAACCTTATCAAGTCATTCAATATTTTTGGTCTGATTTTTCCTACCTGAAATATAATTTACAAATTGGTGGGGGCAGGGGATATATATTATGCCAGGTCTGGGAATACAAAGAAGACTCTGACTTGGAAGCGCTCACAGTCCCATATAAGGAGTAGGAAAGAGGGAACTAGAGGGGCTAGGAGAGGGTAAAAGAGAGAGATGAGAGAGAGAGAGAGAGAGAGAAAGAGATTAAGTGAATAATTACAATAAACCTTATTCATGCTTTACTAGAGTTTTGTGAAAAAAAAAAAACCATGTTATCAAACAGAAACAGGAACAGTTCATTCTTCCCAGGAGCTCAGGGCAGGCTTCATGGAGGAGGTGATATTTTTTCTTAGCTCTGAATGGTGAATACAAGTTCATCGAGCAAAGAAGAGTAGGCTGGAAAGGAAGACAGCAATGAGGAAGACAGGAGCTCAGGGCAGGCTTCATGGAGGAGGTGATATTTTTTCTTAGCTCTGAATGGTGAATACAAGTTCATCGAGCAAAGAAGAGTAGGCTGGAAAGGAAGACAGCAATGAGGAAGACAACTCCAATGTGGGGTTGCATGGCATGATCACTAAATTCCTTCCCACACTGACATTCTGAGTCCAGGTGTAGATGGATGTCTGGGGTGTGGGTCTGGACAGCCAACGGCCTATGTTCTTCTCCTTTATCTGCAGAGTGACTTGAAGTCACTACTAACATTTCCTTAAAGGCTGTTAACTCTGGATCTGTCCTTCACAGAGAGGAATAATCTTGAGTCTTAAGCCAAAACCTCTCAGGCAAGCAACTTCTGCAGTTTTATTCATTGAGGAAGTTCACTAACAATTGAGGCCATTTACTCTCCCTCCACAAAATGTCAAAGTTAGCTGTGAGGAAGGACTTGTAACCAGCATGGCTGCAGTGATAACACCGTCGCCTCTGTGTTTAATAAACCACCTTCAGTAAACCACACTGAAGCCAATGTGATTTATCAAACACTGGAAGAGTTAGCCAAAGGGAGACAGTGGGATCAGCTTCTTGCTCAGTCTTTAAATATGAGACAGATTCTTATATAAGGGGGCATTTGGCCAGGTCAGCTTCAAGGGCAGGAACATATAGGAGATGCCCGAGGATTCTGTCATCTTAAAGGAGAGCTCCAGGCAGTTGGGGTGGAGTCTATGCCCTATGCTTCTTGCATGAGGACTCAGGAACCCAGCCTGGGGTTCACTTTTTACTATGCTAGGCCCTTGGATGAGATACATGGAGGGCCCATATAGGGGCGTGTCCTACGCCAAGGTATTCTAGACCAGCCCAACCTGGAGGTGGCCCATTCCACAGGCCCAGTGGGTTTGAAGCTTGAGAACCCTCATGCTTGGGACAAGACTGGGGAAGCTCCTCTGATTCTAAGTAACTTGCAAAGAAGCCCCCCAACCTTTGAACATCTTTTGGGGTGTGATTTCCCCACCTGTTGGGAGAAAGCTCTCTGATATCTGCCAGGAGTGGGCCTCACTGGGGTTTGCTTTCCTTGGATGAACCTCATGGGGTGGGTCGCTCCCTTCCTCCCTCCTCTGGAAAGGGTTTTTGGATTTCTCATTACTGACAAGAACAGACACGATAGATCGTTCCTTCAAAGAAGGGGGGAATTTTGGAGGAAGAGAGGCTCAACCAGGTCACACTCATTTGCACACATACTCTGGAGCTCTTCTCTGCTCACAAGCACACACATCCATGCCCTCCTAAGCCTGCTTTACTCCCTCTCACTCAGATGCCCTCAGATACAGATGCCCATGAGCTCAGAATCACATGTGTCCCCCTACAGGGGTGCAGGTGAGTCCCCAGGACTTCACAGACCTCTGCATCAACCTTTCTGCCCTCACACATCACAACATGGGAAATAAACTAACATTCACAGCCAGGCTCTGCACCAGGTACTTTGGACACTTCATCTCACTTAATTCTCACTGTAAACCAAGTGTCACTATCCCTAATAGACAGGTGAGGAACCTGCCTTTCAGGCAGCCCCACCTTTTTTGGCAAAGGATTTGAGAGACTAAATCATTTGCCGAAGGTCACATGTTTGGTCACCTAGCAGAGCTGGGATTTGAACCCACATCTCTTTGATTCCAGAGCCTGGTTTTCCCATGATGCCTTGCTACATGCTCCCTACCATTTCTCAACTCTCCTCTCCCTACACACAGATACCATCCTTAGGGAGAGGCCTGCAAGCCAGAGGCTAAGCGTGACCTCACCATGACTAACTGGGAGGAAATGGGAGGTAGAGGGAGTGGGGAGAGGAAGAGTGGTTGTGTAGGAGCAGCCTGTGTTAGATCCAGAAAAGGGGTTGGCAGACGCAAGATAGTGAGGCATGAGCCATTGCCCTTGGTAGAGTCTGGTTGGAAGGCCCCAAGCCAGTTGGTGCAATTGGAAGTTGCAGCCAGATGCTGGATAGACCGCAGACCTGAAGTTGCCTGAGCAGGGACATTGGCTCATCAGGAAGTTTCGTGTTGAGTCTGTTAACTTCCCGGTCCCAGGAAAGCAGCCTGAGCCTGTTTGGGAATAATTGTGGGAAGACCCAGGGACCCAGAAGCCAGGCCACTTTCAATTCCCAGGAAAAAAAAGCAACACAAAGTTGAGAAGAAGCAGCATAAGCCAGATCTCTGAGGGGGTACTCGGGAGTCCCATGTGCCAATGCTATCTGCCCCTTGACAGATGCTGCCCTGCCCCATCCTCTTCATCTTTGGATGAGGTAAGGTCTGAGCCCCCTGGGGCCTATGTGCTATGGTCCCATCATTTTCCCTTGCCATGTTCCACTGCTTAGTCTGACTTCCACTCTCAACTTTTGGTTTAAAGAGAAATGGGATGAAACTGTTCTTCACCCTGAATTGTAGGACGTGAAGGGCAATGTGTCATGTGGGTTCTTTCCAGCCTGTCTGATGTTGTGTCATCCAGTGAAAAGAATAATTTGTACTTTAGGGGCAGAGACAGAAGGAATCAGCAGGTTGGAACTGGGGCTATCCATACATTCTTTGAACATTTAGTCATTCCTAAAAGCTGGACAGAGCGTGTCTTTGTAAGAAAATAAATTGCAGTTCTGCATGATGAATTCTGCAAGAAATGTCAGAGAGCTGAGCTCTGGGATACTGCCTGAGGATGACACCAAAAAAATGGTTTCTGCACTGGGCGACAAGGGGATGTCAGGAGACCTGATTGCCAGAAACGGGCAGCAAGAATATCCCAGGACAAGGACACAGTGAGTGTGAAAGCTCCCTGCTGTAACAGGACATGGCTTGGGGAGAACTGGAGAAGGTCAGATGAGGTAAGTGGAAGATGAGGCTGAAGCTGTGGGTCAGACTGAATTATGAAGAACTTTGAAGGCCCAGATAGAATCCAGAAGTGTGGACTCTATGTTATAGGGAGTAGGAGCCCCTTGGCATTTTCAAGCATGCCGACTTCATTTAGTGGAGCACATGTGAGGGGAGTGTGACCGAGAAGGAAAGGAAACATGGATGAAGGACTGATGCAGGAGAGGAATGCTGCGGTGGTAGGAAGAAGTGGGCAGAGCCCAGGAGAAGATTATAGAAAAAACACTAAGCACAAAAATAGAGCCAGACTGCTTGGGTTTGGCCAAGAAGTGGGCCAGTTCTTCAGCTTCAGTGCTCCTCAGTCTCCTCATCTGTAAAATAGGGGAGAAGAGTGGTACCTATCTCACAGGGTTGCTGAGAGGGTCAAATGAGAGAGAGAGAGAGTGTATGCGTGTTTCTTAGAAAGTATCTAGAACATAGTTAACAAGCAAGAATTTGCAGTGGTGATGATGACGACGATGGTCAGTAGACCTGAAGATACTCAGATTTGAGAAATATTTTTAGTATAAGATCAAGAGGATTTTGGTAACACGAAAGGGATGGGCTCAGTATGATTCTGAGATTTCTAGTTTAGTGTGCTGACCATTCGTGGGATTGCAACCAGAGATCAAGGGGCAAATTTGTCCAGAGGAGGAGGAGGAAGGGCAGATGATGGCCTATAGGTGCCCAATTCGTGGTGAGAAACTCAGATGTGGATCCCAGGAGACAGGTCAGGAGGGAAGAGGCATGTTGGAGGGTCACCACTGAATCGTGCTACCTGAAGGGAGGGGAGGGCGAAGGTCCACTAGGGAGGATATGCAGATTAAGATGAGGCCTGAAGAAGAAAGAACAGGCTGAGGTCGGGTACCTAGTGATGAGGTTACTGAGAAGGAGTGGTCAATGGGACAGGAGGAGGGCTGCACTCACTGAGGCAGGATTTTCACGAAGGTAGGCATAGCCAGCCACATCAGACCATGAAGAGACATGGTGGAGCCCAAAGTGTGAGCGTGGCCTTGGTTTGTCAGTGAGGTGAGTGGTGATGGCCTTCTGGAAGTGTCGGTTGTGTCCCTAGTGAGAGCAGATGCCAGTGCTGCAGCTAAAGCGGAAGTGGGTTGAAGGAAATGATGGAGACCAGGACTATGGATTCCCTTTCTGGAAGTGAGGTGATAAAGGGGCGGAGGTGTTAGCCTGCGATAGAGCTGGTGTGAGGGGTGAGGGAGATGTCAGTGGGTGTGGGAAAGAGAAGAGGTGCAGTGTAGGAGATGGACAGGAAAGGACATGGACCGAACACTGATCCAGAGGAGGGTTAGCCTGGAAGATGAGACGGCTCTTCTGAGAGGGAAGAAAGGCTGAGCGCCCTGCTGCTGAGCCAAGGTAGCTCTCCTGGTGATGGCACAGAGTCTCCCTGTTGCTGTTTCCTGCTCTTTGGGCCAGCAGCTAACTTTAGAAGGACACTGGGAAGTAGAACTGGTTCGACGGGGCTTGGTGAGTCCACGTGCCTGTTCTGTCCCGGTGGCTTCTGGATCCTCGTCATAAAAGGCCATGGGTTCCCACCAGACAGATCAGAGCAATGTTTCCATGTCCAATGGGAGTGTTGTCCCAAAAGTTCTCTGAAGCCAGAAGAGAGTCTGAAGGAAGCTATCAGGTGTCCTTGTCCCTAAGCTTCCCGTCCCCAAAGCCGAGAATCAGGTAGGGGGGGGGGGGGTCTCTCAGCCCCAGGCCTGGCAGGCCTGCGTGTCTCCTGCGCCTCTCTCTGCACCCCTGCGCCTCTCTCTGCACCCCTACGCCTCTCTCCGTACCCTCTGCACTTCTCTGTACCACCGCCACTCCTGTTCCCATCCACCCCCGGGCCCGCTAGTTCAGCTCAGTGGCCCCAGTCTGCCTCCAGATAATATTTATTTCTAAATCACATGGGACGCTCCTCCACTGTTTTCTTTCCTTTCTTTTTTAACATTTTATTTTTCTTTAAAGGAAAAACAAAGCACTCACCACCATTCATAATATCCCTACCACTCTTGTCCCTCCCTTCACCCTCTTCACCTCAGTTCCTTTATCAATGTTCACTCATTTATTTTGTTTATTTTGTTGTGTCTGTTCATCTGCTTTGTTACCTTGTATTGTACATCTAAGTGATACCATCCAATATTTGTTTTTATCTTTCTAATTTTGCTTTACATAATCCCCTTGAGTTTCTTCCATTTTCCTGCAAATGGCAAAATTTCCCTTTTCCTTACAGCTGAAAGCACTCCATTAAGTATATACCACAACTTCTTTATCCAGTCATTTCTCAGTGGGCACTTAGGCTGCCTCGGTGTCTCAGCTATTGTAAATAACGCTGCAGTAAACTCTTGTTTGCTGGAATGTGAATGACCGTGGTTCTCTGGCTCTTTCTGGTTGCATTGATTTGTAGTGTTTAATTGACTCAATGGTGCATCTTCTCTAAATCAACAAGATTCAGCTTAAGGAAAGGCCTCTAAGGATCCAGAATGATGCTTCTTCAGGGAGATCTATGCAGGGGACAGTGGAGGCAGGACCAGACTTTCAAATGGGCCATGGAAGGTCTACAGTGACTAAGAAACCCCCTCCTCACCTTAGCCTCTTGGTCCTCTGGGGCGTGTTTGTCTCTGCTTCATGAGCCAGCTTCTGGGTCTGTTCTTACAGGGGGAGGCAGTTTGCTGGTGGCGGATGAGCAGACTAAGAGAAAAAAGAGAATAGGAGTGAGCAAACCACATTTAGCTTAACCCTAAGCATAGGGTTGGCTTTTACAGTGTTGATGCATACCACCCCTCTTTTTGAACCCTCCAAGACACCAAAGCAATTGAAAGTAGATACAGGAGCCTGAGATACAGCTGCAGAGAGAGATGGTTTTGATGTCCGGCCACTGTGGACTTTCAGAGACCTCGCTCCAGAATGAAATATATTACCAGACACAGGCAGGTCCCAGAAAGAGCCAAGCCACACAGACACACATAGACGCGCGCGCGCACACACACACACACACACACACACACATACACGCTTCATTCTAAATCCATGGTTCTCAGCCTTTTCAGACCCAGTGTCCCTTCTAACAAGGATTTTGTAAAGCCCCTATAATATCCTGTATAAAATCTATAGCAAACAAATAAAAGCCAGTAAGATACTCTAATCTGAATAAATGTGACACCAAAAGTAATGTAAGATAAAATATGTATTTCAGCAAGTAAATGCTTACACGTGGAAATTTTAATGAGTTAGTAGGATGCTTGTATCTGTATGATTGGGACAGCCCCAAATACAAACTAATAACAGGATGCTGTTTTGGCAGCTCAAAAGCCACAATTTTCCAAAATGTGGAAAACAACTCTTGGTAGACAAGTACAAAATTAAAACATAATCTTTCTTCAATTTATGCTGAAAATGACACCTCTAGAAAAAGTGGTTGTGTGTTAAAAGTGTGCAAAAGATACTTTATGCTTGCATAAAACACAGAATTAGGTTTTAGATTTTTGTGATTATAGGGAAGCTATTTACCTTACCAACACAAATGTCTAGCGGAGCATTTGAAATTCGTATGAATGTGTATGGGACACAAACAAGTGTTTCTGGTTTGGCACCGTCTTCTTCATTGCAAGATGTCTAGAATGCCCGCCCTCTGCCCAGTAATTGCAAATCAGCCTCCTAATTATTAAGGCAACCAAAAGAAACCTCTCACAGATTTCAGAAAATGGTTTCCAGGTTAGCTATTACCCCTACCTTACCCTCACCCTAGTGAGGGCTGCTCACCTAGACTGAGCTGGGAGTAGAGAAAGCAAGGTGTTCCTCTAGCTGCAGCCCTTCCATTAAAGTACAAGGCCACCATGGAAAACAGAGACTCTGGGCCTCTGAGAAGCCTGGAAAGAGCCACCCACCCCAGAAATCACACACACAGCCTCTGCTCTTGCTATCCTGTGAGAGAGACCCATGAGAAGTGTGCCCCAAAACGGCAGAACAAGAATTGTGTAAACCAGTTCTGCCTCCACAGGGAATGAGCTGGGCTTGTTGAATGACTCGGGCGTAGAGCAAAATTGTTGGCAGAAGATAATTGGGGAGATTAAAGAACTCCCTTCTCCACGCTGTTTTTCCATTGTTGTCAAGATAATATAGCAGTGATCAGATTTATGGAATCTTGTGTGTACACCAGGTCCTGAGTGCAAAATGCATGGTTCCATTGAATACTTCTAGCAACCCTGCGAGGTAGTTGGAATCATTCCAATTCTGCAGATGAGGAGACAGAGGCCCCGACAACTTAAGAAATTTCCCCCCCAGTCACAGTGGCCATGAGCAAAGCCTGAATTTACAGCCAGACTTGCCACACTCCAGGCCCCGTGGCTCTCCCAATGTCATGGCCCTGTTGGCCTGGAGAGAGGCCATCTCATGTAGAAGTTGAGTCAATTGCCTGCATTAGTCAACCCTCCTGTGCCCCATAGTCTTCATCTGAAAGAACAATACTAATATATACTTCCTGGCATGTTGCAAGTGTGAAGAAAGTTACGACATGTAACTCAAAACAGTCTCTGGAATACAGTAATCAACCAATAAACATTAGCTTTTATTATTTTTTGATGAAGAAGAACCTATAATTTTCTCTTCCCCCCTGTGTGGCTGCTAAGCTGGGCTTGTACCAGTTCAGATGAACTGTAGGTGCTACTAGAAAGGTGATATTTTCTGCAATCCATGATCTCTCAGTCCCAGCCTCTATCTTCTAAGTTTGCATGGGAAGCAGTGGAGAAGTGTTTTTGCTTTTGAAGAAGTGGGAATCTGTCCTCCTTCATTGGCCACAGTTTGGCTTGAATCTCAGATGTCAGTTGTTTCCTGTTTGTGGCCTAACTTGAGACAGTGAGGAGCAGGCAGGAAGGGAGAAGCTGCACGTTGCAGGTGGCTGTCTCTTGTAACCCTTGGCCCATCATGTGGCCCCAACACCACCTAAAAGTCCCTCTGGGCACCTGGTCTGGGTCTAGCTCATTCTTGCTCCAGTACTGGCATAAGCCTGTGGATACATCCAGATGGGGAGTGGTATTAGAACCTTCTCTCCTGTGAGTGTGAGGTGGAAAGAGAGAGGAAGCAAGCAGGAAAGGGAAGTGTGGGAACCCTCTCCCTGACTCCATGAGAATCCCCAAGTGGATTTTCTTTGGCAATTTCAGGGAGCTGCCTTTGCAGACTCTGGTGAGACTAGAAGCAGGCCAACTCTTCCTCTTCTCCTTAGGAGTCTCTTTGGAGCTGGAGTCTTGAATGTGAAGCCAGATTTGGCCCCGGAACAATGACATACGAAGCTAATACTGTTTTTGAGTCCTTAGTTTAATAGGCATTGGACCGAGCACTTCAGCAACAGTATCTCTGGCCTGATAGCACAGAGCAGCGACTTTTATAATTTCCACAGATGAGGAAGCCAAGGCGTGGAAAGGTCAGCTGATTGGCCTGTGGCCAGAATTCAATCCCAGGAATGATGGGACATCCAGGGCACTTTACATAAAGTTGTATCTTATTTAATATTACTTAATCCTTATGGCAGTCCGGTGAGGTAACCATTACATAGAGCTGGGGAAATTAAGCTCAGAGAGGTTAAGTAACTTACCCAAGGTGGAGCTCAGATGTACAATAGGCCTGTCTGACTGTACCACACCAGGCTGCTGGAGAGAAATCCTGCCAATGAGCCCTGACCCACGTTCCCCAGAGCCTCCATCTGACACCTTACAGTATTTTTCCATATTTCCAGAGCCCTCTCGCTCATGGTGAATCCCACAGTGAGGCTGGGGCTTGCCAGTTGGGATGACAGAGATAGGATCTGCAGACTCAGGGCAGAGTGCCAGGTAAAGGGAGGGGTGAAGAAGGGTTCCCACCCAGAGGCTTCCCCTGGGCCCTCAGAAGCACCTCCCTGGGCCTGTGCGTGAGAAGGGAGCAGGAGAGTGCTGTTTGCCTGTGTGCGTGCCTGCAGGGCAGGGGTGGCACCTGGTTTTCTCCTTGCCCCCAAGTTAGAGGGCTGTCAAGGCAGCTCTAGTAACCAGGAGGTTTTTACTTCTGCCAGAATCGCAGCTGCAAATTCGCGTTTTCTGTAATTTCCCTGCCCCAAGTCCAGCCCTCCAGTCCAGAGAGTGGCTTTGGAGGCCATCCCAGGGGGCTCAGGTGCTGTTTCTATGGACCCACTCAGTTCCCTATCAGGTCACATCCCATTTAATGTCTCTCTCAGCCTGACAGCTTACGGGGACTTCATTAAACCAATAGGTTTTTCCTCTCACGGTAACTGTGTAAAGTGGGTGTGATTACCCTCATTTGACAAATATGAGAGCTGAGGCTTGGAATAGTAAAGTGATTTGCAATTAAGTGGCAGAGTTGTGTCTTACTCAGTTCACCTCAGTTCGCCTTCTTGATGTCAAGTACTGTGTTCACCGCTGGTCTCTTGCCCCTAAATCCAGGTTATTTTCTAATCACATCTGTCCTCCTCACCCCCCATATACCCCTCCTATCCCCGGACCTCTGCTGTTTGTGTTCAGACCAAGCAGGAACCCCCACCTCCACCCCTACCCCACCCTGCATGAATACCAAAATCCCCTTGGCATCTAACCCTGGAGGGACCTGGGTTCACAGGGATTCTTGGTTCACATCCTATTTTGCTTTTCTCTCTTGGCAGCCCCTTCCCTGCCTTGGCATCTTCTAATATTTTCTCCACAGATGTTGTTGGCACGGCCTGTGCAGGGTGTGCTGGTTCTAGGCTTGATGACAAAGTGGTTGCCAGAGTCCTCACATCTCACAGACCTGCCTCTACCAACAGGAGCTGCGGGACCTGGGCCACTCACCCTCTCCAAGCCTTAGTTCCTTCCTCTGTAAAATGGGCAGAAATAATAGCATCAGCCTTATCATGTTGTTAGGAGGAGGAGTAAATAGACCTTGAGTATAAAGCTTCCAGGATATAGTAGGTGCTCAGTAAACATGAGTTATCATTGTTATTTATGCATACAAGAACTGGGGTGTAAGCCAGAGGTGGTGGGGGGTAAGAGGATTCACCAGAGGCAGAGTGGGGAACAGAACAGGCAGACTGACTGAAATACATGGCTGAGGGGAGGATCAGGCGCGGCAGGAGAGGTCTGCTGCACCATGTGGGTTGCTGAGGCTAGCTTGATAGCTCTGTCTTAACCCCTGCACCACCAGGGAGGCCCCTATAGTTTGCTTTCTTAGCTCTTCCCTTGTAGGCTCTGAAGACCTGGAGTTCACCCTTTTCCAGATGGCACTCTGCTCAGATTTCCCCCCGCTGCTGACCTGCCTGTAAGTGTTCTTGCCTGTGTCCTTGTTCCTGACTTAGCCCGTCACTAAAGAAAAATAAGGACTATGCCAGGCTCAGTCTGTGCCAGGTAAACATAGGCCTGCCTCTCTACACCTGAAAGGGTGTGCCCGAGATGCTGTACACAAGTCAGGTTTGTAAACAAAATCTCTACCGAGAGAGCTGACTATTTAAAGGAATATTAGGCTAAATCTTTTCAGAAAGCAAGAGCACCCTATTAATGGTCAGACCCCAACATCATTTGCTGGGTTTATTGAAAATGAGTTATATATTAATCTTGCCTTGACCCTGAAGACATCTTCTCAAAGATGTGTGTCATCTGAACAAGGAATTATAAACTTAACTGAGGCTCTCACAGTGGGTATGTTACAGGGGGGCTGCTCTGAGGCCTGTGAAGTGGAATGTGTAGGCAACTAGTGTGACTGGTAAACTGAAGCCAGAAAAGACTGAGACACCCATTCACTGGAGTTGCACTGGAGGGCTTCTCCCTACCTTCCCAAAGCTCCAGAGCTTTCTAGCTTTAGGGCAAGAACCACCAGGCCAGAAAGAGTCACCATCTTGTTTGGAGAGGGAGGCAGGACCACTACCCCCAGGCAAGGAGTCTCTTCCTCCATTTCTGACATGAACCAGAGCCAACTTCCCCTCTGAGGAGCTGGTGCTTCCCCAAGCTCAGCCTGGCAACACAGCAGGCAGCTTCCTGGTCAGTGGGACACCCCAGAGCCTGGCCTAGCCCAGGGGCCTGAAAGGAACAGACACTTTCCTGGCATAAAACAAGATGGGAGAAGTAGGACTTGGGGTTTGGGACTTTGCCCTGGGTTTTGGCAACTTGGCAAAGACCCAGCATTCTTCTAGTTCTTCCTGTGGGCTGCCCCTTTGTGCTCAGACAGGCCTCTGAGGGAATAGGACCTAGGGAGGCCTCACAAGAGGCTTCTACTCCCTTTTCCCAGGTCCTATGGACTTGCAAGTACTGCCTGCATGCTTTGTAAAAAGAATTGTGAATCTTATTTGAAATTATGGCCAGTCGTGAAAGTGAGGTGTGTGTGTGGGGGGAGGCGGGTGGGGGGTCTGAGGAATAGCAGGCATCTGACTGTGCTTTGAGCCCTAGCATCATCCTCCACCCTCATCCTTACTCTCTATATCTCTCTCGTTTATTTTTCCAAACTCAGCTCAAATGTCTCCTCCTCCAGGGAGACCTCCAGAACTATTCCTTCTACTATTCCTTATAGCCCTTTGACAGGCTCTGGTATGTGTATATCTGCCTCCCCCACCAGACTGATATATTTGAAGAAAGGGTCTGTATTTTATTTATTTTAGCACAGTAGTCCTGGCCTGGAGTAGACATTCAATAAGTGTTTCCTAAATAGCTAGATTGATGAACCTATCTGCTTACCCACCCTCTTTCCCTTCTGGGGTCCATGAGCACCCATCTCCTGCTCTTCATCTTTCAACCAGTGAGCCACAAAAAACGTACCTCCAGGAAGGCGCATCTGCTGGGTTTATGCAAATAGAGTGTCCAGTGAGATGCATCCAGTCTCCAACAGGGACTAGCCAGGACCCAGGAGGTATTTGCTGAGGCATCTCAACTGTTTTCTGAGTGTCTACCCTCTAGGGACCCAGGTCTGCTTAGAAGTCTCTGGCTGTCCCTGTATTCTAAACTCTTTGATGCTGGTAGTTCAGTACCAACCGGCACACCCCAAACCACAAGACACCCCTTACAATTGCCCCTTGGCAATGGTCATAACAGAGTTAGTGTGTTTGGGGTATACAGTGACATCTGACGTCACTGTGACTTTATTTTTCATAAACTGGGGACACATATGTCTTGAATCTCTAACTCTAGAGTGAGTCAGAGACATGTGCATTCTTAGGGCAAAAGGGTCCCTTAGGCCCTCGGTCTCCTGCTCCCAGAAGGAGGCCACTCATCTTTGCTGCCTGGCACAAAGGTAGTGCTCTTCCTCCCTCCCATCCACTTATTGTCACACTAATATTATTTTCCCATAATCTAATGTTCTACAATGAAGTCTTCACTGTCTGCAGTCACATTTTAAAAGAAGACAACAAAGGATTTTCATAAAACTGAATATATTCACTTTGCACCATCTGAGATTTTCCTTTTTTTTGCTATTAAAATATTAATTGTATGTAATAAAAAGATGGTTTGTATATATGATATTAGGTGATTTACTAATCTTTCTTGGCAAGATAAAGCAATCCTATCTAAACTCTTAAAAAGAAATTTTTGGGCCTCCCTGGTGGCGCAGCGGTTGAGCACTGGGTTGTGAAGCTGCCCGCAGCCTCTGCAGCGCCGGTTCGATCCCTGATTGCTCCCTGGCCACTGGAGGAGGGTCCTGCATGGTGCGCAGACCTCTCCTGCCGCCCGCTGCTCCCCTCAGCAGTGTACTTCGGTCCTTCTGCCTGCTCTGCTCCCCGCTCTGGCTCTGGTGAATTCTCTCACCCTCCCGCGCTTCTGACTGTACCCAGTGCTTGTAGAAATAAATAAATAAATAAATCTTGGGGTGGGGGGGGGAGAAATGTTCATTTGCAGCAAATGCAAAAGACCAGGAGCCAGTATGTCCCCCCACCAAAACTATCCCCTAGGACTCACCTACCACCTATCAGATGACCCCTGGTCCCAGCTCTCTGCCAGAGCTTTCCCTACCTAGAATTCTAGGACTTCCTACCTAGAATGCAGCCAACTCCAGGTTGGGGGTAGGTTGAAGTATTAGGTCATTTTGCTCCTGTGAGATTCTGGTCCACCTCATGTGGCCGTCACTCTCCGGCTTCAGCTCCTATCTCAGACCTTCCATGTGTGAGGACAGCTAGCACCCCAGCCTGCCTCCTCTCCACAGAAATATCTACAGAAAGATATCTAAATGACTTTACGTATCAGGCTCTGATTGCCTTACTTAAAGCAATTATACACACAATACAGGAATACTTCCTTGTTGTAAAAAATTTTATATTAGAGATAAAAAAGAAGACTTTTGATCCCTGTTGAATCTCAGCCCTCTTCCCAGAAGTAACTGCTGCTACCCGTGTGGTGTGGCCACATCTAGAACACTGCTCTCTGCACTACATGGATATGGGTACAAATGAAAATATTTAAATGCTTGTGGAGTTTTAAAAATGTACATATATGAACATATGTAAATATGGATACATGGAAAAATGGATAAATAATATTGGGTGTAATCTGTAACTTTCTTTTTGATTTTAAAAATAAGATTTATGATTTTTGTGGCAGTACCTATTAGAGGTATATGATTTTTGCTAATGACCTCATAGTGTTCCACTGTTTTAATGGAATTTAACTTTGTCATTGCTTTATTGATGGACACTGGGTTGCTTTAGATGTTCATTTTTGCAATAATACTTCGAATTCCTTGAACTTGTTTGTGCCTTGACGCCTTTATGGGCCTGTTTGCGTCTGCCAGTCCCCCTCCTTAGTATCTGCAGTGTGGACATTGGATATTCAGATGACATCTGGCTAGAAGCCAGCTCAGTGGGACCGTTTGTTCTTTTGTTCATCCTTTTACTCATTCAACACACTTTTACTGAGCAGAGACTATATTGTGCCCTCATTCTGGTCATGTCAGTCCCAGATAAGATATCATTGGGCCTGTCCTTATGGAACTTAGACCGTCAAGTAGGGGAACCTCCCTCGATACTGTACTCCATCACTACACCCTATCCTACAGATTCCCTTAGAGATAATTATATCACACTGTCAGCTTCATGCTCCTAGAGTCAGCTAATACCTGTCAGGCATTTTAAAATATAAACTGTTGCTTCAGCTTATACAGTTAATTTTCATATATTTTTTAAAATTTTTATTTATATTTGCATAGAAGAACTGGGGTGTAGGCCAGAGGTGCAGGGGGTGAGAAGATTCACCAGAGACAGAGTGGAGAGCAGAACAGGCAGATTTACTGAATACACTGCTAATACGCGGGTGAGACAGGAGAAGTCTGCTGCTCCAATTGTGGGTTATCTCCCTGGCCGGGGATTGAACTCATACTGCAGTGGTGTTAGCACTGAGACTTAACCCCTAGGTCAACAGGGAGGCCCCAATTTTCATATTCTTAAGTAAAGTATATGCTTTTAGTTACTTCTTAGTTTCTATCATGTTACTTTCCTCCCTTCCATATTTTCAAGCTTTTTAAAAAATCTTGATGTCATTATTCAAGGCACTAGCTATTCCTGTTTCTCATACAGAGATTTATTAAATATGTGTTCCACAACCTTATCTAATTTAGTGATAATATTCTTAGCAAGGCTGGACCACAGGCAGTGCTACGGCATGCCTCTGGAGATGACTGTCTTGGATGACAGTGACCCATCGTTAATTAACCCTCAACCCATATGTCCCATCTTCACCTCCAGAGACAATATACGCATACATGCATGCATGACTACAATGAAAAGTAACAACATTCACCTGATCTTAGGAACCCAATGTAAGAGGAAATGAGCCTAATTTGGCGTTACTTTTTTTTAAATTTATTTATTTATCCATACAAGAACTGGGGTACAGGCCAGAGGTGTGGGGGTGAGAGGATTCACCAGCGAAAGAGTGGGGAACAGAACAGGCGGATCTACTAAAACATAGTGCTGAGGGGAGCAGCAGGTGAGACAGGAGAAGTCTGCTGCGCCATGTGAGTTGCGCCCTGGCCGGCTGGGGATTGAACTCATGCTGCAGTGGCAGCGCTTGATAGCGCTGTCTTTAACCCCTGCACCGCCACGGAAGCCCTTGGCATAACTCTTTAAGTTAGTGCGATGTGGTGAAAAGAGGATTGATTCTGAATCCAGTCAGACCTAGATTGAAATTCCAGCTCAGTCCCTTGCTAGCTGTACAGCCTCTGGGAAATCATTTGACTTCTCTGACATCCAGTTGCTTGTATTCTAAGTTTGTTGAAAGTATTTCTGCATTAACTCCTCATATATTTCAAAAGCACTTATGAGGTGACAGGCATTATGCTCATGCTGAGTAGGCTATAGTTGGCAAGAGAGGCCTCTCAAGTAATAATTATGCAAAATCCTTATCTTCACATTGTTTTGGTGACAAACATAAGGAAAACCCTCCCTGAAGTAGGTTTTATAGACATTTAGTCCTAAACCTTGAGACCTGGATAAAAATTAGAGATTGTTTCCCTTTTATAAGTAGGGAAACAGATACAATTAGAGTCCCTTAATACAAGTTCACTCAGCCTTTTGATAACAAATTTGGTAACTACCTTGGAGAACTTAGCTTCTACTGTCCATTGTGTGGGTTGAAACAACCATTACACCTGGAGCCCTGTCCCAGGCTAATAAGGGTAAAAGAATAGCTATGTGCTCAATAAAACCTAAATGAAAGAGCAAGCCCAATATTAAACTATATAAAGCTACTGCAGTAACTCACTTATCCGGAGAGCCAGCACCCTGTTCTCTTTAGAACTCCATTGAGCACAAAAAGGAAGCAAAAATAAGACCTCAAATGGGCCACTTCTCAGCTGAAGCTTTTATTTTAGAAAGAGTTGTAAGAAGCTTAATTATCTGTTTTTTTCAAGCCCTTAGCTAATAATAGATGCAAATTTGAGCTAGAATAGAGGACTACTGGAAGCAAGCATACCATCAGTAGCAGATAAAAACCTGGTTGTGAGAAAGGAGGCAAAAAAAAAAAAAAAACAACAACCTGGAAAAAGCAGAGCTGGAAAAAAGCAATCTGGGGCCATTAGAGCATGGACCAACAGAGGCCAAACACTTCAGTATCCCCGAGGGCATGATTGCTTTTTAAAGGAGCTCAAAATTATGACTTGAGCACTTGAGTCATTGGCTAAATTATCTTTCAGGTGCCCTTTAAGGGAAAGTAGAGATGTGTATAATACCTTTTAGCTATATCTCTGTTCAAAATAAAACCAATAGCAATCTATCCAAAACTGAAATTAAAGGCTTTGAGGTGGCAAGGGACAGATTGCAGTGGCATTGAAAATGCACTCATGGGGGAAGACTTCCCTGGAAACATCCTGGGAATTTGAAAGATATGTTGATTTTAAAACATGACTTCAGTTCAAATCACAGCTCTCCTGCCAGCCAGGCATGTGCCTTGGATAAATCTTCTACTTTTCACGAACCTTGTTTTCCTCAACTGTGAAATGGGAATAAATAGCATAATCTGCCTTTTTGATTTAATGGGAATTTGAAAACTCTAAAAATAACCAATTTTTGAAAATCAACCAGAATGGTATACTTGAAAACACATTATAATACAAAGAGATAAACTAAGTAAAGTAAAAACAAGCTTTTGGACTATAAGACCAATTGGGGTTACCAGAAAGAAAGGAAAGGGTGAAAAAACCAGCAAAAAGGGGACAATGGGGTGGTGAAGGGTAGATTTGGGCTTTTAGCAGTGAATTTAATGTAATATATACACATGCTGATTTTTTTTTAAAGATTTATTTATTTATACAAGAACCGAGGTACAGGCCAGATGCACAGGAGGGTGAGCGGATTCCCCAGAGACAGATCGGGGAACAGAACAGGCAGACTGACGAAATACACTGCTGAGGGGAGCAGCAGGCGAGATAGTAGAGGTCTGCCGCACCATGTGGTACCCTTGCTGGCCGGCCGGGAATAGAACCGGCGCTGTAGAGGCTGCGGACAGCTTCACAGTGTGGTGCTCAACCACCTGAGCCACCAGGGAGGCCCCACATGTTGATTCTTTTTTTTTTTTTTGTGCACACCCTATCACCTTTGCCACTTTCCAGTGGAAGAGGCCAACCACAGGTCTTGCCTACTCTCAAGGGGAATGACTTACACAAAGGTATGAACATCTTAAGAATTATGGAAGGTTCCTTAGAATCTGTTTACCACATTTTCTAATATAGAAAAAAAATAAATAAAATAAATAAATCTTTAAAAAAAATACCAAGCTCTAAAAATTTTATTCAAAAAGTGGTAAGAAAATAAGTTGATTTCTCCCTAATTAGGTACTTTGCAAAATAAGATGGAAATATTTCTTCTGCCATTTAAAATATCACATGTTGATTCTTAACTCGAAACACCAAATACTAATATAATATAATAATGCATTGTTATTTTAATTAAACAAACATTAACCCCCCCCCCCAAAAAAAGGTGCTTTGTTAACTGTAGAACATCATGGAAATGTGTAACGCAGGCCACATCCGAGGTTGTGGGCTGGAAGATAGTGATTTAAGATGTGGGGGGAGAAGAGATAGATGCCTAAGTATTGCTTAATACACACACCTGCATATCTGTGTGTTTGTTTGTTTAAATTAGGTGTCCCTAAACTTCTTAAGACTTTACTTTCACCAGGCAAAAGAGGAAACTCTACAACTAAGTTGAACACCTTATAAATTACAGGGTTCTCTACAGATAAATGAAATACTGAGCGATGTTTTCAATCTTACTTTTTTCTAATTTAAAACTAACAATAAGCTTTTTAAAGCCAAATATGGCAGAAATATATGATTTAGGAAGTGAAGAACACCTCCCAGAACCCCAAATGTCCTCTATTCCATCTATTTTTTTGGCAATATGGCTTTAAAAATTTCCAATTTTTTTTCTATGTTAGTTCTGCAGGTATTCAACAGAAAATCCCTGAAATAAACAGTCCTTTTCTATGGTGGATACACGTTTCGGTGTGGAAATATGTTTCCCATCCTGGAGGCTCTCAATTCTGTCTCCTCCCTCCTCTCTGTTCTTATTGTCATGGCCTGAGGGGCATCCTCATCAATTCTTACTGGGACTATTGCAATAAACAGCTTTTTAACTAGTCACCCTGTGTATAGCTGTACTCTCTTTAAATCCATATTCCACATAGCTGTTAGCATAACTGAATTAAGCGAAAAATCTCGCCATGTTCCCATTCCCCCTCTTATTCTAGTTGCGCTTCGCCCCCAGAGTCCAGTCTTGATTCCTTTGTATGTCTACGGCCATACCACCCTGAACGCGCCCGATCTCGTCTTGATTCCTTTGTACATCCCACAGGCTTCTTCCTGGCCTCAGGGCTCTGGCTGCCTAATGAGACCTCTCCCACCCCACAGGGCCACGGCACTGAATTTCTTGTCATCCTTAGTGACTCTGAACAAGCCCTTCTTTGCCTCCCCAGGTCAGCCCCTCTTCACCCTTCAGGGAGGCTCACCAGTTTTCTTCCTTGGAGCCTCCCTTACCTGGCCCCCTTGCTCTAGCTTCCTCCTTCCTGACAATGCTTATCACACCTTCCTGCCACCACGGTACATCATGTCATAATGTTGATGAGAAAAAAACAGTCCGGGGTGATGCTGGACAAAAGGGCACCATCAGGGGACTTCCATTGTTAATCCTTTTGCTGAAAGTTAGTTTCCAAGAAGTCTAGGTGAGGACTTGCTGTGCATAGTTCTGATTGGGTGCACATTGCCCATGGGTGATTTCATCTTTACTTGTCGGAGGTCCCTATTCTTCTTTGTGACATGGTTCCTCTTGGGATACAGTAGGTACATATTAATGTCGGTTGACAGACGAGGGGGAGGGTGTGGAGGCCAAAGACACAAAGAACATCGGGCTCTGCCCTTCCTAGCTGTGTGATGGTGTCAGGCTGCTTGTGTCTTCCTAGCACTCCTATAGCTGTAAAGCCATTGCAATGCTATCATTTCCCTCATTGACTTATCACGAAGAATAAATGACAATACATTTGAAACTGCTTTTTATCTTTAAAACACACCCCCCAAAATCTTAGTCTCTCTTGAGCTTGTGCGCTTAGAACAAACCTATCTAGTACTTCATAACCACAAGCTGATGCAGAGTGAATGAGTGTGTGTGTGTGTATCTATTTGTCCAGGAAAAGCAAAGTGTCTGCCTTTATTTTATTCATTTCCCCCGGAACCCCATCGGAAAATGTACAATAGAATGGGGATTTCATGGCATGGCTGCATCTTCTCTTTCCCGTCTCTATTCTTTTGACTATAATGAGGGAGAGAAAGAGCAAACACCTCCCTGAAGTTAATTCCTACATGAGAAAGTCAAGGAAATACAGAATACTGGTTCCCAAGCCAAGTGCATTATGTTATGTATCAGGTGTGTGGTTTATCTGTATAAATTTACCTTACCCTATGTGGTAATTGAAAACTCTGAGTGGAGACTTTTCTTTAGGCTGAGATTAAATCTCATTAGAGCAATGGGATTAGGGTTACTACTGAGTTATTACAGGAGCTGGAGTAGGCAACAACATCAGAGAGAAACAAAAGATAGAGTCATGTCACGTGCAGCGGTAAGGTTCACATCTGGATGGGCAGTGAGTAGACCCGTCCTGATTGACCTCAACTTGGCTGCAACTCTAGCTGTGTTGCTCTGAGCAGGCTATTTCTCCACTCTGGGTTTTCAGGAATCATAGCTGTAAAATGAACTGTTTGGGCCAGGTGATGGTCACATTGCCTTCTTGTTCTAATGGGGAAGGGAGGGAATGGACACTAGCTATGTGTCTGCCAAGACCTGGCACTATCTGCACCATGCTTCTTTGAAGAGTCTATGATTCTAGGATTCTATCACACACAGTCGGTGAGAGTCAGGATTATGTCGAACTATGGATCAGATGAGTCAGCGACTTGGTTTGAAATCTCAGCTCTATCCTACACTTAAATACATTTCTTAACATCCAGAACCTCAGTCTTTTCATTTATAAAATGGGTCTAACAACACCATAAGCATATCTACTGGTCTGCTACCACTCTCCTATACATTATAAACTTCTTGTGTAGGTCCCATTTCGTCCCTTTCCCTCTGCTGTGGAGCAAGCATCGAAGCCTCTAGAGATGAATGCACTAACTTAATATGAGATCTTTCAAATAGAGGCAGGGATGAATTCTGAGGTCAAGTCTCCTGGTTGATTTGGAGCCTCATACTTGTTTCCTGTATGTCTTTTATCATCCCCTGCCTTGAAAGAATTAGCAGCATCCTTCAGTGATAGGCAAACCAGGTGTAGGTCAAAAGATTCGGTGTGATGATCAACCGCATTCTCACACCAGTTTCCCTGAACAGTGGGCTCTGAGATAGTTTTCAGACTTTAATTCAAAGGTCATGCTCAACATTTCTTCCCCCCACTGCCACCACCCCTTCCCCCTGCTATTTCACTTCTTTGGGGTCAGAATGGACAATTCAGCAGTTCTATGGGCAACAAATCCCTAGCCAAATAGCCAGAGCAGGTAGCTCTGTGATCTTGTCATCCAGGTAGATACCAGGAGAAAAGGAACCATGGGACTCTTACTCTAACAGGATCAGCCTCCCGTCCAGAAGCTGATGGTGTCTTGGGAGGGGCTGGAGAATAGTGCAGGGGTTAAGCTGTTCCAGTCCTGCTTCCATGAAACATTTGTGATGATATGTCTTCAGTGAGGCTGCAGCACCTTCCCAGACTCTGTAAACCTGAATTCAGAGACCTATGTGCCAGAGGGAGAAGAAAACTTTTATGGGCTTCAAATGATGGGGTTTTTCATGCGTATGTCAGCACTAGCAATGCTGTGTCCTAAGAACTAAAGCCAAGGCGTTAAATAACATGACTGATAAGCTTGTTGTGTTTCCAGAGTAGGTGCAAGCAGGGGAAATGAAATGCCTCTTCAGAGAGCTTCTTTTTCGGAGGAAGCCACTCCAAGTGACCCCAAGCCTCCAAAGAAGCTATATGTTTATTAGAGGGCCCCGGGTCTCCTCACTTGCACCCCTCTCTTGCCTAGAAGTTGCTTGCAGTCAGGGAGAAGATGGCATTGTGCCTGGCAAAGGCGCATCTGGGCTGGCCTGCTGTAGGGCTGACTAGAGACCAGAGCTGGATGAGGCCATGTCTCCAGGCACTTCCTCAAGGCATCCAAAGAGGCAGGAGTCTTGGACTCATGGGAAGAAGCCAAGAACTGTGGAAAAAGAAGAGGAAATACAGCCAACATCTCTTGAGGGACCCTTCAGCCCTGTTCACCTGAGGTGAACTACCTGCCTGCCCCATCCTACCGCATAGAATATATTTTTAGGATATTTTCATGAGCAACACGTTTGCCAGCCCTTCAGAGATCAGTTACAAAACAGAAACTTCCTCACTGCTAGGGAAAAGCAGGGGGGAGAAAGGAAAAAAAAAATCTTGCCTGTAATTGAAGGCAGGTTGGGAGATGTTCATGCTTTGAAATTCTCCTTCTTGTGAAATGTTTATGAAACACTTTCCACAAACGAGTTATGCAACTGGGACACAGCTTTGATCGTTTTCATCGTCAGTGATATATTCATTAGTGCTGGGTTGTTTGCCCCCCAAGAGCGCCATGTGAACAAGCCACGGGGAGGGGGCTAAGGTGAGCACCCTCTCCCCACCAAGCCTATCCCATGATCCCCAAAGAGTTGGTTCATTTATAGGACCCAAGTTTATGTCTGGACCAGAACCCCGCCTTTTCCAGCACCTACGGTCTATTCTGTCTCCTATCTCTGGGACAGGAAGTTTGTAGTAGTGTAATATTTTGTAGACAGAGCATGGGGGTGGTGGTCAAGAGGGGTTGCAATACCTTTTTATGTGCCTTTAACCCACCTCTGAAGCTCTGAGGGCCTCTGTGAGGTGGGAAAGTAAACACTTGTCCCCACACCCCCTGACTGGGAGGCCAAGCCAAGTGAGGAATGTCTGAAATGCTCCCAGCTCTTCAGAAGGGGCCCTCTCTTCCCAGAATGAGGCTACTGCTTTCTAAAATAGGTGATGTCAGGGAGTTCACTGGGATTAGAAAAGATAATCACCCGCGATAGCTCTTTACCTCTCTGGTCACTGCCCAAGACTCCATGTAATACCTTTGCACAGCTCAGTGGGCGGAGAAGATCCTAAACTAATAACCTTGTCTGATAGATGCATGGGATGATCAATGTCTCTGACAGGGCAGAGCCCTCTGGGGTGACCATGTCTCCAGAGATTAGTTCATCCCAAGCAGAGCCTGGAGAAATATTCCACTTGCGTGAGAAGATCCGCCAAAGGGTTCCTAGAGACAGTCTTCCAGGCAGGCTGTGGGTTTGGTTGGGTTTTCACAAGTATGGGGGAAATTGGGTTTTCGTCCAATTTGCCTGCGGTTCTCACACTACAAGTCCAAGGGGTCCAACAGAAGTCTCTCTATCTCATCTTCCAGGATCCACAGCCAACACCCAGTTGCCTGGACATGTTCCAAACGTTTCCCTTCAACAGCTGTGAAAGGGATTTTTTTGATTTGGGAAAGACTTCATTTCTTAATTTCTTAGTTTCTTACACCCCCAGACTCTCAGAGAACTGGTGGAAGAAGTGTGCTGGAGGCAGGAAGTATTGCTGTATCTTCTTTTCTTCCTAGTTCGTCTCTGTTCTTTTCTGAGACTCTCTGGCCACACCGGAGATTTTAGAACTTGCCATAGAAAACAAAGTCTCCTTTAGGATATTTTAGTTTGGTTTGTTTGGAATTGTTTTGGGGACTGGGGGGGCGGGTATTGTTAACACCTCCCACCCAGGGGGTGATGAAGTATGGGAATAAAACGTTTGGAGAAATCCCCAGATTAACCCCAATGGAATTTTCAGCTATGGGGCACTTCATTTTCAGACTAGGAGGTCGACCATGCCCCTAAAAGCATTTGGAGGGCAATTGATCCAGGAAGTAGATGAAAGGGTGAGTTTTCTTTCATGATGGCGCTGGTTTCTGAAATTAAGTGTTGCAGGAAGACCTGGCATTGATTCTAACAGATAGCGCCCGGGTTGGAGGCAAAGCACATGTTTTCAAGCTCTGTCATAGCTGCACCTTCTTATCTCCCCACTGAGCATAATGAGTCTATAAAGGAACCCTGCCACTTGCCTCCGAGCTGGAGCCAGGCCAAGCTGCCTGCGGTGGTTCCACCAGCCTGGTTTCAGCTCCAATTTTCCACCTTCTCTCTGTCCCCCTTCCTCCATCCTGCCTCACCTATCGCCCCTTTGGGATGAAGGATGCTCTGGAGCCAGGAGGGGGACTCTAGAAGGGAGATGTGGGCAGGGGAAGCTGGCCCCAAAGGCTTTGCTTAAGTGAAATCTCCTCTCCGAGCAAACCTTAAAGTGGGTGGTGGTAGTTTTAAATAAATAAGTAAGTTATTATCTATTTCTAGCTTTTTAAATAAAACCAGCGAACAAATGTTTTCTAGAATCTAGGAGGTGAAAACTCTAGTTTCTGGGGGAAGAACTAGGACACCAGAGTTTCTTGGATGGAGATGCCAAGCGTGGGTGGGAATTGCTGAAGGAGTGTGGGGGTAGGGATCGGGGCTTTCCTGGAGACCAGTCCCAGTGGCCATGCCTGTAGAGTTTTCAGAAATTCTAACTCTGCCCCCATGGGGCTACTTCCCATCTCTCTCCTTTCCTCCTTTTTGTTTCCAACACTCCTGAATAGTCAGTCTCCTTAGGCAAGAGGAGAAGGGAGGAATGATTTGTAAAGACCATCCCTGAAAGAAATATCCTCTTACATTATCTGTGTAGCCGGGGCTTCCGGTGCTGTTTCATTCGCTTTCTGTGGGACACTGTGGCAGCCTGGCCCACCGGAGTCGGCCAACTGCACTACAGAATCGGAACTTATAATTCCACTTTCCGATCCTAAGGGAGAGAAATCAGGTAGAATTATATAGCAGATTGGGGACACTGAGTGCCCCAGACCAGAAATGATTGCTCGGTTGCATAGCGAGTGAGTCAGTTAGGACTAGAAAGGAGTCCTGGTTCCCTGCTCCATGCTGTCCTCACTTTGCCGCTATTGACTTAGGAGAGATAAGATCTGTTTATGTCTCTTATTCAATTAACACACACTGGATTCCCACTCTCTGCGAGAGTCACCATGGTTAGGACATTAGCTTCCCCCTCAGTCTCTAATGTTGCTCGGTAGGACGGTCCTAACTCTCTAAGCAAAGGGAAATCTCTCTTTAGTGACCTAAAGCACTATTTTCCCACAGGGATTAAGCACAAGAGTAGCTGTTCATCTGAAACTTCAAGTTGAGTTACATAAATACTGACAGGAGAGAGTCCAAGGTGTCAGTGGCATTCCCTGTATAGACCAAGAAGAAAATGTATGAAACCAAGATCTTCATGGCCAAGGTCTCCACCAGAGGGTTTCCCCAGTGTCTTTTTATAAGGTGTATTATAGCCTATATGCCTTGCCATTTTATGTGAATTCAAAGTCACTTGGCTTTCCCCTCCCCAATTGAGACCTCTTGAAAAACTGTGAGAAGGTAGTTGTTTGGGGGCTGGAGGGAGGGTGGGCAAAAGCAGCCCCTGGTGCCCTGCCCTTGGACACCTGGGAAACCCATGAGTGGGTGGCTGGTGCTGTCACTGAAGGTGGCAGAGGCTGGAGGGAGTTTGGAAACCGCCACAGGCCCCTCGAGCTGCAACTGCAGCAGAGTGTGAGGAGACGTGCCCCAGCCTGCAGGGAGACAGCCAGGGACTGTCACCAAAGCCCCACAGGCCAAGAGGGCCAGCTGCAGATCAGCTCAGCACCCAGCGGGGAGAAGTGTGGAAAACAAGTATGGGGTGGGGGGAGTTAATCCTAGACTCTGGGGTTTCATGGACCCTGAAAGTAAAAAACAGAATATTGGAGGGAACTGATAAAGCAGCCAAATTTTTACTCTGAGGGTTTGGGGGGACGGGGTTAAGCACGATTTAGGATCGCCATTTCATAAAAAAAATTTTAAGATATTTCCAATCCCAAAAAATCATCTCAGAGTTAACCACTTTTAAAATCTCTACTATATCCCTATTGTTTCTCATTTCAATGAGAATGAGAAAATTGCAATATGTGCGGGCATGGTCCCGCAGGAGGGCCTGTCCAAGTGGATTCCCCACTTTGCAGGTTGGTACTCATGATGCCACTCGTACTGTCCCTTACCTGCTGGACACACATGGTAGGAAAATCCGGCTGCCTCCCAGATGGCACTGAGCTAGCTCGTTTCTGTCCTGTCGTGTCCCCTACCTCCTGCCTTGATCTTGGCCTGGTCTGGGGAGACCTGGAACTGACATCTCTGACATCCTCTGCTTACAGATTAAAACTGAGGACCTCAGCGACTCACTGCAGCAGACCCTCCCCCACCGGCCATGCCACCTGACCCAAGGGCCTTCCATGATGTCCGGAAACCAGATGTCTGGGGTAAATGCCGGCCCTGCTATTCCCGGTGGGCCAGTGAGTGTAAGACAACTTTCGGCAACATGCTGGCCATTTAGCCTGGGCACTCAGTGAACCCAGATTGGTCCAAAGAAGCCCCTGCAGGGAATGGGAGAAGGAGACTCAGAGGCCTGGGTTGGGGTGGGATTCCTCTTAAAGGGAAACCTGACAGGTTATGTGAAAACAAGGCCTCCACTTGTCTGGGAGAAGAAGGAGCCAATCTTGCAAAATGATGGAACTATCAGCTGTGGGACTGGTGTCCCCTACCCCCGCATTCAGGGGAGCTCTGTGATGACAGCTACCGCTCTAGTTCAAGGACCTTTCTGTCACCAGTGGGCTCACTCCTCCCCCAGGGTTTTATGTCCAAATCAAACTACAAGGGAGTGCTGCATGGGGAAGAAGAAGGAAGCCTCCTGAAGCTTAGCAAATATCTGAGAAGGAAGAGCATGCCTGAAGCCTTCCTCTGGTGTGAGTCACCTAGGGAAGGAGTAGCTACCCCTTTTCCAGAAATATTTAAGACTAGAATGTGCCTCCATACCTTTACTTGTGCATTCAGCAAGAGTTTATGACTTTCCTCCATGCACAGATATAAGCAGTCCTGAGGGGGTGCACAGGACTCCCAGATCCCCTAAGTATTGGCTTGGCATTCCCATTTCCTGAGCTGGTGGGAGGAGCCTTGGGGAAACAGGTTTTCTGTTTAATCAAATAGGTTTTATTAAGGAAGAAATGTTCTTGTCCTCGAGGAAAGGTTCATGTCCAGGAAGTGGCCAAGACATGGCTTTAAGCATAGTGAAGTGGCATGAAATTTTTTTTTAAAAGGACACTTGGTGGGCCTCCCTGGTGGTGCAGCGGGTTGAGCGCTGTGCTGTGAAGCTGTCCTCAGCCTCTGCAGCATGGGTTCAATTCCCAACCGGCCAGGGAGATTCCCACACGGCGTGGCAGATCTTTCCTGCCTCGCCCACTGCTCCCCTCAACAATATCTTTGGTCCGTCTGTCTGTTCTGCTCCCCACTCCCTCTGGTGAATTCTCTAACCCTCCCGTGCCTCTAACATAAATAAATAAATCTTTTTAAAAAATAAAAATAAGCAGGACACTTGGGATAGCATGTCATTTCTAGGGTAAGCCCCTAAGACATGGGTTATTCCTAGTCTGTGTCCTCAGGGCATATATAGTTGGGAGATGGGACTGACACACACAAAAATGAAACAACAAGGCACAATTTAAGTAACAATAGGTGTCAAATTTAGCTGAATGCAGGAGACATAACACCACCTGCACCAATGGTGCAACAACTGTACGCCAAGCACCAGGAGATACACAGGCATGTGGCAAGATCACTCCCTGCAAACTCTCAGATCCATGGAATAGAGGGGCAGCAGGCAGATGGAACCACACCCCCCGCGTGTAAATTATCTGTGTCTTCCGTGCACAGGACATGACTTCTCTTCATCCGCTCCAGCAGCTTGTGTTGGTTCCCAGCCACCTACAGTCTGTCTCCCAGTTCCTACTATCTCAGACCCAACCTGGGCAGCAAGGTAAGAAACAGGGGTTTTCTACACAGAAGGGCCCAGGAAAATGCTGCCATGGCTACTTGCTGGCCGAGGGAGCCCAAGTATAGGGTGTTGAAAGGACCCTAGAATTGCCCCTCCAGGCTGTCTCCTTCTCTGCTTCCCCTCCCTGCTTCCTCCATTTCATGGAAAGGAGAGACTGAAGGTGCCAGGTGGGGGGGAGTTTGGGGGGGGCTGGGAGGGGCAAAGAGGGAGGAGCTCCTTGGGACACACTGTCCAGACAAGTCCCAATTCCTTGGAAATCTCTCAGACACAGATTTCACACTTTTACCTCCCGGAAGCTTGACTGAGATTTTATTTGGGTAGAGTGGCAGTGCCACCCACAGGCAGAAGAGAAGGTTTTCAGGCTTTCTTTGGCAGGAAAGTTACTACCAGAGAACTACGGGGCCAAGAGCAAACAGATTAGAATATTCATAACAAGAAACCTCTTGAGCATGATGTGCCAGGAGCTCTGCTGAGTGATTTTCCTGACATTTTTAAAAGTAACCACATGTGGCAGGTAGTCATATTGTATCTCTGGTGACCCAGTAGAAAGTTCCAGAATAGTGTACCTAAAATCCATGCTCTTGGCCTACTCACTGTGGGCCCTCTGTCCCTTATCTCCACCAAGTGGGACCAAAGGTGAGGGAAGTTTAAGTCCCCTCTGTTGTATAGATTCCAAATGGGAGCTCTGGAAATCCAGAATCCAAATAAAATGTAACTCTGATTTCTGCCTTTAGCACTTGTTCCTATCTTTAATTTCCAAGGCATCTCTGAACACTGTGATGATGAATGAGAACATACCTGAACTTTTAGTATTTATTTTAGCTAAATAATATATACCATACTCACATCATACTCCTAGAACAGGAAAGGGAAGATAACAGTTAAAATTTAGTTTCTTTTTGGAAGACTGAAGAGTGATGTGAAAAATGGCCCAGGGCTATAACCAATGATTCAGCATACAATGCAGAGGGTGAAAAAAATGAGAATCTGAGAAAATTCATTGGTTAGGGAAAAGAAATCACTTCCTAGCTATGGGTTCTTGGGAAACTTACCTAACTCCTCTGAGCTTGCGTTTCCTCTTCAATAAAAGAGGAATAAGAGCAAAACCCTACCTCACACAGTCATGGAGAGTTACTTGAGGTAATGCATGTGAAAAGGCTTTGTATACTTTGAGATACAATAATGCTAGGTTATTATTATTATTCAGGCCTCCAGATTCCCAGTCTGAGGTTCTTTGTACGAGCTTTGTACAAGCTGCCTCTCCCTTGTCTATTTAATAAGGAAAAATTGAGCCCTGACTTTTTCAGATTGAGGGGCATGAAGGTTAGCATCAAAACAACTTGGCGACAGCAGAGACCCCCAAGGTTCTGCTCTGTGCTGTAATTGGGACAACCCTCCTATTGTCTGCTTTGGCAGTTTAATGGCCCCCTTTCTATACTGACTGAGAGTTCCTGACTGTAGCGCATCCTTGAAGGGGCCACTGTCGTGACCACCAACCAGGTAGAGCCTCTCATGAACAACTTCCCTGGAAAGGGAAGGAGAAAGAGGTGCTTGGACAGTGTGACCAGCAGGGGTAGTCCATACCTCCAGACAGAGCTTCCAGAAGCTAGACCTCTGCCCCTCTCTCCCTGTCAGCTCTTTCTCCCAAGTGTAAAATGTCCTGGTTCTTCCAAGAGCCTCTGGCATGTGGCCCACTGCCCTTTGGAGCTGGGCGGCCTCATCACTTGGTCCGACATGCTTGCAGCTTTGGTGAGGCCTAGGTAACCACCCAGCTGCCTCTATGGACAAAACGGAAATCCTCTGCTCCAGCTTGAATTCCTAGTAATCACCCCCTGCACCTCCTTCCTTCTTGGGTTTCTTCAGTCCGGGTAATGAGCTCCCCAAGTAGATGGCCTTGACCCTCCTCAGCCTGTGCACCAGACAGGCAGGCAAGCAGAAGGACTGGTTTGGGGACTGCTGTTTACATGTTTATCCCTGTGTCTGATTCGCCTCCACCTATGTGTGGCAATGCCTGGCAGTGCCCCTGGGGCTCTCTTGGGCTCAAGATGGGTTGAGGGACCTGATTAGGTAGCAGGGGGTGGGGACAGTTATCGTGTCTCCAGAGTTGTAGATCATGTCTTTCACATGGCCTGGATTTTACTCGTTTGTTCCTTTGTCCCTCCCCTTTCATCCAGGTCTGCAGCCAAATCTTCTCCCCTTTCCACAGCAACAAAGCTCTCTCCTCCTCCCGCAGACTGGGCCTGGCCTGGCCTCCCAGGTAAACAACCACATTCTTCCTGTTTCCTCTAGGAATCTCTCAGCTCTTGACACAGTTAAGCTCACTGGTTTCCCCCCACCCCCTTGATGGTAGACTTACCCCTCTGGGAAGAGGAAGCAGAGGAGATTATCCCTGTTGACACTTGGGGAAATTCAGCCACAGCCAAGAGAGGCGATTGTCCCAATATCATTGCTGGAGCCAGAATTAGAACCCAGAAGTTTCAGCTTCCAGGCTAGCCAGCTCCTGAATGCAGAGAAGGGGGTTACATTGACCTATTCCAGCCCTCACCAGGCCTGAAGGGTCCTGCTCTTAGAACCAAGGCTCAGTGAAATTTCCAGGGATGCCAACTTGCTTTGCTGGGGTGCTCTCAAGCCCTCAGGAGGAGACCAGAGTGCCAGTGGCCTGATGTCCAACAACACAAATCCAGTGTCTCTTACCTCTATGTCTTTCTTAAGACACACTGTTCTAGCTTGCCTCCAGCAGTGGGGACATGTGCAGCTCAAGAGGACTAAGGACTGCAAAAGAGCCGAGCGCAGAGCTGCATGGCCCAACAGTACTAACTGACAGAGCCAGTTAGTAAAAAGTCACCTCTTCATCTCCAGATCAGCCTCACACCAAGGTGCAGACCTGCCGCTCCTCCCATCATATGGGTATCCCTGTGCAGATCACCGCCTGCACAGCTGCATGAGAGGGCTCTGCAGAGATGGCTGTGCAGAAGGATTGGCGATGACTGCAGAAATCTTAATGTCCTTTCTGCGCTTAGATCCCCATGACTAAGGCCTGACTTAAGGAAGGGATAGGGACCTCTTAGGAGACATCTGGAACAGGGGAGGGTGCCATCTAGTGGCCAAAAGAAATGAGGACGCCGGCGTTATAAGCCCTTCGACCTCCTCCAGGCTCTGTCTCATCAACCATAGACTCATCACCATAGACTTAGAGAGTATTCAGGGTCAACTCTCCCATTTGTAAAAGTGCAAGGAGAGATCAGAGACAGAAAGACTGTTTAGAAGATTCTTCAGATCATGGAGTGGGGGGCGGGGTTGGTTTAGGGCTGTGACAATATGTGTAAAAAGGAGGGGATGAATAGGAGATGTTTGGAGAAGCTGAGTCAATACAATTTGATAACTGATTGGATGTGAAGGGGCGAGGGAAAAGGTCTAGCAGAGAACTCAATACAAATTTGTCAGATGACAGAACAAATGAAAAGGAAGTCTCCATGAGGGTTGAGACTTGTCCTGAGGGTCTGGTCTATGCCACCCTCTTTCCCTGCATTACAGGATCAAATCCACAATGGTTTGAAATCCTTCTGTCCTTAAAGACCCCCTCACTTGGGGAAGGAGCCCTTAACTTCTGTCTCAGGAAAGAGAGTGCAAAAAATTAAACTTAGTCTAGGAAAAGTGTAAACTAGGAAGGAGACAGAAGAGAATGGGTTTAGGCCAAGTTATCTACATGGGAAGCCTCCCTGGCCTGAACGGTGCCTGGACCCCTGGGCTTGGTTCCCATGCCTCCTTTGTGGAATGACAGCTGTCTTCACAAGTTCAATTCACCTCTGACCCCAGATGGGCACAGCATGGGTTCTAGGTTTAAGTGTGCATTTTCTGATGAAAATAAACTAAAGTAAGAATACCTCCTGACAAATGCCATTGAGATCAAGGTATATTTAGATAGCCCTGGGAGGCTTTTGACTAAAAAAAAAAAAAAAGGAAACAAAACAATCTCATGAAAGAAAATGGCGGTTTAGAAATGAAAATGGCAATCACAAAAGTGTGAATTTTTATGGAAGTTCCACTAACAGTGAGTCTGGGATGTCCTGTTATCTTCAGATAATGCTTGTTGAACATCTCAGTTGCTTTGCTTTGTGGCCAAGAGCAGGCAAAGCAAACAACCTTTTCCTTGTCCAGTCTGAGATTTGTGATTGGAATCTTTGTAAACAACCCTGCTAACTCCTTTTATGGTGGAACACTAAAAGGAGGAAGTTACCTGCTGAGAGTCAAACAGTGAGTCATAGACTAAGACCCAGAAAGGTCACTTCCCTGTCTGATACTCCTGGTGTTTCTACTCAGCTATGCTGTTTGCTATCCCTTTGTAGAAACTGCAATTTCCACACCAGTGCAAAAATAGGAAGCCAATGTACAGGGATCTGCCTTCCGCTAAGTGTGCCTATTAGTATAGAATAGCAGGCCCTGCCTTTTGACCTGTTGAATATCTGTGGATCTGCTTGGCATGTGTTCCCTCTCAGGCAGTTGGGCGCCCCGGGCTGCCGGGATCCTCTTTAGAACCCCATCTGGAAGCATCCCAGCATCTCCCAGTGCCCAAGCACCTACCCAGTTCTGGAGGGGCCGATGAACCCAGTGACTTGGAGGAGCTGGAGAAGTTTGCCAAGACCTTCAAGCAGAGGCGCATTAAGCTGGGCTTCACACAGGTCTGGTTTAGGGGGAGGCAGAGGAAGAAATGGGTTGAGTGAGCAGAGACTGGGCTTCTTGACTGTAGGGCTAAAGAACAATCAGAAGCTCGAGTGGGTTTGGGGAAAATCCATCAAGTCCCAGTGCTCCCTGAGAGGGAGGGAAACCGAAGACACTGCTGGTGGTGGGAGAGGAATGAGAGCCAGGCATGGCCCACCCAGAGTCTAGGGAGAAAATTCAGCCAGTTCCCCATCTTAGAGGGAAATAATCTGGAAAGGAACCAAAGGGGTGGGTGAGTACCAGAAGGGTCTCTGGGAACCTGATAGATACTAGGATGGTGAGGGGTGTGGGTAAAGAGGAGAAAGAGCCTGTCTCTCAGTTTCCTCTCTCTCAATTCCTCTCTTGCAGGGAGACGTGGGGCTGGCAATGGGGAAACTCTACGGCAATGACTTCAGCCAGACAACCATCTCGAGATTTGAGGCCCTAAACCTGAGCTTTAAGAACATGTGCAAGCTGAAGCCACTGCTGGAGAAGTGGCTGAACGATGCAGGTGGGGACTCAAGGACGCAAGGAGGGGTGTGCCCGAGAGGATTCTGCAGCCAAGGGGCTAGTGACTTGCCTATAAGGGGGCTTAAGGGAGTCGATCCTGAACACCCCCTTTCCTCTCCTCCTGAATCTGGGCCCAACTGAGAACTGAGACACAGGGGCTAAGGCAAGGGAAGATGAAAATGTCAGCTTCATTACTGATAAGGCCCTTTGGAGGGTGTGACTTTAGGTCTGTGGCCCTGAAAATATATCCTCATTCCATTCCTGACCCCAGACCTACCAGACTAGACCTCAGGACAGCTCACCAGAGGCAAAGTTCAGGTCTGCAGAGCAGACATACTTGCCCAGATTGCTGCCTGATAGACCGAGGTCAGAGGCAGGGGGAGGGGAGAAACAGAAGTGGGTGCTCCAGGGTCTCATGCCTGAGACAGGGAGGTGGCAGACACAATACATTGTCTTACTAGCTAATTCTTGAGTCACTTTCAGAGGGCAGGAAGTGACTGTGAGCTAGATAAATCTGGAAAATCTTAAAGCAGGAGTAGGGTTTGCAGAGGGATTCATCAGACCTGGAAGCCAGGGAAGCATTCCAGGTCAAGGGTGTATGCCAAGTGCAAAGGATCAGGAGTAATGAATGGAAGAACTGCAACAGGGAATAATGTGCGCTGTTTCTCAGCCACGGCCTGTCAATCTTTTGTTGTGGGGGGCTGTCTAATGAATTGTAGGGTATTGAGCAGCATTCCGGGTCACTACCCACTAAATGCCAGTAGCACCTGTCCCCAGCTGAGACATCCAAAAATGTCTCCAGATATTACCAAATATCTCCCAAGGAGTGGCGATGGTACAAAATCATTCCTGGTTGAGAACATAGATACCTGTGGGTTACTGAGTTCTTGGACAGGGAGGAAAGGACCGGAGGATGGGTAGCCAGGGGCGTTACCTTCTCAGAAGTCCCTCTGCAGAGAAAGAGGCAGGGGGCTGTGAGGAGGCTCCCCCCAGCAGTCTATCCTTTAGACAGTGGGAGATATGACCGAGGGTCTCAGGATCTCTCAAAAGGACCTCGTAGGTCATTTCTAGTGTCACCCCCAAGACGCCTGCGGGGCGTCAACCAGACAGCTCTCATTCCAACACTTACACTGAAAAGAAAATGGCTTCATCACCCACATTCTGCCACCAAGCACCCAAAGCCCCAACTTGCCTTCTCCTAGGTGTGCACATGCAGGCCTACTTGTAAAAGACAGATTCACAAGTGTCACTCGTAGGAGCTCTACCAGCGCCCCTCACACCCACACATGCCACTGATGTCTGGGTGTCCCTGAACCATGACTGCAAACACTGGAGGCTCTGCGGTGGGAGTCATGGAGAATGTTTGCCCTGAGAACAAGAAGAAGCAAAATTCTTGGTCTGTTCTGGTTCGCCTCGGTGGGGGAGGGGGCTGGTCCTGAAAATGCCTCTGCAGAACCACAGGGAAAGGGTTGGTGGGCCTCACGTTCACCGAGACAGGCCCTGAGCTGGCTGCGCATGCTCTTTTCTGAGCTTCCTCTGCTCTTTCTCCTCTCCGCAGAGTCTTCTCCATCAGACCCCTCAGTGAGCACCCCCAGCTCTTACCCCACCCTCAGTGAAGTGTTTGGTAGGAAGAGGAAGAAGCGGACCAGCATCGAGACCAACATCCGCCTGACTCTGGAAAAGAGATTTCAAGACGTGAGCAGTTTGCTTGGGGAGGGGAAGGTGGACCCACTTGCCTAGGTGGGCAAGCAGGTATACACCCCACCATACACCTGCCCCTGGGAAAGCGTCCAGCTGCCCAAGTGTTTGAGTGAACCCCAAACTCCCTTCAACTGAGTTCCAGGGACCACTTTCCCACTGAACCTAGTTGTGACATCTGTTTGGTCCCTTTCACTGGGAGATTGACTGATTGATCTTTTCACTGGGAGATTTAAAGAAGGGGATTTAGGGCCCCAGAAGAGGGTGTATCTCTGTACTCAGTTGAGACAAAAGGAGCAGAGCCAGAGCATTGTATATAAATTCCTAATTTTCTATGCATTGTTTTGTATTTTTTCAAATTAGAAATGCAATACTCCTCATAAATGGGAAAACACAGAGAAGTAAAAAAAAAAATACCATCAAATGTCATCGAAATGTACTTCCTTCTATTTCTTTTTTCCACACACATTAAAATATTTGTGATCATATTATATACTTTTTTCTCTTAACTTGTAACAAAGTCATATTCTTGAGCCAGTGCATGGAAACTAGTAATACCAGCTCCGTGCCCTATCAGGGCTGGGGAGAGAAGAGGAAAAGCAGGTGTGGTCTAAACAGCTCTGGCCAGGATGCCCAAGACATGAGGCTCCAGGGCCTACACCTGGACACAGGCACTTAAAGGGCAGGCCTAGTCTAACCTTTCTGGTCCCACATCTCCAGCACCGCTGTTCCACCAGCAGATTCTCCAATGTATGTGCTTAGGAATTTGATGGCTGCATTCTGCTGGCAGGATGAACAAGCTGATTTTTCCTTCTGATAAGGTTTCTCAGAGCAAGAACAGGAAAGGAAGGTGTAAGAGGGAGAGAAAGGGGCTGAGGTCAAAGACTGGACGGTGGAGGGGGTGCGAAGGATCAGAACAAGGGAGTATCATAAGTTTATTATAATATAATAAGTAAAATATAATACATACATATATACAATTACACACACACACACACACAAGGTGGGGGGCGGAGAGAGAGAGAGAAACACGTCTCCCCTACTGTTTTTCATAGGTCTGTCTGTTTTAGCTTTCTTATTTCCTATTTTGAAGTAGGTGAAGAAAAAATGACATGAGAGAAGAATATCAGGTTATAAGGAAAGAACTTAGAGGGGAGCATAGGTTCTGGGGATTGTTTGCCCACATAACTCGTCAATGGCCGCCTCTTTTCAGAACTTCTGGAAGGAAAGAGAGGAGAGAACTTAAGTTCTTGGAGCCTCCACTCTTGTGTCAGTGCCCATGCTTGGCAGTTCACACATTTTTTTTTTACTTAATCCTCATAATAATCCTGTATGTTAGGCATTATTATTTCTATTTCATAGGTGATAAGACTGAGACTCAGAGAGGTTAAGAAACTTTCCTAAGGATGCACAATAAGTGACAAAGCCAGAATTTTATCCATTAGGAATCAGGTCTGATTTTAAAGCTTTGATTCATCTATAGTTCTGTCCCACTTCCTAGGAACATCTGTCCCCAGCCCTATTCCTTTCTGCTCCTGCTCACACTCCATCTCTGTGATCTCTGCAGAATCCCAAACCCAGCTCAGAGGAGATTTCCATGATTGCAGAGCAGTTGTCCATGGAGAAAGAAGTGGTGAGGGTCTGGTTCTGCAACCGACGCCAAAAGGAAAAGCGAATCAATTGCCCTGTGGCCACACCCATCAAATCACCCATCTACAATTCCCGGCTGGTGAGTGGCAGGGAATCAAACTGTCTGCCAAGCACTGGAGGAGATGATATCCAGAGGGCAAGAGCATCTTTTCCATCCTGGGGAGCATGGAGGTTGGGAGTTGAGGGGGCCATGCAACAAATAAATAAGCAGAGATGCTGTATATAAAATATATATAATATAAAGAAGCTGGATATAAAATATATATAATATAAAGTAGCATGAGGGGATCAAAAGAGATCGTGGTGAAATGATTTTTTAATAGGGAGATCAGAGAGGTCTTCTTTGAGACGGTGATATTGTAGCAGAGACATAAGTGTTGAAAGGGAATGAAGTATCTGAAGAAAAGGCTGTTCTGGGCAGAAGGACCAGTAAGTGAAAAGACCTGGCATGTTTGTGGAACAGCCAGCAAGCCAGTATAGCTGGAGAACAGTGAGGAAGGAGACAAGAAATAGGAGATGAAATCAGAGAAGCAGCAGGGAGCAGACCACCCAGGTTCTTGGAGGCAATTGCAAGGACCTTGACTTTCAGTTTGCATGAAATGTGCTCCTGGAGAACCCCGAGCAGAGTAGCCTGAGCTGACTATGTGAGCTAGTGGAGAGTAGTAATCTGTGTGGGAGGAGAATTTACAACAATCAGGCTGAGAGTGGTGGAGGCTTGGGCAAGGGCGGTAGCCAGGGCGGCGAGGAAGAAGTGGATGGATTCCCAGTAGACTTTCACCATGGAGCCACAAGATATTCTGGGACTCAGATAAGCAGTGTGAGAAATGAGGCAAAGATGTGTTCAAGGGCTTTGGCTTGAGCAGCCGGTTGGATGGTGCTGTCAGTTTTTGAGGTGATGAAAAACTGCAGGAAGAACAAGTGTGGGGTGAGGAGGGGGGATCGAAGATTCTAGAACTGGTCATCAGAAGTAGGACATGACTCCCAGGCTTCCAAGAAGAAGTGCCAAGTGGTGGTCAGGGAAGAATCCAGAGCTGGGAATAACTGGCAGTTCAGGTAGACCTAGATGCAGACGATGACGACTGAAGATTAAGAAAGATAGGGATAATGGTGTTGTGCTTGAGACTTTTAGCAGTAAAGGATGGGTAAAATCCAGCTTTGGGGTAGGATATAGCTGTTTCATATAAACTTCACACTGTCCATTCTTTTTTTTTTTTAAAGATTTATTCATTTATGCATACAAGAGCTGGGGTACAGGCCAGAGTTGTGGGGGGTGAGAGGATTCACCAGAGACAGAGTGGGGAACAGAACAGGCAGACTGACTGAAATACACCACTGAGGGGAGCAGCGGGCGAGACAGGAGAGGTCTGCTGTGCCATGTAGGTTGCTCCCTGGCCAGCCGGGGATCGAACGAACTCATGCTGCAGAGGCTGCGGATTGCTTCATAGTGTGGTGCTTAACCCCTTGGGCCACCAGGGAGGCCCCACACTGTCCATTTTTCATCAAACATGTATTGGCCCTCTGCTATGTATTGGTCACTGTGCAGAAGGCTGGAGATATGCAAGTAAATATTTGTCTCCTGTCCCAGAGGCCCTTACTGCTAAGTGGAGGAGACAAATAAACGTATGATAAACAACATGATAATTTCTCTAGGAGAACCTAGGAGTAGCAGCTAACAAAGCCTTCAGAGGTGGTGGTTAGGGAAGACTTCCCCAAGGAGATAATTACTACCTTAGCCGAGTCTAAAAGGACAAGTAGGAGTGAAGCGGCAAATAAGTAGGGTGGAGTTCTCACAGGGAAAAGATGCGAACAGTGGTTTGGAGCAGGGAGAATATGCGGCATATTCACGGAACTGCAGGTGGTCCCCTGGGGAGGAACATGAAACTCGGGGGCTGGAGCATCAGCAAGGGGATGCAGACCAAAGGGACTCTGTGCAATGCTAACGAACTTGGAAGTGGGGGGCATTGCTGAAGGATATTAACAGAGCATTGGCATGATCAGATTTTAGATCTGATCTTTTTAGAATGATCACTCTGACTGCAATATAAAGGGTATTTGGAGAGGCACCAGATTGGTTGCAGGGAGACCAGTTAGGATGTGATGGTAGTTCTCCAGGCGAGAAATAATGAGGGCTGAAGCAAACCCATGTGGTAAGAATGAGGAGGATGGGAGAGATTCAAGAGATAATTATAAAGTAGCATTATTAGGTGTTGGTTAATAGATTGAAAACTGGGTGGGGGCAGGGAGAACCATGAAGAAAAGGGAATCCTCTGGGATGACTCTCAGCACTCAGGCAGGCCCCTTGGGCAGGTGGTTGGGCCATTGATGGACTAAGCAAACACAGAGGGAGGAGGTGGCTTAGTGTAGGAAAAAGTGATCACTTCAGTTCTTTACATCAGTACGATGTACAATGAGGCCTGAGGGATACCCCACTGGAAAGGTCCCTGGGCATTTGGAATTATGGTCTTGGAGGCTAGGAGAGAAGACCAGGATGGAAACAGTGATGGGGGAATCATAAGCATATGGTGGTAGTTAAAATCCATACCTATGGAGTTTATTCAGGGGAAGCAAGACAGTCTAGGTCTCAACCCTGGGGACAACAGCCATTTGAGGGGCAGGCAAAGAAAGAGGATCAAGGGAGGGGCAGTGCCAAGAAATGGCACCAAAGTAAGATATAACGGGTGCTGGAAAGGGAGGCACGCTAAGAGAACACAGATGAGACTGTCAGGTCAGAATGGGGTCTGAGAACAGGCTGCCGCTCGAAACTGTTAGAAGAACAGATTAGGAGTTCACAAGAACAGCAGCAGGCAGAAGGAAGGGTCTGTGAATGAAGGAAGGGCATGGACTTAGAAAACAATATGCCTCATTTGGAGAACCAGACATTTCGGTCTGGCTGGAGAGATTGATGAGGACTGGATCATGATGGACTGTGGATACTAAATTACCTGAAAAGGTGTGAGAAATGACTGGAAATTTTAGGTTGGAGGCAACATGAGAATCATTCATCATTCTTTTTTAAAAATATTTTTGGAGTGTTCATCATATGTCTGGCCCTGGGACATAAGACTCTTATGATTTCTGCTTACAGTCCAGCAGGGAAAACAGACAATAAGTAAATGCTATTTATGATCAAGTCTTTGAGAAGATGTGCAGGTATTTGAGGGACTTAACCAAGGTGGCAAGGGCTTTACTGAGGGCTTTACTGAGTATGAGTAGACACTAATGGGGGAAGCAAGGGATCCAGGGAGGAAAGAGTGTAGGGAAGAACATTCTAGGCAGAGGAAAGTGTGTGTACAAAGTCCCTGAGGCTTGGGTAGATGGAGCAAGGAAGCATAGACATTTGGAATGAGCTGGAACCCAGGGAGTGAAAGAAAGTTGAATGAGGAGGCTGGAATGGTAGGTGGGGGCTAGATTATGTAGGGCGTTGTAGGCCATGTTAAAGAAACTGAACCATGTCATAAGAGCATTGGAATCTTTAAGAAATGGGAGGTAGGTTCTCACTTTGGTTCCGTCCTAACCTAGGACAGGACACCAACGTGGAGAAAAGTGGTTGGACACATATAGGAGGTATGAAGGAGCCTCCCCATTCTTATCATCCATTCAGCTCAGATTCGCCGAGCAGCTGCAAATGTCCAGGCACTGTAGTAGACACTGGGAGGGGTAGGAGTGACCCACACAGGCATTACCCTGCCCTCAAGATATCAACAGCCCAGTGGGGGAGAAAGACATTAGCTAAATCATGACATTAATACTTGTGATGTCGAGAAAGAAGAGGAGAGGGGAAAATGAGCTGATCTCTTCTTGGGGCTCTTCAGGACAGTCCCTTGAGACCAGGACCTAATACCTTCTTCTGATATGAAATAGCCTCCAAGACATCCCATGAAACAAAACAAAACAAAAGAGCAGGAAGCTGCAGACCAGCTTGGGTAGCATTATATAAATGCTACCATTTATATAAAAAGTAAAAAAAGAGGAAACCATATATAGGCGTGCTTGCATATGCCTAGCCTGTCTGCCTAGCCTGTCTCCCGGAGAAAGGGAAGAAGCTGGTCACAGTGACTTAATACACTATTTATTTTAAAGCAACAACAAATGTCCTGGGTGTGGCAGCAGGGAAGGGAGGAGGAGAAGAGGGAGAGAGATTCTTGATAACATCTCCTACCATGCTGCCCCACACCTGTCTCCACCCTTCGTGGGCCCCCAGCTTACTGAGGAAGCTCATTGTCAAAGGGCAGGTAAATGAACACAGTGAGAACCACCAGGCTGATTAATTAGGAAATGAGACAGGCTGCATCCTGTTGGGATGGGATGTTCCACGCTAGGAGGGGAGGGATATCAATGCACAGCTCCCAGCAGAACTTCCTTTCAACGTCCTTTAAAAACTTGGATCAGAGCTTCCCCAGTCAGCATGTGAAGAACCAGGGGGGGCTGGGGGAGGGAAAATATGCAGATTTCAGCTCAAAGGAAGAGGTGTGCAGCGTCCAGCCAGACAAAGTAGTTGACAACCTCCTTCTAAAAGGAAGGGAACTAACTTTTAACAAGCCTGGCACTCTTTGCCAGGCATTGAGTTAGAAGCTTTATGAACATTATCTCATTAAATCTTAATTAAAAGAAAATATAAGGGAGGGCTGACTGTTCCTTTACGCCTGAGAAAACCCAGCCTCAGCGGGGGTAGGTGGCTTGTGCAAAGTCACTCAGATGGTTAGTGCTGGAGCCAGGAGTCACCCCCAGATCTGTTGGGCTCCGAAGTTTATTTTTTTCTATCACTTCTTTTTCTAGGTTGTGCCAGGAGATAGTACTGAGGGGAGATTCTTGAACTGTGTGGGAAGTTAAACTGAATTATCCTAGGTGCCTTTCTAATCTGAGAGTTGATGATGCTGTGAGGTTTCCAGGTTGAAATGGAAAGCTTCAGAGACCAAAGTTTTTCTCCTCTTGTTGTCTCCAGAGAATACAAGGCCCACTCCTCCATCCCGCTGGGAAACCAGAAGCAACGTCCTTGGGGTTATGCACTCTGCTCCCCCAAGCAAGAGCAGGAGTCTTTTAGGAAGGAAGAAATGGGGGCTAGGAAATTGGCAGCTCTAGCGAGAGCACTGGAACAAGGCAGCTACTACCTGCAGCTCCCCAAATCCTTGCCAGGGCATACTCAGGGAGACTGGGCCTGGGTCAGCATCTGGGAGCCTGGGGAGCAGGGCAAGGCTGGAGGGATGCTGTACAGTGTCCTGAGGCCATCTTGTGATGGGGGATGCATGTAGGCTGCGGATTAGGAAATCACCAAGGAAGCTGAGCAGGCTGGGGCCCAGCACCTGGGAGAAGCACCAGAGGTTCCAGAAGGGAGTGGAAATGGATATTTACAATTTCTCTTGCCTTCCAGGTCTCTCCCTCTGGGTCTCTGGGCCCCCTGTCTGTCCCACCTGTCCACAGCACCATGCCTGGAACAGGTGAGAGTTAAAATGAGGTTTCTGAATAACCCTAGAATTCCTTTAAATTAGGGGATATTACACCTGAAGGATGCCTACCTCTAAGTCCGTGTTCCCTAAATGTATTTCAAAGGAGACTCAACTCTGTGCTAGGTGAAGGAGGGCTTCTTGGAAAATTCCGAGTAAGCAAAGTTGAAACCAGTGTCTGTTTTTGTTGTCATTGCAGCACTCCTCAGCCCTCGAGTGTGATATGCCTTCCTACATGGGCTGCATGGGAGGCTGAGGAAAGCAGGGTTTCCCAAAGTCATTTTCTACAGAAGTAATTTTTCCACAAGTTCCTAGAGTTCCCTAAGGAACCAGCTGGGGGTCATATGCCTGGGAATGCACTGACAGACCAGCTTCTGCCTCCTGTGCTGACATAATTATGGACAGCACCCAGTTTGGATGGTAAAATAGATGTCACCTTATCCATGGAACACTGTTCAGGAAACCCAAGTACAAGAATTCTGTTTAACCAGAACCTGCCATTGTAGAGAGGACAAAAATAATTTCAGGGAAGTGAGATGAGTCACCACAAATCACAGCTGCTTCAAAAAAGGCCTGGATGAGCCTTGGGGCTCCTGGTCCTGAGTGTGTTCTTTCTCGAAGATAGTGCACATTTCCATTGTGGAAGTGGGCAAGCTCGAGCAGCTGGCCGTCTTCCTTTGTGCCCACTGGTTTCCTTCCCGCCCTGCCCTGTGTACTTCTCTTTCCTCCTTTCTTCCTCTCTGCTCCTCCCCCACCCCCTCCATCACTTGGGCTGGCGCTGGGTGTGCCCAGCTCAGGGTGTGTCCTGCAGTGAGATGATTTTGGCATCTGTCCTCCTTGTGTTTGGCAAGTCTTGGACTTGCAGAACCAGCCATGCTGCTCTCCAGGGCCTGGGCTGAGGAAAGCGTGGATGACGAGAGCCCCTCTGGGGACAGGTGTTGATTCTGACAGAGTAGGAGGTGGGCAGATGGGTGGGGGTAGGGAGAGGGTGAGGTCCCTTTGAGGATACACATCTAAAGGGCCATGTCACAAGGTCCCAGGACCCACCAGCATTATTTTCCCTTGTTTTTGCCTCTCCTTGTCCTCAGTAACGTCATCCTGTTCCCCTGGGAACAACAGCAGGCCTTCGTCTCCTGGCTCAGGACTCCATGCCAGCAGCCCCACTGCATCTCAAAATAACTCCAAGGCAGCAGTGAACTCCCCCTCCAGTTTTAACTCTTCAGGGTAAGATGGCCAGGAGAGCACAGTGCCACCCCAGCCGGGCCGAGGGCCTTGTGGGATGCTGGGCTGGTTCAGTGGCTTGGGGAAGAAAGCTGGTCACGTGGTTGGATGAGCGGAATGGGGTGGTAGGGAGGGGACAGAGTGGAGAGCCAGACTGGACTTCATCCCTAGGGAGGGGGATTTAAAAGAGAAGCTTCAGCCAGTGCACAGTCCTGGCAAGTAACTGATGTCAACAAAGCCAAAATTTCCATCCTCCAAGTGGAGGATGGAAATTTCCAAACACTCCTGTTCAGAAAGGGCCAGGTCCTTCACTGGGCTTAAGAGAGCTGCACTTCAGGCCAGGAACCCAGTTCTCAGGTGTTCCAGTGCCAGCCTGAGCTCAAGCACGGCTAACACAATGAGACCAGGAATGGTGTTGCCTCCTACCTAACCCCGTCACCACCAGCACCCCCCTACCCCCCGCCATCTCACACTCCCACCTGGGAGGCAGTGGGCATAGCAGCCTCTGGCCTTTAGTTCATGAACCATAGAATCTTCTCCAGAAGTATTCTCACGATACTACCTTGAGAGATTTTTTTCCTTGATTCAGAAGAAAGCAGAAACCTGAAAGTTAGGTGACAGGCTAAAGACCTAACCTTGTCCAACCCAGGTCTTTCAGCAAAGCAGCCAGCTCTTCTTAGCCAATGGTTGAAAGCCCAAAAACTTGGAGCTCCTCAGAGATCCCCATGGGGAGAGAGAAAACTATGTAATATGCATTTGTAAAAATTGTTTTGAGATATAATTCACATACTATAAAATTTACCACTTTATAGGGTACAATTCCATGCTTTTCAGTATATTCGCAAGGTTGTACAATGATCAGCATTATCTAATTCCAGAATTAGATAATCTAATTTTCACCTTTCCCCCCAAAAAATCTGATGCTGTTTGCAACCACTCCCCACCCCCGTATTCACTCATCACTTTAGTAGCTTTACTGATTGACTTGTTTCTTCTTTCTAGACCTTGGTACCGATGGAATCATCCCACCTACCTCCACTGAGACCAAAAAGTTCCTCCTATTCCACCTGGCCTTGTATTCCCCACTGGAAAGAAGGGAGTCACATTTCCTCTGTATGGACATATTGCTTTCAGAAGAGTGGAAGAGAATTCCCACTATCCATGACCCAAACTCTTGCCTTCTTCAGGAGCAAGGGCCTCAGAGATCCAAACTGTGATTGAACCATGTGCTGACTCCTAGTGCTCTTGAGATAAAGCCTCCTCCTAGGAGTCTACCATTTTCACCTTCCTCGCCTGTGCCCTTTGCCTCTAGTTCTAAATATTTCAGATGGCTTCACTGTGGCAGTAGTCTTTCAGAGGAAGGATGCCTTGCCATTATTCTCCAACTCACATGCTGGATTTCTTGGGACAGCCACTTGCCTGCTGTGCCAAATCACCGCAAGGAGAGATAATGGTTTTGACTTTGAACTTGGCCATTTCTGAACTGACTCTCAAACCTGTGAAGAGTTGAATCTGATGTTGCCTTCTTGGTGTTTTCCCTGGGCAGCAGTTCTCTGGCTGAATCTCCATTTCACCTCATTCTCCTTAACCCCCTTTTCTAGAACCAATTCTCCTGATTCCTTTTTTACTTTCCCCCTCAGAAGGCGGAGAGAGCCTCAGTCCCCTGGGCACATTTCCCTGTTTACAGGTGCTCTTCTGTTTGCTTACATTGGCTCCAGAGTTCAGGAATCCTTGTTTCTTCTCTCTCTGTCTTTCTCCTTATCTCATTCTCTCTTCCTTCTCCTGGCAGCAGAAGGAAGAACACAAAAAGAAATGTGCAACAATCATGCTGGCAGAATACTGTATATAACCCTGTCCTGTTTTTGCATTATGTTCTTCCTTTCTTAATGTGGAGTTTTCCAGCAAAATATTTAACTCAGGTGTGAATTTTGAAGATGTTTCTGTAATATTTTATCTTAAAAAAAAAAAGAAAAAAATACCAAAGTGTGAAATACTGTACTAGCTCCCACAAGAGTTCCATCGTGAGCAGGGAATCCTGGTTGGCTTCTTTGGGAACATTATGTTGATTCTCCTTCTTTGTGGGCCAGTGTGTAGAGATGTAACATGAAGCCATTGTAGAAATGGTGACCTTTTTTTGAAAGACTGCATATCCAAGAAAATGTTGAGATTCAAAGGAATCTCTCTGTTCTTAAATAAATTTGTATAGTAACAATATAAACTATTCCGCTATTGATAAAAAGAGGTTTAGATTATCTCTGTCTTTTGTTAGGGGTAGGGGTGGGAGGGAGAGGATGTGTATGCATATAATGAAACAGGATGGGGAAAATATTTCAAATTGGTGCATGAAGTCTGTTGTTACCCAAACTGGTGCTAATGATGACATATGTTAGCACAGAGCTCTGAAGAGTTCAGCGTTCTCTTTGATAGAACTACCTTGAAAGCAGAGTAGGCAAGAGACTAATTTTCTCATTGAGTAAGTGAGAAAAAGTAAATGTTAAAGATCAAATCATTTGGAGACTTAAAAGGTAGAGGCTGGGACTGAGAGCTGATAGCAAAGGCATCCCGAAGGTCAATGACTCATTATTTACAATGGAAAGCAATACACACTCGAGACATAGGGTAATTCAATAATTACATATATTTAGCTTTGGAATGCAGCGTGACTCTTGGTGAGAAGGCTGAGGGGCAAGGAAACTATACCCTTTAATTTTTCTTTAGGGTAATAAAAATTTAAATAGTTACTATCCCTGAGATAAATACTCATCTGTGGGAAAAGGAGGACCTTCCAAAACGTAATGACTGAAGGGAAGCATTAAAATTGGGATTAAACACTTATTGCAAATAATAATATCCAAGTGAGAAATCTATACATAAATAATCAAGAGTTAATTGTTCCTGATATTTAAATGGGGCTTATATTATGACTAATATTTCATGTCATGAAGTTGGAGATGTCCTATTTATTGGTAGTGATTACTTTTTCAAGAAAAGGTCTAGTTGAAAGGGGATAGGCATCTAGCAAAGAGACATCAAGAGTGGCCTTCAACAGTGACTTAAGTACATAAAGGGACTACTCCCCACCCCAAGCTCTGGGTTCACGTCTGTGGTCCTCAGCCAGGGCTGACCCTTTCTGCAGTAAGCCTGGCTTCACGTCTTGCTCAGGTGAGTGCTAAAAGTTGATCTTCTTCCCAAAGACTCTGATTTTAGTCCATTTGATGTTTAAAAAAATACATTATTATTTTAGGGGAGCTTTAGGTTTAAAACAAAATTGAAAGCAAGGCAAGGATTGGCGATTTCCCATATATCCCTGCCCCCACAATGCATAACCTCCCCCATTATCAACATCACAATTTTTACCAAGGACAAAAACACATTGATGCATCAGAGTCACCACAAATCCATCATTTATCTTAGAGTTCACTCTTGGTGTCATACATGCCAAGGTTTGGAAAACAGTATAAAATGACATCTATCCAGGACCTCCTTGGTGGCATGAGGGGTTAAGCGTCAGCAATATGAAGCTATCCATAGCTACTGCAGCATGAATTCAATCCCCAGCCAGGGAGTTGACCCACATGACACAGCAGACCTCTCCTGTCTCACCTGCTGTTCCCCTTAGCAGTGTATTTCAGTCAGTCTGCCTGTTTTGTTCCCCACTCTGTCTCTGGTGAATCTTTCACCTCCCGCACTATTGGCCTACACCCCAGCTCTTGTATGCATAAATAAATAAATCTTTAAAGAAAATGACATCTATCCAGATACATCCACTACTCTAATAATCCCCTGCTCTGCCTATTCCTCTCTCTCCCCTTCTACATCTTGCAACCACTGACCTTTTTACTCTTTCCATGGTTTTGCCTTTTCTAATATCACATACCTGAAATCATATTGCATTTTCAGATTGGCTTCTTTCATTTATTTATATATATTTAAGTTTCTTCCATGTCTTTTCATGACTTGATAGCTCATTTCTTTTTAGTACTGAGCAATATTTTATTGTCTGGGTATACCAAAGTGTTTTTTACCCATTCACCTTCTAAAGGCCATCTTGGTTGCTTCCAAGTTCTGGCAATTATGAAAAAAGCTGCTGTAAATATTTATGTGCAGGTCTTTGTGTGGACACAGACTTTCAGTTCCTTTTGTTAAATATTAAAGATTATGATTGCTAGATCATTTAGTAAGAGTATATTTAGTTTTGTAAGAAAGCACAAACTATACCAATGTGGCTGCACTGCTTTGCATTCCCACCAGCAGTGACTGAGTTCCTATTGCTCCACACCCTTGCCAACATTTTTTGTTTTCAGGGTTCCAGATTTTGGCCATTCTAATAGATGTGTGGTTGTATCTTATTATTGTTTTAATTTGTTTGTTCCTCATGACACATGATGTGGAACATTTCACATGCTTATTTACCTTCTGTATGCCTTTTTTGATAAGGTGTCTATTAAGCTCTTTGGCACATACTTTAATTGGGTTGTTTGTTTTCTTATCATTGTGTTATAATAGTTCTTTGTATATTTTTTATAACAGTCCTTTATCAGATATGCCTTTTGCAAGTACTTTCTTCCAGTCTGTGGCTTGTATTTTAATTCTCTTGATATTGTTCTTTGCGGAGCAGAAGTTTTTAATTTTAATGAAGTCCAACTTATCAATTATTTCTTTATGGACCATGTCTTTGGTGTGATAGCTAAAAAGTATCACCTTACCTCGGGTCATCTAGGTTTTCTCCTATGTTATCTTCTGGGAATTTTATAGTTTTGCATTTTACATTTGTTTAGGTCAGTGACCTATTTAGAATTCATTTTTTGTGAAGGGTGTAAGGCCTGTGACTAGACTCATTTTTTTGCACTAACTTGTTCAGTGTCCCACCACAATTTGTTGAAGACACTGTTACTTCTCCATTGTAATGCCTTAGCTCCTTTGTCAAAGATTAGTTGATGATATAAATAAGATTTATTATTATTATTTTTATTTATATAACAGCTGGGGTACAGGCCAGAGGCACGGGAGAGTGAGAGGATTCATCAGAGATAGAGTGGGGAACAGAACAGGCAGACGGACCAAAATACACAGCTGATGGGAGCAGTAGGTGCTACAGGAGAGGTCTGCTGTGCCATGTGGGAATCTCCTTGGCCAGCTGGGAATCGAACCCGTGCTGCAGAAGTTGTGGACAGCTTCACAGGGCTGTGCTCAACCCGCTGCGCCACCAGGGAGGCCAAGTTGACGATATTGATGAAGAGGTATTTAATGATTCTCTATTTGACCATGGTTTGTGTTGTATATTTTTTTAAAGATTTATTTATTTATGCATACAAGAGCTGGGGTGTAGGCCAGAGGTGGGGTGTGCGTGAGAGGATTCACCAGAGACAGAGTAGGGAGCAGAACAGGTGGATTGACTGAAATACACTGCTGAGGGGAGCAGCAGGCGAGACAGAAGAGGCCTGCTGCGCCATGTGGGTTGCTCCCTCGCCAGCTGGGGATCAAACTCATGCTGCAGAGGCTGCAGATAGCTAAATAGTGCTGTGCTTAACCCCTTGCACCACAAGGGAGGCCCCAAACCATTTTAATGCCCTTCAGTGATGCCCTTAGAGCTGTGAATACAGAAAAAGACAGTACACATCTGGAGGAGATTCTCATTCAGTGAAGAACATTTTGTAGTCAAATGTTCTGCTCTGATTTATACCCGTCAGCACACTATGGTGGTTAAGAAAATGACTTCCATCATATACAGGGCTTTAAACCAATGTCACACAAAAAGAAAAAAGAAAAAAAAAACAAACAGACAGAGAGAGAAGAAAAGACTTCCAGAGCCATATTGCCTGGGTTTCATATCCAAATCTGTGTCCTATAAATCATGAACCTTGGGCAAGCTCCTTGACTGCTCTGCGTCACAGTTTCTGACTTGTAAAATGGAAATAACAATAGAATCCATCTCATAGAGTTGTGAGCATTAATCAAGTTAATATATGTAAAGTGCTTGGAACAATGCCTGGTACATTAATAAGTGTTATCCATTATCTTTTAATTGTTGTTGTCATGGTAATTCAAGTAAGTTGGCGGCCATCCTGTCCCCTGTTCTCCCTAACAGCCCAGGACTTTTCTGGGGAATGACACTTGTTGACAAGGATTCGATTTGACAGAACAAGAATTGTGGCCAAAGATATATAAGTTAATAAAATTAAATCCCAGAAAATGAAACCTGGAATCCCAATCACCCTAGGTTAAAGGCTCCAGTGAAACAACTGGTACCCTCCCTCCCAACCCCCCCTTTTCCCTCAGGCTTTAGAGCCCTGAAGTCTTTAATTACTCTGTTCTTTGCTGGGAAATGATGGCAACTTGAAGAAAGTTTCAGGCAGATACGATGGGAAAAGTTTGAGTTTTGCATAGTATCCTTTCAGTGAAATGGAATATTTGATGTTTTCTTATCTGGTTTGTTCATACCCATTTATAACAGATTGTCTTCTCCAATTCCACTTACACTGATTTCAGTTGAGTAAGTAGCAGGGATTGTCAACTTTGGGTGCACAATGGAATCATCTAGGGAGCTTTGAAAAAGGTTAATATCCACATGGATTCTGATTTACTTTGTCTGGGATGTGGTTGGGCATTGGGACTTTTTTTTTTTTAAAGTCTCCTTTTTTAAAATTTTTTTTAAAGATTTATTTTTATTTATTTATACAAGCACTGGGTACAGTCAGAAGCACGGGAGGGTAAGAGAATTCACCAGAGCCAGAGCAGAGAGCAGAACAGGCAGAAGGACCGAAGTACACTGCTGAGGGGAGCAGCGGGTGGCAGGAGAGGTCTGCGCGCCATGCAGGACCCTCCTCCAATGGCCAGGGAGCAGTCAGGGATCGAACCGGCACTGAAGAGGCTGCTGGCAGCTTCACAACCCAGCGCTCAACCGCTGCGCCACCACCGGGGAGGCCAAGGCATTGGGGCTTTTTTTTTTTTTATAAATTTTAATTTTTTAAAAAGAGTTATTTATTTATACAAGCACTGGGTACAGTCAGAAGCACGGGAGGGTGAGAGAACTCACCAGAGCCAGAGCAGGGAACAGAACAGGCAGACCAACGAAATACACTGCTGAGGGGAGCAGCGGGCGAGACAGGAGAGGTCTATCGCGCCATGTGGGACCCTCGCTGGTGGCCGGGGATTGAACTGGCACTGCAGAGGCTGAGGGCAGCTTCGCAGCCCAGTGCTCAACCGCTGCACCACCAGGGGAGGCCCAAGGCATTGGGACTTTTAAAAGTGGTTGTATTGTGCTATTGTGGTTGAGAACCACTGCCCAAATGTACATATAAATCACTGTTAAGATGATTATTCATTCATTTATTTATTTATTTATTTATTTATTTATTTATTTCATATCCAAAAAGGGCAGGTTTATTACATAAGAAAAGGAAAAGGATGCTCACACAGACACAAGCAAGCAGAAAGAGTTGCCCTTGAAAAAGACAGGTTTGTGAAAAGAGACACCTGCATAGTCAAAGGTGGGTAGTCTTGAGACAAGAGCTGCCAAGATAATTTTTAAAATGCAATTTCTGACTCAGATCCAGGCCTGGGGTTTGAGATTATGTTTCTAATAAACTTTCAGGTGATGCATATTTTGCTTGTCCATGGACCACACTTTGAGTAGCAAGGGCTTGGTGAACATGATACAATTATTCCCTTGCCAAATGACATCACAGGTTTCTTGTTATCCACTGAATAGGATGAATCCACCTGGCATCTTAGGTACACTGCAGTCATTTAAGTTGCTTTAACTGCAGTGGTTCTCAAACATGACTGATCATCTGAATGAACCCCTGGGCAGGTTTTAAAGCATACAGATCCCTGGGCTCCACATTACGCCTACTAAATCATTCTCTTCAAGGTCCAGACTGTACAAGAATATTTTGAAGACGTTTCTCAAGTGGTATAGATGATCAACAAGGTTTAGGAGCCACAATATGCTTGCAATTTCCTTTTCCAGGCTTATTACCCATTCATTCAACCAGCAAACAATTATTGTATCTGCCTCAAATAAGGTAAGAGGAAACAAAAACTTAACTGCTGTGATCCTTCTTCTTGAGCAGTTGGCAAGCTAAATGACCAAAGCTGGACTATTTATAATACTATTCTCTAGACGTGGCCTAAGGCTCACACCTGCTTAAGGGCTTCTTGTTTTAAGAGCTGAATACCTCAGCTCCCTGTCATTGCTTGTCCTGACCAACCAAGCCAGGTGCTCCCTTTATCCTGCTTGAGCCTCCATACTTATGTTTGGTCGTTTATTCAAACTTACTTTCTTTACCTTTAAAATAGATCTAGAGAGCAGAAAGGATTTACCCAAGGTAGTGTAACAACATTTAATATTTATATAATAACTTCCATGTGCCAGTGATTGTTCTAGGAACTTTACATGTGGCGAGGTGTGTAGAAGTCTCACAAATACCTTATGAGAGTGCCCCGCTTTTTTTTTTTTTTTTTGCTGTTTTCATTGAGAAAGAACAGAAACATTAAGTAACTGCTCAAAAGACACACAGTAATCAAGCCAGGTTTATTCTTAACCCTTATGCCCTACTGTGAAGGCATCCGGGTGGACATGAGAAGGAATAACTTCTAATTTCCAGGTTTGAGCACGTCCCTGGTAATTATTTGTGTTTGTTTTACAATTTATAGACTCAAGCACGAAGTATGGCAGTATGTCTTACATCTCCCACACTGCCTAGTAGGGGAGCAAGCACATAGTAGGTGCTCAACAACTAGTTTAGGGAGGGGGACGAAGCGGGATGGATAATTATTCAAACAAACAGACAACAAGCAAGAGCAACAGTCTGCAGAGCTCACGTCACCGCTAGATTACACCCCCCCACCCCCCGCACTCCCTGTGCCCCACTCCTGCAAGGTGGACCCTCCAGCAGGCTTTCCTGAGCATCCCTGGTCCAGCTCTGGCTCTGCGCTCCGTCCTCCCAGCCACCAGGTGCCCCCAGACCCCCAGCTCCTCCTCCGCAGCCGTCAGCATCTCTCTCCCTCGTTTCGCTGCTTCCTGCTCTCGGGATCCGGGCCCTGAGCTCTGGGGCCAGGGCGCCGAGGCTTCCCGAGGCTCTCGGCCAGGTAATATCGTGGCGCGAATCGCCCTGCTCCCGCGGGCGGATTGAGCTCCGGATGCGCGTGGCCTGCCGGGCCTGCAGGTGGGGAAGGAGCGGGCAGATGGCTTGGCCTGACATCTAAGCGGAGGGGACCTCCTCGGGCCTCGGGCGCTGGAGGCCTTTCCGCTCGGGGCTCGGGTGCCGGATCCGATCCCTGCACACAGGTCCGGCGCGGGTGCACCTGAATCGGGCGTGGCCGGCAGTTGGTAGGCACATCCCAGGGCGATGCGCGCCCGGTGCCTGCGAGGAGCGGGTGCTGCAAGCCCAGCCACGCCTGCTCGGGGACCCAGAGCCAGGTGGGCCCGCCCCGCGCTCCTCCCCCCGATTCTGGCCCTGAAACTGGAGGAAGAAGGACAAGAGTCTTGGAATTCGGAGCTGGAAGTGCCATCTAAATCCCCTGCCATTGCTTTAACCCGAGAGTGAAAAGCAGAAACCCAGAAATGGAGTGACTTCCCCAAGGTCACAGAATTGTAGCTGCCATTTACAAATGTTTATTATTTGAGTGTTTGTAAATGGGCTACTGTTTTCTGTGTTCTGCCAGGGAATTAGGATTCAGGAAAGAGGACTCTAAAAATACTAATCGGTATATCCAAATGAGCTGATCCGCATTACTGCCCGGTGACCCTGGCCTTTAAAAGGAAAGAGAGGACGGTTCTTTTCATTCTGGGTACTTGGTATTTCTGGTCCTTGCGCTGAAAATTGACCTAGATGTTTTGCAAAATTTATCTCAGAACTCCTTGTCAGAACTGGGGCCCGATTATAGAGTTTTTCAATGCTCTTTCTTCTCTCCCTCTCCTTCCTTTCTTTTTTCTTTCCTTCCTTTTTTCCTTTTTTAAATGGGGAGGCTCAAGAAGTTAATTTACCCACACTCACACTCTGCGCTCTTTAGAACTGAGACAGAATTGGAACTTGGATTTGTGATTCACAGCTACTGTTTTCTTGAATGGAAATCTGATTTTATTTTTTATTTATTTATTTTAAAGATTTATTTATTTATTTATACAAGCACTGGGTACAGTCAGCAGCATGGGAGGGTGAGAGATTTCACCAGAGCCCGAGGGGAGAGCAGAACAGGCAGACTGACGAAATACACTGCTGAGGGGAGCAGCGGGCGGCGGGAGAGGTCTGCATGCCATGTGGGACCCTCGCCCGGCGGCCGGGGATCAAACTGGCCCTGCAGAGGCTGCAGACAGCTTCACAGCCCAGCGCTCAACCGCTGCGCCACCAGGGGAGACCCGGAAATCTGATTTTAGATGAAAGTTTTGCAGAACTTGACCTTCATAAAACCCTATTTGGATAGCATTCCTGGGAGTGGCTTGTGTATTGAAGGGTGTTGTTCCACAGATTCTATTTCACTTGTTAGAAGAGGGTTAAGCAAGGAGTGTAGCCATGCAGAAAATTCCTGCTGAGATGAGACAGATATCTGAAATGTTTTTGACTTTTTTATTTGTTCTTTCAATAGAGGAGCTAATGAATATTAATAATATCGTGATTATTTTTAGATTTTAGTCCGGTATGACCAAATGTTAGAGTCTTCCTTATCCTGCTATGTTTGTCACCAGTAAAAATTTTAAAGTAGTTTTCTGACTCTGTTGCACTTACAACTAAGTAACTGCCTTTAAGATATTTTTTATCTTAACAAAAACTCTTTTGTACCTCAAAATCCTTCTGCTTCCCCTCGGTCAGTCTTTGAGTTGGCTATCAGAACTGAATCAAACTAAAGTTTTTATTTCATTTAACTTTTCCCTTCCAAGCTATCTTTTTTAGTTCTATGCTTAGGTTAACCTCAACTTTAGATTGACTGATGAACCTGTGACTCAAATCCAAATTTCAGCTCAGTTTAGTGTCAGCTTAAAACCACATTAAACTAAAAAAAAAAACAAAAAACCACATTAAACTGCTGTGTGCCACTTGACCTCAAGCAGAGCCCCAAGTGGTGAGGGTGTTTTTCAGCAGAACTTCTTATTGAGATTTTTGAAACGTGAACACACTGTCTAATACATGTATTACACTACTCATGTACAGTTGTCAAGGTCAGCCGTGGCTGTGAGGTTGTCACTGACATTTACACATTGGAATAATATGTTAATTAGACATCTACTAACTCGGAATGCACTTCCTGGTTTTCAGTTCACCAGTTGATGTGTTATCTCTAAGGACCAGGGAGTCAGCTCGCAGCCACACTTACATGGAAGATTCTTGGCTGTGCAGCAGATAAGAAGCGAAGGCAGTATGTTTGTGCTATTCTATAATAGAAATACACACGTAATGACCCGATGTTATTTTCTTAGGGTGCATCCTTTGTTTTTCTGGTTTCGGTCTTTTCGTCATAGGATGGCATTAGCTCTGTGTCTGCAGGTGCTGTGCAGCCTGGGGGGCTGGCTCTCGCTCTACAGTTCTTTCTGCTGCCTGAATAAGCACCGAAGCTATGAGTGGAGCTGCCGGCTGGTTACCTTCACCCATGGAGTCCTCTCTATAGGCCTCTCCGCTTATATTGGCTTCATTGATGGCCCTTGGCCTTTTACCCACCCAGGTAGGTGGGAGATATTAGAGGATTTCCCCTGAGGGAATGGTTTGGGGGTAGTCTGAAAAGGATGGGACTTTTTCACAGAATCTGAACTATATTGAAGAATATTGGAGTAGTTAATATTATAATTTGTAGAGGGAGTCTTCTTCATTGTTAATGCTGATGTTGTATATACCCCCACTTGCACTTTTCATAATGCTCTACTTTTAAAACAGAATATAAATGCTTATTATATTGTAAATCCACCAAAACATACATAACATGAAACCAATATCTATATCTTCCTCCTTCACTCCAGACACAAATGAATTGTGTTATACAAATCTCTTGGCACACTGCAATTCTTACTTGATTATATTCAAAATGTGTCATCATCTGATGTCTATATAAATGGACCTTCTCTGTCCTTTTAAATTGTTATATGCTATTGTGCTATATGCATTTTCCATCATGTACTTAACAAATGCCTCTTATTTCTGGCAGCTATATTAATTTCTAAGTTGCTAGATGTGCAGGTATTCCTCAGAATGCAAAAATTATATCCCCCTGAGTGAGTTTACTGGGACTACCATGACAATATACCACAGAATGGGTATTTTAAACAACAGAAATTAATTTCCTCACCATTCTAGAGTTTAGAAGTTCAGGATCAAGGTCAATCCCAGCTGGTTTCTTCTCAGGCTTAGCTCCTTTGCTTGCAGGTGGCTGCTTTCTTGCTATGTCCTAACAGAATCTTCCCTTCATGCCTGTCAATGTCCTAATCTTTTTCTTTAAGTCATATTCACCAGTCATATTGGATTAGGGCCCACACTGAATACCTCGTTTTAACTTAATTACCTCTGTAGTGGCCTTGCTCCCAAATACAGTCACATTCTGGTGTACTGGGGAGTTGGAAGTTCAAAATTTGAATTTAGGGGGATATAATTCAGTTCATAAGTCCCTTAAAATACTATTTTTAAAAATTACTTTAGATTCTTTTTAAAAAAATTTCCTTAGATGCCCATATAAAGCTTCAAAGTTTTCCCCCCAACTGTCAAGCAAATACAAATATAATTCTTAAGCTTTGTGTTTTATATGAAGGTTCTTAATAGATTCAAACATGTCAAGTCTCTGTACCTTATCTTCTTGGACTGGGAACATATTCAATTATGGGTTTCTTTCCAGAGTCTGCTTTCAAGGTGGGTAGGGCCAACCAGGGTCCATTAATCTAAGCCATTAATGGGAAGAAAAAATAGAGTGCAGAAACAGACCACTAGCTGGGAAAGAGAAAGAAAGAAAGGAAGAAATTGTGCAGAATATTCATTGAAAAAACAAGATAGTTCGCTTGAATGGTGCTATCAACAGAAGACACTGTTGCTGGTGCCCCAATCACTCCTTAAGATTTGACTCATCAGAAGAGCATTTCCTGGGTCCTGTAACATTGCTTGGTTTGATAAAGACCTACATTTTAGATTTCAGTCTAAAGTAGGTTATCACTAAGACTCATGTATCTATCATTGATTTTACTTTCAGTGATTCAAAATGGTTTGAAAGACAACATAGGATCCCTATGCCGGACAGCTCAGTTCCTGGTCACTCAGTTTGCTTTTGTCTTGGTTTATTTCAGGCTCACCCAATACACCTCTCCAAGTGCACGTTTTATGTCTCACCTTGGGCTACTTCATCTTCGACTTGAGCTGGTGCATCTACTTCCAGTCCGAGGGTGCCCTGATGCTGGCTCACCACACACTGAGCATCCTGGGCATCATCATGGCCCTGGTGCTGGGTGAGTCAGGCACAGAGGTCAATGCGGTCCTTTTTGGAAGTGAGATTACCAACCCCTTGCTACAGATGCGCTGGTTTCTCCGTGAAACAGGGCGCTACCACAGTTTCACTGGAGACGTGGTGGACTTCCTCTTTGTAGCCCTGTTCACCGGAGTGAGGATTGGCGTGGGAGCCCGCCTCCTCTTCTGTGAAATGGTCTCACCTAAGCCCAAGTGGTTTGTGAAGGTTGGGGGAATAGCAATGTATGCCGTGTCTTGGTGTTTCATGGTTAGCATCTGGCGCTTTGCATGGAAGAAAAGCATCAAGAAGTACCATGCCTGGAGAAGCAGGTGGAGCGAGGAGCGGCAGCTAACACATAATGGACATCTCAAGACGCACTAGACAAGGGTTGCGCCAGATAATGGATTGGGTTAAGTCAGCCATGGAAACCAGACTGGGAATACAGCTGTTAAGGAATCACCCTTGTAACAAACTTAGGTATCAAAAAAAGGGGGGCTGGTTTAATGTATTGATAAGTTTGGTCAGACTTGGAGCAGAGCATGTGCCGGTATTAAATTGCTAACGTCTCCAGGGCACAGATACAGAAAGTAAGACTACTCAGTGGTGGCTGTGAATAAGAGCTATGAGGTGAGCACTCCTGCATTCCTGTTAGTGTGTGGTGTTTCTGGGCTCTCTTGTCCTGGAGGCTCGATGTTCAGGCAGCTTAAAAAGGGACTTGAGAAAGATGAGCACTATTTCTTCCTTGTTCCCTTGAGAAATGATGACTTCAGTAGATTCTGCTCTCCATGGGACAGTTTAAACAAATTCATCCCATTTACTATAAAAAAAGGAGCTTCCAGGAAAATAGATCTCTTTGGCATTCTGAGCATTTGCTCAGGGATTTGGATCTGCTTAAACCAAGGGGGGGATAAAGGGAAGAGAGAAGGATAGGGGTAAAACTGTGTCATTGGTGGGGCCCCCCAATGCCAACTGTCAGGGGTCTCTCGGACTCTGATTTATTACAGCGGAAGGATACAAAGAAATATCAAAGGGAAAAGGCACCTGGGGCAGAGTCCAGGGGAAACCAGGCCTGAGTTTTTTGAATCCTCTCCCAGTAAGATCACACAGTGTGTGCTTCATCCCTCTAGCAATGATTTGTGACAACATGTGTGAAATGTGGTCGACCAAGAATGCTCATTAGAGACCCAAGGTTTTTATCGGGGGCTGGTCCTGTAGGCAGCCTCTGGCTGGCACATAGTAAAATTCCTGACTCCCAGAAGGAAAGTGGGTGTTCAGCATAAACCACATTGTTTGCACAAACAATTTAGGCTCAGCAGACTGGTCATCAATCAGCTAATGTGGGGAGCCCTCCCAAAATCTAAGTTTCCAGATGCCACCAAGAGCCGACCTTCCAAGCAGCCCTTTCCGAGGATAGCAGTTCAGGCCTGCTATGTTAATTCTTTTCTGCACAAAAACCATCAGTCTAGGGTGCAAGATGAATGAGGTGTGGGCAGAGTTACTGAGTCCTGTTTGGGTTCTGCCCCACCAGGAAAACGATGCCAGTTCTCAGGGCTTTTGTGCATTAATCTCCTAGGCATGAGAGGCTGTGACTAAATTCCATAGGGATTTACCATGTGGATTCCACTGTGCTTGAGATGGCAGTTCAGGTTTCAGTTCTACTATACATTCTGCAAACTAGCACCAAAGACTACGGCGAGTTCTGGCCTCAGGGTGACAAGGCTAATTTTTTTCTTTTCCATTTTAGACACACTTCTTTTAAGTCCTCTTACTATTTTTTCTTTTTCTCTGAAAAAGATCTCACTCACTATGGACAAGGTATTAGGACAAGACTGGTCATGGAAGGAAAAAAATATTTCTTAGTATGATAGTCTCTAAATCTCACTTACGAAGAGCAAGAATGTTAAACCAAGGGGTTAAGAATCAAGAATTCCTGGGTTCTTTTCACTGGCTTTGCTACTCACTTGCCAGACCCTTTGGGCAAGTCCCTTGTTTACTCTTTGCCTCAGTTTCAACCCTGTTGTGAATGAATGAAATATGCCATATTTCAGAAAGAGATTATATGGCATTTGATGTATGGGTTTTTTTTCATGTGGGGCTTTGATGAAAAAAAAAATAACACAAAGTATTATACATTTACATATTTGTTAGTGTTGGTTTGGTGATGTCAGCCCAGTGGTGACTGATTAGCTCAGTGGGTGGGCAAGTGTGTGGGGCCATCGAAGTCAAGTATGAAGGTCAGTAGGAAGTGTCAGCCCATTCTCTGGTCACTGGTAATACTAACCTAATGAGTGGTCTTTGGCCAGACATGAGGGAGTGGTTGCAACCGCAGAAATTCAGAATTGCTGTGGGAAAAGCAGTTTTACAGGCATTTTAACAGTAGATCTTTTCAAAGGACTGACATTTGGTTAAAGAGTTTTGCTGGACATGGAAATAGTCTGACAGCATCAGCTCCATCTCTTGTCTCCCTATGATCAGTGTCCCTAAAAGGCTGGTTAGCTTCTTTCCAACAAAACTGTGGTCAAAGTAGGATGCTGAGGAATGCTGATTTTAGCAAAAGCCTAGTGAAAAAGAGTAGCTTGGCACAGGAGCTAAAAAAGAGCAAAAGAAAAAGCTGGCTCTCGGATTTTGGCACAGTGCAACCTGTTCCATACCAGACAAATGAATAGGCTTCATCTGGTACCAATTCTTTGCTCCTTGTTCCTTAGAAGAGAAGGGACGGCAGATCTTGCTGTTTGGGGGTCCTCTCCTGAGAAAGCACATAGGTTCTTTTAATTTTAAGAAAACTGAACCATGATAAGGGAAAGAGAATCCCTTCTTTCAGCTTTTCTTGATGTATCTAATATGAAGGAATCTCTCAGAGAGAAAAATGTGAAATGAAGATGACTCAGCAGTTAAGATGCTGACTTTTTACATCACAGGTAAATGAAGGGCTAATTCATATGTGATAGGATAAGACAAAATGAAGTACTCATTTGCATTTGGATTACTATGTAATAATTACTAACACTGAAGGATTTATATTTCAAGAAGATTTGTATGATATTTTATAAAAATAAACAACTTTTTATCAATCCAGACTCTGCATTTCTATTTTTGTTATGGTTTTGCCAAGAAGTTAAAAAAAAAACAAAAACTTTTGGCCTGTAGAAATGTTATCCCATATTTCTACTTATCAGTGAAATACCTCTTCTCTGCTACTTATCATCAGCCATTCCTAATATTTACTTGGGGGGTGGGGTGGGGGCAACAATCTACATGTGGAAAATAGTTTGCCAAAAGAGAGAGAGGAAGAATTACTTTCATTCTCATTTTGCCTGTGTGGCAGTTGCCTTGAAAAGGATTCAGTGTCTTGACCTCCCTGGTGGCACAGGGGGTTAAGACACAACCTGTGAAGCTATCCATAGCCACTGCAGCATGAGTTCGATCCCCGGCCAGGGAGCTACCCACATGGTGCAGCAGACCTCTCCTGACTTGCCTGCTGCTCCCCTCAGCAGTGTATTTCAGGCAATCCTCCTGTTCTGTTCCCCACTCTGTCTCTGGTGAATCCTCTCACCCCCCGCACCTCTGGCCTGTATGCCAGTTCTTGTATGCATAAATAACTCTTAAAAAAAAAAGGATTCAGTGTCTGGACTCTGAAGACAGGGCCTTCAGGTCTCTAGAACTGTACTTCCAATGCCCAGAAAATGATGTTGGACTCATGGCAGGTATTCAATGTAAGCGCTTTGAGAGAATGAGGTTTAATTAAATCCCTTTTGAAAACCTCAGTGTGTAGGGTCACTGCTACCATTTTTTCCAGGTGAAGACCCTGGGGAGTGTGTTCTAGCTAGATTTAAGATTTGTGGGTGAATATAGAGATTTTCACCCTTAAAAAATGTTCTAGAATGAATAACAACTGGCTTAATTAAATCCTTTGCTTAGCATCTGCTGAAGCTTTCCCACAGCAAAAGCCTTCTTTGCTCACAGCTAGGACTTTGGGTCTGCTGAATTTTGGAAAGATCTTGAAAGCAGCCTGCCAAGAGGTTTTGTATGCAAGGAAGAGAAGGTGATTTAGGAAACTTTCCCAGTTTGTTTTATTCCTGAAGCTCAAGTATTGGGGCATTTTTAAAAGGAAGAGAGGAACAGCTCATTTTAAAAATGCATGATTTGATGAGTCATTGGGTCCAATTATTTTAATACCTTCAGGTAAAAGTACTCGAATAGGGCAAACAGACGCTTAGTATGTTTAAGGAAGATATAAATTTGGGGATAAAACTTGCATTTTGGTCATTGTATGGAGATGGATGGAGCTCTTCCCAGTTACAGAAAATACGCAGTGTATTTTTCAGGATAGAATTGTTATGCCAGGATATACCAGCAGGTGGCAATGTGTCCTGGTCTGATCCTTAGGAAAGAGGTTTGGAACCCTTATCTGCTGCTATTCTTACCCAAAATAAACATTACAAAATTAGCTGGCTGTGCCCTGAACTTAAAAAAAAAAAAAATCAAGCATTAAAGAGTCATCTTTGGCCTCTGTTTATCTCTTTTTTTTTTTTACCCTCTTCTAACGTCAGTGTTAGCTCATGCATCTATTAAGGGATAATGATCCTTTCGTGAACTGTTGCGGATTGACTTAGAAACAGCATTGCTGAGGTCATTGTTTCCTCCACATCCACTTTTATTAGATTTGCTTTGCCGCTTGATTTCCATAAAAAAAAAAGGCAGAAGTCCCTTACCCAAAACACAGGTTTGGCTTCAATAATCTGAAGACATTTGCATCCAGGAATAGCCACTTTAGATGTTTGCTGGCGGAATTGAAGAAAGATACTGTATGCGCTACCTATATTGCTACAATATTGAATAACGTGATCCTCAAACGAGAGGGGTATCTAAATCTATCTCCGGGTAGATAGGAAACAACGGAGCAAAATTTGAGAACTGTGCAGAGAGAACTGTATTGCTATTTACTGGATAAATGCACTTTATTTTCTCCCATTTTCTTCCACAGCAAGCTTGTTAAGTCGCCGTGGAAAGCACCATGCTTTCTCAATTTGGCAAATTATACATTTCATTTTGCCAAGGCAGAAGCAGCCTAAAAAAAAAAAAAAAATCAATATAACAAGAAATCCTGGCTCCAATTCCCGGGCTCTCTCCCCAGGCCTAAACACCTCCGTCCTCCTCCAGCCCTCCCCTGGCAGCCAGGACATGTGCGCGGCGGCTCCTGTCGGGAGATGAGCCCAGCAGGTGCCCAGGTGAGCGGCTGAGGCCAAAACCTCTTGCGAGTTGCCTCCGAGGAGAGGGACGGTGCCCCGGCCCTTGGACCAGAGTGTGCTCGCCTCGGTCATAAAGTCTATACCTGTTCGCAGAAAATAAGGAGAACAAGTACATTCCCTTAAGGAAGGAAAGTTTCCAGGACAAGGGGGCGGTCATTTCCAAGGGGCCTCCATCCCGGAGACCCCCGGGTTGGGGGGGGGGGCGCTCCTCGGCGGCCTCTGGTAAATGTAAGGTAGAACCAAACACCAGATCGCGGGTATCCCCCGACCCGGGGGGCCATGGTGGGTCTGTGGGTGGGACTCCCGACTGGACGGTGCCCACTTCCCTCCGCCCCTCAGAACTACTTTTTGCCCCCCCCACCGCCCCGCCGCGGCCTCGGCGGAGTGGTCCGCGCGCGGGAGGCGCCCGCCCGCCGAAGGCGCCGGGGACGGCCGGCGGGGGCGCGGGCTGAGGGCGGCGCGGGCGGCGCGGCGGCCCCGCGCGCCGCGGAGGGATCCCGGGTGAGGCGGCTTCGCGAAGTCAGAGGGGAGGAGGCCCAAAAAGTCGGCGGGGGAGGGGAGGGGAAGGGAGGGGACGAGCTCGCTCGTGCTGGACGCGGCTGGGGCCGGGGAGGCAGAACCGGAACCGGAACCTGCGCGCGCGCGCCGGCGATTGTCGCGCGGCCCCCCAGCGCCGGGGCCTCCTCCACCCGCCGCGCGCGCTCCCGCCGCGGCCCGAGCCCCCGGGAGCCTGCCCGGCGCGCCGAGTCGCCGTCACCGCCGGCCGCCCGGGCCGGTGCCTCAGGCCGGGCCCGACGGGAACCTCCCGCCCCTCGCGGGAACCACCGCCCACCGGAGCGTCGGGGAGGAGCCGCCGCCGCCTCTGCCCACTGCGGAAGCGTCCGGGCCTGTGAGGGATGGGGAGCTGCCCGCGGCGCTGAGAGACCCGGTTCCTGTCACCTCCGGCCGCGGGACCCCCTCCCCCGGCGCTCGCGCTCGGCCCGGCGCCCAGAGCCTGGTGGGGGCGGCGAGGAGGCTCAGGAGGGGGCCCGGGCCCTGGGACATGGAACCGCGCGAGCCCGGCGCGGGACGGCCCGAGACGCGGCCGACGCTGCGGCCACGAGCGCCCGGCAGCCCCAGATAGAGCGCGGGGACCAGAGGGCCCGGCCCCGCCGCGGCGGGGACTCGCAGGCCCCCGAGACTGCGGAGGAGGAGCCGGCACCCAGCCCCCAGCTGATCCCGCCCGGGCCGCCGGCCCTCGGCCACCGAGTTTGCTCCCCGTGCCTGGTGGAGGGTTGAGCTCTGGCTCTAGAACGCGCCTGCTGGCAGACTTGCTCGGTTTGTTTTGGGAGATCACTCGTTTTGCTCCAGTTCCCAGCCCCTCTCCTTGACCTCTTCCCGTCGGACGTTCTAGATGACTGAATGGAGTTTTGAGTTGGACTTTTGTGTCCCCTGCGGAGTCGGGCCTGATCCCAGAGCACGGGGGGTGGGGTGGAGGTGTTCCTGTAAAATGCAAGTTGGATAAAAGGAGGACCTCTCGCCAAGGGCCCCAATGAGTGGCACACAGTCTACTATCACCGACAGGTGGGTATGAAGCGCCCCCTTCGCTCATTAGCCTCCTTGGGTTGGGCCCGACCTCGCGGGAGTCTGGGGGTGCTCCTTGCCTGTGCCCAGTGAAGTTGACAGGCATTCGGAAAGGGGGTTGTCTCGAGCTCTGCAGTGAGTCTAGGGCTGCTGCCAAGTCACCCGGTTGATTGAATTTGAAAATGGAGCTTTTTTTCCCTGCAGGGAAACTTTTCTCGAGGAGGGGCTGGTCAGACCTCGGCTGGTTTCCTGTCTGTGGGGTGCATTAGGATTCAGGACTTAATCTTGGAACCAGAGGAAGGTCACTTTGGGTGAAGGTCAATGCCCGAAGTCGGCTGGGTTATTGGTGCTTCATCAGTTTTACTCCTGGCCTGTCTTTCTGTAGACACCGTTACATCTTAGGAATGTCTAGCTGTGAACTTCATTTTGAGATTGTGCGTGATGGTTTATGAACTTTATCTCTTTCAACTGTTGACCTGTAGAGTGTTTAATTATTGTCTAATAATTTTCCAGAATGTTGACATTAGCAGCATCCCAGGCGCTTGCTGAAGCAATATCGAGGAGCTTTAAAACTAATAAGGGGGAAGACATAGGGCTTGATTTTTATTAGGGTATTTTCAAATTTCATTTTCCAGAAACATTTGAGATTAAACCCGAAGGGACTTTTGTAGTACAAGTGTGGCAGGTAAATTTGCTGAGTTCTGTGAGTCCTTTGCAGTGATTATCCAAGATGCCTGATGGTAGTTGGTGAATTGAGCTAGACCATTTGTGCTTTAAGTGGCAGAACCTTAGCCTTTAGAGTAATGCTTTTGACTGTTAGGTTAAGCGATAAACACATATTCACTCCTTTACCACATTTTATTTCTCAGTTTAATGATGACATTTTCTCTTGGTCCCAAATTTTAGCTGGCTTCTTGGTTTTTTTTTTTCAGTCAACTTTCAAACTAGTACGTCACTTAAAAAGAGATGAAATAACTGAATTAGGGGGCCAAAAAAAGCACTTTGATGAAAAGCGTAGTTATAACACGGCTGCACAAGTAGTTCAATTTCCTAATAAGAGAGTTTCACCCAATTGTAAGACTTATTTGTTGATTTTAAAAGGGCCAAATTCCATTATCATACCATAACAGCTACTCCAGAAACCCAACTTCCTCTTCCTGTTGATGCTTTTCCACTGTCACGTGAATGTTCGCCTAAAAGATTCCATTAAATATTTAAACTATATTTATTCTTCATGTGTTTTTACAGTGCCTTTTAATTTTCAGTCAAATAATTTTCACCTTGTCTCAGTACACTTAACATGAGTAACAACATTGCTCATCCTGATTTATTCTAGTGATCCCCATTCTTTTTTTCTTTCAGTGTGTTTTGCTTCTGAGAAATCACTTCATGGATGTATGGGTAATTGTTTTCCCTGTTCATTCAGTTCTTGCCCTTTCTATTGAGTCTGTAGACAAGAAGTCTTATTAGGAATTAACATAGGATTGGTAGTTTTCATTGAATACAAGGGTGTTCAGTTTTGTAGAAACAAAACAAAAATATACAAAACTTATTTCACGTAAAAGTCCCCTAAAAGCCCCTAAGCAGTGACCTACCTTTCTGTTTCCAGTATCTTGATATAAAATTTTGGGTTTGTGTCCTTTTTATAATTTAGATGAGATGTTAAGTATATAATACCTATATGTACTTATAATGCAGTGCCAGGCACTGTGCTTGACGCCGGGATTAAAAGATGAGTATTCTAAGTAAAAGAAAATCTCCAGATTGGTTTGGGTATTAATATCCTTGAATTGGTTTAGGTGCTGCCTGATTTTAAATTTTAAAATAAAAAGAAAAACTCTTAAAAACCATTTAATAAGTACTACGGAGTAGTAGCACCTGTGTGTTAGGTATTTACTACTAGCTTTTTTTTTTTTTTTAAACAAGAAGTATTCTTAAGTAACCACTACTACTTTATTCTGTATCTTACTGAGTAAATATGAAGCAGTGATTTGTTCTTTGGAAAAGTAGTTGATAAGAGTGTATGTTAGGATGAAATCTGGAGCTACTGGCTTAATATTTCTATGTCAGGATGCTTTAACAAAGTTGAGTATCGAATAGTTCCTTGCTTCTTAGCTCTACCTATCCTTGTCCATCTCTCTTTTCTCACTAACTCCAGTGTAGTTTAGGTATATTTTGCTGGTTTTAGAGCTATTGGCAAATTAACCATGCCAGTTTAGCTTTTTAAAGATCCTTTCAAGTTTGAAGTACTGTATGTGGTATGGCTTTGTTTTGTAGAGTGTGCAGGCCCACCAGCCCAGCTGTGTGAGTTAGAGTTCTTTCATTGTGGTGCTTCTGACTACAGAGTCTGTCTGTCTTCAGTTGAAATCAGACTAGCTGGTTTTGGGCGTTGTTCTGTTTTGCAGTTTGTGGCAGGCGACACATGGCTGAACAAGATAAGAAGGGTTTTATTCTTGTGTTAGGGACATGCTGGGGCTGGGATGGAATTCAGCTATGTTTAGGCTCTGATTGGTCATTTTGGATACTCAGAACTCTTATATCCTGTTATTATTTTGCAGTTAAATTAACACATTCATTTACTCTGCTTTTCACCTTCTAGTCTGCAGACTTTCCTTACTTGAATTGATATAGTCATCAATTTAAAACCCAAACTGTGTTCTTAGTAGCTACTGGTTTTTGTTAGCTTGTTTGGTAATATATCTGAACAGCTTAAAAAAATCTGAGTGGTTTATGAGCTACCCAGTCTCTTGCTTTATAACTTCTGGGAGACCTGGAGTTATAGTTTTCAGCTATAGCACTTGAAAAGTGCTGGGTATACCTGATTTCTGCTTTTCAGTTTGCATTGATAGTGCATTCAGTCCTAAAATGTGTCCTATTTATTTCTAGTCTTCATGGATAACTGTGTTCTGTCACTGAGAATTTAGGGCATTAGGACAATTGGAATTTCTGAGAGATAGAGTAGAAGAGAGAATGCTCTTTCAGTGGAATCAATAAGTGAATTCATGCTAGATTCTAGAACAGTGAATTTTCAGGGATAACACCAATCGAATTTTGTAATAAGGATCTTCCTTGAAATAAATGGACCTTTGTCTTATCTATGGGTGGTTTTTTTTTTTTTTTGATTTATAGATAAACAGGTTTTTGATGTATTGGCATTTTCTTCGCACTGAGTTCAGCTTTAGCATGTTTAACTAATGCAGGCTTTTAAAGGAGTCTGGAAACCTATCACTTTATATGTATATACCCAGTAATTAGCATTTTCACTCATGATACTTTTTCTGCCAACATTGCCATATAGTGGTTTTGATGAAAAAACAAAACCCTACTGTATGTGTGCCATTTTCAAGGTTACCTAAGTCAATTGCAAGTAAATTATAACATTTACTTGTGAAGTCAGTCATTCAATAAATACAAAATTGGAGTTGGAGATCAATCAGGATCACAGTACCAGTTTTGTTTTCAACTTTGTTGTCTTTTAGTTGTTTCAGTATAAAAATACTGATTTAGACAGGTAAGCAATTGTACATTCACTTGGACAGTTTTATATAAATCAGTACATACAGTCCAACAAGAATTTTAACATTACAGAGCTATATTCTGCCTGGCTAATGACACACTTACAAGATAATCACATTTATTTCATGAGACTTGAGGAGCTTTATTTGGAACCATTACAAAAATGTTAACTTGGGAGTACTGCTTAACACATTGGTGGTTTCCAGTGTTAAAATGTAGTATATAATATTGAATTAACATATAGGGATTTTTTTGCCCTCAGTCTGAATTTTCAGATTAAAAAATGAAATTTGAGACAAATATTGATGAAACCCATAAAAGTGGATTTTACATATTTTTCTATGGAGCATCGTGATTTCATGCAAAATGTGTTAACAAATGTCTTCTAAAAGCCATCTAGAAATGGGTATGCATTGCTTGCCAAACTGCTATGGGCCACAGAAACGGAAATATATTTTAATGCTTTTCCAGAGGTAATTGGAGATACTCTTACATAGTGATTATTTGACAAAGTTACTAGAAATGTTTCTTATGTAAGGACAGACCCTAGATTTTAACCTGGATTGTCTGTGTCATTTTTTCCTGTCCTGCTTTCCTTTAGTAACTTTCCAACCTGACCAAGTCAGAGTGGGATTTTTCTCTTACAGGATGCTTTCCTAGTACCTTATCCATTCTAATTTTAAGTATCTCTGGAGAATAAAGCTCTCGTCACTTCCTCAGGAGACTGAACAACAATCTGATAGATCTTGTAGTCAGGAAGTTTTTCCTGTTCTTTAGCTCATACTTTTAAGTTGTCCTTTTACTTGTATATACTTGCTGTACCAGGCTTAAATAATGCTCTCCTCCTGTTTTTTGTTTATGTGACTGTAAATTGTTCAGACAGTTACCCACCTCCTTTCCCCTCCCCTCACCCTTATTCTTAACTTAGCTAAGTTCTACGTTTTATGTTGATTCATTGTCTAAAAATCACCCAGTCTCGCTTAATGTTTTACTCAGTCTCCCCGGGTACTTTCCTGTGCAAAATGATTCTTTCCTTAGTTGCTCTTCTAGTACAAAATGTCATACTCTGTTTTTCTATCTTTATCCATATTCTAGAGCAACAAATTCTAACTTCAGTTTTACTTAAATTCAGAAGGCCTTCAAGTTTTCTCCAGGCACAGCTCAAAATTGTCTATCAAGAGTCTCAAGGCTTATTTTAATTCACTTTTATTTTAGATAGTTTTTAGAATGGATGTGGGAAATATCACAGTCAATAAAACAAACAGATTTATAGACAACATAATTACCATATCAACTTCTTGAGCAATTACTCATGTTCTAAAAAGTGTCTTTACAAAGTGATTCTTTTTTGAATGTGTCTCTAATGAACAAGTGTTAGATGTGACAAAAGGGTAGCATACAGAGATAATAAGCAATACCTTGGTTGAAAATCAGAAGTGAGGATAAAACATCTTTGAGCTTATAAGTAAATAAAGAAATGTGACTGTAGCTTTAAAGTAAAATATTAGTTGCAGTGTGGTGTGATACATCTGGAAGTTGTTACTCTTTTTTTTTCTGTGTTTTTTCAGTTTTACCTTTAATTGTATGTCTTTTTTTCCTTTTTTCTTTTTTTCTTTTATTTCCTTTTATAGTAGTGAAAAGAAATAGACCTGCATTGCTTAGCAGTATTTTTTCAGTAAAATGTACTATTGTTCAAATTAAAAGTAACATTTTACTCTTTTGCTTTTGTATTTGTAAAAATTGTTACTAATAATAAGTGACAATAATGGAATGAAAAAGTGCATATTCAAACTATTATAAAATATGTAAGGTTATCAAGCTCTTGAATATTTTCCTAATATACCTTTTTTTACTGATTCTTAGTTTCAAATTATTTAAATAGAGGTCTGTCTTTGTTCTTTTGCATCAACTTTAGATTTTAGAAATTTAGGACATTACTTTTCAACTTAGGATATCTAGAGTACCAAGATAACCTTATATAAAGGACATTTGTAAGACTATTTCTAATTCAGTGAAAAGTCTATGAAGTTAGTACCTAGTGTTTGAGCTTTTAAATTATGCAGTGATAATACATGATGGTGCTAAAGGTCAGATGTTTTGCCTAAATTGCATAAATATACATTGTTGACTTTCAGAAAAAGGAGAAATGTACTAATAAGTTAACTTTATTGAATTAGCATGCACCAGGGCAGCTAACAGTTTCAGTTCATACCAAAACAGAATCTTTTACTAATTCAAATGCTGAATCCTGGTTTTTGAGATCATAGTCACATGGCAGGCCTGGTTGGCTTCCCAGTGTTGAAAGACAAGCAAATCTAATGGCCAATGAAAAAATTAGATTTCCTGTCTTGGGACTGTGAGTAACAATTCACAAAGAAATTGAAAATACATGAGAAGACCTGGCTTAGTTATAATGCTTATAGCTAGTTACCCACTTGTCACAGTGCTTTTTCATTTGACATTTTAAAGCTTATTGTAGACATCTGAAGATACTGCCCTGAGATTACAGTTTTGGTTAAATATTACATTTAAATGCCGACTTTAGGTTCATAGACTTAAGAGATCAAAAGTAAATTTTGTAGGTCTTCCCATGGATTCAGAAAATGTAGATCATCCTTTTGTTGAAAAGTCAGAGGTTCAAACAGCATCAGAAGAAATTGTGTGAAATTGGACACATAGTATAGAATTGGCTGTACCTTGTCAGAAGAGTAATAAGGCCCCCCCCAATACCCCCCCCCCCAAACATTTAAGTACAAATAGGAAATCCTTTGATGGTCTTAGACATATCTTTCCAAAGGATGTGTTATCTGCGTGTATTCTAGACACAATCTGATATGCTGTGGTTTGCCCTGTATGGTCTCTGTGGTTTACTCAGAGGAAGTGGTTCTTGTGGGTAAAGGTCTGATCTTTTCACAGATTGTTGGTGGCACATGCACTGTCAGCTTATTTCCGGTTTTATTGGTTGTTTGGGGTGGACTTACTCTGGGCAAGTACCTCTGAAAGGGTATTTTAATATTTTGCAGTGGCAGGATAGATGGTTATAATGTATACAGCTACCTCTCAGGTGATAAGAGTATTAAATTAATGTTTGTAAAGTGCCTTGAGATCAGGATGAAAAGTGCAGGCATGTTCCTTATATCTGCAGGTTACTACTATATTCAGCTATTGCTCAAATTTAAGTAAAAACGTGCTGTTGTAGTAAAATGTTACTTTAATAAGTTTTTTGACTCCTATAATCATTCAAGTGTTTAATTACTACAAGAGTCATGAGTAGAATTCCTTCTAACTTTTAACAAATTTTATCCTATATGGATTAACTTAGTGGAGTAGATAACTTGTTTATACTATTGTTTAAGGCTTGTTCACAGAACTTAATGTCTAGAGCCAATGTCTTCACCAGTTTAACTAGCACACTAAAATAATGTTAATTGAGAAAATTTCCACCCATATGCAAAACCCTGTATTTGCTTTGATGAAAACTAAAGGTGAGGATACTGATAGACTTGCCTGTCATACTCCTGATTTTTTTTTTAATCTAACCTTTGCCATTTTAACGATAACTTTTTGAGGGAGAAACGAACTTTCTTTATAACTAAATTGGTTTTTTTTTGAGGGGGGTGAGGGGGGTGTTGCCAGAAGGCAGTGTCATGGTTTTATTAACATGATACATGCCCGCGAGCTGGCCGCTCCTCTTCGCTGCACAGCCTGGCGTTGGGATTGGTGCCTCGGATGGCCGCTGTGCTGCTCTTTCCACAGTGGCGTTGCGGTTCTTGGCGAGACGTTGTGAGCGATCTCAGCACAGTAAGATTTGTTACACGTCGGCAGCACTTCGAGCTCCTTGACGTTGTGCACTAGGAACTTGGGGAAGCCACTGGGCAGCATGTGCTTTGTTTTCTTGCTGCTCTATAACCAAAGTTGGGCATCAAGATCTTGTGAACCTTCTGCACACCCGGTTATCAGTGCCTCTGTGTTTCCACCAGTTACGCTTAATTTTGACACATCGGTCTGATTGGTGTCGGATGAACTTCTTGGTCCTCTTTTTGACCATCTTGGACTTTCTGAGGGGGTCTGAGGACAGCCATAATGCTGGATGGAAACGGTGGCCACCACCGTAGGCAGCGCCAAGTAAGAGAGCTAAAACTCAATTGTCAGCTGATTTTTTTGTGTGTGTTCCTCAAGGGTGGGAGGATACACCATTTTTTAAAACTTCATTTTTCATAATTATTGCTTTATTTTTATATATGCATGTTTTAATTCTAAAAAGTATAAGGAAGAAAAAAATGGCCCAAATTTCTAACTATGCAGATGATGTTGCTTAGGTTAAAAAAAGAAAACAGAAACATTTGCACAATATAAAAATTCGGATGATATATAATGGTATAAATAAGGTCTTCCTCTGATCTTATACTTAGCCGTACACACCTACCAATTCTCAGACACTCTTCAGATGTAAGTATAGGGTTTTTTTTGTCTATCTTCCAAAACATTCTTATAAATATATCAGCTTATTATTTAAATGTTCTTTGCACCTAGTTCATAGTGGGTGGATCTGTCAGATTTTGCTTGATTATGCTACCATAGCAACAACAAATTTCAGTGACTTACAGCACTGGTTTATTTCTTGCATAATAAACCAGCTGTGGATAGGTATAGAATTTTTGGAATTTTGGGTGAAGGTAAACCCCTGCCTGGGATATGCCATTATTGTGGCAAAGGGAAAGAACAGGAAAACCCATGCAAATATGCCAAGACTCAAACCTTCTTTCAGTAGTGGTGTCCGTCAATCCCATCAGCTCACATGTTACTGGCCAAAGCTAGTCATGTGGTTAAGTTCATTATCAGTGGGCCAGGGATATATACTCCTCTCAGAGGTGGCCTTGCAAAAGTCATGTGATGGTAGATAAAGCTTCATTGTCCTTTTAAGGAAGGAAAGGGAATTGAATAATTTAGAAACAGGAATATAGGCTACCACAAGAAGTGCTCAATAAGTGCTTATTAAATTTGATATTTTGAATCAGTTAAAAATTTTTGTGTGTGTGTGTATAATTCAAACATATACTGAAGAACAGAATATAATAGTATGATGAATCTTCATGTTCCCATCATTAATGCCAGTGATTATCAGTGCATGGACAGTCATGGAGTATCTGTTTCCTTCCTCTTTCTCCACCCTGGATTATTTTAAAGCAGTTTCTGGACATCATACTTCAACCATAAATATTTCACTAACTATCTTTGAAAGAAAAGGTCTAAAATTGTGGCTTCCTATAGTGAATTTTTGCTAATAGTTTAAGGTAATGGTAGTGTGGCTGTCAATTAGGGGGATGTTCTTATATCCAGTTGATCTCAAATTTGACAGCCAGAAACTTGTCTTCACTTCATTTTGAGTATTCCAGAGGAGGATGTTACCATTTTTCCAGCGTCTCTTTTTCTCCATTTTAATATATATGTGAAACAGGTAATTAACCTGTGGAAAAAATAACATTGCAACAGATTTGATTTTGAGCCTCTGTTGGAATGATGCCAGTTGAAAGGAATCCCAGCCCTTAATGGCACTGAGTCTTCCGAGAATTCCTAGTCAAGTGATGTTATTTACTCTGGAGAAGAACATCAGAGTCATTTATAAAAATCCTGTATTCACCTGTGCTTTTTGTTGTGCAGAGAAAGGCTCTATCAAATCTTTAAGGAGATCCCTAATATAAAGTAAGGAGGTGAGTCTACCTAATTTTACTTTATAAATAATTGTAGCCACTTTTAGCTACTTAGGTTTGCGATCTGAGGGCCTCAAAGTAACTTATGGTTTGACTCAATGCTTCACAAATTTTGCTAGCATAAAGTGTAATATATTAAGTTTATTTGCATTTCTGTGGTTATGGGGATTAATAGGCCTTACATTATGGATCTAGGGTCGTCAGTGTCATGGGACATTGTTTGGGGAGGGGGTGTTACATAATAAACAGTGGGAAGCAAATTCAACAGATATAATCCCTTTATTTTGTAGCTTGACAGATAACAATGAGGGAGGGATCAAAGAGATTTATAAAGACTGGCTGTAAATTGTTGTAACTAGATGAAAATAGTTTATTTTAGTATAGTACTACTATTTAATTTTATTTTTTTAACTGGCTTCTTTTGTTGTTCAGAGAGACAATGTGTTCTTTCTAGATATTCATACAGTTTTCATTTTTAAAATTGTTATATTGTAAATCTCATTTCACAATCCACCTAGTAATTATAATAGAAGATGACTGTCATTCACTTGTAAATAAAACTTTACTTAAATTTGAGTTTTTCTTCACATTGAATTGATTCTGGCTTTGATTGTTTGGGATAATAGTCTATTTGAAGTGTAAATAAACATTTTTCCCCCATCGGTAGTAACTTTACTGTTATGCACGTTTTTTAAATTGTATTATGACTGAAAAACATTAGTTTTCAGAGATAGTAGTTTGTCAGTACCTTTGTCAGCATAATATACTTGTACTTCAGTTGCGTTTTTGTTATATTAGTTGCACAATTTGGGGAAAAGTTTGTGGTTTCCATTACTGTATTTACCCAGAAGCCCTACATGATCAGAATTCTAAGACAGTGTTTAAAAATAAATTGAGCATGTTGTCTGAATGTGAAAGTAAAAAAAGAGAAGCATTTCACTATTCAGTTATTGCTTACTGGGATACAAAGTATAGTTCTGTTTCCAAAAGTAGGACTTAAGTGAAATACTATATGGCTAGATATTAGTTTATTATTAATTTTGACTCCCCTGCCAGAATTCCTTTTGAGACTATTGTTTGTCAAAGATAAAAGTAGAAGCCTTTAAAGGAAAAATTATTCTGGCACTTTGTTTTATATATATTAATTTTTATTTTTTTAGCCTTTGTAAGAAAGGAGCAATACAAGGCATAGAATGACATGATAGAGGAAAGAGCATGGTTTTTCATTCAGCCTTTTCCTGCTACTTACTAGGTTACTTCTGAACAGTAACTTTCTTATTTGTAAAAAACGTTAACAGTAACACTATCATCACAGAGTCCTCATAAAGATTAAATGAGAATGTATTTAAATATCTAGATCATATGAAGTAAATAATGTATAACAGATGTTATTGTTTAAATCTCAGAAATCAGTTAGATGTTCCTCAAATTTTGTGCATGTACAATGATTTTGAATCATGTGTATTGGCTGCTGCTCAGTGCTGTTACCTTACTGTGATAATGTGCCTTATCATTTATATTTCAAATTATATGCTATTTTTAGAATTAAGGTGCAGTTGTAAGTAAGGAATAGGCTAAAGGAGAAACAGTTACTTTGATTCAGATTATGTAAAAAGACATCTTAGTGGAAAATGGGTGAGTTTTTTAGTATTGACAGTTAACTTTTAAATGTGTCTTTGATCATTCACAATTTGTCTGGTTTTATTTTTGCAATATTAGTTAATTTATTCATATATTCAGTAAATATTGAGTGCCTGCTCTGTGTAGGTCTTTGGGTTGGCAAAGTTATTTTGAAACATTGCTACTTTATATTTAAGAATTTATATTTAAGAATTTAGAAATTTGCCTGTAGGAGTGATTCATTGTTTAGCACTGCAGTCAAAATGAGAAGTCATGTATTTGGGGGAAAGCAATGATATGAAATCATTGTTAATGATTACATTTGTATTATTTTCCAATTTAAAAAAATTAGTGTTGCTTATATACTATCCTTTTATGTTTTCCTTTTTTAGTTTAATTATAGTTTAGTGAGTTAACTAGACTAAAATGGAAAGGACATAGTCTAAGTTAAGTTTAAGAAGTTTTAGATATTTATGTTGTGTGAATAGAGGAAATCATATTTTATTGCTTTAGTCTCTGCTTGAAGAACCACCCCTTTACTTAATTAGCTACCTTTTTGAAGGTAGCAGCTTATTAAGCTGCTACTTTTTGCATTCAGTGAAAATGTGATAACTGTGAGGATGATTTGATCAATGACGGATTCTAGAAATTACAGTAGTTTGATTAGCAAGACAGTGCTTAAGTCATGACCTGTTGCTCTGAGATTCTACTTTGAAAGTTGACAAGATGAATGTAAGTGAAAATGAGAATTTAAAATAGTTGGTAATTACTCTGTATTAAGAAATTTGGAATGTGGTAAAGGATTTTCAATTTTTTGTGTACATACTAAGTGGTGAGTACTGTGCATCATCTTTTTTAGTCTTCTTAGTTGAGTAGGTTCAATATTGTGCCTTCTGTTTTTAAACAGAGAAAAATGAGACTTTCATGCATTACTAACTTACTCAAAGTCATGTAGTTTCTAAAAAGAGGAACTGGAATTTTGACTCCAGTGCCTATTTTATTCGGCTTACTGGTTTAGGACCTCTCCATACTCACGTTGACTTATCTCCATCAGTCACGTTGATCTTTTGAATCAGATGGATGAAATTCAGGTTGACTTTGTCTTTAACAACACCATTAAAGTCATGTCTTCACATTTTAACTTCTGTGTTTTATTCTTGCCACTCTTTATTTACCTGTTCACTTTTTCAGATTTCTGACATGAGGGGCTTTGTCTCATATCATCTAAAGAACAGTTACATTGTTTTTTTGTTTCTTATTCATTGTTTAAATATGCATATATCTGTAAACATCGAACTTTTTTGAACCCTAACATATATTGCTTATAAATAATTTTCTTTTATCACTTTTTTAAAGTTTTAAGAAGTTTAAGGTAGATGTAGTACAAAGGGTGTGTGTGTGTATTGTAAGCACACAGCAGTAGGAAGTAACTCAAAATGTTGTATATGAGTTTGTGGAAGACAAGGTAGCAAATGGATGATCTGAATAGGTGATCAGTCCTTTGTGAAGCATATAAATGATTTAAGCAAATTGGGTTTAAGTTTTTTGTTAGCAAGAGTCTGTGGTTAAATGACAAAGGAGATTCTTTCTAAAGATTTTTTTGTTAAAGTAGTGATTTTCCCTTTATCATTGAGTTTATATTTTCTACCACTTAAATAAGTTATTATACTCTTATTCTAGTTCTGGATTCATCCTCTGAGTCATAAAACATTGTCACTTTTAATCTTCATTTCTTTGTTGTTTTAATCTTCATTCTTTGTTTTTTTTTTTTTTTCGGTTAAATTCTGTGGCATTATGTTTAGCTACCTTTTCATGCCATAATAGTGGAAAGAAAATTTGCTTCAGAGATCAATAAGTGTGTTATTTTTTAACCTAACCCGTGTTAGCTATAAATTGTTTTCTTGCACTTTCTTAGTAATCTCAGAGAAACTAGAACAGTTATGCAGATATATCATTGATTTAAAAAAGAAGCCCACAAATTAAACTTTACTTAGTGAGTACTGTTTCAAGGTAGAAAAAGACCAGAAATTATAATTAGAAGAATTTTACTCGGTTTAAGATTTACAAAGGAATTGCATGCAGAAAGGCAATGCCCTTTGAAGCACTCTTATAAGATGAAGAGACTTTATAGTTTATAGCCCTTGGGGAGCTCTACAGACATCCGCTATGCTGAGTTCTGGGAAGCTGCTTTTTCCCATGCTTGCAGCCTCTCTGTGGGGTAAAGGTCTGTTAATTTTGCATAAATATTTACCATATCTCATTTTAGCTTGCAGTGCTTCCTCACACTGTTAGCAATAAGGAGACCTTTGCTTATCCAGCTTGAAAAGTTTATTGTTATCCATATGACTAGTCTGGAGAGTGTTCTGTTATCTTTGAGGGTTGATGAAGTTAAAAAGTCAGATTAGAAAAAAAAATAATGCAGAGGTAAACAACCAATGCACAGTCTGTCATTTTGTTATAAAAATATTTGCCCATGCTTATTTCTCTACATTTAAAAATGAAAAGGTTATCACACCAACTCTGCATTTCAGTTCTGTCACATCTAACAAGTCAAATTATTCTCACTTTCAGATGTTTATTTGTGAGACCAGTAGTAATTTTTACACTTGACTTTACTATATTTTTAACCCTGTTTCCTCATTTAGTAACAGTAATAAGTAACTTTCATTTATTGAGTATCATCCTAGGTACTTTATAGGAATTGTATTTAATATATAACAACACTATAAAGCAGATGTTATTCCCATTTTAGAGATGAAATAAAACCCTTTAAAGTGCCTTAAGGACTGTAAGCTGTGAAGTCTTAAGATTCAAAGACGGTCAGAATTCCTAGCTAGTATGTTTTTGGTACCAGGTTAAAATCCAAGTCTTTTCTTCTTGGTTCATTATATTTGCTATTGCACACAATTTTGGGTAATATCATTTTTGTGAAGTTACTGTCCAAAAGCAAATAGAAAGTAAACTTCAAATAAAAAATTTCAGAGAAAGTTTATTTAATCCTTTGTCTTTTAATATAAATTACAGCAGCAATTTCCAAATTGTGTTCCAGGGAATATTCTGGATTCTTTAATGGGAATATAATTTTTTGTTTTGCCCAATTTTCTTATGTGACTTTTGATATCACAGGCACTCAAGGCAAAAGGTAGAATGTAAAATGAAATTAATGTGTAATCCTCAAACTTTGTTTTTATTTTAAAAAGGTTTAATTTATTATTTAAAAATGGCCCAATTTATTTTATTAGTCAAAAACAGTCTAATTTTGCAATTTCATATGATTTGTCCTATGAACATATTTGCTTGCCCTCTTGGAAGGAATCTACCTTCAGTTTATGTTTTTCCATCTCTTACTTTCTTCTCCCCCATACCCTTTTTGTATGTACCCCTATCTGACTCCATTTATGACCTGTGCTATCCTCAGTCTTTTGTTTATTGCTGTTCAAGTCCTTTTGCTATTTCCCAAAATTTTCTGATCACATAGTAGGTATCCAGTAGGGTTCTTGGAGTATTTACTATTTTTCTTTAACCTAGTAAAAGTTATGTCAAAGTTGATACATTCTATTTTGCCCTTTCTCATGCTTGCTTTATCTTTCTAGGAAGTAGTAACCCAATCATTAATCTCTCCAAAATACATATTTTGAATAAAAGTTATGTAGTACATATTATTTTACTTATTTCTCATGGTGACCCTGTGAGGTAATAATTTTACAATATAATCTTCATTTTACAAGCAAAGACATGGAAGCTCAGAAAGTTCAAGTCGCATGCTTAGTGAGTGATTAAAACTGGAATTTTGGAGTTTGTTTGACTTCCTAGCCGTCTGTCTTAAACACCATGCTTTACTACTACTTATAGTTAGCATTGAATCAGGTACTATTTCTGCCTTTCAGGAGCTTCTAGTCTGACACAGGCAGCTATATGGGCAGCTCAGTATATAGGGTACAGTGGGAACTCAGAGAAGAGTAATACTTTCTGGATAAATAGAAACAGCTTCATAGAGCCCATGAATGCGTCCATTAAATCCTGAAAGATAGGTTGTATTTACCACACAAATGAGGGATAGAAGAATATTTCAGATAAAAGTAGTAAAATAAAGGCACAGAGCTGAAATAGCTTAGTGCGTATAGTTCAGTGTTACTAAAGCATGGAGGGTGATTGTGGGCACAGCAGTTGGTAAAATTGCAGTGATCAGAGACACCAAATTATTTTTATCTTCTGAGAAGTTTGAGTTTTATCATGGGAACAACAGCAGGCCTTTAATCAGTGGGATAATAAATAAGATCAGTGTTATGTTATAGAAAGATAATCAGGGGAAAAAAATATTTGGGTGGCAGAAGGAATTAGTCTTGAAAAGTAGTTCTAGGGCCAGAGATGAATGTGGAGACATTTTTCAATACTGACAAAAAATGTTGAAGTCCTAAATTGAAGTTGTAACAATGTGTTTAGAAGAGAAGAGACAAAGAGAGCCATTAAGAAAATATGAAAAATATCAGTAGTATGAAAACCATAGGTGGTGAAGGTAAAGGGCCTTTCTGACTTGGATTTTGGGGGGCTGTTGATAGCATTCACCAAGATGAGGAATGTAAAAGAAAGGCAAAGTTTTGTTTGGCTGAGTAATTAGATGAACTACTGCAAAGAGAACAGATGTAGTAAGGAACAGATTTAGTTTAAACTACCTTGTTAGTGATCCATTGCTGTATAATAAATTATCCCCACACAGTAAATCTACATTATCCAACATGATGACCACAAGACACTTGTGGCTATTTAAATTTAAGTTAGTTTAAATTAGTTAAATAAAATGAAAATTTAGTTCCTCAGTCACACTAAACCACATTTCAGTACTAAATGTAAACCATAGTAGCAGCAAAACTAATCACACGCAGCCCTGGCTAACCCACGTATTAGACACTGGGCATAGAATAACAATCACTGCGAAAGTTCTTTTAGTGCCGACACTAATGAGATAACATTTATTATCTCATAGTTTAATGTGATCAGGTATCTTGGAGCATCTTTGCTGGGTGGTTCTGGTTTAAGGTCTCCTATGAGTTTGCAGTTGAGATGTCTGCTACTGAAGCAAGGACTTTGGTCTTCTGAAGGCTTGTCTAGAGCTGGTGGCTCCACTTGTAGGCTGACTCATTCACCTGCTGGGCAAGTGAGTGGTGGTTGTTGGTAGGAGACCTTGGCTTCTCACCAGGTGGACTGCTCCTTAGGGATGATGAAGGCAACTGACTTCACCCAGAGCAAGTGATCATAGAGAACAAGTTGGAAGCTATAATAGCTTTTATGACCTGACCTCAGAAGTCACACTGTCATTTTTTTAATCTGTTAGTTACACAGATCAACTCCAGTCTGTGTGGGTGGGAACTATACAAGAGCATGAATTCCAGGAGGCAAGATTCATTAGGGTTTATTTTAGAGGCTGTTCACCATTGGAACCAATGGAAAATCCAAGTGCAAATGTCTCATAGGTGACTAGATGCATAGAAGTGAGGTCTTAGCTATTGTTGTTGTGTTTGTGATAGTAGTTGGAGTGATTTGAGTAAGTGCAGTCAACTAGAATGAGATTATACCAGAGCATGGTCATTGTAGTATCTTGGGCCACATGTTTGGAGAAGGAGAGAATGCTCTCAAAGACTATCAAGAAAATAGTTCTGGAGAATCAAGGCATAGAGGAGTAGGAAGAGAGTACATGATAAAGGAAACGTCATGAAAGGATAAAAATTGAAAATAAAATGTGAATAGTAATGCTAAATGATATAAAATAGTCAAGTAAAAATTATGAGTTAGCCTTACAAATATTTATTCAATAACTACACTGAGACCCAGAGAAAGATACATAAATGAATAAGACAAAGTAATAAATAACTTGTAATACAGTCTGAGAAAATATGGTAAGGGACAATTTCTTGGAGGAACTTCCTAGTATCTTAATGTAAAGTCTCTTTAAAAAGTGAGTTGATGTGTGTTTAGGTGTGGGATGTGTTTGTGGTGGTATGTATGGAGGAATCAGGGTGGTGGTGATATAGCTGATAGAATGGACATTTTAGGCAGAAAGAATGGATTGTGATTTGTGGGATATTATTTGAACATGAAGTTTGTGGAGAGAAAGTAATTAGAAAGAGACTGGAAGGCATATTCAAATGGTATTGAATGCATGTTAAGGATCTTGGCTTTGTCTTGTGAGCTATTATATCCCAAACTTAAGTTATTAAGATACTACCCTAATGATTTGCCATAGTCTTATAATCCTTGAACTATAGGTTGCTTAATGTTTTTCTTTAACATTACTGTTAAAATTGGAATTTGATTTCCAAAAAAAACTATTTCAAAATTTTGAGGTTAGAATCCCAATAACCCTCAAGTATTTGTTGTTGAAAAGATCTGAAGGTCTTTAATGGTCAGGTTTGGTCTACAGTTTAATACTAATAAAAATTAGACATTTTGTTCTAGAAACAACCTAAAGTATAGTCTTTAGAATCTGCTTCTAAATGTGTAAGTTATTTATTAGCTGATGTTCATGAAGTGGAAAGGGATTCTTCATCTACTTTTTTGGCTACTATACGCAATTGCTGTTGCCTTGCAGTTTGGAAAATTTCTTGTTAAAATTATTAAATCTTTTAGCCATCTTTTATAATATTTAAATTTTTTAAGTGGTTTTTCAGAGGAGTGCTTAAATTTTTTTTTAAGATTTATTTATTCATGCATACAAGAATTGGGGTACAGGCCAGATGCACGGGAGAGTGAGAGGATTCACCAAAGACAGAGCGGGGAACAGAACAGGCAGACTGACTGAAATACACTGCTGAGGGGAGCAGCGGGTGAGACAGGAGAGGTCTGCCGCACCATGTGGGATTCTTCCTGGCCGGCTGGGAATCGAACCCGTGCTGCGCTGCAGAGGCTGCGGATAGCTTCACAGCACTACACTCAACCACCTGTGCCACCAGGGGAGGCCCTTAAGTAGTCCTTTTAAAGGAGAGTCCAACTCATATCTCATAGTTTTAATTTGCAGTTTTTTTGTTCACTTTGTTTTTTACATGGAATACTTAAATTTGTCGTGATAAATTTAGGTTGTTCACATGAAGAGATAATATTTGTCAAGATGTGCATAATTATGCAAAGCTTGCCTCCGTTGTATATATGATCTCACAGTGATTTCTTCCAGAAATATTTGAAATTCTCCTTGTAGCTCAAGTAGGTGTGTGAAGACTTTTCCATTCTTTCTGCCAAACTCTATATGCGCTAATTTTGAAGTTGATAGGGAGTACTTTTATAAGATTTTTAATGAATGGTTTTGAGCTGTAATGTCTGGAAAAAGCCATGCAAATGACAGTGTTAGTGATGCTGTAAAGGTGGGAAGAAACAGTATCATTCTAATGTTAAAATAGAAGTTTTGGAGTGCAGGATAGCAGGGTAACTTTCAGGAACTGCTGAATGGAATGTGGTATAGGTGGGTAGTCATTTAGGAATTTATGGAGTCCAGTAAGATCAAGAGAAGCTAAACATAATCACATCTTGAAAGATGTGTCCACTGTATTTAGGAAGAAGAGAGAGAAAAAGCAGCAGGTTCCCTTAGCTGACTCAGAGTAATGGATTCACTCTGCTCCCTATACAGAGTGTGCTTTTTATCCACAGTGGTTTTTATGTGCTTGTGTCTAGTAGACTGCTTTGTAGGATGTCTGAATACTTCTGCCTCTTCCATTCGAACTGTGTAATCCTAACGTGTTGTAATTGCATTGGAATTAGATAGTTTAGTTAAATATTATGAAAACCCATGAAAGATGAGCACAAAAAAGGAAGTTATTTTTATGAAACTGAGTTGTGTATCCTTTCGAAATACAAGTAGAGACTTGTCACTAAAGAAATTACTGTCAAATTAGATGTGGATGAAAAACAACTATTAGCTGTTAGGGAAGAGCAGTCTAGTGAGTGCCTTTAGTCTTGCACTGTAAGGAAACTGAAACTGGAAATAAATCATAACTGCTACATTTACACAAAAAAAGGTAATAGGACACTTCAATGATGGACACATCCTTACTTAAAGAGAAGGCCTTGATTCTACATTTAAAGATTGGCCAATAAATGTACACTTACATAAATTGAAATGAAGTTTAAAGTAACATGATGGGTTTTTTTCCCAAAACTGTTTTCTTATTTTAACTGTGCTTTTCCATTAAATGATCAATTACTGGTTCAATGAATTGAATGACGGCAGTTTTTACTATGACGACTCTAGGGCCATCATGACTAAGGAAACTGGAAGAGAAGGAAACATGAAATGCCTCTTTTTCCAGCCTGCTCTGATAACCCTGTGATGGGGGGGGGATTCTTAAGTAATGTTACTTAAGAAAAGCATCAAGTAACTAATAGCTCAGGGATTTTGTGACTGTGGCAAATCGTTAAGGTAGTGTTTAAGTATGGGAAACAATAGCCTTATGGGTAGAGGCGTATCCTAACTCATATTTAAGGCCACTCATAGCTTGGCCTTTGCCTAACTTTTCCAGCCTCCTGTCTAACCACTTTCTATTATCACAGATCTTTTGTTGATCAACCGAGGGACTGCCTCTCCTCAAGGACTGAGCCCAGACCTGATCCGGAGATTAATAGAGAGGGAATTTGACTGCTCTGAGGACAATGCTTGGATGGAGGAATCGTGGAACTAATTTTTCCAGTTTTATTGAGCTTGTCTGTCTAACTCACTTTTGAGTTTCCAGTACCTGGAAGATAGTAGACAGTCAATAAATATTTGAATAGATGAATGAATGAACAAATAACCCCCCCAGAAGTTATAACGCCATAGCATAAGGCTTAATATTTTCGGGTACCAAGCAAAACAATTTTGAAAAATCTTTGAGGCCACGCCTTGCTGTGTTGGAAACTTCATCTTTTTCTTTTCTTTTTATAATTGCAGTTAAATGAATACTTGATAGTAGGGAGGGAGGATTGTGGTAAAGCAGTTTTTCTTATCCTCTGCCCCCGAACATATAAATTGTTTTAAACTTTATAGAAAATAATTTAACAGTATAACTCAAAGGTCTAAGAAATATTTAAGCCTTTTTAATTAAGTAATGCCAATTTTGGTATATAGCTCAAGACATGAAAGAAGTAAAGATGTAGTTGTCAATTTTTATACAAAGATATCACCCACACCATCATGTGTAGTAGGCGCAGCCAATCTAATCCTGCTGCCTTTAGGAGGTAAACTTAGAAGTTGTGATGACAAGAAACTCCCTGGGGAGGCTGATGTTGATAAATTTCTGTATGACCATTTAATAAAATGCGATATAAACATTAAAGACATTTTCAAATAAGCTGTAATGGGGAGGTGGTGTTGGTATGTGAGTAGATAAAACTTCAAATATAATATCCATTATGTTTACAAAAACATACATGTAATGCATTAAGAAAGAGACTTCTGTGACTTGTACTCATTTTATTTTAGACATGTAATTTTAAAAGTATTTCTGAATTGTGAGATTATGGTGATTCTTTGTGTCAATGTATCTGTATTTTTAGCCTTTCAGTAATGAATATGTGTTACTTTGGATTTTAAGTGAAAAGTAGTTTTATTTATATACTTGTTTGATTTCTTATTCTTTTTTATTTTAATGAAAAATTATGGTGATTCAATAGATGATGAGAGGGAGGGAAGTAATTCTTGAGACTAGGAATACAGTTGGGAGGCTTGTGGAGATAGGGGTGTAATGATAGATTGGAGACAGCTACAGTGGCCAGTAAGAGAGGAATAAAAGAAAATGAGGGATTTTAACATGACTCCCATGTTTCTGGATATTTAAGGTAAATATAAAGAATTTGAGATGAAAACATGACTTTTCAAAAAAAGTTTTCTTGTTTGAGAATATTTAAATTTAGTGAGGTCATTAGGTTCAGCTTCCTGGGTTTTCTGTGTGTGTGTACTTTAATTCCTTAAGTCTTCTGTTGTAGATCTTATTTTCAATTTGTTAAGGTGAAAGAGAACACACAGGTGGTGTGATTGTGAAGGTAACTTGTTTCTGACATCTGTCACTCTGGATTGCCAGCCAGTGAATTGGTTATCTTGATAAGTATTAGTAGGGAAAGAAAATTTTTAGGCCAAATTATAGAAATTACATGTACCCCTGGTAGCGCTTCCAACAACAACAAAAATAGCAGGAAGAAAGATCCTGCCAATTATTTCTCTGTCGCTAGATTCTGGAGAAAGGGTCAGTTAAAAACAAGGGGGGGGGGCATTGTATGGGGACTATAACCAAGATGAAAATGCATACATTGTGCAAAAATGAAAAGTGATGTAAAAAATATATAAAATTAAAAAATAATAATAATAAAAGAAAAAATACTACTCAATCATAAAAAAGAAAACAATACTAAGGGGATTTTTTTCTTGAGGAAACAAAATTAAATTTAAATGTATCTGGTTTGAAGGAGTTACATTAAATTTATTTTTGACCTTTTTCATGATGCTGTGGGTGGTAATTCAAGTGAGGACTCTGTTCTTGCATGTCAAATACATTTCTCCGTAAAAGTATTATCTGACCTCTTCCTTTTTCTGGCGTGAGCAGCAGGTAAATTAACATGACCACAGTGACCACAACACCTTGACTGTTTCCTCATTCTAAATGTACCATCTTCCCTTCCCCCGGGTCACACAATAGCATATTCTATAGGTGGATAGGAATGAAAAGAATAGAAATATATTTAACCAGTCACTGCAGTTAAGAAGCTTAATGTTTCTAACAGTTTTATTGCACCTGATTTTTCTGGTGGTTACACAAGTAGGGATCACATAGCATGGGAAGAAAGGAGTATTGATTGATTTGTAGTTTGGCTCTTCATGTCGTAAAACTGTTTTTTTTTTTTCCTTTTATATATTTTTTTACATAGTTTTTCATTTTTATACAATGTATGCATTTTCATTTTTAAAACTGTTTTAATATGTGAATAGTTTTGAAACTATCCCTATAATTTTTTTTGGGGGGGGGAAGGAAATATGTTAATGGGATTTTTTCCTAAGGTATACAGAACACACACACACAAAATTTCTGTTGTTTTAGAGCACATTTTTAAATGATAAAGACCCAAAGATTTCATTATAGAACAGCGAGGAAAACTTATTTGAAATTTTAAATAGTATTTTACTTGAGTAACCTTTTTATTAAAAGGAATCAGCATTTGTTTATTACCCGGTATATTCTAAATACTGGGCTGTATCACTTATCTCATTTAATCCTCACAACATTCCTGTAAAGCAAGTACTTAGTTTAATCATTTGAGAAGAAATTGAGGTTCATTGAAGTTCATTAATCTGCTCAGTGTCACATTGAGTCACTGTGGCAGGTTTTAACTTCATTCTGACCAATACCAAAACCCATATTTTTTCTATGTATGTTTCCCTTATAAAAAATATCCCTTATAGGGACCAGGAAAAAGACTAATTATAATAAAGTAAAAATGAAAAAGCAACTATAAACCAGAGACACACTGGGGCAGTGGCAGGGGCGGGGGTGGGGGGAGAAGGGGGTAGAATCAAAACAAGGAGGGTGGGAATCGTATGGGGACTATATCCAAGATGAAAATGCATACATTGTGCAAAAATGAAAAATGATGTAAAAATACATAAAATTAAAAACTTAAAATTAGAAAAGAAGATACTATACAATATTTGTACAAAAAAAAAGAAAGTAATTTGGGAGGAATTACTTTGAGAATATGTTAATATTCTATTCTTCATTAAACTTTTACCCATGTAGTTAAAAAAAAACCCTTATAAATAAACATCATCTGGCCGTTAAATTATTATTATTTGCCAGCATATAGTGCCAGTGGTCATTATTTAGCTGCTGAAAAAGTAGGTGATTGCACACTTAATTAAGTTGTGTGATAACCAGATCTGCATAACATGGTAAGCTCAGTAGTATACACTCAAATCTTTGGTTTTTAGTGAAAGCTTCTAATAAACTTGTTGATAAGTTTTAGAGAGCTATAAGTCAATGAACTGGTGGTATAAACCATTTAGGCATTACTTTTGTCATTTCGTATAGATTAATTAGTGATACAGTTTAAGCTAAATTAGTATTCTGGAGGTACGTGTTTCTTTTTTTTCTTTTCTTTTTTTGTGGGACCCTCGCCGTTGGCCAGGGAACAAACCTGGGCTGCGAGGCTGGGCGCTGCAGAGGCTGCGGGCAGCCTCGCAGCCCAGCGCTCAACCGCTGCGCCACCAGGGGAGGCCCGTGTTTCATTTTTTTAAGCAAATTAATTCTAAATATATAAAAGAAAAAAGGCTGTGCTTTTCTTAGTGTTGGTAGGTAGAAGCCCCAATTAGATACAACAGATAATTTTTAAATTTTCTTTTTTGTCTTATTTTACTTTGTTGTAAAATACTACAAGTATAAGGCAAAAAAGAAATCATATAATAGCATGATATATGAAGCCATCCACATATTACCTAACATTGTCTTTGTTTGACGGAAAGGAAAAAAGAAAAATTACAGATAAAGTCAAAGCTCTCCAACATACTTACCGTTGATCCTATTCTTTTTTTTCCCTTTCCAGAAGTAAACACTATGTATATATGGTAAAATTGGTATTCATTGCTACCATGCATGTTTTTATCCTGTTGCCACATAGTTATATATCTTCAAACATAGAGTTGCGGCATAGTCTTGCAGATTTTTGACTCTAAAAATTGAATTCATATCCTATGTATTCTGCAGCTGGTGTTTTTTAATTAATAAAATATTATCAATATAGTGTGAGATAAGGATTGAGTTTTGTTTTTTCTCATGAGTAACCAGTTGTTTTGCCCCGTTGGTTGTGCAGTCTATCTCTTTTTCCCTGATTTGCTCTGCCACCTTTGTCATATATTTTGGGGATTTGTTTCTTAGCATTTTGTTCTGTTTCCTTGGCTATTTGACTTTTCTTTTGCATTTGTAAAAGGGCAGGTTTATTAAGGAAAAAGACAACTGGACAGAAAGTGCATTTTGAAAGGGGCAGGTTTATTCAGAAAAAGGATTGCCTGCAAAGGCGGAGAAGTGCTACCTATTTGACTTGTTCTATACCAACACCAGACTCAGTTGCTTTAGCTTTTGTAAACAAGTGAAACCATCTATTTTTCTTTTTCTTCTGGCTTATTTCACTAAGCATAATTCCTGCCAGCTCCATCCATGTTACTGTGAATGGCATGAGTTTATCTTTTTTGATTGCTGAATAGTATTCCAATATATTACAATAGTACAATATTACAATATATACTATTGTATATATATATATACTATATATATATAGTTGCCACATTGTGCAAAAATGAAAAATGATGTAAATGTATATATATATATATACAATAGTATATATTGTAATTGCATTGAAAATTTAGTATGTGGAAAATGGACATCTTTATTATATTGTCTAGCTGTATAAATATGATCACGAGATTCCTTTAGAACTATGAGGACTTCTCTTATGTTAATAATTTTTTCCATAGAGACCTCAAAACACTTCAAGTGTACTCCTAGATACTTTATGATTTTCACTGCTATTATGAATGATTGTTTGGTTTACTCCTTCTCTCCCCGCTCCTTCCTTTGTTCTCCCTTCCAATACTATTTTCTTCCTTTCTTCTTCCTTTCTTTTATTTCCCTTCCTTCCCCTTCCCTATCTCCTTTCTTCTGTCCTTTCTTCCCTTCCTTATCACCTAATATTTCAATTTTCTGTTGCTTGACGAATGTTCTATTAAGGAGGTATGTATTGAGGACAGCGTATGGCAGTCAGAATTGCTGGAAATGAGACCTAGCTTTGTCCTTTGACAATGACGTAATAATTAGGTAGACTGTTTTTTGAGTCTAATTCTACTTATATAGTAGAATAATATATTTTGATAGGTAGAAAAATATTTTATGGCTCTCATAGGTAGATTTTCCCCCCCTAATTAAACATTCGTTGCAAAAAAGTTATGTCTGGGGTGGAGGAGAGCCCCATTTCCAAAAAAAAACAGACTATAGTATTGATTTTAATCAATACTAGAAAAATCCTTTGAGTACTTAAGCATATTTAGACTTTTTAAAATGATGCCTATCCCCTATCTCCCCAAGGGGGATATGAAGAGGTTTATAATAGACACACACACACACACCCTTTAAGGTGTTAAAATAAAAATAGAAAATTTATTAAGTGAGGTAAATGCAAATATGACTTGTGATTAAGCCTCTCTGTTTTCAGGATGCTATGACAGGAAGAGAAAAATGATTTGTTTCTATTTGTGGGTATAGTTCCTCTTGTAACAAAAGAGTCAAACTTTCATTATTGGCCATTAAATTCATGAAAACTATTGTCCACATACAACAGTTTCATGACAAGTCATGAGCAATTTTTTAATGTCTTTCCTAATGACCTTTAGTCAAAAACTGAGAGAATGACAAAGCATAGTTCACCAGAACTGTTTTTTTGAGTAGACTGACCTACTTAGATGTTTTATAATCTAATGTGTAAAGCACTAACTTGAATTATAATCGAGAGAAGTGGTACTCGACATTTTTGTGTTACCTTCATACTTTTGAATATTGGAATTTTTGGTGCACCCTTAAAATTTTCAAGAGAATGCTAGATAAGTAGTCGTAACTACAAGGTAACCACTAAGACAGTAGAAATGCTTTTATAAATTATGAAAGAGGGCCTCCCCTGGTGGCGCAGTGATTGAGGACTGGGCTGTGAAACTGTCCGCAGCCTCTGCAGTGCCGGTTTGATCCCCGGCTACTGGGCGAGGGTCCCACGTGGCACGACAGATCTCTTCTGTTGCACCCGCTGCTCCCCTCAGCAGTGTATTTCGTCAGCCTGCCTGTTCTGTTCCCTGCTCTGGCTCTGGTGAATTCTCTCACCTTCCCGCACTTCTGACTGTACCTGGTGCTTATATAAATAAATAAATCTTTTAAAATAAATTACGAAGGAATCCATGGCCATCTCTCAATTTAACCAGCGCTGTTAACACTACAATCTGTGTTTCAGTAGGACTGTTTATTGCTCTGATACGCTCTGATAATATTTTCTTCTGTATTCAAGGAGCAGAGTTCTTTTATATTCTAAGAGATACACACCTTTAACATTGACTTGATATTTAATACTTCAGATTTGAAGTTATTTGTGATTTACTGTATCCTGTGTCATGTACTGGTCCAGTTCTTTCCAACAGACCTTTTTAAACATTGTGTTATTAAGTGATTTTACTTTACAGGGTTCAGGTCTATTCTCAGACATCTGATAACTCTAGACAAAGGACCAATGGAAAGTAGAAGGGTCTTTTCTTGGCTGCCTTCTTGTATTTGAAAGATTTATTTATGGAAAACTAAAGTTTGGTTTTTAGAGCTAGAAAAGGTGGCCCATTTTTGTGGGATTTTCCCCCACTAAATTTTCCAACTTTTTATAGAAAGCAGGCAGAATTTGCAGTCAGATGGATTAGTTCAGATCCGCTCTCTACCATTTGTTAACTAAGTCACCTTGAGAAAATTTCTTAGCCTCTTTAACTTAAAATTTCTTAGCCTCTTTAGCTTTTGTTTTGCTGATCTGTACATACACTATGATATTTGCTTCAAGGAATGTTGAACAATACTTTGAAAAGAATTATTTTATTACAGTGGGTTGATCATTTTTGTTTAAGGGTAATCTAACTGAGGTACCTACTTTGAGAATTAAAAAAAAAAATAAAGGCTATTGAGCTGAATCTCCCCTCTAGCATTTTTTTTTTCAGCCATAGAAGATGGTATAGAGTGACAAGTTCCTTCCCTTCTCCCAAATTGCCTAATTTGATTCACCAGCAGTAGCCCCCATGTACTGTTTTATAACTTTGAAATTTTCATCTGGCTATATACTTTTAAAATTTCCTATTTCTCTGTGAGTGCTTATGTTCAGTGACTGTACAATAACCACTTTGTATAGCGTATTAATAGCTTATTAATTTAACTAGTAGAATGGTGATGGACAGTAGAATTTTAGATGTTTTCTCTCTTTTATACTTCTTTTCCATATTATTTTCAATGAACATTTTTAAAAATTATGCTGGAAATAAAACAAAATTTGAGAAAAAAATTGTTTTGAAATATGTTATTTCTTACGTATGCCCCAGGTTAAAGGTCTGTCTTCTATTGTGCCTTTCTTTAAATATCATCTAGTGGCTCTCATGAAATGACTCCTGTGTCCTCCTGTGATCGTTTTACAGTGTCACCCTTGCTCAGTGAGGAGCCATGCTATGCCTTTTAGATATCCCTTTTCTCATAAAAATGAATTGCATAGTTAGAATTGTTTTAACTCTCCCTGGCAGTTCTGCAATTTTGACATTGCTTGGATATTTTATTGTTGGGCAGAGAATATTCACTCCTTTTGAGGTAATCACCTGTAAAGAGTACAGAGTTACTTCTTGAGATAAAGTTGCATTATTATGTATAGCCAAGTATCTGTGAAAGTTATGATAATTGATATAAAGAGAGTCTTAGAGCTACTGAACATTTTCTGCTCAGCTCCAGAGGTTAACAAAGCTCAGACTGTTGATTCTTGATTATACTCTTGATTATATACAACATAGCAGAAATTGCCTTCCAGTTAGAAAATTAACCTTATGAATTGTGGGTAAAAAGTGGATTTTCTTAAAATGCATTTCTCTTTGAATAGTGAAGAATTTATATAATGGTTTCAGAAGAATATGCTTTTGTGAATAACTTGTAACATTGAGTCTTACAAGTAAGTATTCAAATTACTAACATATCTCTATTAAATTGATTCTACCACATAATATACAGATATGCTGGACTTTGAAATTTCAGAATTTTTTTTGATATCAGCTCTTTAGTTTTGAAGGGCACACTAATAATTTGCTTTTACCCACTAAATCTTTTCCAGACTTGTGAATGAAATGCGGGAAATTAGTATTTCAGTTTACTCTCCTAACAAAGATTTAAAAATTGAGAAAATAAGGAACTTAAGAGCTAACTTAAATATCTTAAAAAGCTAAATTCAAGTAAGCGTGCTCAAAATGGTCCTCTCCATTCAGGCCTCTGATGCCCTCATAGTTAGCCACTCTATTTCTCAAATTATAAGCAAAGCTAGTTTTCTCATCATGAAAACTGTGAACATTCATTAACAACTGGTTTTATTTTGAGACTTACACAACAAACACCAAAGACTGAATTGTTGCTGTAATCCATGGGAGTTTTGAGATTGACGTCAAAACACCAATACAGCTGTATAAGCAGTGTAAATGGTATTTTTAAAGTCCCTGTTAGATCATCTTTTGACCCTTCCTTTTATCTTCATCCTTTCTCTTCCACTAAATAGGGGGGAAAAGCTATATAATTTTCTACCAAAGCTGTAATGATATACTTTAAAATAATATCCATATAATCCTTCTCTTGATTACCTTCCTCTGTGTCTACTTTTCCTATAGTACTCTATAGGAAATTGGACTTCATTTTTTAATTGGGTAGTAGTGGGAAAGAGTGAGATTTTTTAATTGGGTAGTAGTGGGAAAGAGAGTGGGAAAGAGAGTAGTGGGAAAGAGAGTGTTTTTAAGAATTACGTTTTTAGAACTGGGTTAGATTTATAGAAAAATTGAAAAGCTGGTATAGAGGGAACATGTACTCCCCATTCACGTCCAGATTCCTTATTGGCATATTACATTAGTGTGGTACATTTGTTAAAATCAGTGGAGTTTTAATGCGCTATTACTATTATTATTATTTTTAAAGATTTTTTTTTTTATTCATGCATACAAGAACCGAGGTACAGGCCAGATGTGTGGGAGGGTGCGAGGATTCACCAGAGACAGAGCAGGGTGCAAAACAGGCAGAGTGACTGAAATACACTGCTGAGGGGAGCAGCAGGCGAGACAGGAGAGGTCTGCTGTGCCATGTGGGAGTCTCGCCGGCTGGCTGGCATCGAACCCACACTGCAGAGGCTGCGGACAGCCCCACAATGCTGCGCTCAACTGCCTGTACCACCAGGGGAGGCCCTTGATGCATTATTAGCTGAAGTCCAAAGTTTATTTGATTTCCTTGGGGTGTGTGTGTGTGTGTGTGTGTGCGCGCGCGCACGCACGCGCGTGCACCCATGAGTAACCCCTTACCTTTTATGTAATGTTCTTTTTCTATTCCAGAATCCAGTCAAGGACACAACAGTACATTTAGTTGTCATGTTTTCTTAGGCTCCTCTTGGCCGTGACAGTTTCTCAGACTTGCCTTGCTTTTCATGATCTTCACAGTTTTGAAGATTTTTCGTCTGATGTTTTGTAGGAGGTCTGATATTGTTGTCACGATTAGATTGGAGCTTATGTGTTGTTGGAAGGAAGATCACCATTTTAAATTGCGTTTTCACCATATCAAGTGTACATAATATGAAAATAATTTTGTTGCTGGTGACCGTGATCACTTGGCCAAAGTAGTGTTTGTCAGATTTCTTTACTATAGAGTGTTAGAATATTCTGGTATGAATATTCTAGTTAGGTGAATAGCTCTTATAATTGGTTGGACTTTACCAAATTATATTGATAAATTGCTCACTGAAATGTTATTTTTACAAATAAATAAATAATACACTCAGCTAAAAGCAAAAGTTTTGCATGTTCAGCCTTTCACGTTTTATTTATTTTTTATTGAAGTAACATTGCATTATAACATAAGTTTTATGGGTACATCATTAAAATTCAACATGTATATACTACATTAAATTTACCATTAAAAATCCAATTCTGTCCTTCACCAAACAGTTGTCTCCTTTTACTTACTCCCTTCCCTGCTTCACTTTTGGTAATATTATTAATTGGTCTTCAGGTTTTAATTTTGAAATAAAGGTTAATTTCCCTATGGAATGCTAGAGCTTTTGTGTTTCTTTAAAGCAACAACTTAGGTTTTAATAAATTTTTTTAAGTTTTAATATTTTAAGTAGGAAGTTAGAGAAATTGGTCAGTGTATCAGCTGTTTAAAATCTGGACTTAACTCTCTTCCTTTTATCTTTTAAAAAACTACAACTTTTTTAATTTGTATTTTAAAAGACAAATTTAAAAGACAATTAACAACTAAAATTGCCCAGTTAAAAAATGGGCAAAGAACCTCAATATACACTTCTTTAAAGAAGACATTCCGATGGCCTATAAACAGATGAAAAAAGGTTCAAAATCACTTATTATGAGAACTGCAAATTAAAACCACACTGAGATAGCATCTCACCCCTGTGAGAATGGCCTTAAAAAAAGAACAGAATTAACAAATATTGGTGAAATTGTGGTGGAAAAAGAACTCTCATTCACAGTTGATGGGAATGCAAGCTGGACTAGCCCTTGTGGAAAATGGTGTGGAGATGTGTCAAGAAAATAAAAATGGAAATCCCATTTGACCCAGCAATACCGCTACTAGGTGTCTATCCAGACAAGTAAAGATCTAGCTACACCTATGTTCATAGCAGTACTGTTTACAATTGTTAAGTCATGGAACCATCCCAAGTGCCCTTCAACAGATGAATGGATAGAGAAACTATGGCACATATATTCAGTGGAATATTATACAGCTGTGATGAAAGATGAAGAGGTGGCTTTTGGCACCTGGAGGTGATTATCTTGAATAAAATCAGCCAAAAAGTGAAAGACGGATTTTGGATGGCTTCACTCAATTGCAGAATAGAAATAACCCCCCAAAACAATTACATGAAAGCAATAGAAGAAATGAAACTTGAACTTGGTAAAAAAAAAAAGAATATAATAGTTACCAGGGTGAATAGAGGAAAAGGTGAGGGGATAGGGCATGGAGGCAGACAGGGTATGGGCACGGGTGGTTTTGTGGAGGATTAAAAAAATACAGTTGACACATAATAAAGTTTACTTAAAGTATATACTTTGATGAACTTTGGCAAAAGTATATAGTGTTAAATTACTGCCATAATTAAGATGTACATTTCCATCACCCCAAAAAGTTCATTTAGTCCCCTACATCAATTATCTGATTTCTGTCAAAAATACTGCATTTTTTAGAAGTTCATCTAAATAATATCATTGTCTGTTATCTGTGTCTGTTACTGCAGTGTTTTTTTTTTTTTTATGTATCCAAGTTGTTGCATCTTGTAATAGTTGCACTGTTTTTCTTTCTGTATAGTATTCCATTGTGTGATTACAATATAAGCTTCTTTATAAACATGTTGACCTGTTGGTAGACATTTGGATTAGTTTCAGTAGTGGCTATTTTGAATAAACCTGAGCATTTGCATTTGAGTTTTTGTGTGATACATGCATTTTCACTTAACTATGGTAAGCACCTTGGGGGAGGATTGCTGATTTATATATATTTAACTCAATAACAAACTGTCAAACTATTTTTCAAACTATCATTTTACATTCTCTGCAGCAACGCATAAGTTTCAGTTGCTCCATGTACACGCCAGCACTTGGTATTATCAGTCATTAATTTTAGTCATTTTTGTGATGACCATTTCATTGTATTTTTTCTTCATATTTCTCTAATGACACTAAGTATTTAGTGTGCTCTTTGCCATTTGTTTTTCACCAGTGAAGTATTATGGGCCTGGAATTTTCTTTAGGGGAGTATTTTTAACCAATAGTTGAAATCACTGTTTCATAAAGGCATCTAGTATTCTGACTTCAAACATCATATACTAATTACTAAATAGTCTTCTTATTTTAGAATAATGTTAGACTTTAGAAAAGTTGCAAAGTTAATCTAGAAAGTTCTCAGATAACTCCCACCCAATTTTCTTCATTAACATCTTACTTTACTATGGTATATCTCTCAAAACTAAGAAACTGACATTGGTAAATTACTATTAACTAAACTACAGACTTTCTTTGGTTCTCACCAGCTTTTCCATTAATTGTCTCTTTTTGTTCCATGATCGAGTTCAGGACACCACATTGCATTTAGTTTTCAAGTTTCTGTACTGTCTTCCAGTTTGTGGCAGTTTCTTAGTCTTTTTTTTTTTTTTTTTTTTTTAGATTTATTTATTTATGCATACAAGAGCTGGGATATAGGCCAGAGATGGGGTGGGTGAGAGGATTTACCAGAGACAGAGCAGGGAACAGAACAGGCAGACTGAATGAAATACACCGCTGAGGGGAGCAGCGGGCAAGGCAGGAGAGGTCTTCTGCACCATGTGGGTTTCTCCCTGGCCGGCCGGGCATCAAACTGGTGCTGCAGTGGCTGTGGATTGCTTCATAGCGCAGTGCTTAACCCCCGGCTCCACCGGGGATGCCCCAGTTTCTAAGTCTTTTTTTTTTTTTCCCCATGACCTTAAGGAGTCTTGAGTACTGGCCAGCTGGCCAGGTATTTTTTAAAATGTCCTCCTGTCTGGATTTGCTGCTATTTCTTATCAATTGTCTGGAGTGATGCAATTTTAGAAAGAATGCCATAAAGGAGAAATCCCCTTTTAATCTTATGAGTGATATATATATATATATATATATATATATATATATATAATATATATTATATAATATATATAAATGTTCACATGACATCCCTATGATAATCACTATAAATCTGGGCTAGAGTAGTAATTGCCAGATTTTTCTACTCAAAAGTTACTCTCTTCCTCTTTCCACACTCTGTTCTTTAGGAGCAAGTCATTCAAGTTCAGTCCACTTGGGTAGGGAGAAGTATCTACATATGATTTGGAATTCTTCTGTACGGAAGATTTATGTCTTCCCCTCCATCTATTTATTTATTCAACTAGATCAGTATGGACTAATGTACATTGGTTTTGTACTTTGAATTCTAACCTAATACTGTATTTTTATTTTGTTGCTTATATTGTCCCAACCTGTTTCTTTTTCTTTTTTTTCTTTTTATTTCTTTTTATTTATACAAGAGCTGGGGTACAGGTCAGAGTCACGGGAGGGTGAGAGTATTCACCAGAGACAGAGCCGGGTAGCAGAACAGTAGATGGACCGAAAGCACTGGTGAGGGGAGCAGCGGGCGAGGCAGGAGAGGCCTGCCTCGCCATGTGGGATTCTCCCTGGCCGGCTGGGAAGCGAACTGGCGCTACAGAGGCTGTGGACAGCTTCACAGCGCTGGGCTCAACCCGCTGCACCACCAGGGAGTCCCCCCAACTTGTTTCTTAAGCACTTCCTTACTTTGTGGTACTATAAGGTATTCCAGGTGCGTCTTATATTTTCTTTCCTCTGGTTATAGAATCTGCCATATTCCCCCATCCTTTTTTAATATTAGGAAATGGTATTTAGAAACCAAAATGTGAACTGCAGATGTGCTATTTGCTATTGCATTGCTTTTAGGCTCAGGACAGAGGAAGGTAATACATGTTTGTATACTAACCCATGTTCTCTATTGATCCATTTGTATATATATTAAGTTAAACATACATTCATTCTGATTTTAAATCAGTACTACGGGTTTCATACTAGTCTTCCTTTCTTGTTTATGTGACTTCCTTATCTGACAGTGAGAAACCTGTATTTATATCCACTTACCTATTAGTTCAACCCCAGCTGAAAAGCTATTTCAGAACTGGTAATGCCTATACCCACAAAAGCAAAATGTTCAGTTAGTGTTGAGTGTTTATTTTTGTCATTAGTCATACACTTTCTGGTCAAAACAATGTTTTCCAAATTAATTAGGCCAGTTCCTTTCTCCCTACCCCTTCAGTGTAGTATATCATAATTTGTAATGCAGTTAGATTAATTTGTCACAGTCTGCATGTCATGTTAGACTCTTGGACATTTTTGGTTGATGATTTTTTGGTGGCTGTTTGGTTATTATTCATTAACGTTTGTTTTTCATAGTGTGTAGATTTGTGAGTTCTAACTATAGTAGAGTCATGGGTCCACCAGCATAGTATTGTACAGAGTAGATTCTGCACTGGAAGTGTTCCCCCGAGTGTCTCCTATGTAGTTAACTACTCTCCCCCTCCCTAATCACTAGTACCTCTGATCTGTTTTAATTTTGCATTTTCCAGTGTTCTATGAATGGAATGATATGAAAGGTTTAGGATTTTGCTTCTGACTTTAACATAGCAAAATGCATTTAAGATTTATCCATATCGTTATGTGAGTTGTTCATTCTTTTAAAATTGTTAAATAGTAATCAATTGTATGGATAAATGATTGTTTATCCATTCCCTTGTTGAGAAGATGGTGGTTTCCAGTTTTTAATAATTATGAGCAAATCTGCTGTAAAAATCCATGGACAGGTTTTTATGTAGACTTATATTTTCAAATCACTTGTGTGAGTTCTGAGTCACATGCTTAGTCGTATCACCAGTCTATTAAGTATTTATAAATTATGAATTCAGTAATTTTGTTCTTTTGTATTGCCCAAGGAAATCATTAAAGTCATTTGTAGTAGTTTAGAAAATCTACAAAATCTACTCATCCAGAGCCTCCCTCGTGGCGCAAGGGGTTAAGCACCGCACTATGAAGCAATCCAAAGCCTCTGCAGCACAAGTTCCATCCCCGACCCGCCAGGGAGCAACCCACATGGCAAAGCAGACCTCTCCTGTCTCCCCCACTGCTCCCCTCAGCAGTGTATTTCAGTTAGTCTGCCTGTTCTATTCCCCACTCTGTCTCTGGTGAATCCTCACACCTGCCCCCAACTTCCCCCTCACCATCTCTGGCCTGTGCCCTAGCTCTTGTATGCATAAATAAATAAACCTTTTTTAAAAAATATACTCATCCATCTATGAATAGATTTTTGGTACTTTTATTGATTTATTGCAAAATGTATTTGCCAAAGTATGGGACCTTGGAACCTTATTCTTTGTATATCACTAACTGTGATTCTGAATTTATAAACAAATTCACATAATCCTGGGCTAATATTTATGTGATTGAAATGTATACTGGGCTTTAAGATTATGTATTTAATGTTTTAGGGGATATATTTCATAAAGCAGTGTATATATATATATCATATATTACTAATATATTGATCCCGCATGTGTGTAAATTGTCAAGTTGGGTGATGCTTCAGAAAAGGAAAGAGGCTAATATATATCTAATATATAGTAATATATCAGTCTTCTCATTATGGCACTGCAATTGTTAGAGAGCAGTGTTTGAGATAAATTATTGTTTTATCAAAATTATGTGATTTCTGAGGATTAGATTGAAAGTGAATGTGTTTCTTCACACTCCCTTATTCTACAGAAAGTGGCAGGGATGCTAGTTAAAAGAGTTTCAGATATAATGCCTGGGGCATAGTTAAAGACCAGGACAAATTTACAGTAATCAAACAGAGAGTAGCAGGAAGAAATTTTAATCTTCCCAGGCTTGGTTACATATTAGTAAGACTTTATTGGGGCAGAAAATATTTTTCCTCCTCCCATTTTATCTGTTGTTCTTCCACCCCCATCTCCTGTCCCAAATTGTCATTTAAGGGGTCACATACCACAAAAGTAGGCTCTTTCTTTGACAAATCCTAATTTATTGTGTTTATTTGGTTTTATTTAGGAAAAGGAGCAGTAGCAACAACAAAATTTTAAGATATTTCAGGAACTCTATTTTTGGTAGACACACTGATGTTTTTCTAAAATTCATTCTTTATTCAGGAATTTCTGGAGAAAATTATGTTTTTGTGGCTCTATAATTGGATCTTTAACAAGCATTCTTAATTTCATGGGAGTTGGTTGGCCTGCGCCCTTAAAAAACTGTCAGCTACATCTTTGCTTTCTTTGTCATTTATGGAGTTTTCCTAGAGCAGTATACATGGTTGCTGTCCTTTGCCTTCCCATTAGCAGCGTTGGGCTTCAGTTGGTGATGGTAGATGATTGGGGGTGGAGAAGAGGTGGGGTTTCTTCATATCATCCCTCTTGTGGTCAGTGAAATCATCCGACAAAATGCCTTTCCAAGGATGTCGAGTGTATGTATAAAGGGAAAGCCTAGGATTGTTAAGGGAGTGGTGTTTGGGTGAGGATTTCATTCTCTGTTTCCTGGAAACAAGCCTTTTGAGCTTTCACTGTCTGCTGATTTGTCCGGTGATCCAGGTAATCTGTAGTAGTCTTTGTTTTCTCTGTGGTGTATGAAATGTAGCAAAATGGTAGAAAAATAGCTTCAGTGAAAGGGATGTACCTTTAACAGAGGAATAAATAAATAAAGGATAAGGATATCTTTACATTGCTCATTTTTTTACAATAGGATTTGAGGTTTTTTCATATTTTAAAAAGTCTAATTTAACCTAAAGGAAGAAAATTTTTAGTTAGTTTTGAAAACCTGTGCTTTAATTGCTTAGCTTGAGAACAAAGGTTTTAACACTCAGCATTGCTGGAATATTTTTTCCAGAAGGATAGGATGAAACATCCTTCTTTTACCTTCTTAGACCTGAATTGCTGTAACGTCTTGAATCTTAGCTGGGGACTTTGATTTATTATTCTGTGAATTGTGATTTAATTATCTGAAGCTTCAGGATGGTTGTTTCCCTTTGATACCCCAGGGTCCTTGGATGGGGAATGCAGGGTGGGTGGGTATTTATCCTATAGTGGGGGAAGGGAATGCTTTTACAAAGTAATCTTCATTATTGCTTTTTCATTTGAAACCAAATTGAAATGAAGTCATTTGGAAAAGGGGGTATCAGAAACACCAAACACTCTTATCAATTTGAATTATTTTATCCTTTGTTTAGTTTCTGGTATTTCTGCTCTTGTCAGCTAAAATGTTGGTTATAAACATGTAGGAGCTGCTGGATTACTATGTGATGGCACTAGGATTGCATTCCGGTTTGTGTGTGTGTGTTTGTGTGTGTGTGTGTGTGTGCACGCGCGTGTATGCTTGCAGTGAGATCTGTGAATACGGAACCAGCAGCATGAGTGTGAAAAGTAGAAGTGGAATAAAATACTGCAGGCATTTTGTTTTCTTCTGAAGGTGTTTTTATGGTGAAATTTATTTCTTGTCTATAGAAAGACCCAGGACCTATAGCTATTCAGTGCTACAGACTTTTCTGTTCATAAGAGGCTGACCAAAAACATTTTAAACATACCCTGAAACTTTCATTAATTTCATTATTTCCATTACAGTGATAAGAGTTACACTGTTTGCCACATTTTGAAGCCTGAATATTAACAACTGCTTATTAGTATTTACTCATTTAGATATACATAAGGTTTATAGTCTAGTAAAGGATATAAAGAACTTGTGCATCTGATTCACTATTTTTGGTGCTAGAATACATTAGTTGGTTATATACTTATGTACTGACATGTAGGTATAAACTACTCCAATAGTCCTCATAACAATCCAGTGACAAAATTACCACCATTCTTCTTTTATAGATGAGGACATAGATATTTCGAGAGCTTACCCCTCAAACTCCAAAAACACTTCGCTGTTTCCATAGCAACAGAGTAAGACAATGCCTTGACATCCAAAAAAGTGATGCTAGTAGCTTTAAAAGGAGGTAGAGACCTTAGTTTTTGCCAAAAACTGATTGGTTAAGTCACTTACTTTAATCTGTGTGAAGATTGAACTAGGTCACCAGAAGTTCAATTCTAACATTATATGATTCTACTCATTGTAAGAGATTTTCATGTTTGGCTTATTGAAGTAAATGTTATTACTTTGAAGTTTTTATTATCAATATATCTAGTTTCCATTCCTGCTTCTTAGAACCTGGTCTGCTTTTCTTGGGGGGTGAGGTGGGGATAATGACACTAATGTTTATCACCACCTAATATATTGCAGTGTGCATTTATTAAGATCATTTTTGTCCCCCCCATTCCCTTCTCCCAAATACATTGCAAGGACCTAGACTACAGAGTGCCTGACATGTAGTATGCAATTATAAATCTATGTATTGAATGAATGAATGAATGAATGAATGGGAAACAGGCTTATCTCATACATTGTCAGACTATGTAAGTATGTTCATGTTTTTTAATCTTCATAAATTCTTTAAGGGCTAAAATTACTCAGTTTACTGTTACAACGATCCTTTAAGAAACTAGTGTGAGAATCTTTAAAAAAGAAAACCTAAATAATGATTATGTTTAGTTAAGTAAACTTAACTTTGCTGGAATTTCAACATACAGAATTATTGATAGTACAGATCTTGATAACCATAGATTTACTCAATATTCTATTTTAAAATGCTTTAAAGTTTTATTAAATGATTCCATATAAGCAAAGAGAAACATGGTAGCAAAGTTCCTTTTTGGCTTAGTTTACAATGGGTAGAAAATATTCAGATCATTGGTCTTATACTTAGAAGATATTTCATAAAATATGGCAGTGTTTATTGATTTTTGATGTGCTTGAATATTAAGCTTTTTGAGATTTTTTAACAGCTTTATTGAAGAATAATTGGTGTGTAATAAACTATATATATAAAGTCTACAGTTTGGTAGATTTTGATATAGGTACACATCTGGGAAACCATCCACCATAATCAGGAGAATAAATATGTCCATTACCCAAAAAGCTTCCTTGTTCCTTCATGTGTTTTGTGGATCTTCCCTTTCATCAATCTTCAGGTACCAACTAATATTAACACTATAGGTTTGTTGCATCTTCTTGCTTTTTTTTATCATTGTAGATTAATTTGTGTTTTCTTGAATTTTATATAATTGGAATCTCATTGTTCTTTTTTTGTTGAACTTCTTTCATTATGCATAATTATTTTAAAAGTTGTCCATGTTCCTGTGTATTGCAAAGTAATATTCTAATTTCAGGACATACTATATATAGTCTGTAAATCCATTCATCCCTTGATGAACATTTGGATTGTTTCAAGTTTTTGAGTATTAAGAATAAATTGCCTCGAGGGGACTCCTTGGTCATCTGGGGGTTAAATCTCATCACTGTCACCACTAAGGCCTGAGTTCTATCCCCTGCCAGGGAGCTAATCCACGTACGGTACAGCAGACCTCTCCTGTCTCGCCCACTGCTCCCTTTGACAGTGTATTTCAGTGAAATCCACCTGTTCTGCTCCCCACTCTGTTTCTGGTGAGTTCTCTCACTCCCCGCACTTCTGGCCTACACCCCAGTTCTATGCAAAAAACAAAAAACAAAAAAAAAAAGAAAGCGCTTTATTCATACATGTCTTTCTAGGGTTGTAGGCTTTCATTTCATTTCTCATTGTTCATTGCTAGGACAATATGTAAAATTTGTAATTTTACAAATTGATGGTTGATTTTGAATCCTGCAACCTCACTTAAACTTACTAATTAGCTCTGATAGCATTTTTGTTGATTGGAATTTTCTTCATAGATCATTATGTAGTCTACGAAGAGACAGTTTTGCTTCTTTCCAACCTGGATGTCTTTTTTGTTTGTTCTTTTTTTTTTTTTTTTTTTTTTTACTTTACTGTATATACTACAATGTGGAGTAGAAGTGGTGTGAGGGGAGGTGGGAAGTGAGATGAGGTGGCTCTGGGGCAGGTGGGAGGAGAGAATTGGAGGTGGAAAATTCAGTTCCTGATCGTGGGGTAGAGGGATCTTTCAGTTTTTTACCATTAAAAGTATGATGCTAGCTGTAGGTTTTTTATGGATATCATTTATCAGATTAGGTTTTTTAGGAATGTTTATTATTATAACACTGGAAATGTAATTGATACCACTACAGACCACAAGTTAAAATTTCTTTATATAGTATGTAGACTCCTGTTGTGCTCACTACCGTTCATCTCTCTAGACATCAGTACTTTCTTCCACCTCAACCCACATGCTTCAGTCATGCTGAACTATTTGCATTTTCTCCAAACACATCAGCATATGCTTCTGCCTTTGCTTAGAATTTGTACTCTTGTCTCTTTTCCTTGGTTGAATTATTAGTTTGTTCAACAGATATTTATTGAACACTTTGAAGAACTGTGCCAGGTCCCAGGTTTACCGGGTACTTACTGGGCTCTCTAATGATTATAGAGCAACATTAAAGACAAAATAATTAAATAATTAGAAATGTGGTAAATGATAGTTTAAAAAAAATGGTAATTATGGGGCACAGTAAAAGGAGGAAAATATTTTAAATTATGGAAGAGAGGTCAAGAAAGGCCTCTCTGAGGTAGCATCCTTGACACAAAGACCTACAGTATACTTACTGAGAAGTTGGGTTAGTGGGGATGGTGCCCTAGATAGAGCACTATGCAAGATACCCATTTTTTTAGGGGAGACTGTTGTGGCTGAAGGATAGTGAGTGAGCCAGGATAATGGTAGAGATTAAGATTAGAATTGTAATAAGAGCTATATTTTATATTTGGTCTTTGCTTGCCATGTTTGGTGTTTTCAGTTTTTTCCTAAATGGAAGAGGAAGGTATTAAAAGAACTTAAGCAGGGGAGGCACATAATATATAAAATTTGTGTTTTGAAATTATATGGCTGCTATCTGGGAAAATGAATTGGATGTTCTATGCAAGACTAGAAGTGGCAAGATCTTTTAAACTATTTGGATAATTTAGGCTTGAGACAAGGTAACTAGCTGTAAGCTAGCAACGCAAAGGTCAGGAATAGACAAATTTGAGATATGCATTGGAGGTAGAATCAGTAGGATACAGTGGGTTTTGATACATATGTACATCTGAGAAATCATCCACTACAATCAAGATAATAAACTCCATGAAAATAGGGAGTTTCATTTATTTTGTGTCTTCAACCTCTGACTGCAGTGCCTGGAATACAGTAAATATCCAATAAACATTGTGAATGGATGGGAGTGAGATGCACTCACTACATGTGGGGACTGAGAGAGAGAATGGTGTCATTAATGACTTCCAGATTTCTGCCTAGATTATTAGCTCAATGGATCGATGTCTATTTATTGAGATGGAGAAGCAGATTTTGAGAGTCAAAGTAAGAATTTAGTTTTGATTTTATCAAATTTGTCCTGTCAGTGGGATATCTAAATGGATCTGCCCAGAAGGCAGTTGGTTGGCGCATATCCTAAACCTAGGAATGTGTCTGCATGCTTTTCCCCCCTTTGATTTTACTTTCTCCTGCTGTTCTGAGTCTTCATAGAATCCTCTCTCTTATTCTATCCACATACCTACCTATTGCTTTCAATGTATAGATTGTATAGATTGATGTACATTTCAGGTCGGTGATTCTTATGTTTAGGGAAATCTGTTTCCTGTTCAAGCTTACAAGACTTCCTTGGTATGGATCCAGAATTTAATAGAGTTGGCAAGTATGTTTTGTAATTAGTGGTTTAAGGTTATAATCATGTCCTTCTTTCATGAATGATGAAATTTCCCCTCTCTATTTTTGCTTTTAGTGTCAAGGGAGGCTAGTGGCATAAAATTACTTTTTTGGTCTCTTCCTTCCTTACCTAGAATTTAATGCATATTTATTGAGGGAATGAGGTGTTTGTAAAAATGTTGCCATGAGGAAGCATACTCAGATGAAACCGATTTCTCCTTAGATGTGTAGCTGGCAAGCTGCCCATATGCAAGTAGATATTAACTCCACCACTTGGGATTTGGAGATGCAGATTCTGTAGGATTGGAAGTTCTTTTGTTAACAGTTTATATTGGCTTACCTTTTCTTTAAACTAAATAAAGAGGAGCCTCCCTGGTGGGCCTCCCTGGTGGCTATTCGCAGCTACTCCAGCACAAGTTTGATCCCTGGCCAGGGAGCTACCCACATGGCGCAGCAGACCTCTCCTGATTCTCCCACTGCTCCTCTAAGCAGTGTATTTCAGTACATCTGCCTGTTCTGTTCCCCACTCTGTCTCTGGTGAATCCTCTCCCCACCCCTACCTCTGGCCTGTACTCCAGTTCTTGTATGCATAAATACATAAACCTTTAAACCAACTAAATAAAGAGTGAGTACTTCCTAGCAAAATATTTTGTAGTTAACCATATCTCACTTCCTGAATCTCACTCATGTGAAAACTTTTGGTTAACTGTAAAAATCTATCCAATGGAAAGAAAATGCTTTGTTGTAAGGTGGTGGTCTAGAGGTTGAGAGCAGGTCATTTAGTTAGACTGTGAGAGTTTGAATCAAAGGTTCTCCATCTGTTGCTTATATAAGTTACAGAATCTCTTTGAACTTCACATTTCTCTGCTATAAAATAAGGCTAAAAATAGTATCTTACAGAATTATTAGAATAAACGAGCTAATGTATATAAACTACTTAATGCAGTAATTGACATATGGTTACTCAGAACTCATCAAGTAAATTTTAGCTATTATCATGATTTAAATTGATAATCATTACTCTTATCATGGATTATGTAGGACATATATGGAGCAGTCTGCCTAGCATAGTTGGATGTTCCTCAACAGATCCTTGGGTCCAAATGAGTATTTGTCAGGGAAATCCAACCCCAGGAAATATGGAAAGGCTTACTGTATTATTTTTTTACCTCTCTATGTTTATTTCCAGCCAGTTCACCTCTTTAAATATAAACACAGCAGAATAGTTTTTCTCATTACAATTCAAAAACTGGGCCTCCCTGGTGGCGCAGGGGTTAAAATCTCAGCACTATCAAGCTATCACCAGCCACCGTGGCATGAGTTCAATCCCCTTCCAGGGAGCTACCCACATGATGCAGCAGACCTCTCCTGTTTGGCCCACTGCTCCCCTCAGCAGTTTATTTCAGTACATCTGTCTGTTCTGTTCCCCACTCTTGTCTCTGGTGAATCCTTTCACCCTACCGCCCCTCTGGCCTCCACCCCATTTCTTGAATGCATAAATAAAAAAATAGAATATTTAAAAAAAAAAAACCAAAAAATTCAGAAACTTTTGCTCTGATGATGATCCCATTTAAATTCAGGTTTGAGCAATGATAGGAAATTAAGCTGGGTTCCTTTAATGGAGACTAGCCTTTCACTCTTCTTCACCATCCCAGTGTAGAATTTTTTTCAGAAACTAAATAGCTTTATCTAGCAGGATCTTCCTGCTTTTACCAGTGGAACAGTACAAAGGCCACATTGAGCATAGCTGCTGGGGAAACCCTTTTTCCTTCTCTGGCCTGTAAATGCAGTTCTGTCTCTCTGAAAAGCCCTGACATCAGCTCTTGGAAAAATCCAAATGCTTGTGTTAGAACAAGTGCCGAAACACTTGCCTGGGCAGGGACTAAATGGCTGAACTATACTTCTAAGTTTACCAAATGCCTTTCAGTCATGTTACACTCATGTCATGTTATGCTTAAAAAAATAAATAAATAAAAATATGAGTTTCAGACATTATCTAGAAAAAATAGGGTAGAGAGGACAATTTAAGGGCCTCACTCCGCCCCCTCCGCCATTCTTTTCCTAGTGTCTCCTCCTGTTATTCTTTTTCCTAAATAAAATCTAACTTCAAGGTAAAGTGGAATTCATGCTTGGCAGGGTCAGGCTATATCAACATTATGAACTTTTTGTGGTGGTCTCCACATGTTTAGGTGCTTCATAAATATTAGATTTGGGAGGCAAAATATAGTGTTACTATAAACATAGACTGAATTTGACTTTGTTCGTGTTCAAATCTATGGAATATGAAGGTATATTCATACATCAGACCATTCCTTTAAAACATGAATCAGGGGCCTCCATGGTGGCACAAGGGGTTAAGCACAGCACTGTGAAGCTATCCACAGCCTCTGCAGCACGAATTTGATCCCTAGCAGCCAGGGAGCTACCCACATGGCACAGCAAACCTCTCTGACTCACCCGCTGCTCCCCTCAGCAGTGTATTTCAATAGGTCTGCCTGTTCTCCTCACTCTGTCTCTGGTGAATCCTCTCACCCCGCCCCCCACACCTCTGGCCTGTACCCCAGTTCTTGTGTGCATAAATAAATAAATCTTCTTTTAAAAAAACATAAATCAGGTCATGACTTAAAACCTTCCATTGGTTTCCATTGTACTTTGATTTTGTTACATGGCTCATGTTCTTACATCCTTTCACCCCTGTCTACATCTTTGATCTCATCTCAGTATAGCTCTAATGGTCATTTTCTATAGTCAAGCTACAGTGAACTTTGTGTTTCAAAAATACATTAGGCTGATCTCTCTTATAATCCTTATATTAGCAGTTCCCTTTGCCTACAACTCGCTATCCCTAGATTTTCTCATAATTGGCTCTTTTAAGTATTGACTCAAAAACCTTAGAGATCTTCTTTGAGTAAACTGAATTAACTCATTTAGTCACAGTCACATCTCTTTTATTTTTTTCATAGCACTTACCACTATCTGAAATTATTTTGGTAGTTTCTTGTCTAGTTAGGTTTCTAATAGATTGTAAGCTTCTTGAGAGCAGAGACATTTACTTGTTCGCTGATGTAACCTCCAGTATCTAGCACAGTGTTTGGCATAGATTGCTGTTTGTGTTATTTAGTATGTATTTGGCTGTCATAGGAAACCTAAATTGACCTGACTTAATCAGTAAGGGCATTTACTGGATCACATAAAAAGAAGTCTAGAGGTAAGCTTCAGATTTTTTTTTATTATATAATAATGTTTATTTGAAAATAATAAATTTTAATATATCTCTTGCTCAAATACTCAAATACTAATATAGAAGCTTCAGAGATTTTTGATTTAGTGGCTTCATCTATCAAAGGCCCAGGTTCTTTACATTTTTACTTTCTTGCCATCCGTGTCACCTCTATCCTAAACTAGTACTTAAGAATACTGAGAACAATCAGCCTACTTGCTTCCTTACTCATGTCCAGTGGGCGAGAAGAAAAGATTCATGTGTATATCTTTTTCTTAACAGTGAAAAAAATACTTTCACAGATGCTTCCTGTGAACCTTGTTTCTATTCTCGTTTTCTCTTTTTGACCCAAGAATGGAATTACCATTAGGCCAAAAAGCCCATCTCTGTTGCTGTAAATGTTGTTGACTTCCCCGAGTCAGCAGGTTTCTGAGGAAAGTAGTAGATAACTGAATAAACTTGGTGTTTTCTAAGAAGGAAGACTGTTATTTATGGATTGAGAATCAGTTATATCCTCTATAATCTAAATAGAATTTTTTTTAATGAGTGAATTCATTTAGTAAACATGTACTGGATTATCAAGAATGTGCACAAAACTATACTGTTAATTAGAATACAAAAATCAGATAATTTAAGTATATCATTTAAATTAACAGAATATTAAAAATTATTATGAAAGTCAATTGATTTACTAAAATAATTTTTCTGACATTCAAAAGATGTCAGAAAGCAAAAAGTAGAAACAATAGATGAGACAAAAGGCAAACAGCAAGATGATAAACTTAAACCTCTCCATATCAATAATCACATTAAAGATAAATAGTCTAAATATCCCAATTCAGAGATTATCAATTTGATAAAACATCAAAGCTTAACTATTGCCTATAAAAAACACACTTTAAAAGTATACATATAGTTTAAATGTAAAAAGATGGGAAAAGCTGTGCTATGCAAATGCTAGTCAAAAGAAGGCTAGAATGACTACATTAATGTCAGATAAAGAAGACTTTAGAGCAAAAATATTATTAGAGATAAAGAAAGTCATTTGATAATGATAAAAGAGAAAAAAGATGTAACAAACAGTTCTGAACTTATAAATTAGTAAGAGAACTTCAAAATTCATGAAACAAAAATTGATGCAATTGTTTTTTTTTTTTTTAAAGATTTATTTTTTATTTATACAATAGCCAGGGTATAGACCAGAGACGTGAGAGGGCGAGTGGATTCACCAGAGACAGAGTGGGAAGCAGAACAGGCAGACAGACTGAAAGCACTGCTGAGGGGAGCAGCGGGTCACAGCAGGAGAGGTCTGCTTTGCCATGTGGGGGAAACCCCCCCACACACACTACATTGGCTGCGGACAGCTTCACAGCGCAGCGCTCAACCCACTGCGCCACCAGGGAGTCACCCCCCAAAAAAAATCGATGCAGTTGTGAGGACAAATTGACAGATCCATTCATTGTCAATAATTTCCGTATCCCTATAACATCTTATTGGGGTACACAATTCAACATATAACAAATGTAATGGTTCCCAATTTAGGAATTGTTTTCATGTTTAATGCAAGGAATCTAAGAGTCTCTATATATACTTATTGTATAGTTCATATACTTCAGAGTATTGCATCTTCCCTATCTACTTTTTTTCCCAATGAAATGATATAGTTAATAAAATACAGATTTGTTTTCAAATATGAATTCATTGTAGCCTTTTGACATTTATTCAATTTGTGAATAATACACCTTTAACTGCTACTACGTGGGTCCCTATTTTGCTTTTACTTTAAACAGAGATAGAGATCATCTATGTTATATCACACATTGTCACTTGGGCAGCAACGTAATGTTACCCTGGCCCAGTGTCTTACAAGGTCTCTTCCTAAAATAGCCCCAATCACCTTCACAAAGGTAGGCATAAGTAAATAGGATTGAGCTAGGGGACTGGTGCATCCTCTCTGTTTATCTGATACACACACAGATTCCTCTTATTTCTAGTCCAAACTCCCATGTGGATTCCTTACTATAAATAAATTCATCCTAAGGAGGAAATCAAGAGGGAGTGCATAACTTGAGTTACAAGGATATTTTGTTACAACATGTTTATTATACTGAAAAACTGGACCTAGTCTAAATATTTACAACAGGGAATTGGTTAAATTAATTAAATAGCCATATCACAAAACACTTTGCAGTTTCAAGATTAATTAGAGCTCTTTTTTTCCCATATCTTCATTTTATTTGGAAGTTCAATATATAAAATAAATACAAGTTAATAGCTCTGACGTATGGGGAACCTGGAGCTCCATCTACCCATTCTCTAAGGAACCTCTAGTATTTTAAGCAGCACAATTTAAATCCAGTGCTGCAGTGAAATATTTAATAGTATAAAATTATGCTGATGTTTTACTAGGCTAAAAAATTACCAAACAGTACTTCTGTTTTGATTTTTATAAAAGCAATACACTGTATTTACATTCTATGCAGAAACAGAAATAGAAATCTGTGTCTTGAGAAAAGATGGGGAGCTTTGATCATGCAGGGCATTGAGATTATGCATGATTTTTGTTTTCTGTGTATCTGCTTATTTTTTAAAAATTTTCTACATGTATTTCTTTGGAAATAAAAAGACATTCCTTCATACTGAAAAGTAGAAAACCAGTAGAAAGAAGTAGGAATTATCTCGAAAATGTCATGAAAACAGTATCATGAACATAGATTTATATAAACATTATTAATGTCAATTTTACATATTAAGTATATTAGGGTAAGTCCTATTTTTAGCATCTAAGGGAGATAGTAGAATTGAATGTCAGTAAGTGAGAAAATGAACTTGTAAATCAGTGATGCCCAATTCTGGGGTGTTGGAAGGTAATTGTCAAACCCTATCCTGGCCCTCCCACTCGCTCTATTCAGTGTAGTGGTGAGTGATTGTTATTGAAAGAGTGTACCCCAGCTCTAATTCCTTGATTTTGGGTGAAGAAAAGTTCTTGTAGAAAAAAGTGTGAAATGGCAAGAACTAAACTTCTCACCTTTCCCCCTGCAAAATCAGAGGTTTTTGTTCCTTTGTGGTAGTCTGAAAATTTGAAGTATACAGATTTGACAGCAGAAAATTGGGGTTTATGATAAACTAAGTAGATGGCTATAAGAAACTGAGGAATTGTTGATATGTGAAGCCAGAACCAAAACATTTGTAAGGAGAAATTACTTTGAAACAAAGTATTTCATTAGCTCCTTCATTATTTACATAGCCAGTAAAAGTATTTTTAATGTAAAAGAATTTCCTCAGAAGAAAATAAAACATTTCATGGAGAAGGAAATTTAATTGTAGTGATACAGGCTATTAGGTGTTTTTTAAACTAGTTTTAAAAGTTAATTTGAGATTTTACATTACATTCTTGTGACTCATCTTTGGATTTTACGTCAGAACTCAACTTTCTGGTCCTTGACATCTTGTGGTTTGTATTGCAAGATCCAGAAATTTAAAACTAATAACACCTAGAAATATTCTCTCAGTCATCCTGTCAGCTGTAGCTTTTGCTTTCGAGCCCTACTGTTATAACTCATGTTTTATATTGCCAGCTCTGCTAACTTTTCATGCTTTGGATCTCTTTGCTAATGGGGAAAAAAGTGCAGTGATAGAATAGATAATGTTCAGGGTTTTTTTTTGTTTTGTTTTGTTTTTTTGGGGGGGGGACCAGTTTCACAAATTTTAGTTCTTTTAGTGACTATAAACTATAGACTAGTTATAAATTATAGGTGGAAAAAGGATTTATGAATGGTATTCTCAGTAGTGATAGTAGTCTTTTACTGCTTCGGTTCTATGAATCTTACTGTACAAAAATCTAAAGATGCAATTAATGGTTCAGATGAAGTCAGCACTGTGTTCCAGGTCCCTGCAGTTAGGGGTATTTATGTATTGTAGACAAATGCCCTTTTAGCTGTTTTGTTACTTGTGGAAAATTATACAGTATTAGAACAAGCTGGTTCATATTCATATTAGAGTAATTTCACATTTTAAGTTATGCTCCAGGCATGTAAATTATTGTTTAGAAACAGACAAATGAAAACCTGTACACCCAGGATACAGATTACTTTAATCATTCTTGATATTTTATTTTATTTATTTTTTATTTATACAAGCACTGGGTACAGTCAGAAGCGAGGGAGGGTGAGAGATTTCACCAGAGCCAGAGCGAGGAGCAGAGCAGGCAGAAGGACCGAAGTACACTGCTGAGGGGAGCAGAGGGCAGAAGGAGAGGTCTGCGCGCCATGTGGGACCCTCCTCCGGTGGCTGGGGAGCAGCCGGGAATTGAACCGGCGCTGCAGAGGCTGCGGGCAGCTTCACAACCCAGCGCTCAACCGCAGCGCCACCCGGGAGGCCCCTTGATATTTTATTTTATTTTTTATTTATTTTTTTTTTTATAAATTTTATTGTTATATTCCCCATACAATTGCAGCCCCCCATTCTGACCCCAATCCCTCCCCTCCCGCCCCCGCCCCCCTAAAAGTGTCTCTGGTTCATAGTTTTTTGTTGATTTTGATTTTCACTTTCTTATAGTTATTCATTTTCCTGGTCCCTTATTTAAGTTTTCTAGATTCCTGCTATGAGTGAGACCATCCGGTATTTTTCTTTTGATAAAGGACTGATCACAAAAATCTGCAAAGAGCTGATGAGACTCAACAACAACAAAGAAAATAATCCAGTCAAAAAATGGGCAGAAGAGCTTAAAAGAAACTTCTCTGAAGAGGAAATGCAAATGGCCAACAGGCATATGAAAAAATGTTCAACATCACTTGTCATCAGGGAAATGCAAATCAAAACTACCATGAGATACCATCTTACACCAGTGAGAATGGCACATATTAAAAAAACTAGCAACAACAAATGTTGGCGAGGGTGTGGAGAAAAAGGAACTCCCCTTGATATTTTAAAGGAGATGAGGAAGTAATGGACTGTGTGGTAAGAAGTGGCAGATATGGTCAACACAAATTCAGGTTTTAAAAAGAAAGTACTGGGCCTCCCCGGTGGCGCAGCGGTTGAGCGCTGGGTTGTAAAGCTGCCCACAGCCTCTGCAGCACCGGTTCAATCCCCAGCCACCGGGTGAGGATCTCACATGGCATGCAGTTTGGATTTTATTTTTGTTCTTCTAAATAGTGAATGATACTTAAATATCCAGTAAAGGGGCCTCCCTGGTGGTGCAGGAGTTAGAGACAGTGCTGTCAAGCTATTGCCAGCCACTACAGCACAAGTTGGATCCCAGGCTGGCCAGGGAGCAACCCACATGGGGCAGCAGACCTCTCCTGTCTGGCCCACTGCTCCACTCAGCAGGTCTTTCAGTAGATCTGCGTGTTCTGCTCCCCACTCTCTCTGGTGAATCCTCGCAATTCCCCTCCCCCGCATCTCTGTTCTGCACCCCAGTTCTTATATGCATAAATAAATAAATCTAAACAAAAAATTGAGTGAATAATATTAATTAATATATGCTAGACAGTGCTTCTCATTTTCTAATTTAATCTTCTAAAGAAATTAGTGAGATGGGTACTAATACTAAATTATTTTTACAGTTGACACTTGGGGAGATTAAGCAAATTGCCCATGTTCAAGTTCAAGCAGCTTTTACATTGTGAAACTAGAATATGAACCTAGATATATTTATTTTCTCAGGAGTCCCTGCCCCTAAAACCTTGAGTTCACATCTAATTTTTGTTGACTTTAACAATATTGAAATAGTATGTATTTTTCCACTGATGTTTATCATCATCTTATGGAGGCTGAACCCCAGAATTACCATATTACATATTTTGCAGACTTCTTTGTCTAGTAACACTCCTCACTCGGATGGTTTATAATAAAATTGTACTATATTTTATTGATTCCTGGGTGCACAGTTTTTTCCCCTTGCATTTTAACATTGGTAAAATCAGGATGTCTCTTAACAATGGGAATTTTTTAATTCTAAATTTAGTAAGTAGCATTGTTCTGCTACTAATGAATGCTTGACCAGTATCCAATAAAAGTAAAATTTCTTTAACATCTTCCCCTTCATTTAGATCAGTCCTGATAATAACTATCTAGGTTTCCAAATTCCCCATCATAACTAAGCCCAAGGAGAGGATTTATAATACCTTGGAAGAGAGAGAGAGGGAAATTAAGATTTGAGTATATATCACTATTTAGTCCTGCAGAATGCTTCTCTTCTGAGTAGTGTCAAAAGGCTAGCTTTTTTCCTCACCAAAATCAATACTAAGAAAATATGATTTCTAGTGGGCTATTATAACAAATAGGTCTTAATACAAAACTTTCGGCAGTTCTGTGGAATTTTATTAATACAGAAGAGATTCTATCCTAAAGGGATATCCCAATTAGCAAACCATATATATGTGTGTATATATACATTTGAGAATAGTTAGACCTGGCTAAAAATGGAAGTCTTACTCCAATATATGTTATTTTTTGGGTAAGGTTATTTAATCACCAAGTTACGGTTGTCTATAGTAACAAATACATATTTTTTTGGGGGGAGGACTGTTGCTTTATATGACTTTAATTATTAAGGTCAGAACTAACAAGGAAAAGATATCATGTGTCAAGTGAGTAAATGTTTTGTGACATTTGAAGCCCCTGGTTAGGATTTCTGGCATATACAAGTATATTTGGCATAGGTAGTCCAAAGTAAGATCATTTAGTCACCTTATCCCCAACGACTCAAATTCCTGACAATCTTTTCCTTTATCATCGTTGTCCATGTTGGTATTTTGATTTTGTCTTATATCTAGAAAAATGCATGCACACACATAGAAAGACACATTCATTGTTTGCTCAATATCCAAGTCATTAACACAGTATTTTCCAAAGCCAGACCCAGTTTAATTAGGCACATGTAACACTATGTCAGCATTCAAATATAGCTTTTTACACAAATATCTAAGCAACAGAGTTGTCATGGTTTTATAATTGAACTACACAATGAACAGGAACTTGAAAATAATAGGATTTTGTACCAGAATTTTTAGTCATTCTAATGTTGGTCTCAATTGTTTCTTAGAATATGTTTGCTTTTTTAACCTTACAACTGACTATAGCATTTGACAGTGTTATTGCCTTTCTTGGACCTTGGGATAGTCCTTTCTCTTTTAATCTCCATCCATTCTTAGTCTCAGCCCTAGTATTTGATCCTTGGTTGTTTTTTTTTTTTTTGTTTTTGTTTTTAATTTTCAATCACCAGTGTGTTGATGACTCCAATCTTCAATTCTGTCTTCAGGCTTTTCTCTCGGGTTCTAACTTCCTATTGCCAGTTATATAATTATATCTCCATCTCAGTGGAGCATTAGTCCAATCCAGCACATAGTAGGGACTTTACAAATTTGTGGGAGTCTCCTGGAGCAGAGAGAACAAATGAAATAGCAGGAAAGTCCCTTGACATTGTTTAGTATATGTGAAACTACACAGACATATGTATGTAAGTCTTTGTTTTTCCACATGATTTAAAGTAATTTAGTGATTAGAGAAATATTGTGATTAAAAAAATTTTTTTTTGAGTTTCTTATCTGTACTTGATGAATATGGTAAGTAGATGATGTTAAGTTTTACTGTAGGTGGTCCTTGTCCATCTTTTCATTCCATTTTTGTCCTCTTCTTTCCCCTCCTTTTCCATTCCTTTGTAAGAGAAAATAGCTCAGGAAACTGGTTTACAATCAGTAGGCTGGGAACTTCCGGGATTCTTTACCAGAATCTCCCTAGATGTTGCATTCCCTGACGCAAGCAGTATTGTTTTAGGGTTGAAGTTTTTATAATGTCTGTAAGGCTGCGTGGCAAAGGTTGCTAACTGCAGGCTGTTATCCTTTGCAAAAACCCATTTGGGAATCCATTTACTCCAACTTAAATATTCGTCTGTAAATTAAAAAAAAAACATATTAGCACCCCCACACACACACACACACTTTCCCTGCCACAAGTGAGAATAGACTACTTAGGAACTTGTTTTTCTTCTGAAGATGTAATGTCTTGTTATCTCTAACTCTGTTGTGGATCAGCGCGCCATCACTTACTAGGGGAGATTTGTCTTTATCTTTGGATCGGTTTTGATTTATATAGGAATTAAAGGAAATTGTAGTTAAGCTTATATTTTAAAGTTTTTTCCCCCTTTTTAATTGATGTAATATTAGTTTACAGCACTCTATATATTTTAAGAGAAGAGTTTTTTTATTAGATTACCTCCACACCAAATAAAAATCACTCAAGTATCACTGTTTTGTTTCATACTGTCTTTACTAATAACCTTTTATAAAAGAAAAATAGTTTCACTGATGACTTAATAGGCCCTGTTGTTACTACCTACACTAAATAATCTTTACTGGAAATGTCATAGGTTGAGATAATTTCTTAAAAGGACGAAAATGGAAAGAGGAATGGGAAAAGATTTAAGAACATTCTTTTTGACTTAGGTTACTGCTTATGAATAGCTCTACACTCTTGTCAGGAAGCCTCTAGTTTAAAAAAAAAAGACAACCAGTAGGAAATGCTGTATTTTAGTTTACAGACTGTAAAAAAGAAAAAAAAAAGTACCCCCTTTTGGAACATTTTTAATGACTGATGGTATTTCCGTGGTAATTTTTTTCTAGATTTCTGTTATTAAAATTAAACAAGTGATTGAAGATCATAGTTTTATTATGATCAAAGGTTAGATCATAATAAATAGAGCAGTGATCAGCACCCAGTTTTTTTGCTGGAGGGGAGAGGTGATGGGCAGGAAGGAACTTTTGCTGCTAAACTAAGTATACTGTTTTAATGGTAAAATATTTCTCTTCATTCATTTTTTGAAATTGCAAAATGGAAACATCTTAATAGTTATTTTTTTAAGGGTTAAATAAGATAAGGAGAAGAGTTTAGAATAATGCATAGCTTCATGTAAGTGCTCAATAAATTTCACTATTGCTGTTATTATTATAATTTTTAAAAAGAGAACCCATACTAAGGGACAGCTAATGAATGGTAAATATGTTTGCAATTAAGATTTAACAAAATAAAGTTTTTATTATACATGTTTGTTGAGTCTTGTTTTAGCATATGATTTTAATCCCTTATTCTGCTTTAGTAGAAAGAATAAATTTAGTAACGATCTTACAAGTGAAATAACTGTATCTACCCTTCTTTTTTTGTTTGTTTCAGGTTTCCCCTCAAAAAACCTATAAGGTAAGTCAGACTTCAGTTGTGTACCATAGGTTTAAGTTATATTTTAATTAGAAGCTTTTCGTTGAAATTATAGTGGATTTTTGTGGTTTTTGAAAACAATTTAAATGGTTCAAAATATCAAAATGCTTTACAAATTTAAAATATTACAGAACTTGTATATTTTTTTCTTAAGACAACATTGTTTTGATTACCTTTTCAATGTTTTAATACAAAATATTTAAGTATTAAAACAAAACATTTAAATATCAATGTTTTGATCCTTAAGGTCACTCTTTATGAAGAGGTTTTATTTAAAAATTTGTGATTTTTTTTTCAGATGTAAGTAGCTTAGTGGGGGCAGTATAAATGGATTGCCAGTTTTTGATGTGTTTTATCACTTGGATAACTGTAACTGCTATTAGTTAATTAAAATGTAGGCAGTATGTCATTCCTAATTATTATAGTATTTTTACTATTTTAAGGGATAGCATAGCCCAAGATACCAATGCTAATCTTGGCCTTCTAATTAATCAATTTAATATGTCTTACAGTTATGGTCTCACTTGCCACCCACCCATTTTCTAATCAATGTAATTGGCTAGGGCATAGGAGAAATGGTAAGTCCAGAGTCATCAGGGGTTGGCTAACAATTCTGTGATGAGAACTAAGGGCAGGCTTTAACTGGAACTTGCCTAAGACAATTTTTAAAAACTCTTCTCATCTATGCTATACTTATACAGTGATTTATAGTATATAGTATATGTAAGGTTGGGGAATGCGTTTGATTACTTTTAGGTATTTTTGTTTAATCTGTTAAATGGAAAGAATAGTGATTAACTTATGAAAACCCCTAAAGTAATTTAAACAATTGTTTATAAGAATAAAATAGACTTTAATACTAATTATTAAATATTAATTAATTCTACTTTATTAGGTTTAAACACATTTTATAACCAAGTATTTGTATTGCACATAAGGTAGACTGAATTTTAAAACTGAGAAGTTTATGAGACTGTATAAACTGATTTGTTGGTTTCTCTTTGTAAAGCACACTTGGGATTTTTAAATTGAAGTTTTTTTCTAATGATTTCCTTTTAGTAAATATTTGATTGCTTTGATTAAATTTAGGCATGGAAGTATTTTGAACCGAGAGTCACCAACAGATAAGAAGCAGAAAGTTGAGCGCAGTGCATCACATGATTTTGACCCCACAGGTAAAAAACATTTTGTTCTTCTAAAGAATATCAAGAGTCATGAAGTTCAGAATCCTATAGCTTACGCTACATAATTCCCTGAAACACGGAGAAATAGTTATTTAAGCTGTTTAGGAGTCTCCTTTTTTCTTCATTTACATAACATAAAACCTTTAGCATTCAGGAGGAATGTAAACATTTTAAGTAACAAATTATGGATTCCATTATGGAAACATCATTGTAGAACATATTGTTTTTAAAAATAATGATGATAATTACAAATAGTTACATCATAATTCAAGATTTTGGTCAAACCAAGGACTGTCTGACCAGATAGATGAGCTAGTATGTCATAAAATCAAGGTTATAACAACTACAGACTTCTGTAGTAATTTAAACATTCATGGTATTTTAAGTATCAAATAAAATACAACTTAATCCGTGGTTTTTCAGTAATGACTTCAGTTTAAAGTAAGAAAATGAATAGAAATTCCTTTTTCTTTAGTTAAAAAGTATTCTGAATTCAGAGAATTGTCTTTTACCTTCCATAGTGTTGACCTTCCCTAGAGTTTTGATGTTAACAGAATTTTTACTATTAATTTTATACAGATAGATTGAACTCCTCTTGTAAATTATAGGCTTTGCTATCTCCTTGTAAATTCACTCAGTATTTAATTTTATAAAATTGCTTGATAATTTTGCTTTTGTAATTTGAAACATAGGTATTCTTTGAACACATACTATTTTATTTAGTTACTTGTTCCTGTGAAAAAAGATTAAGTAAATGCTAAGGTCTTAGGTATATGTATGTACTCTCAGATATTTTAGATTAGAAATATCTAAAATTTTAAGAGAATGAGTGAAGTTTTTGTATTTAGTTAAGATGTTTCATACTTTTAGTATAAACTGCTTTTATTTGAAGAAATGTTATAAATCATATAGAAAGGAAAAAGTAGTCAGTTAATACTTAATAACGTACCTCTATCTTGGGTAGCAGGTAAAAATGAAATCCCAATCATCAATTTAGGAGGTTTTGATGGCAGGACTATGCCATTTGTAACTCTGGGTCTCCTTTAAGAGGTAATTCTTAATTTCTGACAGCTAATTTTGCATGGGGCACAGAGGCTTTCATTTATATGACTGGTTATTGTTTTTGCTAATGAGGGTCACAGGTTTCTGCCCTGTGTTTGTAAGAGTATTATAGTCTTGTTAGATCCACTTATTCTGTATTGTTCATGTGGTGTGTTGCCATCTCCAAAGACAGATTTAGCAAAGTAGTATTATATAATCCTTCATAATGAGATTGTTACAGCTTTTAGTGCTTTGTCATCTCTACAATTGTCAGATGATACATTTTGTAGACTATTCATGTGTTGTTTTGTTTAAACATATTTTATTGCACTGTCTTTTCTTTGATAAATCTTTAAAATATGTCATTACCTGTGCTGTTCGTGACTATTTCTAAGTGCTATCACCTGTGATGTTCATACTTCATGTTTGCATAATTTAACTTGATCATGATTCATTCTTTCCCCCTCCCCATGAATTTTTCCCCTTATGTTGGTCTCCATATTTTCTATATCTCTCTCCTTTTTTCCCCCGCTCTTGTGCAGATAGCTCCTCCAAGAAGACAAAGTCTAGTTCAGAGGAGAGTAGATCGGAGATATATGGTAAGCTAATGTAGCCAATTCAGCCTTGCACCTATGGAGCTTGCTTCATGCTGTGTCCTTTTTCTTTCTTTCTTTTCTTCTCTTTCTTTTTTTTTTTTTTTTTAAATAACTGCAGCCTTCCTCTTGTCCGCTCTGCATGGCATGATCTACTGCAGGGAAAGGGAGCCTGGGGTTTTTATGTGACTGTGATGTGGAAGCTTAAGGTTGCTAGACACTAACATTGTAGCGTAAGAATAGGCCACATAATTAATCTTCTCTCTCATCATGTTTGTTAGGAAAGTGATTATCTCTAATCTGTTTGGTAAGGTTTTTCCAAATAATATGGATGGGCTTTGAATTCTTGGCATATTCTTCCCATGTCCTATTTTGAGGTTTTGCATCATGTAGCATTTCATCAGTGTTACCAGTATTTCCTCTAAATATAGTACTGTTGTAATCAGACATATTAGCAGTTCTTTGCAATTTTTATTTTATTTTTTTGTTCCTTTATTTTGTAAATGCCATTCTTGTGTAATCTAGCCACAATAGCGAAAATACTTGAGTATTTTTTATCTTTGTAGCTTGAAGAATTTCTTTGATTTGTCTCAAATTTTTCTGAAGCTTATTCTGAATGAGAAATTTTCAAAATGGCACTTTTAAAAAAATAGTCTTCACAAAGGGCAGGTTTAACCTGAATCATCAACTTTTACAATAGATGATTAAAATACTTAATATTTATTGACTGTGACCTCTTTGTCATGTTTGTGAAGTTCGTGCAAATTTTTCCTTTTCCTTTGCGTAGTTTTACTTGCTCTCTTCCCTTGTTTGGGGTATCTAATTAGTTTTTTGAGAAAAGTTTATAGGAGAAGCACAGCTTGGAAACAAGATTTTTAAACTAATTTCTTTTTCTTTTTCCTTTTTTTTTTTTAAGATTTATTTATTTATTTATACAAGCACTGGGTGCAGTCAGAGACACGGGAGGGTGAGAGAATTCACCAGAGCCAGAGCGGAGAGTAGAACAGGCAGAGTGACAAAGTACACTGCTGAGGGGAGCAGCAGGAGGCAGGAGAAGTCTGCGCGCCATGTGGGACCCTCACCTGGCAGTCGAGGATCGAACCGGTGCTGCAGAGGCTTTGCGCAGCTCAACCGCTGCGCCACTGGGGAGGCCCTAAACTAATTTCTTAAAGACTATTAAGTTATTTCTTTTTAAGAAGAGCCCACATTTGGCCAAATTCAGCCTCAAAGCAAAACCAGGCCTTTTCTAACAGAGTCGAAGTCTACTATCAAGTGGACGTTTCCCCTACTGCTTGTTTCTTAGGTTGACATATATGAAAGGAAAATATCTACAAAACTCTCTCTCCTCCCTTTTATTGTTTGTATCTCCTGGCACTTGAGCCCGTAATATAAGATATTTCTTAATACTATGAGGCCTCAGTATTTGGTTTTAAACCAGCTAATGCTTATATGTTAGATATATATACATATTGATAGTTCTTAGTTTGGTTTTTTGTGACCAGTGTTTTTTCTATGTAGTTAAACCTTATAGTAGTTCCATGGGAAATGTGTGCCATGCTTTATGGCATGTCAAGTGTTGTTTGATTTTTTTGGTTTTTTTCCCTTTCTAAAATATTTGGCTTCATAAGTCAGAAGTAGCTTCCAAATTTTCCCAGATCCTGTCTTTCTGTTCTCTATAAAGAGCTTCCTCTGGTTTATTCTCCCCTTAGAAGTGTGAAGACTATAATACCAGTCTTTTCCAGTAACTTTTGCTATGTTGTATTTCATCTCCCCCACTGTTTTCCTTGAATGAGGACTAACAATTTAGGAATCCATGACTAGATGCTATACTAATATTTTTCTTATTAGTGATAGGGTTATTATCACTAGTTCAGACATGCCATCAGGTTGGTAGTAATAAGAAGCATTTTACCTAGTAATGGGCAAGTAAGGTGTGGCTTCTCTGTGTGTTTCGAGAGCCCTTGATATACTTTTTTGGGAAGGAACTGAGCCATGAGACCTCAGAAAGCATTTAGCAGGGAAATGTGTTGATCAGAATAGTATTAGCATGCTAACTTAAATCTCTTTGACATTGCAAATAATTTATCACCTGTGTGAATACAGTTTTTCAGACTGTAGGCCATCAGCATGTGTGAATCAGAATTTTTAGGGAGCCAAAAAGAGCTGGGAAATATTGGAATATGGCTGAGTACAATCATATCAACTGATGGCATTGCTTTGGTGTGGGGCCTCTTAACAAGCCCACTTATAACTTTTGAGATTATACATTGTCTTCTCTTGTAGAACTCATTAGCTTTGTACTTAGCACAAATGCTGTTTGTTCACTTACAAGTTATTTGTTTTGTACCTCCCTTGTGGCACAAGGGATTAAACAGCACTGTGAAGCTATCCGAGTTCAATCCCCTGCCAGCCAGGGAGCTACCCACATGGCACAGCAGACTTCTCCTGTTTCTCCCACTTCCCCCCCTCAGCAGTGTATTTCAGTAGATCTCTGCCTATTCTGCTCCTCACTCAGTCTCTGGTGAATCCTCTCACCGCCCACAACCTGGGCCTACACCCCAGTTCTTGAACGCATAAAGAAAGAAATTAAAAAAAAAAATTTGTTTTAAGCGTCACCATTTTTAGAATTATTTTGTGAGATAAAAGGTAGTCAAATATTTGTTTTATATTGATTTCTTTTGTTAAATATATGCTCGTTGTAGAATTTCATTAGGTGAATAATTCATTTCGTTTCCCTTTACTTTGTCCTTAGGACTTTTTGGAGTCTGTTGAATATGTATAGCTATGCTTTCTGATCTATAATTTTAATGATACTTAATTTCCTATTTTTTCACTAAAATTTTAATGGGTGTAATATTTATGGGATTACAGGTGGTAGCATTATTTACAGGTAATAGTATTATTTCCAGGAAAATAAGCCATGTCTTTTTCAAAACTGTGTTAGTCTGCTGGCAGTACTATCACAAAATATCAGCGACTTGGTGGCTTACACAGCAGAATATTTTTTTCTCATTGTTTTGGAGGTGCCAGCATGGTCAGTCTCCCTCCTGGCTTGCAGATGGCTCCCTTCCTGCTTCATGCTCACATGAACTATCTTTGGTGCAAGTACAGAGAGAGAGAATATACATTCCTTGGTGTCTCTTCTTATAAGGGAACTAATCCTATTGTGGGGGAGGACCCCCCTCTTCAGTACTTCATCTAACCCCAGTTACCTCTCCAAGTCTTCTCCAAATACCATCACCTTGGTGGTCAGGCCTCCACATATGGGTGTTGGGAGCCACAAACATTCAGTCTATAACAGACGTACACTGTTAATACTTGGAATATCCTGCTTTGGTTAGTTCAGAATGTATTTTTAAAAAATTCATATATTTTTCTTATTCAGGCTTTTCATATCTATAAAAAAGCAGGTTCTTGTTTTGATTGTTACTCCCTCCCAAGTTACTCTTTGCTTTCTTCTTCATTTTTACAATGAGCGTTTTACAATATGAACTTCTTTGTCGTCATAAATCATATGCTTATTAATTCTACTCTCAAGTCTGAACACAAGCTATTTGGAAGGTGAACCAAAATATCCTAATTGAAAATCCTCAGTTCCCACTTTTACTCTGAATATTGGGCAATGGAGATAACTTTTCTTTCATTTCTATAATATTACATCAATCTGGTTCTTTATCTTTGTAATTATTTTTTCTTCTTTTTCCCTTTCACAAATGTTGGCATGACCCAAGTTTCAGTTCCTGATCTTGCTTCCTATTTATAGTCATATATTTTTAATTGTTTGCTGAATATTTGAACTCTGACTGTCCTTCAAATTCAGAATGACCAGTCTGGAATTTATCATAGTTCTCTGTGGCTAGAGATCAGCCTTTCTCTTAATTTCCCTGATTCTTTCATGACATTTTAATGTCATTCTTTCATACACCCAGCTTTATTTTCTTACGGTTATTGTTGATGTTTTCCTTCCCCTTGTTTTCTGTAGTCAGTTTGCCAGGTCTCATTGATTCTACCTTCACAATGCAATTGATCCCTCACTCTTTGGTTCCATCGGCAATACTTTGCTCAGTTTTTCATCATTTCATTAGAAAATTTTTTTAAAGATTTATTTATTTTTAATACAAGAATTGGGGTACAGGCCAGAAATGGGGGGGGGGGCGAGAGGATTCACCAGAGACAGAGTAGGTAACAGAATAGGCAGACAGACCGAAGTACACTGCTGAGGGGAGCAGCGGGCAAGACAGGAGAGGTCTGTCCGTGTGGGTTTCTCCCTGGCCGGCCGGGAATCGAACTCCTGCTGCAGTGGCTGCAGATTGCTTCTTAGGTTGTGTCTCAACCCCTGCGCCACCAGGGAGGCCCCATTAGAATATTTTCATATTATGTAGACTTAAATCTTTCTTCTACTTTGATTTCACATTGTTGACTTTTCTCCATTCTGCTATGTTCTGTGTTCTACCATGTTCTACTATGTTCAGATTACTATAAGTAAGGATTTGGCCATTCATTTGCTAGGAGAGTGCAAGTGGATATTAAGATGTGTCCTATTTTTGTTTTTACTTTATCTTTCTATAATAATCTGCTTCCATTCACCTAAAGATACCAGACTAAATTTTTGTTTCCCAAATATGGCTTGGTATTCTTTCTTTGCTTTTTCTTTGCTCATATCATCCCCATTGTCTTGAATGCATTTACCATCTCTAACTCCCTGTTTGAGTCTTCCACATCCTTGAAGTCCCAGTTCAAATACTTACTTCTTTTCAGGGCCTTTCTAGGTTTGCCCAGTTATATTTGTTGTCTGAACTTTGATATCTTGTTTGTATCTAGTTGTTTGTATTTATGTTTGTGTCTGTATGTTGCCTGATACTCTGGAGGTTGTACTGAGTGTTGAATCAGCCATTGTTGGGATTAGGATGAAGTATTTTATAACAAGAATTGATGGAATAAAATGTGACTCACTTTAACTGGATTTTTCTTCTGAAAAAATTTAAGGTAGATTAAAATACATCTTAGGAAAGGAACTACTGCTTATAATAGTTTAAAAGAAGGAAATCAGCATACTTGGAACTTAAGGTTCCTCTTGCTTGCAGCATTGTGCATTTGGAATCAAGAAGCTTCTTAATCAAAGGATTATCTGAGGTCTTACTCATAAAACACAAATGTCTGGCAGCAGTTTAAAAAATGAGCTGTTTTTATGAGGTTGCACATGGGCCTTTCTCCACACCCTTCCCTGAAGCTAATTCTTAAGAGGTGAGACTTAGAGACGTTTGGTCATGTAATAAAATCAAAGGTGAAGAGAGACGAATGTGCTTTTAACAAAGTAAGTGCACTATGGAAGGTTTAGCATGTTTCCTTACATATCTAACGTTCCCTTTTCATTCATTGTCACTACAGTTGTTGCCATTTTCAGGAAGTTGTTTCACTATAGTGAAACTTGTGAGTTTTTTTTTACCTTTTTCAGAATACTATTTTATGACTTCTCCCTGAGCCAAAGCATTACCAGACTTAATTTTTTTGCTTTCAAAATATAATCCTTGGTGATTATCTTTTGAGAGAACGCAATCTTACTATATTGGTTTCAGATACCATGTTGTTAACACAGAAAGAAAAATGTCCTTTGTTACAAACAGAACTTTAGTGGAGGATAGTATTTAAATAAATTTAATAGAACATTTTTATTTCCACTGATGATATGAAGCATGATTTCCTTTATCAACTTGCAGGCGAAATATAATCCTTGAAAAATAGGAAATGAAACAAAAAGTTTTGTAAGAAGAGGAGTTATTTTAGTGTAGATGGGAAATAAAATTATTTTAGTTAAAATTTAACCAGGGCAGAAGATTAATGCTTTTAGAAATATTTCTCTATTTTGCATGGTTTTCAGGACTATGATTTTACTTTTTCTTAAAATGTGATTAAGTATGGTTTATTTAAAATTTCCCTTATGCAAAATAAATTCAAATTAGTAACTGTTCATTGAACACCTACTAAATGGCAGGGACTATGCTATTAAGGGAAAGGAATATAAAAATAATAGGATACTGTACTATAGTTCACAGTTCAGTACAAAAGAAAGAATTGTAATATATTTTGTGAGTGCGATAATAGAAATTTGTACTTGTTTACCACTGCTTCATATGTATTTAAAAAATAGTGGGAAAAATCTTCATGGCGTACCAAGAACAGTGAAAATGAAGGATTGCTCTAAGTTTCAGGAAAGGTTAAGTCTTATTATTATCTTACTTGTTGAACAAGCCCTCTGCCTTATTCTTACATAGTACTTGTATACAATTCATATTGAAGTGATTATATGATCTTATAAAAACTCATATTTAGGGCCTCCCCAGTGGCGCAGCGGTTGAGCGCTGGGTTGTGAAGCTGCCCGCAGCCTCTGCAGTGCTGGTTCCATCCCCAGCTGCTCCCCGGCCACCGGAGGAGGGTCCCACATGGCGCGCCGACCTCTCCTGCTGCCCGCTGCTCCCCTCAGCAGTGTACTTCGGTCCTTCTGCCTGCTCTGCTCCCCGCTTTGGCTCTGGTGAATTCTCTCACCCTCCCTTGCTTCTGACTGTACCTAGTGCTTGTATAATTAAATAAATAAATCTTAAAAAAAAAAAACCCTCATATTTAGAGATAAACACCAAACACCTTTGGTATAGTGAGCATTCTTTATAGTAGACTGTAAGGGATTCAGTACAACAAACAATGAACTATATATGTATTTGTAAAAACCGTAGATTTCTTTTTTAATAAAGATTGATTTATTTATGCATACAAGAGGTGGGGTACAGGGCAGAGATGTGGGGGGTGAGAGGATTCACCAGAGACAAAGTGGGGAGCAGAACAGGCAGACTGAATGAAATACACTGCTGAGGGGAGCAGCGGGAGAGACAGGAGAGGTATGCTGCTGCACCATGTGGGTTTCTCCCTGGCCCATGTGGGTTTCTCCCTGGCAGGCTGGGGATTGAACTATGCTGCAGAGGCTGTGGATTGCTTCATAGTTAACCCCTTGCGCCACCAGGGAGGCCCCAACCATAGAATTTTTTTTAATCAAATTTGAAAATGACTTTTGGAGCTTGGAGTCTACTTTTATCTTTCCCTTCTGTTATGACAAATAGACCCTATTACCTATACCATGCTTTAATTCTTAGGTATTATCATTGTTGTCATATTTCTTCTGTATTGTCTTCCCTGCCAAGATTTTAAATTTTTTGAGAGTGAAGACTTTGTATTTTATTATTCCTCACAGCACTTAGAGACTGCGGTGTTAAATAGCTAGCGGACAGATGTTCAGTACAAATCTACTAAAACAAAGAAATGGATATTTTTTGTCAAAGAGGACATTTCGAAGAGATGGTAATTTAGTCACTCTTGGTGATTTTAATGTTAAGGGTGGAATTTATCCTCTGTGGTGGGTTAAAACAGCTCCTAGTCTACAATAAGGAAAACATGTCTCTCAAGAAAAATGAAAAGCATTCAATTTGTTTTCGAATGGAGAGTAGTATAATATAATAGGCCTACACAATTGAGAGACTGGTTTTCTGAATTTTTAATGGTATGAGAGCTGTTTTAATGGTACGAGAGCTGTTTTAATGGTGTGAGAGCTGTTTTAATTATGACCCCAAATCTAATTTGTAAAGATGGCATAGATTTATAGGACATGATAGTTTCATTAATTTGAATTCCATCGATTCTGAATTGGTTATGTGTATAAGGTGTGTTTTCTTTTTTGATTAGTTTAGTTACTCTTATATGTTAAAGTACATCAGATTCTCAGATAACTAGATAGATTTAGAATAATAATAATAAATGGATAATAGAGTGAGGCTGGGGAGAGGAGAAAGATGTATAGCTTATGCACATAGCTCTTTTCCTTTGTGCTTTATCTTCTCCTTTTGATGTAGAATTGTAAAGGAAAGTCTGGGGTTGAAGCAGTTTTGAATTAGAGATAACAGTTTTCTAAAATACTCTTTTATATTTACTTGCTCCTTAGCAGTCTGTTAGGAGCATAGGAATTTTTGCTATAATTAAATATGTGTTGGTAATTTGTTTTCTTCTCTGATCAGCTCCCTTTCTGAGCTTTCATCCACTTCTAGATTCTCTTTTTTTGATTTTCATTAATTCATTAGCAATTAAAATTTTTTTCCTGTGCCAGAACATATGTCATTGGTTTCTGAGATAAGACTGTAAATAAGATAGAGTTCTTGTGCTCTGCTCTTGGAGCATATAATATAATGAGAGGATAAAAACAAATAGAGGATACAATGAGTCTATTGCAGGGCACCTAATCCAGTCTGGATATTTAGGAAGTTCTTCCAAGAGGAGGTGATTTATTTCTTGAGGCCTTCTTGCTATACTTTATTTTCTAAAGTTACCTATCACAAGAAACCCTAATCTGTGAGACTTGCCTTCCCTCTACTTTCTCCATTCAAAACTAATTTGCTTGTCTGTTAAAACCAGCATTAGACAAAGACGTGAATGAGGCTACACCCTCTTAGGGAGAAATTGTGTTAATGACAGGAATTTAACGTGTTTTGAATTGATTTTTAATCACTGGCATGGACAGAAGAGTATTATTTCTGAGCAGGAAAATTCAAGGGTATCCTACCTTCAATCATAATAAAATAATACTTAAAATGTATTTGTTAATAATACCTAACATTAGTATTTGTCAGGCATTACACCAAAAATTCCAGTAAAATATACATAGCAAACTCATAACCCCTTCTACCTCTTTCCCTCTCTTTTAGGCACTCTGTTTTCTATGGGAATCTGGAAAAAAAATCTGTTTACTAAGCCCAGTGGCTTAGCACAGAAAATACAATACTGGCAATCTTTAATTCACTGACTTTCAGCTCTTAGGAGAATTGGGAGGGATGGATACAGTATGAATAAATATATATCCAGTGTTACAGTTTTTTTGATTTATAAGTTATATTATCTAATTTCATTCTGAAATTTCAAGTAACTGTAAAGGAGATCATCAACTGTTTATGTTTCCAAATCCAGGCATGGACCTTAAAACATTCCTGTAGAACACTCCTTTTTTTTTTTTCATTTTGAAGTTCTCTGATTTTTATATATCATATACTAGGTATACTAGAATCGTATAAAGAATACCTTTTTCTTGATTTTATGTGTTTTTAGTTCATTCTACTTGTAGATCTCCGAATTACTTGAAGTAGTAAAAGAAAAAGACTGAATTTTGATGGGTTATAATTCACTATTTTGTGGGATTGGTGGATTTGTGAATTTGTATACTGTTGAGTATTTAGTAGTCTGTAGAATTGAGAGGTAACACATTTTTAATATTGAGTACAAACTTTCTTGAGGTACAATTTACATAAAATAAGATGCACTTGTAACTGTTCAGTTCTGTGAATTCTGATATATGAATATTTTCATGTAACCATTACCTTAATTAAGATAGAAAATATGTCCATCACCTCAAAGGTTCCTTCAAGTCCTTTTGTAGTCATTGTTACTTCTCCTCCCCACCCTGCATCCTCTAATCTGTTTCCTCTTGTTATAGTTTCGTTTTGCTTGTTGTACACTGGCATCATATTGTGTGTATGCTTTTTTGTAACTGCCACCTTTTGCTTTAATGTCATGGTGTTTTTATAATTCATTCATATTTTTTGAGTGTCTGAGTAGTTCCTTAATTTTCTTGCTAAGTGGTATTTCATTGTAATGGACATAACACATTTTTAAAAACTAGTTCATTTATTAATGGATATTTGAGTTTTTCTAGTTTGAGGCGCTTATGAGCAAAACTGCTATGAACATTTGTGTACTAGTCTTTATGTGGACCTGAGTTTTCATTTCTCTTTTGAGTGAAATTCTTGGATCAAATGTAAAAATATTCCTACCTTTATAAGAAAATTTAAAACTGTTTGCCAAATTACTGTACCATTTTACCCTCTCATCATCAATATATGCAAGTTCCAGTTGCCCTGCATCCTTGATAATGCTGGATAGCAGTATTTTTATTTTTAGTCACTCTAGTTAGTACACAATGGTATTTTGTGGATTTAATTTTTATTTTCTTGATGACTGACTACAGATATTAAGCATCTTTGTGTTTGCATTTGCTTATTGACCATTTCTTTTTTAGGGATTTGTCCCTTTTAAAATGTCTTTCATTATTGAATTGTTGAGTTTTTTTTTTTTATTTTATTTTACCTGGATACTAGTTCTTTACCAATTATCTGTATTATGAATATTTTTTCCCAGTCTGTGGCTTGCCTTTTTGTCTTCTTATCAGTATCTTTAGAAGATTTTGTAGTTAATTCTTGTAGGGTTATGAGTTAAGATTCAAGGTTTATATTTTCCATTCTGACCTCTGGTTATTCCATTCTTCTGTAGCAGGTTCACATACTCGTGATATTTAATTAACAGTAGGAAATACATATGCACACATATATTTGTGCATCCTTTTACATATCCTTGGTTTTGTACATCACAGAGTTCAGGATCTTCAGATCTGATCTATGATAAAACAGCCCTTGGTACTAATCGTGATTCTCTCATGGGTCAGTCCTATTCCTTTGGTTGTGGTCCTCTTTTTTTTAACCTTGCTTGGACAATTTTCATTTGCTATTTAACTGAAAGAAAAGCAAATTCTCCTGTAGGAATCATGTAAGTATATGGAAAAGGTGAAAGAATTGGGTGAAAGAATTTGGTCTTTTCTACTTTTTTTCTCCTTTCTGTTTATTTTTTCTGTGAGCCAGAGTCTTCCTTCCCTTTGACTATTTCCTTTCTCCCGCTTGGGAGGTGCCCTGCAACACCTCTTTCTTTGTATAGTCTGTTTCTCTGAGTTTACCTTTAGGGATAATGTTCCTAGCCTAATGTCCCAAAATGTTTGATTTTGGGGGGCTAAATACCAATTAGAGCACCAAAAACACAGGGCAGCAGGGGAAGATTTTATTAACAAAGCAACAGCATAGATGTGAATGGACTTACATTCTAATTTTCTTCTAATACTTCATCTTTTCCAGTTTACCACAGCTCTTTTTAATCTTGGAGCAATTCCTCCATACCTCTTAAGTGAGAAACCAACACACATATATGATATATATACAACACTATTTAGTGTTCTATACATTATATATAATGTATAGTGCCTATAATTACATATATGTAAACTCTTAATAATGTTCTTGTGTTTGTTTTGTCGATGGGGTTAGTACTCTTATTTTATGTATGTTTCCATGTGCTACCTTGTGTTTTTCCAGAGAGAATACAGTCCATTATTAATATGTAATTATTGTCTTTTTTCCCCCCCCTCTCTGTTTTCTCTTTCTTCTCTCTTTACCTTTTGGCTCTTGTGCAGGTCTTGTTCAGCGTTGTGTAATCATCCAGAAGGATGACAATGGATTTGGGCTGACGGTCAGTGGAGACAATCCAGTTTTCGTACAGTCTGTCAAAGAAGGCAAGGCATTTTTTTTTTAAACAGTTGTCATTTAGGACCAAACAGAGAAATAGAAAAACTTAAATAATGTCTAGTTAAGCATAAAATAATCACATATATCATATGTGTCATATGGCCTATTGAGCCAGAGTTCCAATGTCATAATTATAGGAATGTATTTGCCCTGGTTGATTTTCTTTGTATTCTACAAACTACATAGTTTTAGAAATCATGACTCCTTGGCCATGATACTTTCTGCATCATCACTAGAAAGTTTGTGGAATTTTATTTCTTCAAGGCACCAGAGATATTTTGATACAGAAAGATGTATATAGGCTCAAATACATCTATGCTTTCCCCAAAAACATCAATAATGTCTTCTAATACTGTTACTATATATTGAATTTTTCCTTTATATTGGGCACTGCAATTTGAGATAGGTATTTTTATCCCCATTTTATAGGTGATATTGAGGCTTATAGGAAAGAAAAACTAACAAGTGTGTTAGTTTTTCAACAAGTCCCATAACTAACAAGTGATAGAAAACCAAAGTGTGACTTTGTAGCCCATGTTTTAAACCACTCTGTTACACTTCCTGTCTTTTAAGAAGATTGTCAGTAAATGCAAAGGAATTGCATTTTAAGGAATTAATTTCTCTTACAGATGGAGCAGCCATGCGGGCTGGAGTACAGACAGGCGATCGTATCATCAAGGTAAGGAAGACTATTACGGAATTTCTGGTGGAATTTAAAGACTGCATATATTAATCATTTTGTTTTTTCTTTAACTTGGATTTTTATGAAAAGCACACTATATATGATGAATTTGTTAGCTGTAAAAACTTATTTCATATAGTTAAAGATTAATACTACCCTTTACTTGAAGAGCATAATATTCACATGTGAATAAGTGAAGTCATCTTTGTCCTTTTATAGGAGAATAGCTTGTAAAGATCATTTCTCTCAGATTAATCTTTTTGCAAAAATTCTCTTCATGGGCCTCCCCAGTGGTGCAGTGGTTGAGTGCTGGGTTGCGAAGCTGCCTGCAGCCTCTGCTGCGCTGGTTCGATCCCCGGCTGCTCCCTGGCCACCGGAGGAGGGTCCCACATGGCACGCAGACCTCTCCTGCCGCCCGCTGCTCCCCTCAGCAGTGTACTTAGGTCCCTCTGCCTGCTCTGCTCCTGCTCTGGCTCTGGTGAATTCTCTCACTCTCCCGCGCTTCTGACTGTACCCAGTGCTTGTATAAATAAATAAATAAATAAATAAATAAATAAATAAATAAATAAATAAATAAATCTTTAAAAAAAAATTCTCTTCAAAATATACTAACAGAGCTGGGGAAATATGTTGTTACTTGTGAAAGTTAATCTTCCAACTAAACTTTACAAAAGTATAGGAATAGCTAAAGTAAAATGTGTGTTATATATATGGGTATGTATAAGGTAAGATGGTGTGAATTAATTTTAAGCAAGTAACTCTAATCTAGATATAGACCTATCATTGGAACACAATAGAGTCCAGAAACAGGCTTTGCATTCTGATCACGAGGGGGAAGAAAGGCTTAGACAGTAATTACTGTTGAGAGAGCTGATTAATTTGATTACTTAAAATCGAATTGCTGTACAGGAAAAGAACCATGAACATATTTTATAAGTAAAGAACAATCTGGAAACAATATTTGAAACTTATTACACAGTGTATGATATCCTTAATACTTTTTAAAAATACTAAGAATAGCCTAGTTGAAAAATGGGCAAAGAATTTTATCAGGTAATTTGCCAAAGTAATTAAAGTAAATAATATATTTATGAGAATATATCAGGGGAAAAAAACACTTGAAGTATGAATGTGTGTATATCCTATTACAGTATAATATCAAAGATACTAAACATCATTGTTTACAGTAATTATCTTTGGTGAGCATGATGAGAATACTCTTACTTACTTTATGCACTGATATATTTAAGCTTTTAGGAATTAATTAGTGTTACTTGCCTCAGAGAAATATATAGTATTAGTATTAGATCCAAGTTTGATATATTTTAAAAATTATTTATTTTATATATATATTACATCATTGTGCATTTTTGTACAATGTTTGCTTTCTTTTCTCAGGTGTAGCCCCTATAGAATTTCCAATTCACCTGTGCACCATCACCATATTCCTTTGTGCTCTTCCCGCCCTCGTTGTGATCCCTCTCCCTCCCTTGTGGAATGACTGATTTATAGTTGCCTACTTATTTTTGTTTTGTTGTGTTTTTTTTTATTGTTTTTATTTTTTTCCCTGATACCTTATTTGGTTCCCCTATATTCCTCCTATAAGTGAAACTATCCGATATTTTTCTATTTCCTTCTGACTTACTTCACTGAGCATACTCCCTTCTAGCTCCATCCATGTTGCTGCAAATGACATTAGATTATCTTTTTTGATTGCTGAATAGTATTCCATTGTGTATATTTACCACAACTTGATCCAGTCATCTGTTTTTGGGCATCTGAGTTGTTTTCCAAGTTTGATATTTTTATCTTAATTTCTTTGGCATAGTGAAGACTTTGGATAACATAGCCTACATTTAATCTGTCTGAAAATTAATGCCCTTTTTAAAAGGTTAGATCATGACTGGAAAACAGAATAAATTGGATATTGCAGATTTCCACATTAGTTTTTGATCTTTTAAAAAATTTATGGTTTTGACATATCAGCAAATTTATAATTATAAACAAATACATCTTTTCTGTTTGCACGAGTTCTTCACCGTGAAGGATTTATAAATCTGCTTGTTATGTTTTGTCATTTGTCCTGGTGAATAAGTTATAATGTCTTTTAAATCAAGGTCTGGTTTGTCTATACCTTACAGAATGGTAATGTGTTTTTTTTTGTGTGTGTGTGTGTGTGTGTAGAAGAACTGGAGTGTAGGCCATAGGTGTGGGGGATGAGAGGATTCACCAGAGACAGATTGGGAAGCAGAGCAGGTGGCTTTACTGTAGAACACTACTAAGGGGAGCAGTAGGTGGAGCAGGAGAGGTCTGCAGCACCATATGTGGGTTAGGAATGGCCTTACCTATGGCCAGGGACGAACTCTGGCCACAGTGGTGTCAGTGCTGAGACTTAACCCCTAATCCACCAGAGGGCCCCATGGAGTGAATATTGAGTCAAATATATCTAATACTGTTCTGTTTAGTGTATGATAGTATAACTAGTAGTATTATGTATAACTCCTGAAGCCAGTTCATCCATTTTCTCACTAAAAAGTACCTGACATACATTATTATCATTTTCTTATAGGTGAATGGAACTCTGGTGACTCATTCAAATCATTTCCAGGTGGTGGAGCTAATCAAATGTAGGTGAATGTTATTCTCAATTTTAATTGTTTTCTGAAACCCTTAAAGCAAGGTTCAGAAATATTTTCTGTAAAAGGCAGATAGTTAATATTTTAGGCTTTTGGGGCCATATGTTCTGCTGCTTGACTCTGTCAGTGTAGCAGCAAAGCAGCCATAGATAATAGGTAATGAATGGGCATGGCAATGTCAGTAAAACTTGACTTGCCAAAATAATCTATGGATTAGATTTAGCCCCTTGGCTTGGGTTTGCCAACCACTAAATTAAAGTCTGAGGTGAAAATTTTTAATAACTAATAACTATCTTCCATCAACTTCATGTATGTGGTTGATTGTAATATCCTGTCTTTCTCAGTAATTTTGATAGCATATATTTGAGAAAATGTGTGAATCATCTGAGAGGGAAGAGGGTGGGAAATCAGATACAGTGGCCTAAATGAACTAACTGGAACTTTAAATATTATGTAGCATAATCACTTTCTCTTAGATAAGAGAATGATTAATCCAGGGTAGTGATCTTCTCTTGGAAATCTCCAGAGTTAAAATTTATGATCTTCCGTATCGGAAATTCCACAGTAAAGTGGACTACAAATAAGACAGTTGTTTGTGGCCAAACAGAAACAATACTGTTTTATTGAATCATATTTCTTTTTATATAGTGGGCATCTTTAGAATAAATTCGATGAATCGAATTCCTACTTATTGCTTAAGTAAAGCAACATAAGAATTCTTTTACTGTTCATCAGCAACCAGTGGTCATTTCAATCATAGTTCTTAACTTTAGATCATTTTTTAAAAATGCAATAATTTAAATTAGAGCCCTATACTTGAATACCATTGATTACTTATTTAAAGAAATTGTGATTTATACATGATTATGTGCTGTAGAAATATGATTTATTATGATAAATATGTGCCTGATAACTATTGCAGAGTACAAAAAGGAAGATTATATATCTTTATCTTTTTAGGTTATATGTTTACTCATTCCCATATAAATTTTACTTAAAGAATTAGATACTAGGACTATAGAAATAGAGTACACTTATCCAATAGTGAGAGCATAACTAAAAACTTAAAGTAAGCATGAAACACTCTGAGTATCCAAAACAGGTAAATTTTCCCTAAAATTTGTGTACCTGTAATAGAGCACTCTCATGCCCTATTTTTAATGCATATTGTAGACATAATAAAAGTGATGTCAAATCATAGCAATTTAAAACAGCTAAAGACAGCTGTTAGAGGAAGCTATTAGAGGCAAGTATATGGATAAATAATAGTAGATGACTTTCTAACAGAAAGAAATGAAATTAAAAAGTTTAAAAAGTGTGTATATTTATGATCTCCCAAATCATAGCTGGCGTCTTCATTAATTATAAGAAAAAGTAATTTTTAAAACCTAGACCAATGGAATAACTAACAGGGAGTTCCAGGGAAGGATTAAATTGGGAGAAAAGTGTGAAATACATTTAAAAGTTCTGCTGAAAAGTCTTTTTTTTGTTATTTATAGGTCATTTATATAGAAATGTCATTTATTTGCAAAGTCTCATTTCTTGGTGCTAGCTAAATAATGAATGTCTCTTGATCAGTCTTCCTGGTTATGGCTAAGTTTGCTTTCTATGGTTTTTTTTTTTTTCCTTTTTATACCTAGTGAATTTCTATCCTTTCCTCCAAATTTTATTTTTTTCCTTTTTTGTGGAATATTTTGGTCATATTCTTTTTGTAAATTTAACTCTAAATGGCATCATTACATTCCAGGAGATTAATCTATCTAATTGGTATCATGTTAAAATACAGTTTTTAAAAATTTAATTTTAAGAAATTAATTGAACATAGCCATTAGTGGATGGTTGATATTGCCTCCCCTAAATTAAAAAAAATTCTTGCTTTTTTAAAATTTAATTTACTTTTAAGTAATATATGATCTTATGAGTAGTGATTTGCTATATGAAGTGGACATTGTTCTTTTAGATTTTTACGGGGGTTGTAAAAGAGAAATGACAAGTTGAGTCCCTATTCTTTGGCAAAATGGTTGGCAGCTGATGAAACTTTTTGATATAACTGGATCCCTTGGAAATGTCAAAACGTAGTAAAATACTCTAAAACATATTTTGACGATGTTATTTTCCTTTTCCTCCCCTTTCTTTCTTCTCCCCATCCCAAGCTGGTTCCTTTGTAGCTCTCACTGTTCAGGGACGCCCACCTGGATCACCGCAGATTCCTCTTGCTGATTCTGAAGTAGAACCATCAGTCTCTGGACATATGTCTCCCATCATGGCATCCCCTCATTCACCTGGAGCATCTGGGAATATGGAGAGAATTACTAGTCCTGTGCTCATGGGGGTAAGAGTGGGGAAACTGATTTATAAATGCTTAGTTGCATCATGATGCCTTTGCTTTATATTAAGAGTTTTGCAATATTGAGCTGGTAAAGTTCAAAATTCTTAGAAGTAATTTCCTAATAGAAAAATTTTGTAGTGATTTGGAATGATTATAGAGTATTAGGGTAATGGATTTAATCCAACAAATATTAAACACCTACCATATATAACTCAGTGTGCCACTCACAAAAATATAATTAAGATAACCCATGTTCAAGGCCTTAGTTATCTTAGAATGTCTACTGAAGAGGCCATAGGTTTTATTCTCTTTATTTTGTGATTGAAATACTGTTCGGCATATAGTAGATGTTTAATAAACCTTTTTGTGTGAGACTGAATCAAAAGTAAACAAGTAATTATAAGTTATGACAGGAAAAAATATTAAGTTCTTGAGAATTCAAAGGACGGAGAAAAGCATATCCAGTTATGATAAGGAAGGATTTTTAAGGAAAGCTATTCATTTAATTGAGTCTTGAAAAGCAGTTAACAGTAACATTATAAATGGTGACCATGGGGGAGGAAGGCAACCCAGAGAGAGAAAGAGGAATAAATAGAGGTAAAGTGTCAAGAAAGCACCAATATTTTTGGGTGGTAGCCAGGATTCTTGTTTGACTGTTGCCATGAAAGGGTGTGTGTGTGTGTGCGTGTTTGAGATAAGCTTGAGAAAACTTGGACTATTTAGTCTGAAAAATTACAACTATCAGGCTAATTTACATGTAATTGGGTTGGCAGTAAAATCCATTAAAATTATTTTCAGCCAAGAGAGTAATGTGATTATACAGAGTTTTAGGAAGACTAATTTGATAAAATATTATATGGTTGTGAAACTAGGGGGATGGCAGGAGATGAGTTAGGGAACTATCTTCATATTTAAAGTAGAAAGCACTGGGGATTTGAATCATTTATGAGGATTGATAGCAAGATCCAAAGGAGGGAAATAAATAAGATTATTTTATACTTAAATCAACTTCTTTTCTCCAACTAATAGCAATACTAGTGTTTTTGTGAACCTAGTTTAATAAAAATGAAATAGAATAGCTGAAATTTCTTTGTAACCTTTTATCTTTAAAAATGTCATATCTAAAAGCCTGTCCTCATAACTGCTGGAAAAAAATGAAATCTAAATAGGTATTGAAAATTGGAGTGAAAGAATAACTTATGCCTCTTTTTCACTGTTTATTTTACCTGCATTTTCCCTGTATTGGTTCTCGTGTTTATCTTTTTCTAGGAGGAAAACAATGTGGTTCATAACCAGAAAGTAGAAATTCTGAGAAAAATGTTACAGAGAGAGCAGGAACAGCTACAGGTACTAAATTAGAAATGGGGCTGTTTACAGGCTAGTAAAAACTGTGAGTTGGCATAGTTGAGTTGGTGTTTATCATAGTCACAATCAAGCAATATTGTATTCAATGCCATCAACTATTAAGAATGGAATTTTTCTATATTTTCTTGATATAAGTATTAATTCTCAAAATATTTTTATAACTTTTCAGTTATTGCAGGAAGAGTACAACCGAACACCTGCCCAAAGATTGCTAAAAGAAATCCAAGAGGCCAAGAAACACATTCCTCAGCTGCAAGAGCAGTTATCCAAAGCCACAGGCTCTGCTCAGGTAGCATCACTATTAAAAGTGCTACCCAACTTTTTGCAGGAGAATTACCTTCTGGGAATGTGTCAGAGAATGTTGCAGTTGCCTTTTTTAAAGTTATTTTTTCCTAGGATAGGCCAACAGTATGTCCTGTTTAGGACGTTACAGAAATAATTATTAACTAAAAGATAGGTGTTCTTCTGATTGCTTGCTTATAACATGTTTGTTATAATAATTTTAAAAAAGAATGGAGTGCTTTTGTTTTGATGTCACAAGCTACTGAAATGTATCTAGATACATATGTTTGCATTTTTGAGGTTTTTATTTAGAGATATATAAAATTTTACAAAATGAAAGAATTGTGCTAAAATACATAGACAAGCAAATTCTTGTTTAATCTGCATAACAACCCTCTGAGATTGGATTCTGCTGTTGTTTTTTCCCATTTAACATATACACTAACAGAAACTAAGTTTAAATAACTTCTCTGAGGTCATGTAGCTCAAAATTGCTGGAATGAAACTGGAATCCATATCCAATATAATGAATTCAAAGTACATTCATATTCTTAATAACCATATATTTATTATAATTAAAAATAGATTTCAGTGTAATTTTCTAGATAGGTATAAGTGAGGGAGAAGATTATGGTCTCATTAGAAAAAAAAACTCAGCATTTATATATCAACCAGATTTGTATTCTGTAATAATCATGTTTAAAATGTGAAAAGTTCCTTATACTCACAGCTTCTTAAAGGAAAATGGACAAATTGTGTGCACCATTTAAATTTAGCAAAAGCTGTCCATTTGTCATTCTTCTTGAGTTTGGTTTGTAAGTGAAAGCCATAGAAGTGTAGAACTAAAAGTATTCTTTGAGATCATCTACCTAATCTGCTCACTCTAAATTAAAAAACAATGTTGTAGTTTAGAAAACTTGGCCTGAACTGGTTGAATGACTTATAATAACTATATGAAGTTTTGAGTATTATGCCTCAATAATGTTTGCAGTTTTATTACTTAGCAAACACAACAATCTTACTGTTTTAACAGTAAAAATGTGGTTTCTAGAGTAAAAACTTATGAGTTATGTTATAGTTTATGCCCCCCCAAATTAGCAATTCATTGAAAGTGTTGGAAGATAGTTAACCAGAAGTTTATACTGTATTAATATTTATTATTGGGCAGGAAATACAAATTATATAAAGTAACAAACTATTATACATTCTTAACCTAATAGGAAAGTTGAACTTTTATTCTTTTTACTAAAATACCACTTTCCTCTCCTTAAGGTCAGGCCATTTTAGATACACAGAATTAGTAGATGTGCTCTTAATAATTTTTAGAGCTCTAAGCATGCTTTTTTCTTGTTCTTTTTTTTTTTTTTTTGACTCAGTTTTTGTTGGTATGAATTAAGTACGTGGTTGAAAAATTTTACTAATGGAGTGTATATATATATATACACACACACACATGCATTTTTAAAAGCATTTTGATCACATAAAACTGTCCAACTTTTAAGTCTCCATTTAGTTTGTAGTACAACTCTGTATTTGTAGTACAACTCTGTATCTTAGATAGTCAATAATGAAAGATTTTTTTAATGTATTTGTGTGTGTTTAATCTGTTTTAGGATGGAGCTGTAGTTATACCCTCAAAGCCTTTAGGTGACACATTAACAGTCAGCGAAATAGAAGCAGACTCTAGTGATGGACTGGGCAGAATTGAATATAGCAGTGGAGATGCTTCTCGGCCCAGTAGTGACAGTGCAGATGTAAGTATTCTGCATTTTTATCTTCTTGTTTTCTTCTTCATAGCCCCTTTCTAGATTTGATTTTAAGTTAATGAATTGGAAATATTCTCTCATTACTTATTTATGCCATCTTTAATATAGCAATTTGATGAACAGAAATTCTAAACACTATTATATATGAGCTTTTAATTCCAGAGTTCACTTTTTCCCTTGGACACCACTGCCAAATGTTTCTTTTGAGGAGATGGAATTTCCCAGCAGGCATTTTGTTTGTGGGTAGAGAAGTTAATAATGCCAGTGCTTTCTTACTGAACCGAGAGGCCAACTGTTGATATCTTTTAAGAGCATGTTAATATTCCATTTGTGGGCAGAGTGACTCAGTCTTGAATCACGGGGCACTTTGCCATCAAAAGAGGAAAAGCCTTAGTCCTGTAAGATAGATCTCAGTTAATAGCCCTTATTTAGTAACACTTTCATGATTAGCCCAGAAATTGCCAGATGAGCATGGATGTTTGTTAAGAGGGTGATAAGAAAATATTTTAAGTTGTGCATGATGTGTACCTTAGTTAATATGAATAATACATTTGGTTTTAACTTACTCAGCAATACTTTGTACACAGCATGCAATAATAGGAATAATAACTTAAAAATTGACCACCCTCTTTAAAAGTATGAAAAAGTAATCTAAACCAGTGTTTTTAAAACTTTAGGTATTGAAATCAATTTAGTGGGTTAGAATTTGCATAAAAAAGAATAAAATAGGAAATAAGAATGCTTTGCATGTAGAGGAGGTAAATGTTACTTCTTGTAACTTGTATACACATACAATGCAGTGTGTATGTGTGTATACACACACACAGTAGTACACACACACAGTAGTTAACAGTGTTAAATTTTTCTCTTATTAAGGTTGTGGTTAAAAGAAAAAAAAGCCATTGTTCTAAGCCATCATTCAGGCTACCTTTTAACACTTAGACGCAATGACTCAGTTCCTTGAGAAATGAAAAATTGTCAATGTTTTTATGAAAGATGATGATAGTTTTGATTGGGCATTTTGATTGGGCCCATTTCTTAGGTAATTCCCCAAACAGCCTTATAAACAGTGTTGTTGTTATCATAGTTTTACAGAAGAAAAGCTGAGGCCAAAGGAAATTAACTAATTTGCCAGACTTACCCAAGTAAGTTTCTCCTCAAAAGAAACATTTGGCAGTGATATCCAAGGGAAAAGTGAATTCTGGAATTAAAAGCTCATATATAATAGTGTTCATCAAATTGATGTTGAGGAAACTAAACTTTATAAAGATTGAATTGGCAGGTATAGAAACAGGTATTCCAATAAATTCAGATTGTTTGACATGTAATTGGTGTTTAATAAGCATATGAATGAATAACAAAATGAATCCTTAGAGTATAGACTTTATCTTGCATGCAGAAGAGAGGCATAACCAGAAAGATACTCATTGTGGAAACATTTCCACTGTGGAAAATGATTTAGAGTAACAGGTAGATCTGTAAGAAGCGAAGTCTGTATGGTTTAATAGGAACTTAAATGTGTATTGAATGTCTAGTTAGCATTATTGATTATGCACTTTGTGTCAGCATTTGTACTGAAAGCTTTACAGGTATTCTTTTTAACTCATAGTAGTCTTAAAAAAACAATAGTTTATAGACGGAAGCAACTAAGGCCAAATAAATAATTGGAAATTGTGAAAATCCAGGTGAGAGATAATGTAGTACAGAGTAGGATCTCTATTAAACACATTGCAAACAGGTTTAGTTCCTGTGTCTCATTAAAGCTAAAGAGGTGCTGCTTTGTGCTTATGAATTTCCATGTTTGTTTCAGTTGTGTTGTATTAAAATTGTAAGAACCAATCAGTCTTCTAATCTTTTGAGTCTGTGCTTTTAATTTTTTCCATTGTCTGCTTATTTTTAGAAAATAATTCTTCTGTGGTGACAAATACCCACATACTTAGTTCTTACAAGAGAAGCAACTTAATCACAAATCATCATCTAAACTTCAGAGTATCTGTTTCTCTTGACTTTTTAATTTGTAACTGATATTTTAAAAGAGTTATTTTGCAAATTTTTCAATCTTACTCCAACATAGGGAGACTAATTTAATGACCTCTCTCACATATCATTTAGCCTTAGCAATCATCAACATGTGCACAAGCTTGTTTGGCTTATATCTTTTATTCCTCACCCCCTCCAAACACTGGATAGTTGAAACTAAATCCAAGACGTTATTTCATTAAGATATATCTTCGAGAGAAAAGAACACTTTTCAAAAATATTGCCACAGTATCATTGTCAAATCTTAAGAATATGCAATTTGGGCCTCCTGGTGGTGCAGCAGTTAAGTGCTGGGTTGCAAAGCTGCCCGCACCCTCTGCAACACTGATTTGATCCCCGGCAGCCCGGCGAGGGTCCCACATGGCACGTAGACCTCTCCTGCCGCCCGCTGCTCCCCTCAGCAGTGTACTTCCATCAGTCTGCCTGCTCTCCTCCCTGCTCTGGCTCTGGTGAATTCTCTCACCCTCCCGCGCTTCTGACTGTACCCAGTGCTTGTATAAATAAATAAACAAATAAACAAATAAATAAATCTTTTAAAAAAAGAATATGCAATTTAATTACTATAATTCTACTACAGAGATTATTTGCAGTTGGTTTATTTGAATCAGGATACAGTCCATATCCTTAGCCTTTGGTTGAGAGTCATTTTACACCTCTTAATTTATGTCTCTTTTCCTGCCCTATTTTTGTTGTTGTTGTTGAGGAAACTAGGTCCTGTGTCCATTAGAACAACCTACATTCTAATGATATTTTCATGATATTGCTAATATATTCCTCTGTGAATATTTTCTGAAAGCTGATAGCTAGATCTAGAGTCTTGATCAGATTAAGGTTTGAGAGTTGTTTGGCAAGAACATTCATGGGTGGTACAGTGTATATCCTATCACATTAATGTCAGGAGGTGAATGTCTGCTTGTCTTTTTGTGAAGTTAAATTAAAGGTGTTCAGATGGTGTCAGCATGGTTTTTTCATTCCGAAGTTCTCTAGAAACTGAAGTTATACCTGCCATTGATTATCAAAATGCTTGCATCCATCATTTAATTAGCAGTTCCAAAATAATATTATAATTGTGTCATTTCTTCTCTTTTTATTAGATGAGTTTATTTTAGGTTATCCTAAAATAAAGCTTCTATCTAAGTTCCTATATGAACTTTTTTAATGCATTTTCCCCAAAAGAGTGGTACCCTAACAAACTCCAAAGATCAACAATGTGTGTGTAATATTTTTAATTCATATTCCTTGTTGCTGTGCTTCAATTCATTATTCTTTTTAATGCTTAAATAGTCCACTTTTTGACTGATGGTAGCCCCCTGGGTTGTCTCCTGTGTTCTTTTAACATGATTCCCCAATATTTTTGATAGCTGTTTGGTGTGGAAAGATTATTCTAGCTTTATCTTTTATAATTATCTTTTTTAAGAATCAAAGCCATCCATTTCTCCAAGGTGGAGCTTATATTTATTTGAAACTGCTGATTTCTTTATCTTGCTATGTGTTTAGGTAACATATATCTTCCCTGTTGGCATTCATATAAAAATGTCTTCACCTCATTGTCAGCAACTCTGAAAAATGGCTTGGATTGCTTTGGGGTGTTCCTCATTGCACAAAATTGAAGTCCTGCATATCATATAGTTTATATTTGATAGGAGGTCATCTCAGATATGCTATGTTAATTTTATAAAAACCTATATATCAGCTTCACGTGTAGTAACAGAAAAGTAGGAGCTTAATTTTATTCATGTAAAATAGACAGAAATGCTTTTAACTTGAATAGGAAGAATAGTTTGGGATAGAGGGATTTAGAAACAATGTATGAGGGTAGATTTTGATTTTGATAACAGTTGGAGATATATATTTAGGTAAAGTTACTGAGTACAAATTAGTCCTTGGGCCTGGAAAGAATTAAAACTATTCTACTGTTTTTATATTATTTATATCCACATAAAACTAAAAAACTGAGTGAATAGGGGACTTGCCAAAATCAGGAAAAACTAGGAGAGTGAGGTATTATATAAAATACCTCAATATAAATATAAAGTTGAAATTCAGATCATTGTTCATTCACACTAGTTTTACTTATCCCTTGTTGATAAACTTTTTGAAATGAACTGAATGTCTTTTTTCCCCCCTACCCCCACCAAAGAGTCCCAAGAGTGGCTTAAAAGAGAGGATTTATCTAGAGGAAAACATTGAGAAAAGTGAAATAATTCAGGACACTGTAAGTATTGAATCCATGAAATGACAGTCCTTTCTTTAGTTTTCCTTGTAATTAGATGGCAGATGTATCTGATACTTTTTTTTTAGAGAAAGCGTACATTTATTAAAGAAATAAAGATTGTATAAATGAGTTGCTACTTTGTAGTATTATTAGTTGGTTTAATGTTTTCTTATTGTAATAACATAAAAGTAACTTAGTTTATCATTTAACAGCTTTTTTTTTTTTAAATTTCTATATTGTTTGAAATACCATTGTTCTACATCTTTGCCAGTGCCACTTTAACAGTTTCTAAGTATACAGTTCGCTGGCATTAAATGCATTCACATCATTGTACAATCATCATTACATGCATCTCTAGAACTTTTCATCTTCCCCAATTAAAACTTGTTACTCATTAAATAACTCTCCCCACAGCCATTCTTCTTTCAGTCTCTATGAATTGGGCTGCTCTTGGTACTTCGTATAAATAAAACCATACATATTTTTCCTTTTGTGACTAGCATATTTCATTTAGCACAGTGTCTTCAAAGATCATCTGAATTGTAGCATGTTCAGAATTTCCTTCCTTTAGCTGAATAATAATCCATTATAATCATTTTGATTATCCATTCATTTATCAATGAATACTTGGGTTGTTTTGACCTTTTGGCTTTTGTGAATAGTCCTGCTATGAACATGCTAAGTACAAATATCTGTTCCAGTTTTTCCTTTCTATTCTTTGAGTATGTACTCAGAAACAGAATTGCTGGATCTTGCATATTCTTAATTGGATATCTTAACATTGAGTTTTTATTTTTAATTAGACTTAAAAAGTTGTATGGTAAAACATTTAACAACATATTATGATGCATTATTAGCAAAACAAACACTTGAAAAATAAGAGATTTGAAAAATAATCAGATTTGAATCATTTGACTACAGTAAATTTCTATCATTTCATTGGGTTTTTTTTAATTATTAAAGCATTGGCATTTATAAAAAGAAAAGGTTAAAAAAAGTCAGAACCAGGTTAGGGAAATGGAAATATATACTGTTGAAACATACTTAAGCAGGAAATATAATAGCTACATATTATTCACTTAGTTTATACTTTTGGATCCATTTACATAGTTTCAGCTATAACTGCCTGCAGATGACTCCAAAATAATCATAACCCCATTCTCCTTGTTTATTTATTAGATTTAAACCAAACTCATTCTTTTTGTTTCTTTGAAAATTTTCATTCCTCCTAATTCTGTATGATCTAGATTTAGTATTTATGGTCTTCACACATCTTATGCTTTTTACATTATACATTAATAGTTCTACCCTATCTTTTTCATACTAAATCCAACTTTGTATGTGAATTGGCAGATGGATGAGCTATTGCATGGGAGTGAGGTCTGCCAGTTTACAATTTCATTTTACAGTTTTGTTATCTTTGTTTCTATAGCAGTGTTTATGATTACTTGAAAATTTTATTGTATTATGCCAGTGGTTTTCAACCAGGAGTGATTTTGTCCCTCAGGAAACATTTGGCAGTGTCTGGAAATATTTTTGATTGTCATAACTATGAATCTGCTACTGGCATCTAGTGGTTGGGTAGAGGTCAGGGATGCTGCTGGAACAACTTAAAATGCACAGGACAACCCCCCACAACAAAGAATTACCTGACCTGAAATGTCATCAGTGCCAGTGTGCACTGAAAAATCCTATGTTAGGGCCTATGACAGTAAATTCAAAAAGAAAAAATAGGGTTCAGTGACAGTTTTCAGCTAGACATTAATAGACATTTTGGAGTTAATCTCTTCTAACTTTGTCTTACCATTTCTGCTTGTGTTTTTCCTTTGTTCTTTTCCTTCATTCACCTTTTAAAATATAACCTTATTTAATTAAATTACTTAATGTAAAATAAGTTTCTTTTGTAATGCAATCTGTATATGAAAGGAACTATACAGAAAGTACTAGAATCAGAAAACCAAGAGTGTAGTGAGCAAAGCGTGTTTATTATTTTCCAGGTGATCTCCCTTCTACCCCGCTCCACAAAGTAGCATCAATACTGTGTGGTTTTCTTTATTTAAGTGGTTCAAGGCCTTGAAAACTTGAAAATTAAGTACTAAAGAAAATAAACATGAAGAAATGCCACTAGTGAACCATGTCTTTTTTTGATGGTTTGACTTTATTCTTTGCCTATGACTCTCAGATAATTTTTTTATTTCTGTTATCTGAATGTTACCAGGACAGTCACTCACTTATTGGGAGTCCCTCAACCCGTGCAGCACCTCATATTATTGGAGCAGAGGATGATGATTTTGGTACTGAACATGAACAGGTAGTGACATTTTTTTTTCTAAGAACCAAATTAATGTTGTGAGCTGTTAGATATGTTGCAAAAGTGAACATTTCTTGAAATTGAGATAATATTTGTAAGACTTTGAAGCTAAGTCTTAGAACTAAGATTAACTGGTTAATTGCCTGATTTTGCTTTGACCAGTAGAAATGATTTTGCGTTTAGAGCAGGTAAGTAGTCATTGATATATGCCTAAATACTTCATTTTGGGGGAAGGAGGCTATCATTTTTTTCTATTAATTTTTTCATTTTGACAAGTCTGTATAACGTTGGGGTTACATTTATACTCCTCCATGTGTGCCCATATTTCACTTACCCTCCACCTAACCTCCTGTACCAATCCTAAGTCCTTCCTTAGAGGAGTGGAGTATTAATTGTAAATTTTTTAAATTTCAAATTGCAGTTGTTTATTGATGGCATTTAGGAATGGAATGGGCTTGATACCTGTAAACTCACTATATTGCAGAGTTTTTTAAAATAACTTTTGGGGATTTTCTACATAGACAACCAGGTTGTCTAAATAAAGTTGATTTTTATCTCCTTGTTTACTGTCTGTTTATCTTTATTTCTTGTTGTTATGTTTATTGCTCTGGTTAGGACTTCCATTATGAGATGGAATTAGGGTGGTGAGACAGGATATCCTTGCCTGCTTCCTTATCTTAAAAAAAAAAAAAGTCTTTCACCATTAGGTATCATTTTAACTATAGGTTTTTTGAAGATACTTTTTAATAGGTTAAGGTAGCTTCTATTCCCAGTTTGCTGACCGTTTTTTTTTTTTCTTTTATATATTTTTTACATCATTTTTCGTTTTTGCACAATATGTGCATTTTCATCTTGGTTATATTCCCCCTACATTTCCCACCCCCCTTATTTTGACTCTGATCCCTCTTCCACCCCACCTCCCATAGCGTGTCTCTGGTTTATAGTTGTTTGTTGATTTTTTAAATAAAAGGAGGTTGAATTTTATTTAAGGATTGAGATGATCATGTGGTTTTTCTGATTTAGCCACTTAATATGGAAATTTATGAATTAATATTATCATGTTGAACTAGTTCTGCATTCCTGCAATAAATCCCAGTTGATCATATTTTGCTTTTTATATATTGCTGAATTTAATTTGGTAATTTTTTGTAGAGGATTTTGTATATGTGTTTATGCAGGGCATTTGTCTGTAGCTTTCTTTTTTATAATCTCTTTGTCCAGTTTTGGTAGTTGAGTAATGCTGACCTCTTAGAATGAGTTGGGATATGTTCCTTTCTCCTTATATTTTCTGAAAAGGATTGTGTCAAACTGATATTATTCATCTGGGTTAACTTTCTTCCCTCATTTGTTTAAATGTGAAAAATTATATGGAAATTGTGATTCTAAATTACGTCTAGCTTAGCTTTTACTCTTTTCTCTGTTCTGTGTTTTTCGGGAATTTCCAAGTGCTTTAGAAGTTGTCTTATTTGAAATCATACAACTTCCTACCACCATTTCTGTGATTAGTCCCCCCAAAAGGAAAACAACTATTTTATTATTAGACAAGAAGCTTTCCATTACATTTTTAGAAGTGCTGCTAGACTGTTCTTCGCATACTGATTTGTAGATATCTGAAATCCTTGATAATCATCTTTTAAACTTACATTCTCCCAGAATGGTTTTTATTCTAACCTCTTCTTCTAACCTGACTCCAAGTGTTTCATTTTCAGAAGAAGAGATTCTATAGACTATGTTGCTAGTAAATTCTAGTGAACTTTTTAAAATTGTGATTTTTATTTTTAGGTCAAAGTGACTTTTGGATAGTTAGGTTCAGTTGAGCTTACATTACATTTTGCATTTGTGTGTTGGGGCTGTAGGTGTATCATTAATTTTATTTTTCTAGATCAATGGGCAGTGTAGCTGTTTCCAGAGCATTGAGCTGCTAAAATCTCGTCCTGCTCACCTGGCTGTTTTCTTACACCATGTGGTTTCTCAGTTTGACCCTGCAACATTGGTAATGTATTTTTTTTTTAAAGATTTATTTATTTATTTATACAAGCACTGGGTACAGTCAGAAGCGCGGGAGGGTGAGAGAACTCACCAGAGCCAGAGTGGGGAACAGAACAAGCAAACTGACAAAATACTCTGCTGAGGGGAGCAGAGGGCATGGCAGGAGAGGTCTGTCATGCCATGTGGAACCCTCGCTGGTGGCCGGGGATCCAACCAGTGCTGCAGAGACTGCTGGCAGCCTCGCAGCCCAGCGCTCAACTAATGCGCCACCAGGGGAGGCCCTGGTAATGTATTTTATGATTTAGCCAATTAGGAGTTCTTACACATTTCTGTACCTTAACACTTTTTTCTTTTACAAGATGAGTTTCTTTCAGTTTTCTAAACATCTAAGAATAGGTATGAAAGATATGTAAAATGTTATTAATTTATTTTTAAAGACTTGGTTATATAGTAGTCACTACATTGCTTACAGTGATCTGCCTGTTTCATGCATTACTGTTCAATGAGGATCTAGCAGATTTACATATTTCTTGAATTCTCAATTTCTCTCTTCCATTTCTTTCTCTATTACAGCTCTGTTATCTCTATTCAGACCTATATAAACAGACCAATTCCAAGGAGACTCGTCGTGTATTTCTTGAATTTCATCAGTTCTTCCTGGATCGATCTGCAGTAAGTTACCAAGTTAATTTTATAATATTTGCTTTAGTAACATTGATTTGTCCTTCTGCTTTCAATCTCTCCTCCCATGTTGTTAAGCTTTTTTTTTTGCTTTTTGACATCTATTTTATATCTCAGTTATTATTCTATATTTGGGTTTATACATATACATAATTAGAATGAGGTAGTTGAAAAAGAGAACACAAATGATATGCAGGTATATGCATTAGGTCCTTGAATAAAATTGTTTCTTTCAATGTCATTTTGTTATAGTGTCAGTGAGAAATGAATCCTAGCCTATATTGAATGAACATTGACATTATTTGAAGACCTGGTTTCATTACATGTGGTTTGGCTTAGTTGGTTTCCAAGAACCTGTCGATTCCATTAAGTGAGGGCTTGCTGTATTAGGATCCTAAAGATAATATTTGCATAATTGAATTCTGGTTGACCTCTTAGAAGTTTGGAGTTTTACGTTTAAAGTGGTGGAAAAGGTCACACTCACATAAAGGGTGATAGTGTTTTATTTTGCCAATAGAAAGTTTCATTAGCTTTTTACACTAGTAAGCTTTATCATTAATCCTTAATGCCTCCTGGATAATCATCCTGCTTGTTTCTAGTCCTTTAACATTTGCAGGTCTCTCTCATGACTGATGCCTCTCTCCTAAATCTCTTTTGTCTTTTTCTCAGCTGATGACCTTGCTATTTCTTTGAGAAATTTAAAGTACACGGAAGCTAACTCTTACTAGATTTATCCTATTCTATCATACCCATATGCTCTGCCATTTTTCCTGATGCTATGGAGGAATAGTCCTTGTTTTTAATCTAAGGTCAACACTTTCTCTGTTAACTCAGATTGTATTTTCATATACCTTGTCAAAGATACTATTCCAGCATTTATTCTCATACTCTCTTATATTAGTTTTCTACCAAATCATCCACATTAGCATGCAACCATCATTAGCTCTACTATCTTAAACACACACACACACACACACACAGAGAAACATTTGGCTCTACTTCTTGCTTTAGCCTCCTTGTTTTCTGTAAATTTCTCTATAAGGTTGCCTATTTCCCTATACACTGCTGTATACACTTATCTTTTCAGTGATATCTTCTCTGATCAGCCTATTTAAAATTTCATTCCCTTCACTTAATGGTCACCTTTTCTGTGTTATTTTTGCTCATAGAGCCTATATCTTTATTTATTTGATTTTTTTATATCCCTGCACTTCTGCCCTGAATCTGAGCACCATTAGAGCAGATGTTTTTGTTCTCTTTGTTCACTGCTGTTTCCCATCACTGAATAATAGATCTTGGTACAGAGTAATTACTTAGGTATTTGTTGAATGAACTTGTTAGTTAGAATCTTTTTTTTTTTTTTTTTTAAAGATTTGCATACAAGAACCAGGGTATAGGTCAGATATGCGGGAAGGTGAGAGGACTCACCAGAGTTAGAGCATGGAGCAGAACAGGCAGACTGACTGAAATACACTGCTGAGGGGAGCAGCGGGCAAGACAGGAGAGGTCTGCTGCGCCTTGTGGTTGCTCCCTGGCTGAGGATTGAACTTGTGCTGCAGAGGTTGTGGGTTGCTTCATAGGTTGCGTCTTAACCCCTTGCGCCACCAGGGAGGCCCTAGAATCTTGATTATACTACCATTGTTTAAAATATACTTTTTTTTAGTATTTATTAAGATGATTTGCTTCCACAAAGAAATGTTCTGTTTCATGTTTGAATGTTTGAATTTCACATTTCTTAAGAGAGCTCCATGGTTAAGTTAAAAATCTATTTTGCTACTCCTGTCAACATTGAAGTATAAGAACCCTGATAGATTAATTTGCTGTTTATTCTTTTATGCCTCCTGTGGTATTTATTTCGTGCAAATATCCACAAACACAACAAACATTTATATACTTTTTTACATTTGTGCTTGAAGTGCTTTCAAGAAAGTTGATTTGAGCTACTGGGTGGCAACTTCAGTTAAAGAAAAAGCTTTGAAGAGTTTTTCAAATGAATATTAAAGATCTCTAATTTTTAACAATGACTTGTTTTCCAGTGTAAAATTTCAGAGCTTATGGATTGTTTAAAGTTTAAAAGTATCTTGCTTAAATAGGTCTACAATACAAAGTATACATGATGAATATGGTAAGAATTATTAATTGTTACTATTAATAATTTTTCCAAGACATTTCCCAAATTGATGGGATGGGAAATGCAACAGTTTGGTAATGGGACTGAAACTGCAATTATTACAAGGAAAGTCCTAACTAAGAAGAAGCAAATCATGATAAATTACCTTAGTTCAGTAGTAAGAACAACAGATGGTTGCTGAAAATTTAAGACTCCAAAACTTCAACCTTGATCACTATTACATTCTCATTGGGAGTGTGACTATCATGAGAATTCTTTAGCTTTATATAGGCAAGTGACTAGGGATAGGATGTCTGTGGCGTAACCATCTCAAATACAGCAGATACAATTCATGGTTACATATAAGTGGATTTTTAATATGATAATATGAACATTATTTACCTATATTAGTTCAGTGATGTGTAACTGCTTATATTAACCAATGATTCTAGAAAGCCAAAGCCAGTAGGAATATGTGAGGCACAGAAACACCTAGTCATTTGGCAAAATGATTGTAGGTATTTCCTTTATAGTGTGGTTCTTGGGGAAAGGACTCATTTTCAGGTTTAGAAAACAGGAATTGAAGTTATATCGCTTTACTTATACAAGAATTTATATTCACCTTGAGAAGTCCCTAATATTCTGTTTCAATTTTTATTTTAGCACCTGAAAGTTCCTGTTCCTGATGAGATATCAGTAGATCTAGGTAAGTTTGGAGTACCAATAACCTGGAGAATGACATCTCTCTAGATATGTAGCTCAGCTCAGCTTTAAAGGTTTTATCTGTCAAGAGGTGACTAGTGGGTCATCTCACTCTCTCTGCAGAGTCTATAATACATTTAAAGGTAAATGAGATCTGAATTCTGAGATGAGCTACAATGAAGAACTTCTCTTTGTCTTACTTAAATTTCTACCAAGTAGCATAGATATGTTGCAAAGTTAAAATATACCTTTAGGTCAGGTCATTCCTTTCCTTTTCATTCTGTAGAAAAAAGAAGACCTGAGCTTATTCCTGAGGATCTGCATCGTCACTATATCCAAACCATGCAAGAAAGAGTCTACCCAGAAGTTCAGAGACACTTAGAAGATTTTCGGTAAGCGTGGTGGTAGATAGAAGCTATATGGTCATTCTAAATTTTCTTTTTAGGTAGGGAAAGTTATACAGTAAGTCCTTGGCTTAGCATATGTGGTCTTTATTCCAGTTTTTAAAATATAGTGTACATTTGAAATCAAAAGACTGTAATGGTACTGAGAGTCCTTAGTCCACATTCCATACAGTTTCAGGGTTTAAGCTCAGTACTTAGCTCTTTGCTAAGTGTGTTCCTTCAGGATTTGTGCTCTGTTGAATGATTGCCTCTGGAATTTTTTTTTTCCTCTGGTGTCCTAGGTGACATGGGCCAAAAATAGAAAACTGTGACATTTTGCTTGTTGCTAGAAACTCATAGCTATGGAAACTCTGATGAAATATCTCCAGAGGGAGATAGATTTTCTCTAGGTTACCTCAGGAAATTTCTCCTTTTTCCCTTTAGGCAGAAACGTAGTATGGGACTGACCTTAGCCGAAAGTGAACTGACTAAACTTGATGCAGAGCGAGACAAGGACCGGGCAACTCTGGACAAGGAACGGGCATGTGCAGAACAGATTGTTGCCAAAATTGAAGAAGTGTTGTAAGTAATGGGAATACATATACAAATTCCCTCTCCTGAAATTCTAGTTATACTGAAAGTACATGTTAAATAAATTTAGAAGAGCTTTGTGTATGTGTAGCTGTCTATTTTGGGACAATATTCCAGAAACTGGAATTTTTTATTTTGACTGATACTTTAGGTAAAGTTCTTGTGTTTTTTTTTTCCTGGGTATTGGTAAAATGAGTTAACTATAAAATTTCTAGTAACTGATCAAAAACAGGTTCAACACTTTCATTGGAATTATATCTTTGGAAAGATATATTACTTACCTTATATCTTACTATGAAATGTTTGTAATTGATGATGTGAATGTGAAAAGCAAGTGATTCCTTTGGGGCTTAAAGTTTTTTTGGTATTTTATTCCAGACAGCAGAGGTTCGGGGTGGGAACTAAAGTACTTAGCTCTGTTTTGTTGTTTCAGGTATCTTGAATTTAGAAGCAGCTCTTTTATTAAACTGTAATATTTCATTAAAAATAATTTTTTTTAGGATGACTGCTCAGGCTGTAGAAGAAGATAAGAGGTAATAAACTTTTTCCCTAAAATGTCAAGGGAAAAGAAACTGTCTTTACTCCTGTCATTTCTAACTTGTAAATTTTCTTTTTTTTTAATTTAAAAACATAGACTGTCTCCCTCTTGTGGCCTGCATTTTTTTTTTTTTAACCTAATAATCTAGTGTCTGGAGTTAGAATCCTTTTCTGTTTTCAGTGAATGCCTACTTCCATACTTTTTACTTGATGAATTATTTCTAAGAATTCAACATTGTTGGTTTGGAAGTCATTTGGTACCATTATTCTGCCCACTCTTCCTTCTCAGAAGTCTTACTTTACTTAATCCTTTCTCCTCCAGTTCCACAATGCAGTATGTTATTCTTATGTACATGAAGCATCTGGGAGTAAAGGTGAAAGAACCACGAAATTTGGAGCATAAGCGGGGTCGGATTGGATTTCTTCCAAAAATCAAAGTAAGACTTAAGTAATAGTTGTTCAGTTTTCTGTTTTCTTTGCATTTGGGTGCAGTGCTTTCTTTTTTCTTACTGTTTACTTTTTCAGCAATTTAATGCCAGACGTGCTAATAGATGTAAGGTAAAATGCTAGACGTGCTAATAGTTGTAAGGTCTCTGTTCTCAAGAAACTCAAAATCTAATGAAAATCCAGACCTGTAAACTAATTACTAGACAGTGTGAAAAGTAAAGATAGCACTTTACTCAGAGTGCCAACCCCAGCTCTGTTATGGAATATTCTTTTTTTCATTTATGGTGCCTATCCCAGTTTGTAATTGTTTATGGTTTTGCTTAATGTTTGTTTCATCGTGAAGGTCTGTGCCGGCAAGGGCCTTTTTCATCACTGTACCCGGCTCTCAGCATAGTGCCTGCACATACTATGGGCTTAATAAATAATTTGTTCAATGAATGAATGAATTGCTTAGAACAAGCTCCCAATAAATGTTTAATAAACTATGTTTTTATCATCTAAAATTGTCAACTATGTAGAGTTTGAAAAGATAACTCTGAGTTTGATTTGTACATGTTATTGTGCGCCCGCATCTGGTAAGTCCGTGTCTGGTGTGGTGTGATGTTTGTTGAGTGTGTCTTTCACTTATATTTAATCAGTTCATTTCAACAGACCATTAGAGTTGTGTTTCTGCATTTGAAAGCAAAAAAAAATCTACCTGATTGTGTATCTCCTGTCTCTTTGCTGTGTCTCTAGCAAAGCATGAAGAAAGACAGGGAAGGTGAAGAGAAAGGGAAAAGAAGAGGCTTCCCCAGCATCCTGGGGCCCCCGAGGAGACCAAGCCGCCAGGACAGCAGCGCAAGTAGGTTGCAGTTCAGGTGCTGCTTCGTGCACATAATATCAGATGCTTATTAGCTGGAATGAATTGCTGGAGAAACGTGTTCTCGAAATGATTCCACTGAATTTCCAGCATGCCTGGTTTCCATTCGATGTCATTTATGAATTAAATACCCCCGTGTAAATACATAATTCTCATAAACATCTTCTTTAATGACAATGGAGTACTGCAATGTATCTATAGAATAATTCACATGCCTGTTTTGATTGTTTGCATTCAAGTTCAGATTGTTAAATTAAAAAAGCAAAGTGCACATAGATTTTTCCACCATACTTTATTTAATCGCTTTATGCATATATAACTCATTCTCTCCATACTTCTGCAATTTCTCCATTGCTCCATTACATTTCATTTCCTGATCTCTTTCTATCTTCAGGGCTAATGGCGAGATATTAGCTCCCCAGAGAGAACTGCAAGAGCAGTAGGGATGATGTGGGAGGGAAGCTAGGTCTTGTAGTGGTCTTCAGCTTGAGCAGTGCTGCATTGGAAAACGTTTGCATGGCTGGAGTGGAGGTGCTGATGTGACACAGTGATCCTGAATGTTCACATGGCAGAAATTCTCACTCAGATGCCATAGTGCCCCTTGTCAAGAAAGACCAAGAAAATGAAGGAAATTTTTAGAGAAAATGTTGAGAAGATGGAGCATTTCACAGATGCTGACCATAAGTTTCAAAGGATACAGAAGAATTGTAGGAAGAGTTTCAGGATGAGGGATGTACAGATCTTTGTAAGGACATGCAGTGCTTAGTGGGGTGATGACCAGGTACTGTAAGTGATGTGAACAGGGATAATGATCAGGATAGTGATTAGTCTGGATGGTCACTGAGGTGTATTGTAATAAAGTTGAGAGTGCCAAGGAAAAGTGGGGTAGGGGCTGCTAATAACTCACAGAGCTGAAAGGCTTCATCTTCGCTCTACATATAGAAATATATATAGTTCCGTATGTGTCTATCTTGGCATTCCCTTTCCCCACATTCACCATCACGCTCATCTTTTCTCATCTCATCTGTGTCCTCTCTCTCCATTTCATTTCCCACCACCTCCCTTCCTTTTCTTTCATCCTTGCTTGATCTCCTCTTCCCACCATCCTCTGCCTTTCTCTCTTTCATCTTTCTTCCCTTTCCGCTCTATTGTCTGTCTGTCTGTCTACTTACTATCTACCTATTTACCTGTCTACCTAATCTATCTATTCTTTACTCTGTAATAATTCACCATAGATTTTTCTAGGTTCCAACATTTTTCCAGATCCTTTACATTATCTTTTTTTTTTTTTCCTTGTAGTTGTCTTGCAATGTAAATTGTTAAGCATTGCTTTCTGTTTAGTTGGCAGGGCCATGGAACTACAACAGAAGCAGCGCCACCCTAAGCACTTATCCACACCCTCATCTGTGAGTCCTGAACCACAGGACTCTGCTAAGTTGCGCCAGAGTGGCTTAGCAAGCGATGGAGCAGACATAGGATACTTGCAAGCCAATTCCATGTCTTCTATGTCTTCAGGGGTTCCTCTTTCTCAGGAAGGAGGGAAAGAGAATGATACGGGTGAGCTAATGGTGTAGTTTAACTTCTTGACTATCAAAATTTTAAAACAATAGCACTAAGAAATTTGATAGTCTTAGAATGTCAAATTATTTTAATCAATAATTAAATTCTGAATTAAAACTGAATTCCTATCTAGTTTAGTTTTAACATTTTAAAATTTTGTAAATAGTGGCAAATCTATACGGAATGATAACTTATTGAGCTCTCTGTCGGAATTTAATTTTGTACCAGATGTACATAGATTCCTGTCCCATGTGTTATTCTTATGGGAAGATAGTCACACAAATAAAATATTCAAACTGCTGTGTCCAATAAAGGAAAGTAAAGGGAGTGTTGAAGGATAGCGGTTAGAGGCATATGTGGGGTTGGTCTAAAAAAGACTCCAAAATCTGAGATATTAAAGATTTCTTGTTTGTTATTTAGTGCCAGTTGAGAGAAGGGTGTTGGGGATACAGGAGATAGACTCCATAACCAATAGAACATTAATTTGAGGATAGGGGAGAGGAGATGCAGAGTATATGTGAAAGTTAAAGTTATTTACTGAGAGTGAAAAGGAAAGAAAGATTTTGAAAAGGAAAGAAAGATATGAAGTTAATTGTAGATAATTGGGAAAAGATCTTACCATGTTTTTTCATAATTTGTTACAATGGGCTTCTTAAGTAAGTGAGTCGGGAGACTACTGGTTATAGTTGGAGAATGGACTACCTAGCTCCATTAGCGTTTTGGAGGCAGTTCAGTCTCTGGTGATGGCAGATCCAGGATAAAGTTCTGGAAGTGGACACTAAGGTTGCATAGAGGAGGTTACTAGACGTAAAGAAGGTAATAGCTAGTATACATGGGTTTTGAGGTTACCTTGTGTGATATTAGTCTAGAAAGGAAACATTTGACCTGCAGCCAGAGTTGCAGTTGTTGGTAGGTGATAGTTGTGAGGAGGGAGAATATGTGACAATATCCAAAAAATGAGAGCCTCCAAGAAGCAAAGGCTTTTATAAGAAGAAGGAAAAATAATGATCTGAAAGTAGTAGTAGGGAAAGAATACCCATCTCATCTCCACTCAAGTCCACAGTATATGGCAGAAACACCTCTATTTGAGAAGAGATTACCCATGTAAGATAGAACGGTGGGTTTTTATTTATTATGAAGTAAGGATGAGATTTGGAGAATAGTCTGGAGATTGTGTCTGATATGGAATTCTGAAGATACTGAATTGAGGACCCTGCATTAATTCATGGCTTTCGTTTCTCATTGAAATGAAAACAGGGTAGGTAATCAAAAAAGAAAAAACATATGTAGGGAAAGGAAGGTAAAATGTTGAAGTGAAAGATTTCAACAAATTTGGGGGAGATTGAAATGAGACAAGAATAATTTGATGGATAAAACAACATAAAGGAAGCTGGAGCCTATAATTTGTTTTTGAGTCCAATGTGGGAGCCAGTCTGCCCATTGGAACCCTGGAGAGAATTGGATTTAGAATTGGCATGTGATAAGGAATGTGTGAGTAAGAAGTAAATCTGAAAACGATGAATTAATTGAAGGTCTACAATCAAAACAATTGAGTCAGAAATCTGTGATCTTTACAGTGTGGAAATATGAAGTCTGTCATTTATATACTGAAGAACACTATGTTCTTTTTTTCTTTTTTTTTTTTTTTAAGAGAAATTGAATGATTATGTAGGGATAGTTAAGTCCTTCATGGTGTTAGTGGACTAGAGTTCTAACATTTGGGGCCTAAAGCCTGACAGTGCGCATGTGAGGTACACTCCCTTCTTAGAGAGCTCCATACTAAACGACCTTTTTACATATTGGCATCAAAAGAAAGCCAAATCATATCCAAGTCTTACATTCTTAAATATGAAAAGCACCGCTCATTCTTGGTAAAAATTGCTTGTTAGAGTTAATACTTAAGATAATACGTAATGCCAAACATTAGACAGTGGCATAAGACTTTTAGAAGCAACCTGATAGGCAAAACACAGTATTTTCATTTGGGGCTACAGGTCAGAATGTACATGTAAAAAATTTTAATGAAACAAGTAAAATAGTTACTAGTTGGAAGAAATGAAAGGTAATTGGAAAGAATATAATTAGAGAGGAGGATATGATGCTAATACCTTATCTGACACAGAAGCACATTAACAGAAGAGAGCTAAGATCCTAACTCCTTCATGTAACAAAAACATAGTCATGCTATTGAAACTTGGGTAATAATCAATAACCCAACTAGTAATAGTAATACAATTACTAGACATTGGGAAGAAATGGAGGGAAAGTGCAGGCGAGAAGTATAAGTGAGCAAAATCCTCAGAGGAAGAAATAATTATTACCTAAAGATAATAAATCAAGAATAAGAAGTATGAGGTTTGAATTGGACTACCATAGTCACTAAAATTTGAAACTTTAAAAAAAGATTGATTCTGAGGGTAAATCAGGTGACAAAAAGTTTCTGTTCATCATATGCTCTTCTGAGTTGTCATGTCTTACATTCATTTTTTAAAAACTGCTAACAAATGATTTTCCTATTTATTTTTTAGTGCATATAAACATTTTATATGTTAGAATTTTGGTTCTAGATAACCTGTAACAGTTTAAATACGAATATGGCTATGGATTAGGTGGACCTTCTTTTGGGGACTAAATCAGTTTTGTAATTATTGTCCTTATTAAAAATTGATACCACCCTAATGTCTGACTATTGTCTTTTCAGGATCAAAGCAAGTTGGAGAAACACCAACATCTGGAGACTCTCTAGATGGTACACCACGTACACCCAACACTCTCTTTGATTTCACACCTCCTACACTAGACCAAGTACAGGAGGAGGAGTGCGAAGTAGAAAGGTAATGTAGTGATATCTTAGGGTAGACATTGCTTAAGTTTTTTGACTGTACTGTATTCCTATTTTTCCTATTGTTTTTTTTCTCTCACGTGTGTTTTTTTGGGGGGGAAAGAATTAGAACTTAGAGTTACTATTACAAGTACTCAACTGTTTTTTCATTTATCTGCTGCTAAATCCTGAAGAATTCTTTGTCAGCTGTGGTAGTTTAACCCAGTTTTGCTTCTCTTGGGCATGAATTTCTTGATTACAGTTTTGTTTTCATGTTAACTGTTTATTCTCCATTGTTTTAGGGTGACTGAACATGGAACACCAAAGCCCTTTCGAAAGTAAGTAATCCTGAAATAGCTTTCAGGAGAAGCGTATTTAAAGAAATATATCTTTTCCCCTAAAGTTCTCATTTTAAAGGAAAAGAATTCCTGCACACAAATCTGTTAGACAGTATAAAGCAAAGTTCTTAATAAACATTAATCATTGAAAAGTTATTTATAGAGTGTATGTAACACATATTAGCCATTTGTAGGAGGACTGCGCCTTAGCTTCTTTGCTATACAATACTTCAGAAATCTGATTTACTATAATGTAAAAACTTGTGTCATTTGCCATCTGTCCACCTGATATCCTCAAGGAGAATTTATCATTTTTTCCTTTTAAGGTTCGATAGCTCAGCTTTTGGAGAAAGTCAAAGTGAAGATGAACAGTTTGAAAATGACTTAGAGACAGATCCACCCAACTGGCAGCAGCTTGTTGGTCGAGATGTGTTAGTGGGACTAAAGCCTTGTGAGATCAAAAGACAGGAAGTAATTAATGGTGAGTTCAATCAATTTTTGTTGTTATAGTTGTTCGCATATATTGAGTTTTTTCAGGAGTAAAACTAACCCCTGAGTCTAGGAGTTTGCGTCAAAGTTCTGCTAATCTTTTGTTTTAAACAAAGGAAATTAAACCGGATAGATAATCCTTAAACTTTCCAATTCAAAAAACATAAGTGATTCTGTGTTTAACCGTTGGGGTATTTAAGATTCATAGATTCGTAGATTTTTTTTAATTAATTAATTTATTTATACAAGCACTGGGCAGTCAGAAGCGCGGGAGGGTGAGAAAATTTACCAGAGCCAGAGCGGGGAACAGAACAGGCAGAATGACGAAGAAATACACTGCTGAGGGGAGCACTGGGCACCGGCAGGAGAGGTCTGTCACGCCATGTGGGACCCTCTCTGGTGGCGGGGGATCGAACCGGTGCTCCAGAGGCTGCGGGCAGCTTTGCAGCCCAGCACTCAACCGCTGCGCCACCAGGGGAGGCCCGATTTGTAGATCTTAAACTTGAAAAATTTGAGACATTTGCCCTATCACTTGTTATTTTTATGCAGCAATTATAAATGAGGAAGGTAAGGCTCAGGGTGGTTGGTTGACTTAAGCAGAATCATACAGTTCTTAAGTGATAGGTGAAAAATAAGATCCAGGTCTACCATTATTCTGTCTAGTACAGTTTCTTTATTTTACTTTAGCATGTATGTGACAGAGATAGGACATGTCTGCTGTACTGGCTGCTCTTTTCAGGATGTGACTTGAAAAATAGCCTTCCTAGCTCTTAAAAAAGTTGATACAAAAAAAAGTTGATACAGTGAAATTGCAAGTCTGTCTTCAGACTGAGTATTTATAGGCAAATTCAATAACCAAAAGTACTGCTGTTTATGAAAAGGGTTCAATTTAAAGGCTATATGATAGTGTTTACAGTTTTCTCATGTTGTAGTTGTGACTTGTGGGGATTTGGAGAGGAATTTGGAGGTGCACTGTTAATTTTTAAGTACATTGAATGATGTTTTTCATTGGCCAGTAGTCAACTCTTAGAGCTGGTATGTGGCAGAGTTTCATGGAATCAAGATTCTGAAAATGACTTCAGAGATAACTATGTCTGTCCTAAACTATAATTATTATATAACTCACTTGCTATATAATTCTAGCTAGTGCTTATGTTTGTTGCATGGAATTATTCTAAGTAAGGTGACATTTCATATCTCTTTTTCTGCTTAGAATTGTTTTATACTGAAAGAGCTCATGTTCGAACATTGAAGGTTCTTGATCAGGTGTTCTATCAGCGAGTGTCCAGAGAAGGAATTCTGTCATCTTCAGAACTACGGAAAATTTTTTCAAACTTGGATGATATTCTTCAACTTCACAGTAAGAGAAATGATTCTGATCTTTGTTCCTAACATTTTCAATGGATAAATGACATAAATGCACTGTAACAGTAAAATCTTATAAATGTATCCAGGTAGCATTCCTTAAATTATACAGTTATATGTGAGCATATAGCATAAATAAAGAAATAGTTGGCTATTTAAACCTATCTAAACCCTGCTTTCAACTTTCTGTATACAAAGTGTTAGCACAGGATTTAGTCAATATCCAAGATGAAAACAATAGTGTAAAATTTCCTATCCATTATACTATGAATGTTTTAAAATATATATATTCCATATAATAATATGTATAAGTGCATTTTATAAAGTCATATACAGTATATAATCCCACAGTAGGATAATTTTCAGGAATTATTTTATTGTTTTGTTGTTTGGAACACTTGAGTACATACATAAAATTTCCATCTTGCTGACTTTCCTGGTGTAGTCAGTTTAGACTTTTGTAGACAGTAGTATCAGTTCCTCTCTTTGACAGTCACCTTTTCCCCATGACCCAAAATATCTTATCTCTCCCCAAGGATGCCATACCACCTACCAGTACCTGTCAATCAGATTGATGCCTTTTATTTTTTTGTGGGTGATCTTAGGTTTCATCAGCATACATGAAAAATTTCAGGCTTGAATTCATCCATTCCTGTGAACACAGACATTTTGAGAGAAACAATGCACTATTAAAACCTGCACTATTAAAATTTAAGTTTTTTATAAACATGGTGACAGATGAATCTTGAAGCTTACACATTGTTTTATGCTTTGGCATCTGATTTTAGATAGAGCTCACAGATATCTAGAGATATAAGAATTGTGTTTATATTTATTTTTAAGGAGATTAAAAGCATTTATACTTTTCTGAAAATTATTTTTTTGAAAGTTTAGGTTCTTGGTACCACCAATAACTCATCCTGAAGTGAGTGCATACTTAATTTTTTCCATTGTTTTTCCCCCCTGCTTAGTTGGATTGAATGAGCAAATGAAGGCTGTTCGAAAGAGGAATGAGACTTCTGTTATTGATCAGATTGGGGAAGATTTGTTGACCTGGGTAAGGAAATCTGCTATTTTTTCAATATTTTCATAAACAACTACCAGATTCAAGATTAAGTAAATAGCCTTTCTAAATATGCAAACTCATTCATTTTTCACAATTAATGTAAAGGGTTCAGAGTTTGTATTCTCTTGAATAAGTGCTCAAAGTGCTTTTCTTCCATCAAATTAAAAATAATAGTTCTTTGTGTCCTACAGAATATAGAATAAAGTGGATCTTGATAAAAATAATTTAACTGATGTAGAATTTTAACTATCATCTGTTAATCTAAATTTCAGAATTGTATATTGTTAAACATTTTTAGATCCAGAACTACCCTTATAAAATTAGAAAAGTGAAAATTAACTTGTTTGTAGTATAAGGGAAGAGTTCAGAGACGTTGGTATCTGTCAAATTCTGTTACTCTTTCTGCCTGACTCTTTGTCAGTATATATTTATGTGTCAAGCATCTTTCTAGATGCTGGAAATATGCTAGCAATCAAATCAGACATGGTTTCTGCTCCATGGTGGGGCTTATAATCGATGGAAAAAATGTTATTATTTCAAGTGTGATGAGTATTGCAAAAGGGGAGAGTACAGGTTGTTATGGGAATATTTAGTAAGGAAACTTAATCGAACATATGGAAAATACTCCTAGGGGAAGTGGATTTAACCAAGCTTTTATTTTATTTATTTATTTATTTATTTATTTATTTATTTATTTATTTATTTATTTATTTTTTGTGGGACCCTCGGCTGCGGCCGGGGAACGAACCGGCTCTGCAGAGGCTGCTGGCAGCCTCGCAGCCCAGCGCTCAACCGCTGTGCCACCAGGGGAGGCCCTAACCAAGCTTTTAAAGAAAATACTATAGTTAAAGCTGATAATAGTATATAATGAAGTTCTCAGAATCTTAAGCCTGAACAAGAACTGCTTAGATACTGCTTCAATATGTAGACTGCTTGAAGAAATGCCACAGATTTTGGTAACTCTACAATGATAATTTTTCAAAAGATGAAATACTAGTTGGTTGACTAAAACAATCTTTATCTTACTCCTTTCATCAATGATTAGATCTTGGACCAGAACTTACTGATTCAGCAGTAGATCTTTTCTTAGACCAGAATTAGGGAATCATAATCCAGTCTTTTCTCGCCTTCATAGAATTTTCTAAAGCATTTTTCCTTAGGCCCAGTCTGCCATTGTTGTTATTGAGGAGATTTAGTGTCCTTAAAAAGCTCAACTTTCTCTATGACTGCTCTTTTATAATGTAATTCATTTTGTTTCTTGATCTCTATGTAGCAATGAAAGTTGTAATAGTTCTAGTGACTTAGCAGCATTCTCCTCAACTTGAAACCGAAAATGTGTAGTATGACATAGTGTAGCATCAATTTGCAAGTCAAGCTTGGAGTAAAATAACTAAGTTGTATGTACTTGATAATCAGTCTTGATTCCTCAGGAATTTCATCTGTATCTCAGATAAACAATGCTCAGCACCAAGTGTCAAATGAGATTCATTACTGGTAAGGGATAGAGTGCAATTGCTTCTCTCTTCACAGTCCGTTGGACTCCATAAATCTATTACAGGGTAAAATAAAATTGAGAAAGAGCAGGACCAATAAATGTCTTTTTTTTTAAAAGATTTATTTATTTAGGGCCTCTCTGGTGGTGCAAGGGTTAAGATGCAACCTATGAAGCAATCCGCAGCCACTGCAGCACGGGTTCGTTTCTGGCCAGCCAGGGAGCAACCCACATGGTGCAGCAGACCTCTCCTGTCTCACCCTCTGCTCTCCTCAGCAGTGTCCTTCAGTCAGTCTGCCTGTTCTGTTCCCCACTCTGTCTCTGGTGAATCCTCTCACCCCCCACTCCTCTGGCCTGTACCCCAGTTCTTGTATGCATAAATAAATAAATCTTTTTTTTAAAGAAAAAAAAAAGATTTAAAAGATTTAAATCTTTAAAAAAAAATTTATTTATTTATGCATAGAAGAACTGGGGTGTGGGCTGGGGAGAGCAGAAGTGAGAGGATACACCAGAGACAGAATGGGGAGCTGAACAGGCAGATCTATGGAATAAACTACTAAGGGTAGCAGCAGGCAAGTCAGGATTGGTCTGCTGTGCCTTGTGTGGGTAGGGATCCAACGTGGGCCACAGTGGTGATAGTGCTGAGACTTACCCCCTATGCCACCAGGGAGGCCCCAAAAAGGTGTCTCTCAGCATCTTTTGATGAGCATTTTTGATCAGTGTATTACTGATCAGTGATCAGTATATACCCATAGGAAGTTGAAGAAAAACAGAATGACCAACCAATTTGGTCAGTAACTGTTAGGGACAGAGGGTTAATTTAGAGCAAAGCACTGACCAGAAATAGAAAAGGCAAAAATAAATAAACCTTTAGATTTACTATATCTTTAAAGATAGTATAGAAAAGTATTTTCTAGTATTGTTCTCTTAAAATCATCCTGTTAGTTGACTAACTAGGTAAAATTACTATAAAATTGCTTGAGTTTGGGGATATTATTTTCTTTTCTAAGTCCAGCTGTACTTTGATTAACATATCAAAATTGCTACCAGTCTCATATTAAACATGTTGAGTGCCAAGTTTACTATAGATTATGAATACAACATTGGAGCAACCTATTCAAATAACACTTTGGTTCCTAGTTGAACAAAAGTTACTTTTAATATATCAACATATGTACTTCAAAAGGATTTTTCATAAAACATTTTCATATAAACCATAAAGCAATTATTACAAATATAAAGATGGTTCAAAATAAGTTATTCCACCTGTACTTTTAAGAGTACTTACTATGAGTGAAACATTATTATGTTTTATCAGAATTTTTAAATCATGATGTGTACAAAAAAATTTAGAAATTAAAAAAATCAGTAATTATGTAATTTTTTAGGAAAAGATTCTACTTTTTTGACTGAAGTAAAAATGTTTTAGCAAAAGATTATACTGATGCTTCCTCCCCAAAGGGAGAGTCAAGGCATGGCGCTCCAGCTGCTGTAGCAATGATTTGATTTTATTGCAACCTGGAAAAGTTATGACCAGCCCTGTATTTCAGAGTAAGAAAGAAGACCAGAATCCCAAGTCTCTTGTTCCTGGAGCAATAGCAAAGTAATTTTTGTGAAGGTGTCAGATTCTATGAGAATGAAGGTTTAATCTCAGTCTTCAAGTTTTTGTGTCTTCATATTCAGTAAATGTTAACTTCTCTATACAATTTGGAAGTGGTCTAGCAAGGTAATGAAAAAGTATTAAGCGTGGTAAGCATCAATGAGCAAGAATGCATTGGAATATGATCAGAAAAGGTCTGTCTGTGTCAGACTCAGACCTTTTTAATGGAGAAACATTGATGCTGCACACAAATGTATAGGTCTCTGCTGTCACCAGAGAATACTTAATGGAATATGGAACAGAATGCAGTTGTCTCTTTGGCCTTATACAAGCTCAGTACCCACTTCTGTATTGTGTTCTTTGCATTCTTGGCACAGTTCAGTGGACCAGGCGAGGAGAAGTTGAAACAAGCTGCTGCTACCTTTTGCAGCAACCAGCCTTTTGCCCTGGAAATGATCAAATCTCGTCAAAAAAAGGATTCTCGATTCCAGACTTTTGTGCAAGTGAGTTGAATAAGTTGTGTAAGAGAAAAAAATGCAATTTTTTAAATTATCAATTATAAAATGAACTGGGGGAATTCTAAGACTAAGCCTTTTACAGAGATTTTACCTATGTTGACCTTTTTTTTTAAGCCATGCATTATTCTTAAATTACTGGATATTGTTGGAGTGATGAATAGTAAATACTATGTCAAGATTAAAATACTTGACAGAGAAGTCCACATTGCCATGGAGATAGATATTGTCAGGAAATTATCCCTGTGCATTATTAAAATGACATAGTTAATACATGGGATTGGGGCTTATAACAAGCCCAGGAAAGACTGTAATAGCAGTCACACTTTCTGAGGTCTGTAGTGGTATCTATCAAAGGTCAATAGACTTCAGCCCACAGGCCATATTCAGCCTCTTACCTGTAAACAAGGTTTTATTAGAACATAGTATATTCATTTTTAATGCTATGTAGCAAATTACCACAAATGTGACAACTTTTAAAACAATGCAGATTTATCATGTCATAGTTTTTGTGGCTTAAAAGATATAGTTTAGCTGAACCCTCTCTTCATGCTTTTATCAGACTGAAATCACCTTGTCTGCTGGAGCTTCAATTCTCATCTGAGCCTTGGGCTCCTCTTCTAAGCTCTGTTTTTTAGCAGAATTTATTTCCTTATAAATGTGTGACTAAGATCTCTGTGTTCTTGCTATTATTGACTAGGAACTACTCTCAGCTCCTAGAAAATGTCTACATCTCTGGCATGTGGCTTTTTCAGACAGTTTATAAAATGAATGTTTCCTTTTTCCAGACCAGTAGGAATGTGTTTCTCTGGCAGAGCCTTTATTTATTTATTTATTTATTTATTTATTTATTTATTTATTTATTTATTTTTGAAGGTTCCTCTGATTAGGTCAGATTCACCAGATTTTTGGATTAATTCCTAGTCAGCTGATAGTAACCTTCTCACGGGAGTGCCGTCCTATCACATTGATGGGTTATTTTTACTCCAGGGAAAGGATTCATATAGGGGGTGTGTGCTACACTATGGAAATGTTAGAGGTCATCTTAAAACTCTTTACTACATATAACTCTGTTCATTTTTTTATGTATTGTCTGTGGCTGCCTTTGTGCAAATAGCAGACTGAAGTGGTTATAACAGATACTGTATGACCCGACAGATTTAAAATATTTACTGCTTGGTACTTGACTGAAAAGTTTGCACAGCACTGGTATAAATTAACTGGTATAACTGGTAGGCATGCTACCCTTAGGAAAATGTAAATATATTTTCTGAATCACAAGACAGCAATTCTTAGAGTTGATTATGGAGGCTCTCAGTCCTTCCCTAAACAGATAAGAAGCCATTGCTTTAGTGATAAAGGGTACCTTCCCCCATTTTCTGAGTAAAGGAGAAAACAAAAGCGTGATGTGGAAATGGTAAGTTTGGTTTTTTTTGTTTTTTTTTTTTTTGTTTTTTTTGGAAATGGTAAGTTTTGATTTAACAATTAGACCTGTGATTGTATAGACACCTATGATGAATATATGATATGTATTTAATTAGTCCAAATAAGAAATACAAAATCAATTATTTCACTTTAATTTTAGGATGCTGAGAGTAATCCACTGTGTCGTCGTCTGCAACTGAAGGATATCATACCCACCCAAATGCAGAGGCTTACTAAGTACCCTCTTCTATTGGATAATATTGCCAAATACACAGGTATATTATTCTTGCGGAAATAAAAAAGCTAAGGCACAAAGAAAACCATAAGTTGCTAACTAATCTCTCACAGCATCCTGGTGCTTGGACGTTGAATTTCCAAGTAGTATAGCTAAATTTTATTTATTTTTTTTAAAGATTTATTTATTTATACAAGAACTGGGATACAGGCCAGATGTGGGGGAGGGTGAGAAACAGAGCTAAGAACCAGAAACAGAGCTAAGAACAGAACAGGCAGACTGACTGAAATACATTGCTGAGGGGAGCAGCAGGCGAGACAGGAGAGGTCTGCCGTGCCATGTATGTTGCTCTGTGGCTAGCGGGGATCGAACCGGCACTGCAGAGGCTGGAGACAGCTTCACAGCGCTGTACTCAACCGCCTACACCACCAGAAAGGCCCAGTATAGCTAAATTTTATAACAAGATTCAATCCAGACTTCTTCAGGCTAATTTGATTTAATATATCTCATTAGTAGCTCTAGCATAGAGTTTGACAAACTATGCATCATGGACTAAGTCTGACTCACTACCTGTTTTTGTAAGTAAAGTTCTTTTGGAACATAGTCATGCTAATTTGTTGGCATTGTCTGCTTTTGCACTACAACAGCCCAGTTGAGTAGTTACTACAAAGATCATTTAGCATGTAAGGTTGTAAAATAGTTATTATCTGGCCCTTTACAGAAAAAGTTTATCAATGCTTCCTGTAGCATTTATCATACTTGCTTTGAATTCTGTGCAAACTCCTGTTTCTTATACCTGAGAATTTGAATGCATAATTGGACAATTTAAAAATATGGTACCTGCTACCCAAAGTGACTTATACCACACATACTAATTTTTATACTGCAATAGATTTGTTCAGTAAAATTGGGCTATTGCTTAGAAAACTGTAGTTATACACAGTCTGATTTTGCTATTCTTTACATTGTAGACCTCAATATAATCTCAGCACATTTTAGTGATTTTCATCTTCTTTTAATAATCCAAATATTGTAATTTATTTTCTTTGTTTAAACATAATCTCAAATTCAAGAAACTTACTTTGAGTATTTTGAATTGTGTTATCACTCAAAAAATGTTGCTGAATAGGTCAGTGGACACAGTCTCATAGGCTATACTGTGAAATTCTAGGAGAGGGTTCATCCCATTTATATAGTTTACAGTATGACTGGGAAACACTCCCTGGAATGTGTAACATAGCGGCCCTGATACTTAATTGGACAAGTATCATTTCTTATATTTGGGATTTTCTAATATGCTTTATTTTTAAACATCATTGGAAGTCTCACTTGTCCAAAAATTACCTGAATTGAGATTCTACCAAAGATTTTAGTCTGGTATAAAAATAACCACCGTCTTAGTATATACTTACAACTGTTAAAATGAAATAAGATCATATCTGATTTTTTTCCATTTTCCATTTTTGATTTCTTTCCCTTATTTAGAATGGCCAATAGAAAGGGAGAAGGTGAAGAAAGCTGCTGATCACTGTCGTCAGATCTTAAATTATGTAAATCAGGCTGTCAGGGAAGCAGAAAACAAGCAGGTAAGATGGGAAAAGGAAGAAAATATAGGATGACATAGTGAGAATGTTAAATTAGTATTACCTGGAACTTGTGAAATGCTAATTGAAGCTATCATTATATAATTAAAGGTCAGGACATTTGTTAACTATTCATATAATAAGTAGATCCAGATCAACTTGTGATAGAAAACTAGGGTTGTATTTGAGCCTCTCTATCTGCTTGTTTGCTCATTCATTTCATTCATCTATTCAATTAACTATATTTACAGAGATTCTACTATATACACACACACACACACACACACTGAGTATATAGAATGGTTAAGAAAATTTGTGCATTAAGGTGCCAGTATTTTTTTTTAAAGATTTATTGTATTTATTTATGAATACAAGAACTGCAGTGGAGGCTAGAGGTACAGGGGGTGAGAGGATTCACCAGAGACAGAGTGGTGAATCTGTAGAACAGGCAGATCTCCTGAAATATGCTGCTGAGAAAGCAGCAGGCAAAACAGGAGAGGCCTACTATGCCATGTGGGTTAGCTCCCTGGCCAGGGTCAAGCTCATGCTGCAATGGCTGGCAATAATCTTGATAACACTGAGATTTTTAACCCCTATGGTGCCAGTATTTTGTATCACTTACTGTGAAGGAGAATTTCAGGGTATTAGGCATGTGTAGGAAGAGAATCTAGCCTAGTTTGAGCATATTAGGCAATGGCCATCAGAGACAGCTTCCTGGAGGAACTGACATTGAAGCCAGGCTCTTAATGATGAGTAGAAATAACCAGAAGACTATAGAAGGGGACTATAGGTAGAGGGAACAGCGTATACAAAAGTCCTGGGGTAAAAAAGGAAGCATGGTATATTTGATGAGCTGAAATGTGAGAATAGTGTGGATCATTCCTAAACAAAATCAGAGTGGTATGAAATGAGGTACAGTTGGCCAGCGTCCTACAGGGGCCTGCAGACTGTTAAATAATTTTATTTTTTATCCTAAGAGCAGTAGGAATTCACTATAGACATTTTTGAATAGCACATTCAGATTTTTCACTTTTTAAATATCCTTGGTGAATGGATTAGAAGGAGTAAAGGAGTGGAGGAAAAGGCTCAATTAGCAGAAATCCAGGATTGATGATTGTGTCTTAGAGAATTACAAGAATTAGCAGTGTATTTAGAAGGAAAAATTAACAGACTTGGTGACCAATTTAAAGAAGGATTTGAAGGAAGATGATGGATAAGAATAAACCCCTGACTTGCACATTTAGATGGACATGAGTGGAGAAGCCCCAGATCTATGGGGAGGATGATGAGCTTGGGATATGGGGTGAAGTGTACAGCAAATTGGCTATATGGATTCACATCTAAAAGACTGTTAAAGATAAAAAATTTAAGATTGTGAAATCATACATGTTAATTGTATCCTTGGACATGGATATAATATCTTAGGAAATGATACGATTGCAACTCTGTTGGTGAGGGTATAGAAAAACAAATACTTTCAAATGCATCAATATTATCTGATGTGTAAAGTGATAAAACCACAGAAGCGCAGTTTGGCAATAGTCACATAAATTTAAAATGCACATATTATACATCTACCCTTTGATTCAGCAATTCTATTTCTATTGACTTACTCAAGAGAAATGAAAATATATACCCCATAGATTTGTATAAGAATGTCTAGAGCATAAATCAAATGTGCTATAGTCATGAACTAGAATAATGCAGCAATAAAAAACATTGAACTACTGATACACACAGTATGATGAATATCACAAGTATTATGTGGAATAAAAGGAGCCAGACATGAAGAGTACATACATATAATCAGTATATATGTAACTCTAGAACAGGCTAAACTAATCTATAATAGGTAAAAATTAACAGAAAAGTGATTAAGTTACTAATGATATTAAATGACAGATATTAACTGGGAAGAAGTACAAGGGAACTTTCTGAGGTGATAGTAATGTTTTGTATCTTGATAGGAGTTGAGTGCATAGATGTATGCATTTGTAAAAGCTCGTGAAAGTTACACTTAAAATGTATGCATTTCACTGTATGTAAATTTTACTTAAAAAAGAACTATATTGGATTCTTGTTAATGATATAAATGCCGAAATGTTTAGAGGTAAAAAGTATGCTTATATCAAAAGTGAAAATCAAAATCAACAAAAAACTATGAACCAGAGACACTTTTAGGGGGGCGGGGGTGGGAGGGGAGGGATTGGGGTCAGAATGGGGGGGCTGCAATTGTATGGGGAATATAACAATAAAATTTATTATTTAAAAAAAATAAAATAAAATAAAAAAAAAGTATGCTTATATCTAACTTATTTTGAAATGTATCCAAAAATAATATGGATTGATGGATAGAGAGATGAATGGATAGATATATGAGAAAGCAAATGTAGCAGATATTAATTGTGGGATGTAGGTGGTGGGTATATGGGTGGATGTTCTCTATCCACATTTAGACTAATCTTTTCTTTGTATTTGGAAATTTTTATAATCATGGGGGAAATAGCAAGTACCTTTTTATCTAAAGTTCTAGAAATTTATCCTGTATATGTGTATTAAAGCTTCTGAGTGCAGTTATTTTACTTCAGTATTGTTTGCTATAGAAGATCGAAAGTAATCTACGTAACTACCACTAAGATGTAGTTAAATAAATTATAGTTCATTCATAGTCTAGAATACCATGTAGCCATCAAAAACGAGACAGCTCTTTCTATATGTGCTAATGTGGATCATTCTGCAGGATGTATTGATGAGCTGCACACACAAACAAACGTGGGGAGGTGATCAGTAATGCATATGAATCTATTCTGTTACTATTTGAGTAATATATGTATAAATATTTATTCTATCTTTTTTTAAAAGGATATATACACAGTATGCATAGAAACAAGCATACTTATATACACATATATTCTATTTTCTTAGAATATTTCTCATAGGCTACCCAAGAAATACCTATTTCTTTAAAGAAAATTGGAGGCTGGGAATGCAAGAGGACTAGATTGGAGGGAGACTTTTTATAAATATTTATTTACTATTTATTGTGTGCCATATACTGTAGCATGTACATGAATTACATATTCAGAAAATAAATACAGGCTTGTGAGAGGCCAGTGAGTTTGAAAAGATTGAGGAAGAAACCTGTCAAAGAGGTAAGAGGAAAACCCGGGAAATGTAATACCACCAAAGTCAAGAGAAGGGAGTGTTTCAAGAAAGAGTGAGTTGTCACTGTGTCTAATGTTGCAGGGAGTTCAGTAAAACAGGAAGGTCATTGATATTCAAAGCAATAATCCTGACTCCACCCTGTCTAATTTTCAGCGCTTGGAAGATTATCAGCGTCGCCTCGATACCTCCAATCTGAAGTTGTCAGAGTACCCAAATGTTGAAGAGCTCAGGGTGAGAGATGGTCTAATCATAATTTAAAAAATAAAATAAAATTTACTAAAGACCTGACAGGTAATTAACATCTCAGTGAGAACATACAGTACCTGAAGGAATTCTTATATCCTAGATTTGTCTGTATTTATGATTCTATGCTTCTTATTTTTTAAATGTTTTTAGAAGTATTATTTTCTTTTTTAAAGCTTTATTTATTTATGCATACAAGAACTGGGGTACAGGCCAGACGTGTGGGGGGTGAGAGGATTCACCAGAGACAGAGTGGGGAACAGAATAGGTGGATCCACTGAAATACACTGCTGAGGGGAGCAGCGGGCGAGTCAAGAGAGGTCTGCTGCGCCCTGTGGGTAGCTCCCTGGCTGGGGATCGAACTTGTGTTGCAGTGCTGCGGATAGCTTCATAGGTTGTGTCTTAACCCCTTGCGCCACCAGGAAGGCCCTCTATCCTTCCTTTTTATATAAAGATTACTTCAGTCTTTCATTAGCGGAATGTTTTGTGCAAAACTGTAATTTTTTGGGTCAGGAATATTTGCAGGAGATGAAGCAAGTAGTACTTACTATTAAATTTAATTGTGTTCCATAGTTTGAGTAAAAGCAAGGCTATTTACTATGAGAACTTTCTAGATTATTGAATAAAAAGCAAGGTAACTTGTTTTTCCTTGAAGCTTTTTAACAGGATAAAAGGTGAAAACATTACAGGAAAGGTAGTGAAGCATGTACTAAGTGCCACTTCTAGTACATGGACTTTTGTATTGAGAACTTTTTTAGGGGCCTCCCTGGTGGCACAATGGGTTAAGCACCGCACCATGAAGCAATCCGCAGCCTCTGCAGCACGAGTTCGATCCCCAGCCAGCCAGGGAGGTACCTACATGGTGTAGCAGACCTCTCCTGTCTTGCCCGCTGCTCCCCTCAGCAGTGTATTTCAGTTAGTTTGCCTGTTCTGGTCCCCACTATGTCTCTGGTGAATCCTCTCACCCCCCCTTATCTCTGGCCTGTACTCCAGCTCTTGTATGCATAAATAAATAAATCTTTTTTTAAAAAAAATAACTTTTTTAGGATTTTAGGTATTTCTTGTACTATTTCCATAGGTGGTAGTTTTTGTAGATTTATTTGGTGGCTTTTGAAATAGACTTGCTGATGTGCTTTTAGCTTCTTAATTTCTAGAGAATGAGATTTTTGTAGAACTACTTATACTGAAAAAAGATTTTCTTACTGAGTTATTAACATGTGGAGAAAGCTCAACTTTTCATGATTGCTGTTCCTTAGAATTTCCTTTGGAACTAGAGCCTTGAAACTTGGAGGCCTCTTATAGATGAGTTAGGCATCATCCTCATCTAGTTATTCATAGAAAAATTAAGGGATGGATTAAGAATCTAGTGGCTGAGTGTTTGCAACTTCATTTTCATAAGCTATCATAACCTATGTAGAGTGAGATTTGGAAGCCAGTACTCCTGAGTGTTTGGGGAAGATACCTTTTCCTTTTTGGAAAATTTTTTGCACTTAACTTGGTCTTTATTCTGTTTTAATAGTTGACAGATACAATAATGATAGTGAATGTAAATGGGATCTTTTATGTTAAGAATTTCTTGAAATCAGATGATACAGAATATCATCTCAGCGAGTGTTTGTAAATGATTTGTGTGTAATTCTCTTTATTTTGGCAGAATTTGGATTTAACGAAAAGGAAGATGATTCATGAAGGACCATTGGTCTGGAAAGTGAATAGAGATAAATCTATTGGTAGGTCTCATGTCTGTCATTATTGGTGAGAATGGAGATAAGAAAAGCGTGAGAAAGATTTCTTATGCCAAGAGAAGAGATAACCATTCACAGTTTTCATTTACAGCAGTTAACAGTGCTACCTTGTGTTACTTATGCATTTGCAGATCTACTTAGGTTATTTGATATTTGAAGTGTGTCAAATATTCACTTAGGGATGAAGCATGAAACTTTATCATGCTTCGGTCCTCTCTTCATCTTTCTTGTATTGTAATGAGTCTAAGCTTTCTTTAGACCACTATCTCTCAAATTACCTGTGGTGAGAAACTTTATTTTTTGTTAGTCATAGATTGATACTTTAGTGTAATACAATAAAAATGAGTTATTAAAAGTGAAATTTAATAAAATAGCAAGTCAATTATTTAAATTTATTAGACTTAATAGAAATAACATTTCTCTGTCGAATTGTTATAAAGTTACAAAGCACATCTCAATTTCTGAACTGATCACCTTTTCTGTCTTTTTTCTTCTTAGATCTATATACATTGCTGCTGGAAGACATTCTTGTCCTGTTACAAAAGCAGGATGACAGACTGGTGTTAAGGTGTCATAGTAAGATCCTAGCATCTACAGCTGATAGCAAACATACATTTAGCCCTGTCATTAAGTTGAATACCGTGTTGGTTCGACAAGTGGCAACAGGTGACTATGTCCTGAGTAATATGATGTCTAGGCTTATTGTAAAGTTGCATAAGGTATAGTCAGTGTTGTTTAAATAACACAACTTGCATACAGTTTCGTTCCTGTTATACTCTTCTACAAATTAAATGAAAAAAAAATGCACACACACTGTTTGGAAAGTAAATTAAGGATTCAGGATGCCTATGATTTTTCTGAGTCATTTTCTGCATTTAAAATTTTTTGCATGTTACTTTTGCCTTTATTCCATGTTTCAAACATTGAATTTGGAGGTAATATCAAAAAAAAAAAAAAAAGGGCTTTCATTGGAGTGGTATGATTTTGATTTTGGAAAAAAGAGCAAAACCTGAAGAGGTAAGTATAGTATAGGTTTTTTGAAAACCGCTTAAGTTAGCAGATTATATATTAACTGTACCAACAAAGAGATCTCTTTTGAAAGTTGTTCATTCCATTATGGCAAAATCAATTTAGGACCTCTTTCTCCAACACCCACTGAATATTATTAAGAGTTCAGGAAAAGGGCAATTCAAAATAAATTCATAAGAGTCATAGTGTTCAGTTGAGTACTTTAGATACAGTATGAAATATAAGTTGCATAGATTTTAAGTGTTTAACTTGATGGATTTTTATAAAGTGCTCATGTTTTCAAGTGAATATTTGTGTAATCTTTATCTCGATTAAGATAAAAAATAACACCAGAACCCTAGAAACATCCTCCCTGTCCTCTGTAGGTCATATTGTTAGAATAAGTTTTGCTTTCTATTTTCCAGATAACAAAGCTTTATTTGTCATCTCCATGTCAGACAACGGAGCCCAAATTTATGAACTGGTGGCACAGACAGTTTCTGAAAAGACTGTGTATGTACTAGACATAGCTCTAACTTTTCTATTATCCTGAATATAATAGTCAATAAACTTAATTTTGTTTTTGTACTATAACTTTGGAAATCAAACAGTAGGTAGAAATAAGCACTTTGTATTTTTTATAGATGTTATTGTAAGAACTTGTTCCTTTTTAGATTGATGTCTTTTAGTGTGATTCTATTCTATTGAATGCGCTTTTGTAAAGAAAAATTTCTCAGAAGTGCCAAGTAAAGTTGCCAAGTAAAGTTTTTTAGTGGACAGTATGTTCATAATGTCGTTAGGTTTTTCTTTAAGGCATAGGGTTTTTATAATTTCTACTTAATAGGATATTGTCTAAGTAAAGATATTGTCTGATAAAGTAGAGTTTGTTGTTTGTTTGGTGTCTAGCTTATTTGTTTTTATTTTTGCTTTCTGAGTGTATTTAAAGGGCATGTCTTTTTCCTTTTCCTTTTGTATTTTGTTTTCCTTTCAAACTTCCTGCAGTTGGCAGGACCTGATATGTCGGATGGCTGCATCAGTGAAGGAGCAATCTACAAAGCCCATTCCATTGCCACAGTCATCACCTTGCGAGTGAGTGTACTTTTGCCTAGTCATAGGAAGGACTTTGTGATTTGGTCAGAAAAGAAATGGCTCATTCTCTGTTGCAGTCATGTTGGGCACCTCATGAGGCTGAAAGCTTTTCTTTTTTTCATAGAGGAGACAATGATGAAGAAGAACCTCCAAAATTAAAAGTGGAACATCATGGTATTTCAGTCACTGGTATGCAGAGTCCAGGTAAACCGATCTGTTAAGTTTACCTAGAAGACTGTAGTCTGTAATTAGTTGTTAAAATGCAAAGACACTTTTACTCATAAAAGTTTATGAAGTTTATGAAGTTTGTGGCATGATTTGCTCTAACAAATTTCACTTATCAGCCTTCTCTTGCCATTACAACAGTGCTCTAAGTTCTGTGTATTTTCCTTAACAAATAATCTCTGTAGCTCATGTGCTTGTTTTTTTCCCAAGTATTTCCTGAATGTTTAATGTTAAAACTTAAAAAAGATCTTTTTTTAAAGATATATTCCACTTGTTCTGTTCTACTGAATAGAGAGAGATTTGGGATTAGTGTCTCCCTTAATATCATCCAAACCTCAATCACATTCACTGGACACCTCTGGAAAATCGGAGGTAGATGATCTCTTTGCTACTGAGAGACAGTTTGCAAAAGCGCCGCATGAAGATGGGACTCTAAAGGAGGTTGGAATAAATTATCAAATCACAATCCCAGATCCACATTTGCCTGTCTCAGAAGAACGGTGGGCATTGGATGCACTAAGGAATTGTAAGTTTTTTTCATAAATTAATACAGATACTTATTGAGTACCTGAGTTGTATAATATACAACTCTAATCATGTAGGAAGAATCCAAGGAAATATAAATTGTGACTTCACATCAAGAGTTTTAGCGTTTACTTGTGAAGATGATAAAAAACCTCCCATCTTTTTATGTAATCACATGATACAGGTATGTCAAATTTGGTCTGGTTGGAGTGACCCCAAGAAAATGAGAGAGAGAGGTGACTAGTGCCTTCAAGAATGAGTAAGATTCAGCTAGATATGTAGAAGAATAGAAGTCATTCAGACAAGAGGCAGAAAATCTGAAGATGTTCCCATAGTAGGGAGTAGACCAGTTGGTGTGTGGTAGCTCATACAAAAGTGAAAGGAGTCATGGGGAATCAGGTTGGGAAGTCAGAAAGTAGTTTTGATGGGCTCCATTGTGTGAACCTCAAATCTCAGATTAAGTCCTCCATACTTAAAAGATACACAGTGATTTGAAGTTTTTTTTCAAACTACAAGTATTCCTCTAATTTTCTTGAGGACGTTGTAGTATTCTCCATAATGGGCTCGCCTTCCCAAATGACACTCGGGGCTGGGGTGTGGGAAGGAGGGAGAATTATGGGGGGGGGGAGAGAGAGAGAGGGAGAGGTATCACTGTTACAAATTCCCATTTGTAACACTATGAGTATGTCACATCTCTCAGGTGTACTGAAGGTGGGAAAGGGCTGAGAATGATTGCTCTAACTGTAGAGAACTATTTGAAGGTTTTAAGCCAGGGTATGACTAAGGAAAAAAGATTAATTTGGCTGAGAGCTGCAACAGGATTTGAATGGAAACAGGTTTGGAGTGGTGCGTTTACTATTAAGCTATTGTAGTAATCTAGGCTTGGGGCTTAAAGGGTTTCTACTAGAATAGTGTCAGTGGCATAAAAATAAAGTGAAGAGTCAACAGATACTTAAAACAATTGACTTGTTTACATGTGAGGGCAAGAGGAAAGGGAATATTTAGGGATACTTTCAGTATTCTTGTTACTGCCCACTGCCATACTTGTCTTCTTTCCTTTTTTTTTAATTTGCCAGAGATTATAGGTTCAATTTTAAAACATGTTGAGATTAATACAGTGGTTGGAAAGCCATTTAAAAGGCAGTGATGAACTGGAAGTTGGAGTGTTTTTGTTTTTTTTTTTTAATTCAGTTAACGTTGGTTTATAGCATTATACAGATTTCAGCTCTACAACATATTATTTTGAGATATGTACATACTCTATGTTGACTGCCACCTGAAGACTGGTTCCCATCCTCCATGGTACAGTTGACCACTTTTACCCAATTTACCTACTGCCCCTACTTCCACCTCCTCTTCTAGTAACCATTATTTTGTTATTACAGTCTAAGGGGTTTTGTTCACTTTTGTTTTCTTTCTATATCTTCTATGTATGAGTTAAGTCATACAGTATTTGCCTTTCTCCATTTGACTTATTTCACTAAGCATAATACCCTCAAGGTCCACCCCTGTTGTCACACATCGCAAGATTTCATTTGTAAAGCAGTCTGATACTGGGGCTTTTGTTTTGGGGGAGCTTTTTTATTGCTCTTTCAGTTTCCTTGCTTATGATCAGATTGCTCAACACAAAGATTTCAGCTTTTTCATGGCTGAATAGGATTCCTCTGTGTGTGTGTGTGTGTATGTACATATTCATTATTCATTCATTTGTTGATGGGCATTTACATTGTTTCCAAATCTTGGCTATTGTAAATAATGCTCCAGTAAACAAAGGAGTACATATATCTTTTCAAGGTAGTGTTTTCAGATTCTTTGGGTAAACACCAGAAGCAGGATAACTGAATCACATGGTGTCTCTATTCTTGATCCTTTGTGGACTCTTCATCCTCTTTCTATAGTGGTTGAGCCAGTTTACTTCGCACCAACAGTGCACAAGGATTCCCTTTTCTCTGCATTCTTGCCAACACTTCGTATTTTAAAATAGCTATTCTCACAGGTGTGAGATGATGTCTTACTGGTTTTGATTTCTATGTTCCTAATAATAACTGATGAAGAACATCAGTAGTTGGGAGTTTTAAGATTAGAACTTAGGAGAGAGTTGGGTTTGAGTGTCAAAACCATAAAAAAATGTATAGCATATCAAGAAGTAAATGTAGAGCAAAAAGATAGAAGGACAAGGATTCAGATGTGTGTGGAAACTGTATACTTTAAGAAACAGAAGAGAGAAATTAAGGCAGAGTTGAAAGTAAGGAATTGATCCAGTTCTTTAAAACCTAGATCATTCTAAATTCTGTTGAATTAACAGACTTCATGATTTTGGATGGTTTGACTAATATCCCAGTAACTCTTATCATTGTATGAGTGACCTCACAGCTTACATTTGTCTATTCAAAATTAAATCAGTTCTCTTTTCAACAACCTAAGGAAGCTGTGCTACTAAGGTCTTTTTTTTCAAAACTAATAAAATGTTTCTTTATCTTTGGAAATTATACATGCTATCAAATCACTGGAATTAAATTTTATTACTGTGCAGTTTTATTTTTCCTTTACCATGTAGGGAGATTCTGTGGATTATTATAAATGATAAAATTAATGTTCTCTGTGTAATAAAATTATAAAAAAGAATTTCATGTTATATGCATCTGCTTCTGGAAAGAGCAGAGCTTGCAGGGGGTTTTTTGGTCTGATTTACCACAACTTTTTTCAGCATCCTTAAGTTTCTTTGGGTATTATTCTAGTCACATGAAAGAAAAAATAGAGGCAGCTATAGTATTGGTTATTTAGCAGTTCTAACCAGGATTACCCCCTTAGGTCTTTTCAAGTCTAGTTTAATGTTAAAACTTCTCTAAATGGTGTTTTATTTTATTTCTCAAACAAAACAAATGGTTATACAAAATTAATATTTTGACTAAAATTATTAAAAAGGTACATAATAGAGATAATTGGTGATTCGACTAATTTAATTATGGCAATCTGAGGTTATAATTGTGACTTTCTTTTTTCTTCCTCCCTAAATCGTTTAGTGGGTTTGTTGAAGCAGTTGCTGGTACAACAGCTGGGTTTAACTGAGAAGAGTGCTCAGGAAGACTGGCCACATTTCCCCAGACACAGGACAGCCTCTCCAGAGGGGCAGGCAGACAGTCAAACCCAGAACTCTGAAAACATTAAGGCCTATCATCCTGGTGAAGGACAGATGCCCTTCAGAACTGGAACTGGTGACATTTCAACTTGTTATAGTCCACGGACTTCAACTGAATCTTCTGCTCCACGAGATTCAGTAGCACTGGCATTCCAAGATAGCCAGGCAAGTAACACTTTAATAATGGACCACATGCTTATGACCCCAGAGATGCCTCCTACAGAGCCAGAAGGGGGTCTTGATGAGAGTGGAGAGCACTTTTTTGATGCCCGTGAAGCACATAGTGATGATAATCCATCAGAAGTTGATGGAACAGTTAAAAAGGAAGAGAAGGATGTTAATTTACGCATCTCAGGCAAGTTTCTTTCACATTCAAACTTTGATTTTGATTGTTGTTAACTGTCCTGTGTGCTGAAATGGATGTTTTTGGGTATCCAAGCATATTGTGTGTATGTGAGTGTGTGTGTATGTGTGTATATTTTGTGGTATTTATTCTTTCATGTAGTAAATAATTACTCAGTCTACTCAGTGCCAGAGGTCATTCTAGGTGCTGGGTATTACATTTAATAAAACTCAGAAAAATTCACTTTTTTTTTTTTTTTTGTGAGCTTAAGTACTAGTTAGGGGAAGAACAATGGTAAATAAATAAACAAATAAATAGATGTCAGATACTATCTGACATCCTAAAGTATTAGGAAGAAAATAGTCAGACTAATGGCCATTGAGTAATGGGAGCAGACAAGGTAGCCAAGAAAAGGGCCTCCATGAGGCAGCATTTGAGTAGAGGGAAGGGAGGGAGATAATACATGAATATCTGGAGGCCACGTGTTCCAGTAGAGAAGACTAGCACACAGGCTCTGCAGCAAGATCATATTTTTGTGTGGTTCAGGAATACAGGGTAAGAAGAATATGGTAGGAGATGAGACAAGAGAGGTGTTTAGCAGAGGAAGTGGAGAAAGGACCATATAGGGATGCTGCAGTTAAGTTAAAGTAACTTTTGAAATATTAAAAAGTTATGAAATTATTGCAAAAGTTTGCTAAGTTTAACTTGAACCTGAAGAGAGAAAATTCTTATGCACTCAAAACTAAACATGAGGTTTTAGAAAGTGATAGCGTTTTCTTCTCTTTAATAGCTTTTACAGTTGTCATTGTCTCACCGTATCTCTTGTCATCTCTTTTTGTGATGGTGGCAGTACCGATCTCATCAGACTGTTCTGTCTCTTCACTAGGAAACTTTTTGATCCTCGATGGCTATGAAACAGTGCAGGAGAGTTCCACGGATGAGGAGATTGCTTCCTCACTTCCCCCGCAACACAGAGCAGGCATCCCCTCCATGGACTCTGCCCACCAGCACCAACATTCTCCTAAGAATGCTCATTCTGATGGGGCTGTTTCACCATTCACCCCAGAATTCCTGGTCCAGCAGCACTGGGGAGCTATGGAGGATTCCTGTTTTGAGGTCCGGAGTCCTTCCTCTTGTGCAGATTCACAAAGCCAGATCATGGAGTACATTCGTAAGATAGAGGCTGACCTTGAACGCTTAAAGGTACTTCAGACTTCAGTATCCTTAGGACTTGGTTTTTAGAAATATGTTTCGCAGAGAGGAAGTGTGGAATGATTGAAATGCTGATACTTATAAGCTTGTTTAGGTCATGAATTTGTATGTTTTCTTTGACCATTATCCAGGAATAGGCCTGGATAAAAAGCCGAGGTCAACATTGTCTGTCTGGTTACATATCACACGATCAGAAAAGTAATAGCTCTCTCTATAAACTGTGTGTCAATGTGGATTTTTGAGTATAAGGGCCTAAATGTATTTTGGGTGATTGTCCTCTATGAGAAGCTGTGAAAAATAAGCTGTGAAAGGTGGGATTTGTGTAGTTATGAACCTAGGCTGGGAAATGCTAGAACCTATTAATTATCTGTGAATTATTAGTTGATGGTGGTGATTTCCCAGGTAGAAATTGGCTGCAGTCACCATCACAATTTAAAAACCCGGAAATAATGGGATTTTTGTAAATTGGTAATTGGAAATGTCATTATACTAACCACTATTGCAAAATTGACTTGTGTGGCAGTTTCTGAGAAAAGGCCTCTGTATTTGCCTGCCATCAGTAGACACAGATGCTAGAGCCCATGTGTTTTTTCATGGCATCATTTTGTTGGAGGCTTTAAGGAGAGAGTGAAAAGTATTCTTAACATGTTAGCTGAACACTGATCTCCCTTAGTTTTTCTTTTAAGTTTATATGATTGGTTTTTCCTTCTTCACATGATTACATGTAGTCTCATCCTGTGGCTGATGAGGTAAGAGATCTAAAAGATCCTGTGGGGATGTTGGCTCTAGGAGAGTTCATGCCACATGCAGGACGGTTTTTAGGGTAACTCCTCAGGGAAGGAGAATCACCTTTACCTGTTGTGTTCCCTTCTTTCTCTTTTACATGAGAAAGCTGTAAGTTATTCACTCAAGGGAGAAAGCCTGTTTTACCTAAAAGGAATAGAATATTTTTTATCCAGTAACACAAATTTTAATGCTGTTAATACTGAAATTTCGAAGCATGTACCTATTATATAAAAAAGCCTTTTTCACTATTTTCAATTTTTTTTTTCTTTTATGATGTTCAAGTGAAAAACCTGTGGGTTTTATTTTACAGAAAGTAGAAGAGAGTTACACCATTCTTTGCCAAAGGCTGGCTGGATCAGCCCTCACAGACAAACACTCAGGTGAGAATTATAGATTCCAGATTCTAGAATCATCCTGCTTGAACAGCACATTGAGTGGAATGATTTATTATTCTTTAAAGTGAAAGCCTTCTGAGATTCTATTTCTTTTCTGTCTTTAAAAAGCTGCTTGTTTCCAAACATCATATATCAAGCAGAGTCTGTTGTCTGCTGACTCTGCTCTTCCTTGTCTAAGAGGAGCTGCAGTTGTCACTTCCCATGCCATCTCCCCTTCTCTGTTTTTCTTCAGCTTTGCAAAAGCAGAAGGCAGAGCAGTGGTAAGCCTGGTAAAACCCTGGATCCTGGGTGAGGTTTGCTGGTGCTGCTGTGATGGGGTGCTTCAGGCTAGGTGCTCCTCAAGTCTTGCTGTCCTGTGTGTCTCTCTTGACAGTAACTGCAAATGGATCTGTGTTCAGCACATCATTTTCCACTCATCATGCTTTTGGATAAGACTGTTCTGATCCAGAAGCACAGATACAACTACTCCCCTAGATTTCATAGGTGTTCTCTTTACAGTGTTAATTTTTTGTTCTTAATTTGATGTTCACCTGTTTTTATTCTTCTCAGATAAAAGTTAGAGCCGTGTGTCCTGGAGGTGACTGAAGGTTGTTGGATTTTGAGCTTCGACCTTGTATCACCACATCCTGGCTGCAGTGTGGACACAGAGAGTGTGTGACAGAGGATCTGCCTGTGAACCCCCCTGGGGTTAGCCATGTCCCAGGGTGCCCATAGCGGGACTAGTTCTTCACAGTGTGGCAGCTGCACTAGTCTGTCAGTGAGGGAATCCATTCTCTCACTCTGCTCTCCTCACTATTGGAAATTCATTTTGATTCAGAACAAAAACCAAATGTATAGAGCTTTGGGTGTAGGATATGAAATTTTACTTAGACTTAAAGAAAAAGAAAAAAAATCAGATGTATTTATTTGACTTCATTCCATATTTGAAAGCACATTTTAATTCTTTTTGCCATGTTTTGTTTTAATTGAGTAGTGAGAGTTTTAGCCCTTCGTATTTAGTACACCCAAGGATCAGTTGCTCCTGAAGCAGAGTTCAAATGGGGTATTAGGAGGTTGGGGAGAGTGATGGAGAAGGTGAGAAGAGGGTGGGGGAGCATCTTGCCGTCACTAAACTGTACTCCATGCCCTCTGCTGTCCAATAGGCTGCTTCTCTGTGGGTCACCTCAAAGGTGTGGTATGCCCGTGGCTCCTATGTGCAGTGGACTGGCACTGAGTGCTACCCAGGTGGTCAGAGTAGGTGGACAGCCCCCACCTGAGGCAAGCACCTCTTCTCTGTAACTGGGATCAACCCCCAATTAACAGGAATCCTCAACGTACTAAATAGCAGGCACTTGAAAATGGGTGTTTTCTTCTGTTGTCTTCTTTTCTATTGAGGGTTGGGATTTGGGAGGGAGAGGAAAGCAAATTTTATTTTCTTGACTATAAATTTGTTATTCTTGGTATTGTTTCATTTTTATAATTATTCATTAGACTTTGGCACTTGTGTTAAATTATCCCTGCAGATTGAGCAGGAAGTAAAACCAAGTAAATGGAGATGCTTCAGATGGTGGCAGGGGTGGGGGTTGCTGAGGAAGGGTGGGCTGGGAGCGGGTAGGATTTGGGAAGGTTATCTAACTGAATCACTACTGAGTTGAACAATGGCTGTTATTAGCCACGGGTACTGCTGATTATAAGGCCAGTAAACTTTTAGTACCTGGAGGTTTGACTCTAATTTTTGCACTGATGGTGCCAAAGGGCTCTGTGAGTACAAAGGAGAGCCGAGAGCGGAGTGGAGAAAGATGTGGTGAAGAAAGCAGAGCTGCTCAAACCACCTCCAGAAGCACTTCCTCTGACTTCCTTCACTGCTGGAGCTTTTTCCACACTGGTGCATGACTGACCTTAAAAATTGCAGACCAGAACATACACTGGATCCTGCAGGCAAGGTGTTGGAAACTGCCTGCTCTAGGATGAATAGTAGCATTGGCAACACCCCACAGAGGATAAATGTTTCAGAATTGTAACTTGAGTACTCCTTCAATTCTATAGGCTTTCTGTGGTTTTCTTTGTGCATCAAGTACATGTTTTGGAGTAATTTTGCCAACTAAAACTAAATTATTTGTCAAATGTTAAAATTTTGTTAATGTGCAGGGAGTCCATCTACTGCTCATAATCTTTCAGTAGTACCCCCTGAACTCTGTGGGTAGACAGGATATAATTTTATTATTTCCTGCAGTCCTATATATATATATATATATATATATATATATATATATATATATATATTCATTCTCCCCCTCATTACAAATGACAAGTTCCCAACTGCTTTTGTAAACACCACTACAACTTAGCAAGCACATCTATGTCCAGATTCTTGTTTATGTCTTTCCAAAACTGATCTGGTTTAGATTGTTGGACCTCATCTGTAAATTAGAGTTATATTTTGAGTCCTAGGCCAAGTATAAATTAAATCAGAATGGGCTTAAAAATTTTTAGAAGCAGAAGCTAATATATAAATGAAGCTTGGAACTTGAATTTTCTGTATCTCTTAAGAGAAGCAAGTAGAAACCAAATGGTTACACAGTGCTGCTGGAAAAATGTAGTCCCTCCCAACTCAAAGGGTTACACCTGTAGCCACTTGACACTGATACCATTGGCAGGCAATTAATCAGGAGAAAGGTAAATATAAATAGAACTTTCATCTTAACTTCAGACACTGCAGGGTAATTACATAATTCTCTGGCACTCAATTAAGGAGCTTTCTAGGCTAGCAAAGTTTTGGTTTCTCTTCTAGCTTAGCCAGAATCTCATCCGTAGTAACAATCTGCTTTTCTTTTCTTGCAGTTTAACCTCTCCTTGGAATAAGAACAGGGCTAACTGGAAAAATAATCTGACCATAGCTCTAGTACTTCTATTAAATTCATGTTGAGACTTTCAAACAAAGGCTAATTGTGAAAAGTTTCCCCAATTTTAAGTGTTCTTTTTATCTCAGCAGCCTAACTTCTTTCATCTTCTTTTCCATCCTGGCCTCCCACCCCTTCTGTTTCATGTTAGCCGTTATAATCACACCCATTTTATATGACACTTTTTCAACATGATGGAATTAGATACTCATCCTGTCTGAGTGACACTGGTTACCATCAAAGCAGTTTTCTCAAAGTTAGGTGATCAGAAGTTGGAGCCCACTTCCATGTGGAAGTAGGCAAGGGTGGTAGCCAAAGTGACTTTCCCAGAACAGGAGAGCTGGTGGTAGCTATGGAAGTGACCCTCTGTGACCCTGTTCTCTCTCCTCTGGGCCTAATGGCTTCTTTGCTATTAGGTGGCAAATTATATTTGGAGTCTCTCCTTCCTTTTCAGAGAACAGAATTAATCAAGGCAAATCAGCCAGCCCCAAAGTGCTGTAATTTAAAATCATGATTACTGCCCTCGAAGCCATATGTTTTGCATACTTTAAAATCAGCTAGCTTGGACTGTTTGAGTTATCTTTTAGAATCCAGTAACTTCTATTGCATTATACTGTATGGGAGGTATATTTCATAAGCATTTTGACTTTCTTTTCCCTGAAATAACTTCAAATGACTATTAAAAAGGTTAGGCCCCCTTTAAAAAGTTTCTTGGATTTTGGAGAGGAGAAGCTATTGATGTGTTACATGGAGCTTCCATATTTCAAACGGGAAGCTTCCTCCTTTGAGGGTGGCATATGATGTTATTTTGAAATACTAGAGTTTTGGTCAATATTTTCTTCCCTGTGTGTCACAGAGAAACATTGAGAGGTGTGTACAGAGGATCTTGAAATAGAAAGCAGGACCATCCAGTCATCTTTCTACTGGCCACTCCCTACCCCACCTCCCCCAGTATTACTATTTTTGTTTCATAAATCCTTTTTTTTCCTGACTTTCCACCCCTTTACAAAGTGATCTGCAAATTTGTTCTTCCCTCAAGAAAAGAGTTTCTTTTGCCTTATTCCATAAGCCTTCCCCAGTGGTACTGATGGCTTTGATAATTGGTAGAAAAATAATGAACCTCCTAGAAGGAAGCCCTGTCTGCCATTTCCAGGTGCCAACTGCTAAGCAGATATACTGCAAAATGATAACTGTAATGTGCACACTGTTGGTTATTTTTAATAAGCCTCTTCCTACTAGAACATTTTATTTCCTTGTTCACCATACAATCATGTACTCTTTAACAGAAATTACTTTTAAAAAAAAATCTGGAACTATCTTTTAAAAAACTTTATTAATAATCATGTATTTTTACTGATCACATTTTGAAATGCCTAAAAGACTTTATTGTTCTAATTATCCAGATGTACCTTTGTAAAATAGCTCTTTTATGAATTACCTGATAAGGCTCTATATGTTTCTGGAACAAAATATTGGTCATCTAAAACCTTTCTGTTTTCTGGGGCCTGGGAAAATAGAAAATGAGAGTTCAAATATTAAATATGCTTAAAGGAACTAAGTATGTGACTTTTTATTTGTATTCTTATTGATTTGTCTAATACAAGTTATATTAAAAAGGTTTAGGTACCAAGGAGTCTAATCTCAGTAGTAGTGGCTATCAAACATCTTCCTGCTTTTTAGAACATCTTTACTAGTGAGACCAGCCAGTTTATCTCCATAATGTATACCTGTCCATGAGGACACCAGTAATTGGGATTGCCTTACCATCTGGGGCAGTTTTGTTGTTTTAACAGCTTTATTGAGATATAATTCACATACCGTATAAATCACCCACTTCAAAGTGTACAGTTGAGTGATTTTGTTATGTTACCTTATTCATTCTAAAACATTTTGAGGTGTGTGTGTGTGTATGTGTGTAAAATGTCATTTTTAACCACTTTTAAGCATACAGTTCTATTGAATTATGACATGGCAGCTTTTATGGCTCACTTGAAGATAATTTTAATGGCCCCCTAAGCGAAAATACGATGTCCTTGTTGCCATTCTTATCCCTAATGCTGGAGTCCCAGATATATCACCATTTCTATGCTTTTATGGAGCCTATTTCAATTCAGATGGCTCTTTCTGAAATGGCTTTTTCGTATAGTGTTTTTGACATAGATATAATTTGACTTATTTGTAGGATGTTATTTTTGGCTGATCTAATAACCTTAACAGAAAATTCTGAGCATTTTGTAGGCTATTTTAAACCTTTTAAAAAGTAAGGATATTCAAGCACACTTTACAGAGAACCTGTTCGTACTGTTCTGTCTACACACCTAACTGGTAGAAACAAATACCCACACCATTCCCACCTGCTCCTAGATGCCCTGTTCTAACAGCACTGAAAAAAGCAAAACTCGTCTTTGCATGCGAGCAGTTGCTTCTACTTCTTGCTGTCGTCTTCCAACCCAAGTGACTGGGTTCATCACACTAATACCAACTTGAAAGCTAAGTGGATGTATCCTGAAGGAAAAAGTTGCTTTTCAATTAAATTTGATGTCTTCCTGCTATGATGAATGTCATAAAATGTTACTGATAGATGTAGGTGTTTCCCTTTTTTCTCCCTGTAATATCAAGTGTAATTTTTATTACTAATTGAAAATACTTCAATTTTAGCTGTCAGGAAATATGTTTGTTTTGCCACCTAGTATTACTAACGAGACACCATCCTCCTTGAGCATCAGCGGAGGCCCTGGATGAAATAATTTGAGAGAGGTGGAGCTCTCCTTCTATTCTAGTATTTGCCTCCAATTTGATTAGTGCTTTTTTTTAGCTTACCTATAACTTAAGACTTTCTGTACAATATTTTATTTCAGGGTATTCCTTTCTTAGTACATGTGACCACAGGATTGGGGCTTCCTGAACACATTTTGACCAATAACAGTATTAGGACACTTCTCAGTAATCTTTAAAATTTTAGAGAAGTAGTTATATGGAGAATTTTTCTGCTACTTTAAATGTTAACTTCACAGTGATAAAGTGCATTGGTTCTCAATTTTTTTGAGCTCAGGGCCAATTTACATGCTTAGAAATTATTGAGAACCTGATGGGGGGGCTTATGGTCATATAGATTATGTCTGTTGATATTCATTTTATTGAAATTAAAATGAGAAATAATAAAAATAGTAATTCATTTAAAATAATGGTGATGCCATTACAGGTTGACATAATTTCACATTCTTAATGGAAAATTGCTGCTTTCTACAATATTTGAGAAGAGTGTTTCATAGTTTTAAAATCTCTTCAATATTGAGTATAATAGAAGACAACTAAATTCTCATATCTACTTCTGCATGCAATCTGATGTGATTTGTTGTTTTGGTTAAAGTATATGAAGAAAAGCCAGCATCAGACATATTTTGAAAGGGTGTTTTAATGGTCTTTTCCTGTAATTGTGGGTAGATACAACACTGAAATTTAACAAGTGGTAGTTTCTTAAAAGATTGCTGCAATGTGGAATCAGGAACTATATCAATCAAATTTTTATACTTGGTTACACTAAAACCCATGAGCCCATTTTATACTTTAAATATGTGAAGAAAGGAGTCATTTGCCTATGATGATTATATAATACCCTATATTGGTCATTTGGAAAGTACTGGTTAACTGAATGATTCAGGTCTTCCAAATGTTAACACATTCCATTATATAATATCAAAAACTCAGGTTTCTTTATATCAAATACCACTCTCATTAAAAAAGTCTCGTGGTGGTTGTAAATCTCTAAAATGTCTAATTTTTGCTTCCAAATGCAAATTTTATTATTGGCAGCAAATAGTGACAGTTTCTTTCAAATGTCAGTCCCACTTTTCTATTTTTTAAATTGTATTTTATATATTTTTTACATCATTTTTTCATTTTTTGCACAATGTATGCATTTTCATCTTTGTTATCGTCCCCATATAATTCCCACCCGCCTTGTTTTGATCCTACTCCCTTCTCCACACCCCTTTCCCCCACCGCCCATCGTGTGTCTCTGGTTTATAGTTGCTTCATGCAATTTGCAGCAACAGAGATGGAGCTGGAAGGGATCATGCTCAGCGAAATAAGCCAGAAAGAAAAAGAAAATTACCGGATGGTCTCATTCATAGCAGGAATTTAGAAAACCTAAATAAGGGACCAGGAAAAATACTAATTATAATAAAGTAAAAATCAAAATCACTTTTCTATTTTTGAGAAATTACCTGTTAAATACTTGACTGAACAGCCATTGCTTACCAGTCATTCAAGTTCAGTCTTTTAAAAAAAAGTGGCTACTTTTTGTTCTCAACTCAGTGCACAAGTACTTTTCCTTCTGACACAACATCTTACAGATACCCCTGCTTTTCAAAAGCTCTCTTTTACAAAAGGCATACATCGTACCTGTTTTTAGTCACAAAGAAACGTGAAGATGATTTCCACTTCAGCAGAAGGTGAAAAGGTGAGCAAAAAGCGAAACAAATGTGCAGCATTTGTTTTGCAGCAACTCTTCTAGAGGCAGCAGGGCACCCCAAGCAGCCCCACCAAGCTCCTTCTCTGGGAATGACTACATACAGGTTGTGTATCATACTGCTTTTACTGTATATTAGTGTTATTTTAGTGCTATTTGATTTGATTTAGCAGGTTATTTGGGAGGTCTGGGAACACTCAAACATTTTTCCGTGTACATTTTCTTTACTTTTTTGTCATTTAGGCTTAGGAAATTTTTCATAGGCGTGTTCTTTCTTACAGGGGAAACCTGTACTTCCATGTGTGGTAGAGGTGCTTTATTCATACTTTCCATTTTGTCACAATGTTAAAATATGTACACTCAAGGGTTGATATTTAATAAATGGCTCATTTTAACTATTTCAAGGATATTTCAAAGTGAAACTGGCTGTTTTTGTACTGTGAGTAAATGGCAGTGAATAATGCAATGACAGTAAAATTTGGTTCCACTGCCTGTTGCCAGCAGCTTTGCCCACCATTGCTTTTGTGCCATCAGTTAACATGGTGCAAGGCAAGTGGTGTCTTCATAGTTTTACGAAAATAGTTGAACTCCCTAGACCTTCTGAAAGAGCTGGAGAGACTCTTGGGGGTCTGGAAACTCCACTTTGTGAGAAGTGTCGCAAACTTAGATGATCTGGATTCAATTCTAGCTCTTTAACTGCTATGTGAACTTGAGCAGGTTCTCCTCTCAGTTTCCATTTTCTTCTAATAAATTGGGTTAAATAATCCTTACCCTGACAGAGGTGTGTGGAATAATTGAGAATTATCAAGCATGTGATTGATGTCTCCCCAAATTTTTTTCCCCCACTCCAGATCTGAGTACTTAAAGCAGAAGAGGTAAAAAATGATTAATGAACTTAGAATGTGTGAATATCTCTCACTGAAACAAATATATTTCCTGTGTTATAATGGTTTTGTGTGTCTAAACCCTACGTTCTTAGGGGATGTGTGTATGGGTGTATGTTGTGTGTGTTTATCCTTTAAAAATAGGTTACTGACTTCTATGATACTGTAGCTGTCTAACCTTATTGTTCTTTAAAATGTAAAGAAAGGTGAAAAAGCTTGTGATTCTGTTTTACAGAAATCTGTATATTGGACAGATCTGTTTGGTGCTTCTGTTATAAGGGGGTGGCATGTGGTGGAAGGAGATGTTCCAGAAACTTTAATAACAGTATGTAACTAGTGAATTTCATTTTGCTAAAAGCCCCCTAGTATGCAAAATACTAATTCTACCTGGAGTTATTTTCCAATAAAGCTAGATATTGGTAGTTTTGAAACATCTTTTATTCTCAAAATGTATGAGCTACTTACAGACTGAGTTATATTGTGATTATTTAATGAGTTTGTGTTTTTCTAAAAAAGCATTGGTTACCATGTCCATTGCACTAAACAGCATAAGCTCGCTAGTTCAAATTATGATAGTATTTTGAGGCCTTCTCTGGAGAGCCCACACTGTATAGGTCCACATCATGGTCTGAAGTCAAGTGTATGGCAGGGTTTCTGGGATTTTTCACTGGCTTCTGCTATCCATAGGGAAAGACCTATACAAAATACCAAGGAAGCAAGACCAAACCAAACTTGCATTCTTTCTGGTCTCTTTTCTGCTATTAGCTGGTTATCTAAGCTGAACAAGTCATTGGGTCTCCATTACGCTGAGGAGGTTGGATGGTGATCCTCTTTTAGGGCCCTCAAAAACTCTGACACTATGAAATTGGTAACACGGGCACACAGACAGAGCATACTTCTTGTTCACTTCAGGTAAACACCCAACCTCGTGGGTAGCTCCAGTAACAGTGTAATACCACTCACTGAAGTCTGACCTGAAAATTAATTTTTCTCCAATTCTTCAGAATATCTTTCTTTAGCTAGCTTTCGCTAATCCAGTATTACTGCAGTCTGATGGATCATTATTTTCATTTTTTTTTCTTTTGCCCTGATCTCACTAGTGGTTTACAAAAACTTAGGGGATTTTGTGGGGAAAGATCTGACATTCCTGGTTCAGAGGATACTGTCTTGAGCTCTGACTGAATGAGACTGAAAGGGCTTAACACCACTTCAGCTCATGTTCAGAGTGATGGCCTATCCTGAAAGACAGCAAACTTAGAGACACTACCAGTGGAGTGCCCAGAGTGTGAGCTGGCTGGACGGATGATTTAGCAGGCAAATTGCACCATCAGAAAAACTACCACAGCCAGCAAGAATAAGTCCCAGAAACTTGGAAGATTCATGCAAATTATTTATAAACAGCTCAGGTAGAAGGAAAAAGTTGGGACAAAACTCTTCTGTCACCTACGGAAACTGAAGGACCCCAATACTCTTGACTATCTTTTTTTTCTTTAGAATTTGGCCTTCCTGGGATCAATTCTAACTGATTGGGCAATCAGTGACATTTAGCTACAATACATAGAAAGCCTAAAGTTTGCTTCCTTTGGAGATATTTCTACTCTAAGTGTGAGGGGAAGATTGAGGATTTTTACATATGAATCATGATTAATTTATATTCTCAACTTTTTCCTTTCTCTTAGAGAACTTCTGAGATGAATTGCAAATAAGACCAGGCACACCTAAGTAGATTAAAATAAGCTGGAATCTTTCAATCCTGGGCCAGAATAGCTTGGCAATAGGGAGAAGAGTTGATGAATTGATCAATCAACTAATTCCCAGTTTTGTTTCAGGAAACAAAGACTTGAGGAACTGAGAGTTTGAAGTTAAGTTGGAGAGGAGAAAATTAGGGAATGAGACTACAGGGTAAGATCATTCACAGTATTTTCTAAAAGAGCCTGTGGTTTGGTTTGTTTTTTTTTTTTCCCCTTTCAAAATATCTTTCCAGTTTACCCCTTGCTCAGTTCCCACTGTCACCAGATCATTTTGCCACACATGAGGATACTTAAAACTCCAGCATGAATTTCCTCCTCTTGGTTTCATCATGGCGTTTGCCTGCCCAAGCTTTATGCTTAGTGTTGTAGTGAGATTAAACTCTGTTTAGTTTCTGAGATGTTTGTCATTTATCGGCCAACTCAATTTGATAGATTGGTTGGTTGTATCTCCTCCCCTGCCTGATGCCCCTGCCTCCACTTAATGATAACAAGTATTTTTGAGGGCACACTCTGCAGAATATTGTGCCATGTCTTGCTGAAGATTCAACAGTGAGGGTTAAAAGTAGTAGCTACAGTTTATTAAGTGTGAACTGCATGGTAGGGTCTGCTTTACATGTGTTTCCTCTAAACTTCACAAGCACCTGGATGGATGAGTAGTTCTTCCTTGCCCCCCCCCTTTTTTTTTTCCAATAGATGAGGTAATTGACACAAGTGGCAATCATGTTCCTGGTGGAACAGCCAAATTCAAGACAAGGTCTATCTTCTAAAGCTTTGTCTTCATTACCCCACGATGGAAGTAACTTCTGCCCTTAAAGAGTATTTACAGTCAAGGGCCTCCCCAGTGGTGCAGCTGTTGAGCGCTGGGTTGCAGAGCTGCCTGCAGCCTCTGCAGTGCCGGTTCGATCCCCGGCCGCAGGGCGAGGGCACCACATAGCGCACAGACCTCTCCTGCTGCCAGCTGCTCCCCTCAGCAGTGTACTTCATCAGTCTGCCTGTTCTGCTCTCTGCTCTCTGCTCTCTGCTCTCTGCTCTGGCTCTGGTGAATTCTTTCACCTTCCCGCGCTTCTGACTGTACCCAGTGCTTGTGTAAATAAATTAAAAAAAAAAGTATTTACTGTCAAGTAGTGAAAGCAAGGCAAAAAGGTGAATCAAACTTCTGACTTTCTCCTTTACTAAATTGCAGTTACACTAGACTAAGAGGTAGAACTTTGCACTCATTCAAGCTGTTTGATCCTGGGTGTGGTTTGGGCATAGCTGAACGTAAAAAAATTAGTTCAGGAACTGAGTTGCACTGAGTAGTATACAGTAGGAAGGGGGAGTTAGGAAGTAGGGAGACTACTGTTACATCCAACAAGAGGCTGAAATTTGGTAAAGTGATAGGAGGGGAAAATAGTATAATTGAGATAGAATTTACAGACATTGGCATGTAAGTTGATTTGTAACATACAGAAGAGGGAGAAATAAGACTTTTTGAACCTAAAAAGTTAGTATTGCTGTTAACAGAAGTAGCATGAAGGAGAGATGGGCCTAAGCAGGAAAGGAGTTTAATTCAGCCATGTTGAGTTTTAGGCAGTGGTATTATATCAACTTAGAATTACCCACCAAGAAGTGGCAAGTGCAGCCCTGAAAATATACTTGTTAGTGTTTCTGGCTGGATTAAGGACAGGGGCCTATGTTTATAAAATCTCAGTTGAAAATACTGCAGAGCCCATCAACTGATGAATGGATAAGCACAATGGGACGCACAATGGAATATTATTTAGCCACAAAAGGGAATATAGTACTGATAGATGCTACAACATGACAGACCTTGAAAACTGGATGCTAAGTCAACAAGCCGGTTACAAAAGACCCCATAACGTATGAATCCTTTATATGAACTGTCTGGAGACCAAAAGTAGATTGTTGGTTGCCATTGGCTGGGGACAGGAGAGAATGCTAATGGGTGTGGAGTGATGAATATGTTCTGGAATTAGTGTTGATAATTACACAACCATGCAAATATACTAAAGACCATTGAATTGTACACTGATGCCCATTGAATTGTACACTGTGAAAGGGTGAGTTCTAGGGCATGTGAGTTACATCTTTTTAAAAAAAAATGGGGAAAAAAGGATTATTGGTGCTTTGGTGATGGACATGGTGGGATAACATACATCTGAACAGATGTGAACCTATACCCCTAAATCTTGTAAACCAAGTTACCTCACTAAGAAGTAAGTACCTCAGAGATCACCTACTCTGTCCCCATCCCAGTGGGTCAGTGTCTTCCTCCATCATCTGTTTACACTGTCTTAGTAACTTACTCTCACCCAGAAGCCCATTCCATGTTTTGGGGCCTCTAATTGGTACATATGGCACAGTGGGTAAAGAGCATGGACTTTGGACATTAGACTTTCCTATCTCGGCCACTGACAAACTTGTGTGGTGTTGGGCAGGCTAGTTAATCTCACGCAGGCTCAATTTCATCATCTGCAAAATGGGGGTAATAATAGTATGTACCTCACAGGATGGTACTGATGCCAATGAAACATTGTAAGGTGTGTAGGGCCTAGCACACAGTTACACTTCACAAAAGATCGCTAGCTTATTTCTTGCCTGCTTTTCACAGCGCCAAAAACTTAATGAAGCCTCACTCACAACACTGCATGTTCTGGTGTTCTGATAGCCCCAGAAGTCTATCACATTGAGGCCATGAGGTTAAAAGAGTTGTGCAAATATTGGATCAATTAGTGGGTTTTGTTTTGTTTTGTTTTTATTTTTTTTTATTAAGATTTATTTATTTTTTATACAAGAACCGGGGTACAGGCCAGAGGTGTGTGTGGGGGGGGGGTGGTGAGAGGATTCACCAGAGACAGAGTGGGAACAGAACAGGCAGATGAAAAAATACACTGCTTTGTGTATTCTCTTGATGTTTCTCATCCCCAAAAGAAACAGGGATAGTGACAAGGGTGAGAGCAGTCTCATCGTGTAGAGCACTCTACCCAAACCTTCCTGTGCCCTGTGGTAACTAAAGATGTTAAGAGAAAAGTAGTCTGTAAGGTATGTGAAAGGGAAGAGAGGTTGTTTCCTAGATCCTGGTCCTAATCTCACATCTTATCCTTGTTTGGGCTAAGGTTAGATAACTGTAAAGTGATATGCCACCAATATCCTAGACAGGAGATGATTTATTTAGGTTCAATCATCTTGAAGATTTGGTAACCTTTTACAAGCAATTTGTTATATTATGTGTCTAGTGCAATCCTGGTGTTAGCTGAAGATGTCTGGGTAATCTCGTATTGCTTCATAAAACACGTAATAAACCAATAGCCGCAGCCTTCAATAGCTTTTGCACCAAGGGAGTGTCTCCTCCCATCTCACATTCCCTCTGCTTCTTACTCCCCACCCCCACCCCCACAGGGCATCAGGAGCCACAAATCACCAGTGGTGCTTTCAGAGGAATAAAACCACCTAAATCTTCTTGCCTGCGTTTTTAAACTGGTTCACTCATTTCCAGATGTCAGTAGTGTGAAGGATATCCCCTAATCAATGTTTTAACCTTCTTGTTGATATTTATTCAGCTCTGTTGAATATACTCTATTAAACTGAACTCCATGGATGGGAGAGTATATCAGAATTTTTCTGTGTTCTCTGGAGATATCATAATATTTCCTATTATCTGAGGTTATTGTCCTGCTAGGACATTAATGAGCACTTTCCCTGCTGGAGTTATCATTGCTTCTTCCTTCCTTCAGCCCCTAAACAAATAGTTTTGAATTAACATGGAAACCAAGTTTAATTTCTTGACTCATCTGCTCTGGGTTTGAACGTTCCTTTGTTTCATGCCATTGTGGGTCATTTGACCTTTCCATCTGTCCATTTTCTCTGGCCCTGTCACTGATAATGTGATTATATCCCCCACTCGGTTGCTTTTCACTTATTTCTAAATGATTTCTGATCATGTGTGCTGTATTTTCTTTATTTAGATCCGACATGTAATTAGGGAAGAGAGCTGAACAAAAGAGCTTATTTTCCTTTCTCTCACCATGGTGTCGGTGAAGAATGCTGTCCTGCACATCTGGTGGGGCACCCACCAGCCCGTCTGTGTCTACCGTAATAGCAGCAGGAAGGTGCCTACCTACGCGAATCCAGATGTGTGGGGTCGCTTGTTTACCTCACTTTGTGCTTAATGAGATTCTTCAGATATTATGGCTTTGAAGTCCTGCTTCTATTTTTATTATCTAACATTTATTAAATGTCAACCATGTGCTCTGTTAAACACAGAGCTAGCATGGCACTGTTTGGATTCAAAATTGCGAATGCTGGTGAGTTTAGTTTCAGCCCTGGTGACTAAAATACAATAATGTATACTGCACAGTGTACAGGCATTCTAGGGGATGTTCTCCAAATATTTTATATTAAATTATGAAACATTCCACCCTGCCTCTGGAAGAGATATGGAAAAAAGGGAAACGTACATGAAAAAAGGCACAAAATGAGAGATATAAATAGAATACATTGGAGAACTTACTTTAAAAGTAAGATTGATTTAAAAGTAAGGTTTAACTTTTGCACTTATTTCAAGTGATAAGTTGAATTTCCCAGCTATTTTGGTCTCACCTATGTTTTTCATTCTACAAGAATGTTTTGATCTTTTCATTTGGCCCAAGGCAAATTTGGTGGCTTGGCTGAGTTAGAAGGAAAATGCCTGGCACTTAGAGCAGCACCAGTTTGGACTGTGACTCACTTCATCCAGAAGTGGCCTAGCTTTGTTCAATTAAACACTTGACTTTGGGTTCTATCTGACATTAAGATGGTAGAGGGGTGATTAAAATACAGTGGTATTGGATGGGGAATTTCCTGGTTGAAAGTCAGAAAATACAATTTGAAGGTTAATGATTTACTATGAGGTAGGTTACTCTCCTGTCTGGGAGGATGCAGGAGGGCCCTGATAGGGAAACAATATGATAGTAGCTGTGAAGACACTTATAAACTGTGAATTGAGAAGTGTCCTGAAAAATCTTAATTTATATTGCATGTATTTTATGGAAGCAATGTGTGCAAATGTATTTACACACACACTTCGACTGACTTTGTTTGGAAGGAACATGCAGGGTAGCAGTGTTGGATTGAGGGTGGAGATGAGTGGGGATGAGTTCTACAAAGGTACCTACAGGGGTGAGGGGCCTTCCACAGGGCAGGGATTTCCCCAAATACATGTGCATCCCTGCCTCCCAGCAGCAGGACCCTTTGCCTAGGAGGCCCCTGAGATATTCTTTACTAAACCCACCTGAAGGCTGAAAATGTCTCCCCAGTGATAAATTTCATTATTTCCTAAACTTTCTACCCCCCCACTCCACATTTCCAACTTGTATAGTATAGCTGCTGCTGTTCAATGTGTGAGTTTCTTAGTCCCTTCTGGAAAGGATTTGGCAGTCTCTAGTTTAGTGGCACATGGCAGGTTTTTTAAAGAAAAAGAACACAGGCTGGCAGCAGTTTTAAAGGGAAAAGAGCTGTGTTTTGCAGAACAAGGGATGATCTTGTAGCAATATATTGTTCATTGATGGATTCATCTCTTTGTGGAATTTTTCGCTTTGGGGTTTGGTTGGGTTGGTTTTCTGTAATGACTGATAATAATCTCTGCCCTACCTCCAATTCCTGGCCTTGCAAAACCTCCATAGCTGGTTTAACAATTCATTTATCATTTTTACCTCCCACCTCTGGTTTCTGGACTTGTGAAACTTACACTCTAAATTTTCTACTCTATACTTCTATCAAATGTCCCTGACTATATCTAGCCCAAAATCTTTTGGGGAGTTGAAGGAGAGAGGGGAGATCAGTCTTCTGTAATTGCTTAGGCTTGAACAGGGCAGAAAGCTGGGATTATGGTCTGGGGCTGGGATATGGTATCCCTAGTGCTAACCCCTGAATTGAGATTGGTACTTGATGCTGGTTCTGGAAGGAGGGTGTAGACCGAGTCCAAGGAGTGGGGTGTTTGGATTGGCTGTTGTTCCTCTTGGAGTAGGAATTGGAGTTTCACGACCTCTAAACAAGAAGAAACAAATTTAACAATGAGTTTGAGTATGCAAAGAGGAGAATGAGAAATCTGATAGCTAAGGATACCAGGAAAGGCAGTATTCATGGGGGGTGAGGTGGAGGGCATTGTCAATCCCCACATGGGACAGACTTTGAAGTTTTCTTATGTTGAACATGCATAAGAAGTCATTGAAAAAGCAAGCATGATGTTCATCTATTCAGACTGGCCTTATTTTGTAGTCAAATGCTCTAACCTTGAGCTATACCTCCTGGTCAGATTGGTCTTATTTTGGAACTATCCTCCTCTCGCAAAAATATTCCCTTTTTTAAGCAAGGCCTTAGTGCTATTTATCTGGCAACACTGGAGTATGTCAATACTTTTGTCACAGCTCTTAAATTACTACTGCACTTTCTAGTATTAGGTATTGTCACTGCTTCTAAAGAGAAAGGCCCACAGGTATAGGCAAGAGTTTACGATCAATAATAAGTTATGTTCTCCAAAGATTAAAATTTCCTGCTTGCCTTGGGTCAAGGACTCAGATTGAGAATTTGAGAATTTAGAGGTGGAGGGTCCCTCAGTCAACCTCCTAATCCAGTGCTGAGCTAACCTTGGTGGCAACCCCAGAATTAGAGGTCCACAAGCTGAAGTATACAAGACGGCGTCCACCTGCATGTATGCTTCCAGGGCTGGGGAGCTGTCATCTCCTGGTGCCAGTTAGGAGCTGGCAACTCCTAACTCCTTTCTTACTGAGCTAAAATCGACCCATAACTTCTATCCTTTGGTTCTAGTCATGGAATATCTTAGTAAAGATCTTAAGTACTTGATGACAACTACCACATGTCCCTTTTAGTGTTTTTCAAATTAGGATAACTGAATTCTTCTAAATTAAGACTTTTGCCTAGAACCTGGAAGAACAAAGATGGAAATGATTCAGTGTTAGACCATGTGGCACCCAATACAAAACTCCCTCTGCCACTTCGCCTGGCTGGTAAAGCCTCTCTTAATATTTCAAACTTGGGCCCAGCCCACTGTTCAGTTCCTGAATGTAAAAATAAGAGGACACTTTTATTACCCAAGATGTTTAGGACTTGCAATTTATCCAGAAAAGTTTGCGTGAACAGTGGCATTAAGTCTTCCTATGAACTATTATGAAATGACTCTGGGATATTAAAGGTATTTGAAGGCAAAAAACTGTGCGTATGTTTATGTATGTATATGTAGGCAGATTCCTCATTTAGCTAGGCCTCCTAAGAGATCTGTCCTGGACAAACAGAAATTCTCCTGTCTTAATTCTTTGCTATTCTGAATTCCTTGAGAGCACAGCACCTAAAAACTGCTGTGAGGTAAAATTTAAGGCTTTTCCTTTAGAGGGGAAAAGTAAAAGCACCAGAATATAAACTTTTTGAAAGTAGAAACAATGTTCAATTTTTCTTTCTGTCCTCTATAGTGCCTAATATCATACCTGACAGATAGAAGCTGTTCTGTGAATTACTGTTCTATTGAGCTGAAAATAAGAACAGGCTACATTATGTTGAAATATATGTTTTGGGTATATATAAAATATATGTATACATACACATACACACATACAATATCCATCCATCATCTAAGAGACCTATATATACATACATAAACATACACAGTTTTTTGCCTTCAAATACCTTTAATCTCCCAGAGTCATTTCATAATAGTTCATAGGAAGACTTAATGCCACTGTTCATGCAAACTGTTTTCTGGATAAATTGCAAGTCCTAAACACCTTGGGTAACAGAAGTGTCCCCTTATTTTTATATCCTAGGGTTGTTGCATTGAGAAGGCAGACCCTTCTCTCTGTGTCTTCCATTGCTAAAGTGATTATGCTTTGCTCCCAGGTAGACTTTACACCCTACACTCCTCTTCCTCCTTTCTGATGTATTGCTTCTTCATTCACTCTTATCACTAGAGACTGAAAGTTGAACAGTAAGAGGGTAAAAAAGATACAACTTCTTTAGGCCTTATTCAACTTTTTACCCAATTTAAGTAAGAGCCCTTTCTCACAGTGGTCTTTGAACAGTGTCCTTCATGCAGCAAGTAGGCTTTTCTCCTGGGGCCGGAGCCTGGCGTGTTACCCTGGAGCCAGCTTTGCTGCTTCCTTGCAAAATGGTTCAGACCACAGTGCAGTGGAACCTGCCTTAGTTAGCCATGAGGATCAAATGAGGAAAGGTGAATTTGGAATTAAACAGTCTATCATAGGTAAAAGGCTGCTTTTAGAAATGAACATAGCACTCCACTCTCTTGTACTAGTTACAGGCCTTTCATGGTGGAGGCCATTGCCTGCACGTGCTCGTCCACCCTGCTGCAGCTGTACTGAGATCTCCAGCCACAGTGTAGGTCTGTGGAAGGTCCAGGCTGGGGATTCTGGGCACACTCCCAGTCAGCATGCTAAAGGACCTCTGTTCCAACCCTGAAACTGCCACATACCTCTACCTCACCCCCCTAGGTCCACCCGCCTAGCTGATAACCATGTCACAGAGTTGATTCTATGGGGAACCTTATGTCAGTATGGAACAGAACTATTAGAAGGAGAATGGACTACCTTTACTATACCCCTCATTTGAGTATGAGCTCCAAGAGGGCAAGCCCTGGATTTGTCTGCTTTTCTGTTTTGTCTCCAGGGCCTGGCACATCAATAGGCACCAAAGATTTCTTGAAGAATAAATTGCCATGGCAGCTTATCTCCTCTGCCGAGTAGTGAATGGAAACTTTGACACGTGGTGGGAATGAATTCAGTTCTTGTATTAGGGATGGGAGCAGGGCTGCAGAATGAGAGGCAGACTGTAGCCTGATCAAGGGTGATCCAAGTTTTCATTTTAATTTCAGTGTGAGCAGTCTTCTTTATGCCCAGACTAATAAAATGGAGATAAGAGAGTTTGGGGGAAGGGAGCAGCGTGCAATTTAGTTGTCAAGTGGAGGTGGGGCTTTTTACTATTATATATAGTCTTGCAGCGACCAGGCTGAGCAATAGGCTGCTGCCAGGCTTAGGGACTATACATGTCCACACACACACACACACACACACACACACACACACACACACCTGCTCTCTAAGGGGTGAGTAAAAAAGAACACTGATTGTTCCAAAATTTCAATTGAAAATAAATAATAAAATTTCAACTGGAGTTTCTAACGGGTTGTGTTAGACATAATCCCTTAGGAATGAATCATATATCCCCCAGACAGATGACATAAAGGACAGAGAATTGATTTTCATTTAATCTGGAGTTCGAGGTGTGTGGTCTGGTGGGACTGCCGCATTTATGGCAACAAAGAGGTGCAGCAGCTTGTGCTTTCTGGCACCTCCAGTTCCTCATATGTGAACCCCAATCTCGGCTTAGGTTTGTGAAGATTTCACGTTTAGGGGGACCAATGGTTTTATACTGCCAGTTAGGTGTTTCATCTAACCCTTTTGGACCAATGACAGAGGCCGATTTCCTCTCCCAGGATGGCGGCCCTACTCACCTTTACGCCATGTCAAGTCACCCACTGGACACACTCACTGCTCATCTACTGCAAAGATGCTGAGTTGTGCACAGAGGCTTTTATTAAGTCCTTGCCTCCCTTAGGCATTTGTGATGGACCTTCAGGGGGACCTTTGGAAAAGAGAGGAGAGGTAAATTCTAGAACAAGTATTCCGTTTCATGGTGAACCTGGGGCAAACACAAAGAGGGGGAAAGTGAAACATAAACCTATGTCCATACTTCATAATGAAAGCAGACATGAAGCAAGTAAGTTACCTTAAGCTCTAGCAAATGTGGGAGAAGTCTAGATAAGGGAATAATGAATTCTGCTTGGAAGGGACTAGATAGCATGGTAGGAGACACTTCTAGTAGGGGATAAGTAAAGTGAGTTTTGAAAGATAACATGGACTTGTGATTGTGTGTGTGTGTGTGTGTGTGCGCGCGCTGGGGAGTGGTGGGGGTGGATTCCAAGCAGAATTCAATGTGTTAAAGACACAGATATACAAAATGGGCAGGCCCAGAGGACCAGAAGCAGTTCAGTACCTATGGAGTACAAGATGGGCAGTAAGCGAAGAGGGTGAGGGATGTGAGAAAGCAGGGGCTTGATGCTACGCTGAGTTTAGGTTCAGTGTTATCTTGGGGGTCATCTGGGGCGGAGAAAGGGTTTTCAGCCAGGCTGTGAAGCAGTTAAGTTTGTTTTAGATCCATCACTCCGGCAGCTGTTTGTGGATGTGCTGCTGGTAGCCGGTGGTAATAAGGCAGGGAGACCAGTTCAAAGACTGTGGCAATAGTTTCTGAGAGACACTGATGTGATGGCAGGTGGCACTAAGCAATATGACGACAGGTCGCCCAGTCAATGTGCCTCAGTTAGCCCAATTTATACACTAGGTTTATTATGAACTTGAGAGCCTTCAAAGGACTGCTGGAAAAGACACAGGAGGTACATTTAAGATCAGCTATTCTTTGTGCACACACCTGAGGCAAATACAAAAAAGGAAGAAGATAAAAATAAATCCAGGAGAACAAAGTCCTTCCTGGTGGTCTCTAGCTCCCTAAGAGCTCGGATCTACTAGATTTAACCTTGATGATGAAGCATGTGAACTCTGTCCATCTAGCTCAGCACAGCAGCTGCCTGTGGGGGATGCTCTAGATGAGAGGTTGTAGGAGAGGGAGCCTCATTTCCCAACCCTTTTCCAATGCATTTTCTTTTTTCTTTTTTAAGATTTATTTATTTATTATTTATACAAGCACTGGGTACAGTCAGAAACGCGGGAGGGTGAGAGGATTCACCAGAGCCAGAGCGGGGAGCAGAGCAGGCAGAAGGACCGAAGTACACTGCTGAGGGGAGCAGCGGGCGGCAGGAGAGGTCTGTGCGCCATGTGGGACCCTCCTCCAGTGGCCGGGGAGCAGCCGGGGATCGAACCGGCGCCTCAGAGGCCGCGGGCATTTTCGCAACCCAGCGCTCAACCGCTGCGCCACCGGGGAGGCCTTTCCAATGCATTTTCCTTCAAGGCAGCAGCCTCAGCAATAGATCAGCTGGGCCAGTCTCATTCCTGTCCGACAAACATACCCCTGCCCTGCAGTCCAAACTTGAACTGCACTGACCTCCCCAGACCCCTCTCCCCTGATGAGCTTGGGGATGCTAGCTTGTCTGGAATTACATTTTAATTGAACAAGTGGCACTGATAATCAGGAGTAGCGCAAGCAGGGACTACCTCAAGAGCAGTCAGCAGGCACCCAAGAGAAGAGACTAGAAAGTGGGTGGGACTCGAACAGGCTATCTGGCGTCGTCACCCCCTGACTTCAGAGCAAAGACGTTAAAGAAATGGAAAGAAAGTCCTTCCCTTCCACGTGGCAGGGCAGGAACTGGGGTCTTCGCTGGGCCACAGACAAGGTTACCTCTGGAGCCACCAGCAATCGCTCGGCACTGCCAAAAGCTCCTCTGCACTTTCTGCTTAATAGGATGAGCTCACCAAGCAAAACAAGAGGAAGCGATTCACTTAGTAGTTTTCTTTCCAAATGCTTAAGCCACTATGGTCTCACCTATCTTGCATCCTTCTGATAAAAGGGGCCTGTGCCTGGCATTTCAGAGACTGAGGCAAACTGAGAGATTTAGTTCACTCCCCTCCTGTTTAGAGACGTGGAAACCGAAGCTGAGGGACAGGAAGCCCCAGAGTCCCAGAGATCACCTTTCTTCCTCCCAACCCAGTGTACTTTCTGCTCTGTCCACATGGTCCTTCTTTCCATTTTGCACATGAGGCCTCATGTGCAAGGGCTGGAATCAGAAATGGGTTCTGGGTAACCTGTTCACCTCAGGCTGCATTTGGCTTACAGGTGATCATAACTTTCACAGGCCTTCTCTGTAAAATGGGGGGAGAGTCACCTTAACAGCCAGCAAAGTTGTTGTGGTTATTGAAAATCACTTCTCCAAGTGTTGTCACTGTGGCACCCAGTAGGTGCTCAATAATGTTGGACTGGAAAAGTGGTTGCCCTCCCTGAGGTGCTCAGAGTTGGAGCTGGGGCACTGGGAGACCACCTGTGAGCCCCAGGCCCCCCCCCACCCTTCAGCCAATGCTCCCTAGTCCAGACAGTACCCTTTCGAGCTTAGGGCCCAGCTGAGGCCATTTCAAACAAACCCTTCACAGCAAATTTGATTTGGCTGTGGGTTGGGTGTGGGCACTTAGGCCACGGGAGAAGAGAGGGCAGGTGGGACAGGCCCCTTGTCTGACAAGGCCGTGTGGGCTGGAAGAGAGAAGCAACATTTGAGGAGGTCCCTTGTCTCCCGGGTCCTCTTCCCCAGGAACTGCCTTTCCCCGGCCTCTTCCTGAGAGCAGCTGTGGTGTAGAAAGAGGCGCACCGGCCTGTGTCAGGAAGCCTGGCTGCCCTCCTGGCCCTCATGCTGGGCTGCCTGCTTCAGCGGGAGCCCTGGGCTCCGGGGCCGGCTCTTCCCCTCGGGACCTGAGTGTCCTAGACTCTGGGGTCCCATCCGGGACCTGAGGATGACCGTTCCCCCCAAAATGTTTGTATTTATAAAACAGTGCCCTGGAACTACTAAATGCCAGCTGTTTCTCCTCAGCTTCCCGGAACAATTCGGTCTTTTCTCTCTCCCGACACCTCGGGCTCCGCATCTTCGCCACCTCTGAGGCCGCAGTCTCTTCAGCCGCCCGCACGCTCGTCCCTCGCGCGCTTCCCCGGAGCCCCACCAGGGGGCGCCATTTGCCCGCCAAAACCGTCCGGGCTCGAACTCCGGGGGCCGGGGTGGGCTACCCCTTGGCGCAGGGCGGTGCGGGGTACGGGCTGCGCCCCGGCCCCCCTGAGGTCGTTACACCGCAGCGCCGGCCCCGGCCCCGCGGCTGTTCGGCCGCGCGCACCCCTCGCGCGCCTGCCCGGCGCCTCCCGCTCGGCCTCGGCCCCGCGGCGCGGCGGGAAGTTTACCCCTGGGGCTCGGACCCGCTCCCCGCGTGCCGCGGTTCCGGGGCGCGCCGGGCGAGGTACCCCGCCGACGCCGAGGGCTCCCGTAGGGGCGCCCCCCCCCCCCTCAGCCGGCGTGCGCGGGCCGCCCGCAGTTCCCGCGCTGCCCGCCGGGCGGCGCCCCGCGCCTCGGCCGCGCTCCTCCCGCGCTGCCCGCTCCCCGCTCGCGCGCCGCCGGACACAGAGTCTGCTCAGCGGCGGGCGGATCGCGCTGGAGCCGCCGCGGCGGCTGCGGAAGAGGAAAAAAAAGGCGAACAACAGCCCGGCGGCCGGCGGAGCAGCGCCCGGCCCCGACTCAGCCGCCGGAGTGCGGAGCCGCCCAGGTAAGGGCAGGGCCCGCCGCGGCGCCCCCCGCCCGCACCTCGGGCTGCCCCTGCGCCCCCCGCGTCCCATCCGCGCGGGGCCCCGCGCGCGCGCCCCCTCCCGCTCCCGCGCCCCCTACTTCTGACGTCTCCGCCTCTCCCGTCCCCCGGGGCCGCTGCCCCGCACCCTGCCCTGCCCCCCAGCCCGCCCCCTCCCCTGCGCCCTGCCTCCCCGCTCCCGCCCTCGGCCGCCGGTGCCCTGCGCGCGAGCCCTGCGTCTCCGCGCGCGGTGGGGCTCGGCACCCCGCGGCGCTGCTCCCGTAGTTCCTCGGGTCTCCAGCCCCCTCCGCCCCCTGCGCATCCCTCCTCGGGGCTCGCAGCCCTCGCGCTCCGGGCTTCCCCTTCCTGCGAGCAACTCCCGGCCCTGCCTCTGCCCCCTGCAGGGATGACGGCCCCTTCCCAGCCCTGGCGCGTCTCCCCCGCTCCCCGTCCCCCCGCTTCCCCGGCCGCGGTGCCCAGCCCGGCCCGCCCCGGAGCCCACGGAGCCCCCCCCCCCCCCCCCCGCCGCCTCTGCCCCTGCCCTGCCCTGGACTCCGGCCACCACCACACCCCCCGCCCCGCGCGCCGGCTCGCCTGGAAACCAGCGTCCTGCCAGAGATGCCCCTCGTCCCTGGACGCGTGGGGCTCTCGCCCATCCCACCCTAGTTCACGCGAGTGGGAAGTGAGGGAGAAACTCCAGAGACCTGCATTGGGCGGGGTGGGGGAGGGGGCTGGGCGGAGGGGGAGGGGCGCCGATGGAGATTCTCTCCAGTGAGGACGGCAGAGCCGAGCGGCTCAGACCTGGCCGGGGCGGAGGGCCAGCCTGCGACGCTGGGACAGGGGCTTCTTGGCCCTGGGAGCACCTGTGTCTCTTTGCCTGGCTCCCTTGGGCTGCAGAAAGTGAGAGGGGAGGAGTTGGGGCCGGACCTAGTTGTCCAGGGCCTCTGGGGTGGGGGAGGCAGCAGTGGGGGCTGGGCGGGCCCTCTGGCCTGCCTGTCTGGCACTGGTGGGGCAATGCAGCCGGCTTCTGCCCGCTGGACCTTTGGCTGCCCAGCTCTTGGCATCTCTACTTTATGCTGCCATCTTCCTCCTGGTGCTGTTGTCTGGTGATGCCACGCGGTGCCACCTCCCTGCTTCCCTCCAGCGGCTCTCCTGGGCATGTCTCCCAAGGGCCTGGGTTGCCTGAAAAGAGGAGGAGAGCTCTGGGCTCAGCTGGACCCTCGTGCCAGGCAGTGGACATCTGTCAAGACCAGACCAAGAGGTCCCAGGACTGGCCCAGAGCACTGAGCCCTGCCAGGAACAAAGAGAACTACCCTCATGTTGGCTTCCCTGGGTCACTTGGGTAATAGTGACACTTCTGGGAGCACCTGCAAACAGCTGGCGCGCTGTACCATGGGCTAGAGGCCGTCTGGGTTGGCAGTGGGCATCTGAAAGAAACCTGGTCCCGCTCCCCTTCCCGACTGCCTGTGCTCCTGTGATGGGCGCAGGAGCCCTGGAGAGGTCAGCCGCGTTCCAGTCCCACTCGGGAAGGAAGCCCCGGGAGCTCCGCTGGGCACCAGCAGGCTGCTTATATTTGCTGAAGCTGCAGCTCATGCCTCTTCATTAATCAGGTTTATTATTTTCCTCACTGGCTGGATGTGTTTCTCAAGGTCATGACCCTTTGGAGAGTTAATCTCATATGCACACATTACAATGTCTGGCTTTGTTAATTTTCCCTATTTTGTTCATTTCATGGGGTGTGCGCCTTCCGTGGGGAGCCTGGGCTTGCCACCCGCCTCCTGCCTGCCTCTCCTACTCTGTCCCCTCCGCTCCCCGTCCTCCTCTGGACCTGCCACCCAAGACCAGAGGCCAGGCTGCACCCTGAGCTTGAACTCTCTGGAGTGACGATGGGGCAGAGGTAGTTCCCAGGGGACGCTCTGTGGGGAGGACATTTGGGCCATCTCTGGTTCCCATTCCCCCATCCTGGCTGGCTCCGGCAACGACTGGTGTTTTCCTCAGCACTCCGAGTTCTTCTGGAGACTAGATCTGTTTCTTGGTCTGATTGTCCGGTTTGGTTTCCCTGAGGATGGAGAAGGAACTTTTCAGAGTGGGAGAGAAAAGGAGTCTCTAGGGAGAAGATCCCAGCCAGCGGGACGGTGGCTGCTGCAGGGTGGGCCCTACCTTCCCCATGTGGGTCTCCGTCTGACCCAGCTGGAGGGAAGGCAGTGTGGGGAGGTGCCCGGTTTAGGGGGCAGAGCTGCTCAGACATGGAGAGGTGCAGCAGGAGGGGCCTGGGCTGGGCCGAGTGGCTGGTGGGGGTGGGCAGTGGCCTAGAGCATACGGCCTCTCTGGTGACTTCTGCATAGTACTAATCCCCGTGCGCCTATTGAACTCCGCAGTTCTCCACATGCCTTTAGAAAAATTACCTCACTTGCTCTCCACTACGGCCCTACAAGCATTTGATCCACTGCTGCCAGGGAGAGAGCTGTTGTCAATCCCCAGAAACTGGGGCTCTGCAGGCGCTCCAGGCGCCTGGACTCCCTGCCCACTGCTACCTGTTGCATGTGAGCCCTCGGCTGCCCGACCCTTCCTCTCCCTGCTCCAGGTTTAGGCTCATCTCCTCCTCTCCAGGGTCAGCTCGGCGCTTTTCCCAGCAGGCCATGCGGGGCTGACCTTGTGGCTCCCCACCCCTGCCAGGGGCCTGGCTCTTTCTTGATTCTACGTTCTTTCAGTGTCAGCCCCCGTGGTGTCCTGCACCCCCACCCAGACCTGGATTGTCTCTTACTCCTCTGCCGAGAGAACTCCAGGCATTCCCAGCACCCAGCCTGGACATGAGGGCCCTTGCCTCCCGCATCCTCCGCCTCCCCCAGCCCACTCTCCTGGCCCGAATCACTTCAACGCGGATGTTTTGGGTCCTTCTAACCTTTCCGTTCTCGCTGAGCTGCCGCTGCTGTTGTCCCTACTGGCCCCAGGCCTCCTCCTGGGTCACTGGGACTGAGGAGAGGCATCTGCAGGATGTTTACAGGTACCTGCGGCCACACCTGCCTTCCTGCAAAGGAAGGTGTTTGCAACTTATGACCCATTCTCAGGAGCCCTCAAAGGCTCCCCGGGCTGCTGGGCAAAGTTCTGATGGGGCAACTTGGACCCCAGGGGCTCTGCATACGGGCCCAGCTTCATGCCTCCGGACAGGATGGATGCTCTGCCCACCTTCCCCCCTTGGCACTTACACCCTCCTCACCCAGTCTCCTCCCAACCTTCCAGGGGCAGCCCCCTCCCAGCCCAGCCCTTCCTCCAAATGAGGGTGGTGCCGCTGCAGCATTAAGTGTCAGGCAGACCCGGGTCCCCTCATGTCACGCCCTGAGGGATTCTGAGCAAATCACTTCACCTCTCTGAGCCCCACTTGCTTCACCTGTAAAGTGGGGATGACCTCACAAGCCTGAAAGGTGTCTCAGCCTGATTATGAGTGGGATGAGACGTGCTCTGTCAAGGCTGCGCAGTGGGTGCCCAGGGGTGGGGCTCCTCTCATGCTCCCTCATCATGCAGCTCCGGTTTGCTGTTGGTGTCTGTCCCTGTTTGTCCCCCACCCAGATGGCAAGTCCCTCGAGGAGCAAGACTTTTGTCTGCTGCCTTTCCACATGCTCCGGCACCTAATGGAGCAAGCGCTGGCGTTCGCCATCCGTAAATTGGCCTCTGCTCATGGTGGGAACGTAGGAAATGGTTGATACTTGGTTATAACATTTGGGTACATAAAATAGAGTCTGCCTTACATTTAGCAAATCCAATATGCAAAAAATTATACGCTACGGTACCAGGCGAGGTAAATTATGGAAGGAAGGAGGGAATCAATTCAGCTTCGTATTGACTGCGCACGCCACTCCTTTTGCTCAATCACTGCCGCTGCCCTGCGAGTTAGATGTGAGCACCTCGTTTTTACAGATGAGGAAAAGGGGGCCACAGGGGACCCTGTGGTGTATCACACCCCCCGCCCCCATGTCATGGGCCAGTGAGAGCTCCAGAACCTGGGTTCTTGCTCTTAGACATGGGCCTCCAACACGTCACTCATTTCAGGGGGCCCAGCAAGGGATGCATGGCTGTCAGCACGGTGGAGCAGGGCTCTCCTTCAGTGGGGTGATGATGTGGAGGGGGACACAGAGGGTGTACCCCCCGCTAGACATGAGCTGTGTGTGGCGGTGCCCTGGCCCCAGCAAAGCAGGCCATCACATGGGGCTGGGCTTAGTGACCAGTGACCGGGAGGCAGGACCTGCAGGGCAGACTGGGGTACAGGGATACGAAGAAGGGGTCCTGTCAGCAGGAAGAAGGGTAGGCAGGGGCAGGGTGGGACCAACTGGATTCAGGAGGACCTCAGAGGCCAAAGGGATGAAGTGTCAACTGACCTGGCAGGGTTGGGGAGCCTTGGAGGGGCACAGTGCTCTTGGGAGCCTGGGGGTAATGACAGAAGGGGGTGCTCTTGAGTGACATTTCCAGGCAACACCAGAAGCACCGACAGATTGGGATCAGCAGATGAGGGAGCAGGAAGTGTGGAGAGAACTTTGAGATTTCTAGCCCGGAGACTGGGGAGAATGTGATGGCACGTTCAGAAATAGGGAAGCCAGAAGGGGGGCGGGTCTGAGGGAAAGCTGGTGAGTTGGTGCCCAGCCCTGCTGTGAGGGATGGGGAACCGGGCCTGGGTGCCCGCGGGGGCCTGACAGCAGCTGGGCGGCCCTGCATGCGGAGAGTATGTGCCGCACCTCGGGGCAGGTGCTGCCTGGGGACTGGCTCTAGACACCCCCGAGGCCTGAAAACCACCACCCAGGAGGGCCTCCCTGCCTCTCCTTCTGGACTGAGATCCCTGTGCCAGGCCTCACTGCCAGTGGAGCTGCTCACCTGTGTCTGCTCTGTCTCCTCCAGGGCACCTGGAGGGGTGCTGCCCATCAGCTTCGTGCACAGGCGGGTACTACATAAATTTTTGTCTTCTTTAAGTGACGTCATCTTACGTTTGACATGTTCTAGAGATCCATTCATACATCCACAGAGGTGGGGGCTGAGGAGGGGAGAGGAAGGCTTGTAGGGGCCGTTGGGCATGGGGCGTCCCAGGGGCCTTGGTATGTCAGCACTTCGATCTGTGACCCTCTCTTCTCCTTTATGTCCATCCACCAGTGCCTGAAGTGCCCCCCCCAACCCCCCGGCTGCTGGGGCCTGAGTACGGGGGTAGGAGAGTGGGTCCTAAGGCCGATAGGCCTCACTTATTACTTCATTCTGACTGTAAGGCTGAAGCGAGGCCTGGGCAGGGCTGCTTTGCTGTGAGCTCCTGCCCTTACCGGGAAGTCACCGGCCCTCACCTGAATGTCAGCCCTCACGTTCCCAGCCTTTCCTTTCCCTCAAGCTTAACAGCTTGCTCATAGGAAACAAGGGAAACTAAGTGGTTGTTACTGCTATTTGGGGTACTGGGGGGGGGACTCTTGGCCATGAGAGCCTGGGGTGTGCAGAGTCTCTGGGAGCATTTTGTGGGGGGAGAGGGTGTGCTGTGGACCTGTGGAAAGACTGCCAGGCTTAGAAACAGGAAATGCAGGTTATGTATTACCACCTCAATTTCCTCTGTTCACCATGGGCCTCCTCAGCTACCTCCCTGAGTTAGTTGCTCCCTGATTCAGTGAGTGGTCAGAGAAGGCTCCAGGGGGCAGCCTGGAGGGGAGGGAGCAGATGACCCCCAGGACAGGGGTCACAGCCGTGGCTGGGGAGAGTGGCTGTGGAGTAAACACATGTTTAGAATTGGAGTTTAAGGGCCAGAGTTAAAGAGGAGGATTTAATAGGATGAGAAATCAATAGCCCAGAGGAGGTTAAGATGTGTAAGTGAGAGGCTGGCTACCACGCTCACTTAATAAAAAAGGAAAGTTTAAGATGCCATGTTGGGTGGAGACGCATCTTGGGGCTCAGGGAGGCTGACATGGCTGTTGCTCACCAGGTTTCAAGTAGGGGGCCAGGGGTAAGGGAATAAAGTGCTGCTGTCCCCTTTGTGGGGCAGTCTACTCAGTTTGCCTTTCTGGGGTGGCCCGAGTTGTAGCCTGTGACTTTGGGCATAGTGCAGCCCCTGTGATCTCAGCAGGAGCACCCAGTAAATGCTCAGCCTTGTCACCATTAGGATGCTCATGGTTCGTCCCTCCAGTGTCTCTCCCAGCCCCTTCCCCTTCATAGGAACACAGAATAATATCCCCAGCGGGCCTCCCTGGTGGCGCAGGGATTAAATCTCAGCGCTATCAAGCTATCGCCAGCCACTATGGCATGGGTTCGATCTTCCAGGGAGCTAATCCAGGCCAGGGAGCTAATCCACATGGCTCAGCAGACCTCTTCTCTCTAGCCCACTGCTCCCCTCAGCAGCGTATTGCAGTAGATCTGTCTGTTTTGCTTCCTATTCTGTCTCTGATGACTCCTGTCACCCCCTGCACCTCTGGCCTGCACCCCGGTTTTTGTATGCATAAACAAATCTTAAAAAAAAAAAACAAAAAACAAAACTAATGTCCCCAGCAAGGCTGGTGAGAGGTGGGCATGGGGCATGGCCCTGGCTGTTTGGGAGGCAGCAGGGATTTTTCTTTTTCTTTCTATCATCAGAAAATTCTAGAGGGGGTTTAGTGCAAACCTCAGACAGAGAAAGATGCTAAGGCCCAGGAAGGTTAAGTCACTTGTCCAAGTTACAAAGTGGGGAGTGACAGAGCTGGGGCATGTGCTGGGGCGAGATTATCAAGCAGGAGGATAGTCTTGATTCTTTAAGGCTTTGAGGGCAGGGACGTGGACTTGTCTCTTTGCCTCTAGTACCAGGCTGACACAGTGGGTTCTGAGGAGTTACTTGTAAGTGGACAAAGTAACGAACAACACTACCATTGGTGAGAATTGCCAGTATTAACTGAACACAAAGTGCTTTACGTATTACCTTCTTTCATCCTCTTTCTAACTTTAAGGTTATTATTATGTCCATTTTGCAGAAGAGGTGTCTGAGGTTCAGCGTAGAAGATTAATTAGCCCTAAGTCCCACAGCTATTACAGAGCAGAGTCAGTTTGTACCCAGGTCTGGTTTCAAAGGCTGGGTGTGTGCACTTATGCGTGGGTTTGTGAAGTGTGCACTGAGCCTCCCCTGACTTCCCAGGCTGTGGCTACCTGTCTTCTTCTCCTATTCCTCATCTCAAACCAAAGGGGCAAAAGCTCATTTCTATGCTGATAGCCTTGAGCCCTGGGCTTGCCTGTCTAACCAGCAGTGGGCATGGAGAGGGGCTGTGGGTCTGATCTTTCCTTGGCCTGATTTCTTAGATCCTGGAGTGAGCTGTCACTGGGCATATTGGGTGATCCACGAACCACCATCCCCCCAGACCTACTGTGGAGTTCCCCGAGTCAGGTTCCCAGCCCATCATGGATGCCAGCTGTGGAGAGCCTAGGATGGAGGCAGGAAAAAGGCAGGACATGAAGATGTTCTCATGAGCCAAACAGCCTGAGCAGGGATGAGGCTTAGGTGAGACCACCCTTCCTGGTCCACCACCATCAGTTGCCTCTCCAAGGTCCTACACTTTACACCCAGCTGCCTGGTGTGGCTGCCCGGGACCTGGCTGCAGTCAGGGACCAGAGGTCCTCTTAACCTTGTGGTTCTTACTGATTTCTCCAGCCTCCCCTGGCTCCCTTCATAAGCTCATGAAAGAACTTCCCGCAAGGTTGATGACAGATGAGGCCTGGATGTCTGGAGGCAGCAGAGCCTTTTCAGAAGCAGAGAAGACCAGAGTGGGTTTAGGGAGTCTGGAAACAACTATGGCATCACTGCTTGGGGGGGGGGGTGGCAGGTTGTGGAGCTCCTCACCAGCAGCTCCCGGACCCCCACAAGGGCCCTTATGCTGATGCTGCCTCTGCCACATGGGTACTGCATATTCAGAGACTTACGATGTTCTTGATGACCTGTCCCGCCCCCAGGGATCTCACCTGAGAACTAGACAGAACAGGTAGGAATTTTTGTCCCAGACCATCAGAATTTGAGTGACTAGCCAAATACCAGAGTTATTTGATTGAGAGGTTGGATCAAGATCCAGGGCTGTGTCCATACCCAGCACCTTCTGGAGTGTCCTTGGGCACCTGCTTTTCCCAAGGCTGAGAGTATTACACAGAACAAAACAGTGCTGGTCCAGGAGTGATAATGCCCATTTCATTGCTGGGAAAACTGAAACCCTGGGAGGTACCTTGAATCATAGAATAGAATTTCTAGAACGTCCTTGGGATCATTTGTTCAGCATCCTGCCTCATGCTCTCCTCTGGTCTGCAGACAGAACATCCACTGGCTAGTTATGCAGCCTCAGCTGCCTCTTCTCCCTTCCTCCTCCCTGTCTTCTGAAAAACCAACATTTTCACCTGCTTAGAGGCTTTTTGTGTATCACACTGATCTGCCCACAGCTGACCCTGTTAGGCAGGGACTTCTGTTGTCTCACTCTGCGTATGAATAAACCCAAGGCAGGGGTGGGGCAGCTTGCCCAAGGTGACATCCCCTGGTGGAGGGGAGGTCTTGACCCCTTGTAGGGCTGGCCATCCCTCCTGGGCTGCTGTGAACAACATGGCCTGTGGGGGTGCCTGCCACTGCCTGGCACAAAGAAGGGGCTCACCAATGCTACTGGTTTTCTTCAGAAAATTTCACAAGCTTTTACCTGCTATAAAAGGCAAATCTGCTTCTCTTCCTTGGAGTCCCTTGCTCTGTTCTCTGGTCCTTGCTCTGTTCTCTTCCTTGGAGTCCCTTGTACTGTGTCTGGTGGTTTTGACATAAGCAGTTTCACTGCAAACATTTTACTGCATAACTAATTGGCCATAAAAGAGAAAAGAACTGACTGAGAGTTTGGTTTCATTTTTCCATTGATGAATCAATCAATCAACCGCCTTCGGTAGCTCTATTTACTGTATTTAAGCTTTATTTACTGTATTTAAGCTCTATTTACTGAATTTCTCCATTGACGAAGTAATAAACCAACTCTTTGCAAATGGATGTGTTATCATTTTCTGGTACAGTAGCATGAATCTGGCTTTACACTCTAATTCACTCTTATAGTAAGTTTAATCACTGAAAAATACAAAAAAATGGTGCTGCGAACCAACAAGACTTGAAAGACATGGAATGATTTGGGTACAATTCACAAAAGACTGTTAATTCTTCACACAGCATTGTCATGAATCTACATACAGTTTTAAATGTGGTAGAATATTGTATTTTTCACATTTTATATGCATTCAAATATTTGTATTTTGTCTCTTTAATTCTGTAATTAATTTTTGGTGTTTTAGGATGTCCTCTGGAGTGTCCCTCTTTGACGAAGTTGTCCTATGGCCAATTAGTTCACTATGTCCTTTTGAATGTCCTCCTGTTATTTTTCATCCTTTTCCTTTTTGCAGAAAAATAACCTTACCATCAGCCAATTAATTATGCAGTGAAGATGCTTGCGAGGAAACTACCCCAGGCCCATAATGCACTTCCCCCTTCTCCCTATTCCAGCGGCATGTGGCTCTGCCTCCAGAGCAAGCCCCAGAGCCAGGATTCTGCTTCCCGCCACCTTGGTTGTTGTCTGAGATTCCCCGAGGGAGTCCCCTGGCCAGGAAGATGATGGCCTGGGGGCCCAGAGAAAAGTCCCCAGTAGGACTCCCCTCTTGGGAAGAGAGCCGCCTGACCCTTGGTCCCTGACAAATGTGTGTGCAGACTTCTGAATCTGTCAGCTGCTAGGTTGGGCCTCAGGTCCTGGGGACAGGGGACTGAGGATGGAGATGATCTTGCTTCTCTGAGCTCCCAGGAAGCGAGGGGATGCTGCAGACACCCCATGAGAGGGCCAGGAAATTCAGATGACCCAAATCTGAGTGTACAGAGTGGGCAACTAGGTGGAGAAAGCTCGCCAGTTGATTTGAGCTAAAATAGCCCTGTTCCACTCTCCTTTGCAAAGTATGAGTCCTGCCAGAGTCCAGCGTAAATAGGCTGGAACATGAGATCTGCCAGGTATGGTGCAAATTGGAAGTAAACAAGGCAATTGGACGGTGTGAATAGTGGGAAGTCAGCTGAGAAAGTGCATTTCCATTAGCAGGAGGTCTTCCTGGCAGGCGCTGGTGGGTGATCTGGTCCCCTGCGTTCCTCTGTGGAGGAGGGTTAGTTGAGGGGGGATGCTCAGACCTTGGATCTCAGGAGCAGAAGTGGATTTGTCCTTTGCCCCACATTCCGGGCCAGTGATGCTGCTACTCTTTTTTGGTCTGGAGTGTCCATCCTCACATGTCATTGCAAACCCTCGCTGTCATTCCTCCATCCAGGGGATTTGTTATTATCTGTCCTTGGACACCCCTGGCCCAGGACAGGATGGATACCCCAAGACCCTGCACCCTGCACGAGGTCATGTTGAAACAGCATTGCTTGGCTTCTCTGTGGGGCCAGCAGGAGCCTCTACCTGAGCCTCCGGCCCCCAGCAGGTCAGGAACTTAAGCAGCTCACCTGGGGGAAGGTCAGGGTGGTATTGGAGGCAGGTTGGCCATTCACGGATGCTGCCAGGAGGTCAACAGGGGTCATTGTCTATCTCCCCTGTAAGGCACAGGTCCTGCTGTCATGGGGCTTGTGTCTTTCTCAGCATTCTTGCCCCAACATCTGGGAAAGTGTGGGCATCCAGCTGGTGCTCCATAAGGGTCTGTTGAATAAACACCACCTTTTGTGAGCTGCTTGTCTGCAGAGGCCCTGGATCCTGGGCTAGTGGTAAGCCTTGGCTCTGGAAAGCTTAGGTGAGTTGCTTTAGCTCACAGATGTATGGAATCAAAGTCAGTGGTGTGGATCTCAAAACACATTTCTCTGGGACCTCTGGCATTACTATCACCCACAGTGAAGCAGAGGGCAACCTTACGTCTGTTTGGACCTTGGCTGTAAGTGCTTGACCACGCCTGGAACCCAGGAAGAGGTTGCCTTTGTGTAGGATGATAAGGAGCTCCCCGGGACCCAGAGATGGTCCCTGGGTGACCTTCCACTGTGTGGACTTGGGGTGTGATCAGGATCTACATGTAGTGACTCTGGCCATGTGGTGCTGGCAGGATTCCTCCTGGGCCACTTCTGCTGATTGTCAGTGGTACCTGCAGTGCTGGGTTGAGGGGAGCCAGGGGTCAAGCCTGGGCTCCCTGGGAAATCTGCCGTGGCCATAGGATCCAATGAATTGGTCACGTCAGATCTAATCTCATCGTTCTGTGTTACTAATGAGGAACCAGGGCTCAGAGAGGGGCGGTAACTTGTCCAAAGTTACATGACTTGCACAATCAGAATTCTAAATGGGGTCCCCTGCCCCCAGTCCGTTTTTGTCTTATCCTCAGACTAATTAACAAGGAACCTCTTAGCAAATGAGGGAGCAAGTCCCCTGCTCCACTGATCCCCACCTGGGTGGGCAGAAATCTGTGGTGCCCTCCCCACTGCAGCACTGAGCCAGCCCCATCGTCCTGGGCAGGGCATGGTGCTGCCCTCTGGAGGTTGTGACCCCAGGAGGTGGGCAGAGACATTGCACAAACCCAGAGCAGGGAGGAAGCACATACTCATTGGATACATGCTCGATCAGCTTCATCTTAAAACCTGTTTTCCATGTGAAATGAGGCAGAGTAGACAGGCTGATGGCTTGTCTATGAGCAATCCAAGGAAGCTTCCTGGAGAAGGAGGCTTCCTGGCAGGCAGCACAGGGAAGGCTGTATGGGAAGTACCTGGTATGATGGAAAGGTGACAGGAGAGCGGCTTGGCCAGCCTGGGCTTGGAGTCCTTGCCTTTTTACTTATGGTGCAGCTTTGGACAAGTCAGTTACTGTATCTGTAGCCTTTGTTTGCTTCAGCAATAAAATGGGAACAGTTAAAAATCTAATCTCACAGGATTTGGGGGAGAGCAAATCTGATACCGTCTATGAAAGGATTTTCTTTTATCATACAGTGCTTTTAATCACATGCATACTATGTGATTTTATTCATATAAAGTTCAGGAACAGGCAACGTGATCTGTGGTAATAGAAATCAGGATGGTTGATGCCCTGGAAGGGACCTCAAGGGGCCCCCCATAATACTGTTTCTTCACCTGAGAGCTGTTCGATGGGAAATTCGCTGAGCTCTACCTTTTCTATACATACGTTGTGAGCTCTACCTTTTCTATACATACGTTGCACTTCAATTTAAAGCTTTTTTTTAAAGTGCTTATAATGCATATGATGATCAGGTTAAACGGCTAGAGTCTGGGTCACTTGACAGAAGGTCCCAGAGGACACCTGGATGACATTAATAAAAATAGTAGCTGATATTTGCTGAACATTTAAGGCAATGCACAAATCCCTTCATACTCATTTGCTCATTTGCTCCTTACACCACCCCCCATTTTGACAAATGGGGAAACTGAGGCTCAGAGAGGTTGTCTCAGTTGCCCAAAGTCACACAGCCAGCCTGTAGCAGAGATGGGCTCAGCTAGGTCTGACTCCAGAGCTGGCATGCTCAGTGGAGTATGCTGGACATCAGGGCTGCCCTGACCCCTTCTTCCATAACTGGGGCTGGCTGTTGGGTCTGTGCTATCCTGGCAATCTTGACTGTGCTGGGCACTTCAGTGGAAGGTGCAGAACAGCCACAGATCCCACGCCAGCCCTGATCTGTAGATGCTTCCAACATGGAGGTAAGTGGGAAGCAGTAGCCAGAGGACCACTTTTGACTGAGGGCAGGATGTGCTTTGCCAGGTGCAGGATCTCACAGGGTTGTGGTGGATGGAGCAGGGGTCAGGATGGAGGCTTCAGGGCAAAGGATGTTGCTGCCCCTCAAAACCCTCCCTGGTTGATCTTTGCCAGGTGAGAAAGTGAGAAGTGGGATCTTTCTCTGGCAGCTGAAGGAGAGAGTTGCCTCTGCATAATGTGAATTCCCTCGCTGTGTCCAAGAGCCTGGTCAGGTGGATTTGCATCTTCTTGGAGACTTCACTGCTCACCAGGGGAAGCCTGGGGCACCTGCTACAGGGGGAGGGCTGGGGCCTGGGAGGAAGATGAGATGTCAAGTGCTTTTATTGCCTTTATTATTTGGCTAAGCAAGTCAGCCTAACTCAGCCTAAGCCACCCTGACGTGTGGCCTTGTCTGGTGGGAGAGAGATGGCATTGTGTCCATGTTTATATGCAACTGGCAAAGCAGATAAAGCCTTATTGTTGTCCAAGGTTTCTAATCAGATGAGGGAAAAAGGACCTGGTGGTGCCTTTCAGGGTACTGGAGGGTGGGCAGCTTCTTTACCAGCTAACCCCCCTCACCTCCTCTGGGAGGCCTGCCCTGATTAACCCCTTCAGCTCCCCCTAATAACATCCCAGCCCTCAGCAAGAACATATGCTGCGAGTAGAGTAGGCAAAGTAATATGTCCTGGTTGCCTATGGCTTTATATTGTCTGTCTCCCATGCATTGGTCTTCTCACTCCAATTTTCCTGGAGGCTGGCTGAGGGCAGAGATTCTGAGGACTCTTCCATTGTCGGATTCTGTCCACTTAGCAGGTGCCCATCTGTGGGTTGACTCTAGTTCCTCAGTATATCTTCGATGCTCTCTGTCTCAGGACCTTTGCACATGCTCTTCACCCTGCTTTGAGCTCTTTACTCCACCTCCTCTCCTCTTGCTTCACTCCTACATATTTATTTCTTCTTCTAGAAAGCCCTTTCCTACTACCTCCTTCTGCCTTAACAGGCTGTTCTTGTGTGCTCCCATTGGCTCCTGCATATTTCCCCTTTGGAGCTCTCCCCACACTGCTTAGCCTCCCTGACTGGGCGCAACTCTGGGAAACCAGGTATTACACTGGGCCATTACATTCAGTTTAGTGTCCTAAACTCTTACATGGAGCCAGCACATGGGAGGACCTTGCTACAAGTTTATTGAAAGAATTGAGGCTGTCGAGTGCCAAAGAGAGGAACATGATTCCTGGAGCCTTTTTTGGGAATCCAGCTGCTGTATGGAAAGGATCACCCATGGCTGTGACTCCCTCCAGCTGACTCTGAACCCCAAAACAGCTGCTAGAGGAGGGAGTCTAGAGCATAGCCTGAGCACCAGTGACCACATCTGTTTTATTCTGTGCTGAGTGCCAATATTTGCAAACAGTTGGGGCACAATAGTGTCTCATGAACATGTCTGGATATCTGAATATATGAGTCCCCTGTAGCTAGTGGGATAGGGAGACCCAAGAAAGGTACTCATCCTTCCATGGAACCTGGTGGGAGGAACTGCAGGTACCCTACAACTTCTGGCAGAGTCCCTCCTGCACTGCCTCCTATCTGCACCACCACCATCCCCACCTTGTGCAATGCGCTTTCATAGGCAGCTTCTCATTTAACTCCCCTCTCTCCCCAGCAACCCTGGGAGGTGGGTGTTACTGACCCATTTAACAGATGAGGAAATGGAAGTTCAGAGTGGTTATGCTCCATGCCCCCAGGCTCCATGGCCGGTGAACAGTAGAGCTGGGATCCAGTCCCTCTAATGGCAGCATTACAGTTCCACTGCAGCTGCCGCCTTTCCTGGCAGCTCAGCGCCCTGCTTAGGAATCAGGGAGCCCCAGTGTGAGTCCTCAGAGCACCCCTTGTCCTTGCTTGGCACCTGAGAATCTGTGACCTTGGAAGGGCCAATGTCCCAACCACAAAGTGCAGGTGTGGGGGATGTCTGGCTTTGACAAATGGCCTTGTGGTCCCAGGCATGCAGGGCTAATTCAAGTGCAAACAGTGTATTAGTATTTATTACTCATGCTCCAGTGCTAATAAAATTTGAGTTTAAAAAATAATGTTGAGCAAATGAATTGGTCGATGGCCTATGGGGAGAAGATGCAGGGAAGGATATTTCATGGGGAGGTGTGACAGGGGAACTCAGCTACTTCGGGGTCCTTACAAGGCTGGGGGATGGGAAGACTGCTGGGGGTGGGGGCAGCTCACCATTCCGGGTCCAGTTCGGGCAGTTGTTGCTCTGCATGTTACAGCTGCTCAGGAGCACACTGGCCAATGGTGGCGGCATCTCCAGGCTGAGAAGGTGGCTCTTGGCTCCATGAGTAGCTCCCCAAATGTCTATTCCCGTCATGTGTGCTGAAAATCCTTAGCTGGAAAGCCACTTCCTGCTGTCCCGTGCCTGTGAGCCTTCTCAGGCGGGGTTCTGAGCTGCCTGGGTTCTGTCAAGCAGGCAAGACGTAAGAGGGTTCGGAGAAAAACCTTGGGACAAACCATATGCTCTATGAGGTCAGGGAATGTAGGAAGAGCGAGGGGTCCTGGGATGCTGAGGGAGCTCGGACCTGGATGGCTTTTTGGAGTGAGCTCTGATTGTTAGGTCCCTTCTCTGACAGTCGCCAGTACCTCCGCCCCTATAATTTGTTGGTCCTGCTCGTGTCTCAAGAGCATCATGACCTGCAAAATATATTTAAGAAAGTCCTTGTTTTATGTGACTTTGAGCAAGTTCTTCAGCCCCTTTGTGACTCAGTTTCCTCATCTGTGAAATGGGATGGTGAGACCTGCCTGGCCCACTTCATGGGGTCAAGAGGGAGAACAGGCTGTCTACACAGCAAGGTCCTGCTAGCCTGTCAGACATTGGAGACTCACACTCTCTTCAGGAAGCTGTTTTGTTCATGCAGGACTTTGGAAGGCTTAGAAAATGTGAGGGCATTTGGGATTTGTGTGTCGGCAGAGCAGCGGCAGGCCCTCCCCGCTGCTCCCCTTCCCCCTCCCCTCCCTGCTGTGGGTGCCTGCTCTGTGGCGCTGCCCACATTAGTGCTTAAATGCCAAGCGCCCCCCCCCCCCCGCCGCGGGATGTGTGCTTGCACATATGGCACCCCACCTTGAGGTGGGCACCAGAGCGGGAAACTGAGGCCCAGAGCAGGGAGGTCACTTGAAAACAGGTCCAGGGATGTCAAGCCCAGGATTGGGTCAGTGACTTGGGGGTGACCCTGTGGGGTGGATGCCACCACTTCCTCTCCTCTTTCACTCAAATGGAGTCCTTGCTCCCACCTCCATCCCTAGTTGCTTTGAGCAGAGGACCCTCCCAAGGCCTGGCAGGTGTTCAAAGCACCGTAGGCACCAGACACCAAGGGTCTGAGATGGGTGCTGTGACTGCTTGACCTCTGGGCTGCACATGCAGGCTAGTGGCTGGATTTCGATTTAGCCTCTGTCCTTGGCGATCCCTCCCCATTCTAGAAGTGACCTGGCCCCTGCTCTCAACATCATCCTGCCTGCCTCACTCCACACTCTCTGCAGCCGCCTCCCTAGCATCGTTGATCTGGTGGCCATTGGCCATGGGGTCTGCCCTGGACGGGGTGGCCCAGCCGGGCCAGTGGGGAGTGTCCAAACAGCTGGGAACTATTGACTCCAGGTCTTCTCAGAGGGGGAAAGGGTATTGTTTAGACATTTTGTGTAAATTAGTAATATTGTAACTGTTAATTGAATGTCCATTGATTGCCTGTCAGAGGTTTGATTTAATCTGTCCTTCCCTTCCTAGTCTCAGTCTACTGCTTAAATAGTTTGCTCGCTTTGCCCTCGTTTTTCTTTCTCTAACATGGACTCCTTCTCTGAGCCCCCAACCTTGGTTTCATTTCACTGGCTTCATAATGAGTGTGTTTTGTTTTCTGGCACCAGCCTTGGCCTCCTGTAGCCACTAGTTTCTCCCAAGTGGATCCCTGTGATTCATTCCTCCACTGGAGTTCTCTGAAGTACCCGGAGGGCCAGGACAAAGGCAGCTGCCCTGGTGCGTTGCCTTGGGGGATTTCAACGCTTTGAGTTGTTCTCTGGAAGGGGGCAGAAAGGGCAGCAGCCTGGAGATGTAGCAGATGAATCCTGGTTTTGCTGCTTCATGGATGTTCATTCATCTGTCCCTCTGTACACCCGTCCGTCTGTTTGTTTATTCCTTCATCGAATATATTGTAGGCACCAACTAGAGGCCCAGTGTTCGGCATCGAGGGAACAAATTTCTGAGTTGAATATTATGTAATGAAGATGGAGAAGTGAATAGATGATGCCACGTAGTGTGACATGCAAAGGTGGAGGGCAAAGCATTGGGCCGTGGAGACACAGAGAGGACATTAGTGTCATACTGTGGGGAACAAGGAAGGCTTCCTGGAGGAAGAACAATATTTGTAATACAGCTTGCGCTGAATTTCAAGGCACAAATAGAAATGAGCCTGACGAAGGAGTTAGCCAGGCAAAGGGCAGGGGAAATAGTGTGGTGGCCAGACCGAGGGGTACTTGAAGGAGAGGTGACCAGGAGTAAGCTGGGGCCAATAATAATTATATAATGGTAATGTCCACGCACTCAGTGGGCATGGGGTGGGGGGGCGCTGTCTAATGGCTTCCTTTGGGTTATCTGTCTGGTTTATCCCTTGTAACTGCCCTTCATGTTGTCCATTAGCTCCCGTCTTTGCTGAGCTGCCTGAGCCCAGCTCCAAGTCACTTGGTAGAGGATCAGAGCTGGGACTCAGGTGCCTGATTGGGGGTGATGGCTCCTTCAGTACCCTGCTGCCCCACAGAGGTTGTGTGACCCAAGGATGCTGCACCAAGGCTGGGCGCCTGCAGAGCCAGGTTATGGAGGGTCTTATACTATAACGTTTAACTTTATCCTGAGAGATTCAGGGCCCCTAAGAACTTTTAAACAGAGGAAAAGCTTGGTCAGATTTGCTTTTAGAAGCAGTCACTGTAGCCATGGTGTGGAGGAGGGTAGCGCCGGACCCAGCCTGGAGGACGGGCAAGAGCAGCTACTGAGGTAGCAGTGGTCCTGGGGCTGGCGGAGGTGGGATTTCAGGGTGCAGAGCAGAGCAGGGGCCAGGGAGCAGGAAGGAGGCAGAATCAAGGGCATCTTTTGGTTGACTGATGGGGGCAGTGGGTGAAAGGCGGGGGGGCTGGGATGATTCTTGGGGTCTTTAGTGGGGCAGTAGGAGGTCATCAAAATGGCAGATGGGCAGGACAAGGCTTTAGAAGGTGAAGGGTTCAGTTTCATGTTGGTTTTGTTGGCTTGAACAGCTGTGGCGCAACCATGTGGAGATGCTCAGCAGGTAGCTGAGTGACTTGTTTGTTCTGTTATTATCTTTCTCCCCTCACTAGCAGCTCCAGAAGGACTTCTAGCCTCAGGATCTAGAACAGTGCCTGCTACACAGTAGGCATTAAATAAATATTTGTTGAATGAATAAGTGAGAAGCCCAAATAATCTGCCTATTTCTTTCTTACTATTTTTTGTCAGTTCTTACATCCCAGTTTTAGAGTCTTTCATTGTTTGTGAAGTGTGAACTAGCTGGTTGTGATATAGTACATGTAGGGCCAGAAGGGAGGCAACAAGTCATTCTGCAGTGGGTGGGACTAGGATATGATTCGTAGAAATGGCAATAATGAACTGGGCTTTGAAGGGTGAATAGGAGTTTTCTGAGTGGACAAGAAGGAAAGGAGACTCCAGACAGAGCCAATAGCATGAACAGAGGCACAACTTTGTGAAAGTATATGGAGTCTTAAGAGAGCAGGGAGGAGACTCCAGCTGTAAAAATGAGGTATGTACTGAGAGGCTGAAGGATGGGGTGCTGCTAATACATGCAAGCAAGCCTAAAAAGAGTCAAGAGTAGTTGACAGCCTGAATTCTGGGGCCAGGCTGCCTGAACCCCAGTCCTGGCTCTACTGTTAACAGCTGTGTGCTTGTGTTTGTTGTAAAATGTGGATAATGATGGTAGTCACCTCCCAGGATATTAGGATTAAATAGTAAGCTATCTGAAGCACTTGGTACTGAACATAGTAAGTGATATAAACATTAACTGTTATTATTATAGCAGGAACTCAATGGGTGTTGAATTTTTGGGCACACATATATATGCGCATTTGCTCCTGTTTGCATTGCCACACACATTCATACCTTGCTCACACATAATGAGCAGCCCTAAGATATGAAAGTGATGCTTTCAGCCACCTTCAATCAGTGGGCATAATTTTTATTTTTTGATGGTAGGCATGAATGCACATGAATACAGTATTAGCAAGCTTAACTGGCTGCTCCTGACCATGGGGCTGCGTTTATACGTTGGAGAGCCAAAGCTCAGGGTAAATCTGAGACCCCGACAAACAAAGGCAGCCATAAAGTCATTCTTAATGGAGAAGTGGAAGATTATAAATGAGGTTCTAGAAGCACTGTGCTGAGAGATTGTGGGGAGGGTAAGAGGTGCCAGGAGTCTGAAGACAAGCAGATGTTTTTACAGAGAAGAAAAAGGCAGATTAAAAAATATGATAAAGCAGTAAATGTTGTGCATTTTCCTCCAATGTTTTAAAAGGATGTATGAAGCAGATGATTTGGGGGCTCTGGGTGACCCGAGAGGTGCCGTGGGGGATGGCAAGGGTCCGTGAGGGACAAACCAAGTCCAGATCACCTCCTTTTCTTTATTTACAAAGCTCAGCATATCTAACTATCTTAGAATTGGGGCATGGTACTTTCAGCGAACCTCTGCGAGCCTTGATGGAGCCAAGTCTTGATAGTGTTGTTAGGGATAAGAGGGAAAGCTGGGAGCCACCGTGAGGTGCCCATAGGCGGGTGCCCGTAGGTGGGTGCAGGGCTTGCTGAACAGTGATTAAGAATCAGAGTGGACCTCAAGAGGGGTCAGATTGGTCGGTTTTTTCATTCTGCTACTCACTTATTTGTGTGACAGATATAAACTGGGCCCTTGTAGATCTGTAGTGCCATGGGGCATCATCTGGGTGACATATTTATCGAGGACTTGGATGAAGAGAGAAAGCAGGAATTCACACATGATCCCAGGCAGGGAGGAAGAAGAGCGACTCCTACCGATGACATAATCGGCCTGTAGAATGATCGATACACAGAACGATGGAGCAAGACCAACAAGATGGACTGAACCATGAGCAAATGAAAAGTCCTGAATCTGGATTTAAAAAAAAAATCAATTACTTGAAAAAACAAAACAAAACCAATTATATGAAAGACAGGAAAGCCTGACTTAGCAGAGAACATGGAGGAGGGGCTGACTACCAGGTCCATGAGACCCAGATGCCAGGGGAGGAAGGGACCATGTGTTCAGCTGAAAGGCATGTTCCCCACACTGCACCCTGATAAGTATATACCGTGTCAAGTTGAAATGTGCTGAGGCAGTGCATGCAGGAGTGCGCTGGTCAGATGGAAGGGGGTGCAAGAAGCGGGAGGGAAGACTCAGGGAAATGGCTCCAACATTTGATGAAGTGTGGCTGAAGGAGGGAGGGTCTACCCTATTTGTGTGCTGTCTCTGATGCTTTGCCCCCCAGTGGACACATAGAACCCCTCCTTTTCTGTCCCACAGTTCCATCATCTGCTCCGTGGCTGATTAACAGATTGTTTAGGAATGAAAGAATAGAAAGTAGGAGGACATCTGGGTTGTGGTCCAGGGGAGCTCCTAGCTGGTGATGTCTTCATGCTTCCTGGGTTCCCAGCCAGAGAGCCAGCTCCACAGTGAACAGGCACTGTCCTTAATGGGGTGCCTCATCGCTTGTTATTGAGCATGAAGAGAAAGCAGATGAGTGTACAAATGAGATCTCTGAGCTCTAGCAGGGCAGCTTCTGTACTGGGGTGGGGGTGTCCTACTGGAAAACCACAGTGAAAGAAGCAAATGCAAATTCCTCCTGGAAGCGCTCTCCAACCCGTGGGGCAGAATCCATCACTCCTTCTTCTCTGCTCTCCAAACACTTTGCTGGTTCCTGCCTCTCCCAGCACACTTCTGGGAGTGCATTATGGATGGTGCACCCCTAACCACGCCGTGGTGCTCCTTCCTCATCTCACACCTCGGTCCTGGCCCCGCGCCCGGCACAAAATAGATGCTCAATAATGAATGAGAGAATCTGTTGTCTAAATCTGTTCTGTGTACAGGTTGGAACACATACTTGCTTGTTCTTAAAAACCAAAACAACCTTTGAGTGGGTTTTCCTTGCTAGGGGGGTGGGCCCCGGGTGGAGGGCAGGATATAGAGAGAGATTTGTGTGCCACGCAGCTACGAAAACCACAGAGCAAGTTGCTGATTTATCTTCAAGACCAATGTTTAAATAAAAACGGCGTCTTAATTATTTAGCCTTAATCAAGAAAAGCATGTTTTGATGTCACAGCCACAGACGTTCATATATTACAGAGCTCTAATGAGGGCAGAAATCTTTCTTAGAGATACTGAGAAGCCTAAGTACCCAAATCATCCATCGCTGTAATTCAGCACGTGCCTCTGAGGTGTGCCTGGCTGGGGCGGGCTGCCTTCCTGGGCAGGGTTGGTGCCCAGGCATTGGGGTGAGGGCCCTTTTCTGGATGTGATGGCTCCTCCTGGGAAGAAGGGACGGGGCATGTTGTTGGTTCCAGGCAGGTGCTCTTTCAGGGAAGCAGATGTCCAGGTGACAGCCACTCCCGTCTGTCAGGCAGATGTCTGCTTCCCTCCCCAGGAGGTCGATGCTGTAAAGGCTCACTCTTCCAGTGCCGGCACATCCAGTATTCCACATCCTTGGGACTTAACATGCCAAGCAGATTTCCCTTTTCTTTCTCCGTGAGTTAGAATCAATTTTCGCATTAGTAATGAAATAGTCTGTATTGCATTAGCCACTATCTTTGGCTTCCTTGCCACTTAGGGCTAGCCGAGCACACTGCCTCTGCTCCTTCTCTTCCTGAAGAGCAGAGATGGGCCAGGTGCTGGAGTTTGCTGCTCCCTTGAGGTCTTTACACGGCAGCCTCCTGGACACTAGCTCACTCCACAAGTCAGGAGAAGAAAGGCGCTGGGTTTTTCTCTGGGCAAGGGAATCCCTTCACAGCAGGTCTACAGGACAATCCTGCTGATGCCAGGCGATGGCTGGCTACCAGGGTGGGTTGAGGTCCTCCCAAGGGAGGTATCAGAGAGAAGAATGGGGTCCTCACTGGGCTGGGGGCCAGGTTGGAGTTTCCTCCTCTTCTGGCATTCCTGGCTGGAAGTTCTGGATTAGGGCAGGGAAGTACTCTGATCACCTGGCTCCAAAGTTCCTTAGGTACCCCCAAGACCAAAGCCATGTCCAGAACAGCTGAGAGACACAAGGGTCAGGCTGTGGCTGGACCTGAGCGCCCTAGGGTGGGAAATAGCAGATGGAGCCCTCACAGGGACTACTCCCTGTGGGAGGAGAGCACAGCCTCCTTGCTGATGCTGGCGTGGTTTTTTGGGACTGGAACCATCCCAGGCCTGCGTCCCCACCCTTCTGAAAAGGTTCTAGCTAAGACATCTGTCTTAGACACCTGTGGATGAGCTGGAATATCTTTATTAATGATAATAACGACAATAATACATGATAACCATCCCTTGCATTTGTTTTCGCTTAATAGTAGGTCACCAAAGAAAGCACTTTTGCAAACACGATCTCATTTGCTTTCACAACACAATGGGAATAAGGTCCATTTGCCCCTTGTTACAGATGGACTCCAAGTCCAAGGCTCTGCTTGGGACACACAGCTGCCCCTGGTGACCCTGGTTGCCATCTGCTGTGCAGAAAGCTGGCCAGGGAGTTAACTGGAAGTATTTTAGGTTCAACAGATCTTATTTGATCTGGAATTTAATTTGAGTTGTCATCCACAGACTTATTATCACTACAAATGCATTTAAAATGTTAAATATTTAAAGCCATGTCAACTTCTCTTATCTGAGCAGGGTCACCCAATACATAAGCCAAATGCCTCTGTGGAGATTTGGGGGCAGAGGATGGGTTTCTGCAAAGAGAGTGTGTGTTGGGATGGTAGAATGATGCTCTGGAAGGCCGAGGAGTCAGCCTGGTGTAGGGGAGCAGCAGCTCTAACCTGCTTGGCTTCAAAGGCTGTTTCCAGATTGCACACCCCCCCCCCCCACCGGGGGTGTTTCATTTTATTTATTTATTTAATATATTTTTTACATCATTTTCCATTTTTGCACAATGTATGCATTTTCGTCTTGGTTATAGTCCCCATACAATTTCCACCCCCCTTATTTTGACCTAATCCCTCCTCCTGCCCTCTCCGTAGTGCGTCTCTGGTTTATAGTTGCTTGTTGATTTTGATTTTTACTTTATTATAATTAGCCCTTTTTCCTGGTCCCTTATTTAGGTTTTCTAAATTCCTGCTATGAGTGAGACCATCCGGTATTTTTCTTTTTCTTTCTGGCTTATTTCGCTGAGCATGATCCCTTCCAGCTCCATCCATGTTGCTGCAAATTGCATGAGTTTATCTTTTTTGATTGCTGAGTAATATTCCATGGTGTATATGTACTACATCTTCTTGATCCAGTCATCTATTTTTGGGTATTTGGGTTGTATAATGAGATACCATCTTACACCAGTGAGAATGGCACATATTAAAAAAACTAGCAACAACAAATGTTGGCGAGGCTGTGGAGAAAAAGGAACTCTCCTGCACTGCTGGTGGGAGTGCAAACTGGTCCAACCACTATGGAGAGCTGTGTGGAGATTTCTGGACCTACTAAACATAGAGCTTCCATAGGATCCAGCAATTCCACTCCTAGGTATTTACCCAAAGGACACAGAAACATTAATTCCAAAGGGCACTTGCACCCCTGTTTATAGCAGCACTATTCACAATAGCTAAGCTATGGAAACAACCCAGGGGCATTTTTAAATAACAGAGTTGCTGTGGAACTGGGACTACGCATTTTTAGGGAGGAATATTCCAAGTCAGAGAGTGTAGGGTCTGAGTAAGAGGAAGTCGTCATAATACAGGGGTTTCTCCTTAGAATGCCTCACCCAGGGCTTATGACCAGAGCTTCATAATATAAAGGGGTCATTGATTAGGTTCAGGAGCGGGGAAGCCTCTCCAGTTGGATGTAGAATGTGAGTCTGCTTTTGGGGGGCGGGTGCAGGTATCCCCTGCCTTATAAAAGTTTAATCCACTTCATTTTTATGAAAGATCTCCATTAGTAAGTTCTGGCTAACTGAAAGATCCAAACAGAGTTTTGCTTCTCCGAGAATGAAGATAGGGCCCAGTGCTTGCTTTGCACCTGCCCGCTTAGAGGCAGTGGCGCCTGGAGCGGTGAGAATGGCCCCAACAAGCTCCTTCCCCAGGAGCGACTGCGTGCAGGCTGGTATTTTCACCTCATTCCTGCTTTGACTGTATGTGAGTGTGATTTTAGGTTTTTGTGTGTTATTTGATGTGATTCAGTAGGCTATTTTGGGGATCTGGGAATGAACAAAATTTTTCCCACATAAGTAAATGGTGATGCTTCTTGACGCTGTGTTGGCTTAGGAAAGGCCTCATAGGAACACTCTACTTTCAGGTAGCAGGAGAAACCTGTAAGAGGTCCATAGCATTTGTTGCTTCCCGAAGAGCGGTGTGGTCTCAAATATCTAAGACCTACTGGTTCACCTGCTATTGAAGGCCCTCTCCACCTGCTCTGGCCTGTCTCTCCAGTTTATCAGTTTGTCCCCCACCCCTTATCTTGGGGTCCAAACACACATTAGGGACAGCTTCCTGTACCTGCTGGGATAGCTTAAGTTTCACGGCCTTTGCAGTGTTGTTCTGTCTCTAGCTTTGCCTCTTTTCCCACCTGCCAGACTCCTACTTATCCTCTCCCACCCACACCAGGCCTTTGATGACCCTCCCCTGGCAGAGGTGGTCACCCCTCCGTATGCCAGTGTCAGGCTCCTAGGCTTACGGAGGCACTTACCTGTGAGTATGTTGGGAGGATTCACTCGGTGTCTGTTTCACCAAGAAGACTAGGTACTTCTTCCCCATCCCCTGCCCCAGACTAGGTACTTCTCAAAGGCAGGGCTGGTCTTCTCTGAATAAACCTTTGGAGTAAACCTGAAATACAATGTGTTGAATTGACCAGAATTCCAAAAGGACCACAGTAGGTAAGTAGAAAGCAAAATGCCCTTTATTTTAACCTTGGAAATTAGAAATATTACAGCACTGCTATTTTTAGGAAGCTGTGTCCTCTGCCCTCCAGCCTCCCAGTGATATCTCTTTGGGTTTCAAACAGATGAAGTTTGAGTTACCAGAGCGACATCCTGTGGAGCCTCAGAGCTCTGGTCCTAAAATAGGGGCGAGCAGTCAGGGCTGGGAACTGTCAACAGAGTTGTCATCGTGGAAACCACATTTGCCCCATCTTACCAGGGGGCCAGGAAATGGAGGCTGATGAATAGGTGAGAAGAGGAGGCAAGGCTTGCCGGGCACAGCTCAGGTTCACAGGTTCCCGCACCATGAGAGGCTCAGGGTCTGAGTTGTCTCATTTGATGGTAGCAGCAGCCCTCTGCTGGAGACTTCCTGTTTTCAGTAATTTGTGACTGGGGAAACTGAGGCAGAGAAGTTGCACTGTTGACATAGGGCCACATAGCTGGTCAGCACTAGGGTCAGAACTCAGCTGAGAGTCCAGTGGTGAGGCCAAGGTGTGAGCAAACCAGAGGTCTGGCCTGGCATAGTGGGGGTGCGCCAGCTGCCCCTGGTTTGCTGTGGGGTTATAATTTTTCAGCCACAGCTGTGAGCAAGGACGCGGGGCTTGGCCACAAAGGGACTGTAAGCACTTCTGTGGGCTATGTCGCCGTTCCAGAAATGAACCCCACTCACTACTCCCCACCTCATCTCTCATCTTTAGAATGTTCTTTTGGCTGCAGCTTTATTACATTAATTTAATTGAGGTTATTTTCCTAAGATCCTTTTTTCCCTTGTTATAAAATGGTGGAATATGCTTCTTGGGAAGAGTTTAAAAATACAGTGAAAATTTGAAAATGTAAGAAGGGTGGGGCTCACCGCACTCCTACCGTGTATATCTTATTAATAACAATAACTAACATTGCTATGTAGTAAGCACTCTTCTAAGTGCTTAAAGACACTATAATTATTTTTTAATATGTGAGGAAAACATACTCAGAGAGGTTAAGTAGCTTGGCAAAGGCCACACAGCCGGGACGTGATAAGATTTTTCAAAATGCAGTGTGATTCCAGGGCCTGGGCCCTTCACTCTCTCTTTCTTGTGTGAAATTAGCAGCGGCAATAAATTTTGAAAGGGAGGAGTTGAGGCTATTTACTGGGTTTATCTATTTGGCACTCCAGAAATCTTGATCCTAATTGTCAGGGAGGGACCACCTGTTTCAGGAATCTTTAGATAACAGCACCTAGAGGTTCTTTAACTCAGGCTTTATGAAGACAGAGTAAGAGTTATTGAGAACTGCGGCGCCACACATCATAACGAGAATTCCTCTCCGTTGACAGCGCCTGCTTACAGAGATGTGTGAACAGTGAAATCGTATCTCTTTCCTCCCAGCAAAGGAAGTGGCCCTGGCCCAGATTACTTGACACTTGTCCCACAGGTGCTGATTTGTGTTCCGCTGTCCCACGGTGCTGCTGGAGTTACCATGGGGTTCTCCCCTTAATACCCTTGTGACCAATGGCCAAGAGTCCTTGGTCTTCAGGGACTGGCCGGGGTCTTGGCCCTGAGGCAGGGGGCCTCTGTTCCTAAAAGGATCCTTGGGGCTGCATCCTCCCAGGGCTGCAAGTATGTGGAGGTTTAATTTTCTTAATTAAAACAACTTAAAAAATTTTTTTTATTGCAGTAACTTTGGCTTATAACAGGGTATATTATTTGGGGATGTAGGTTCACACTGCTTTAGATGTGTGTTACCACACTGTGCCCACCAAAATGTACAAAGAACTCATATAGCTCGACAAGAAACACACAACTGAACAAAAAATGGGCTGAAGAGCTAAGCAAACACTTCTCCAGTGAAGACATTCAGATGGCCAACAGGCACATGAAAAAAATGCTCATCAGCACATATCAGGGAAATGCAAATCAGAACCACACCAGAGACCATCTCCTCCCTCTGAGAATGACCCATATCAAAAGATCAGAAACAACAAGTGTTAGTGAAGGTGTGGAGAAAAAGGAACCCTTTTATACTATTAGTGGGCATGTAGACTGGCCTGGCTCCTCTGTAAAACAGTATGGGGGTTTCTCAAAATATTAAAAATAGATCCACCATATGATCCAATAATTCCACCCCTAGATGTCTACCAAAGAATGCAAAAAATGAATTCAAAGGGATATATGCATTCCTGTGTTCATTACAGCATTATTTATACCCAGTTATGGAAACAACCTGAGTGCCCAAGGACAGATGAGTGGATAAAGATGTGGTTTATTTGCACAATGGAATGCTACTCAGCTGTTAAAAAAAGATGTTGTGACAACATCGATGGCACTAGAAGGGATTATGCTAAGCAAAATGAGTCAGAAGGAGGAAGACAAATACAGGAGCCCTCCCTGGAAACCACCCTTAGCTTTAGCTCAGCCATTCCCATTTAATTGGTTCGAACCCAGTTGATGTGGGTTTACTCCTGCAGTTCTCACAACTGCACTGCAAGAAAGAGGACCTAGAACTCGATCTGGGCCAGAGAAGTGAACAGGGCCATTTCCGTGCTGGGTGAGGGTCAGAAGAGGTGAGCCAGGGTCGTGGTGGGTGAAGCTTGGGAGAACTGACCAGACTCTGCCTGCCCGCTTCCTGCACACTGGGGAGGGTGGCAGCTTCTGTGTCACCAGTAGCCTATTTCCTTCTCTGGAGAGGTCCTCTCAGAGGAAGGGGAATGCAGTCTGCACCTCGGTCAGCACCTGTAGGGTGGTGGGTACAGGATGCGAGTCCTGTCACACGGAGCGCCTGGAAGGTGAAGGACAGAGTCCATGGCAGGTCAAGTCCATGGGGAGGGCCTGGGACCTGCCTCAGCTCCATCGTCCTCCTTGAGTGCTTTGGTCCATCACTTCCCTCTCTGAGTCACAGGTGCCTCTTTCCCACTCCCAAAGTCCCTTCACCATGGTGTGGTGACTAGGCTAGGATGGAATTTGTGGGAGGCTTCAGGCCTCCACGAAGTGGGCATAAAGAAGGTTCACATCTTTCTAGAGGAACCAAATACAACTTGCTCTGTCTCTCATCCCACTGCTCTGGGACAGAGTGCCGCTTCAGAATGGCGAGGGGGGCTGACCAGCCGGCTCAACGTCAGCATGCAGAGCCTAGGGGCATCCCCAGGAGCTGCCCCTTGGGCTGCCTGGCATTTCTCCCTGATGGTGGTGTCTGACGTGTGGTGCCTCAGTGCCTTTGCCTGGGTAGTTCCATCTACTTAAAGTGTCCTTCTCTCTCTCCGCCCTCTGCTCATCCTCACTCATCCCCTCCGTGAAACCTCTCCTGGAAAGTCACCCCCTCTTTGTCCCCAGGTGACCTGTGCACAGCTGTACTGTGGCTCAGTTTTGCTCTCCTTGTGGCTCCCGGAGGTCAGAGCCTTGCGCGAAGCATCTTTGCATATCTAGCTCCCTGCTCCCAGTGGCTTCAACAGGTGACAGGGTGGCTGGAGGGAGAGCGTAATAGATATGACAGGGAGCTGCGCTCTGAGCAATGGCCTGCACAGGCATGAAGCCTCACACACCTCCCTGCAGTAGTCAGGTAAGTGGGGGAAGAGGAGTTGCAGGGGGTTTGTGTTGCTGGGGCCAGTCAGAGATTTCTTCCTGCTTCTAGCTGTTTGGAGCCGGTTTTGTCCTGACATCAGCATGCAGCGTTTCCCCCGGATCATCTTCCCTGGGAAATCAGAAAGTCTTTCTTAGGGAGAGACCAGAAATTATACGAGCTTATCCTCATTATTATTTTTTAATTAAAAGACAGCAACTGCCTGGTATTTGGTAAATTCAGGCCCCTCCCCATGAGTCCACTAATGTGCTGAAATCTGGCTTTAATGTGCTGAATTTATTTTCTGTAAGAATTTGTTACTGAACCTGCTCGGTGGAGAGAGCCTTATTAGGGCTTTAAGGAACTTCTCATTAGTGGGATGAATGTGCTGGGTGCAGGGGAACCTGCAGCTTTGTGGAGCTGGGTGCCCACCAGGGTGAGCAGGGTCACTGGCCTGTGTCAGGGTGACTCCTGAGGGTTCCTGTGAGAGGATACATGCCAGCGTGCTGACTCTGGGGGTGCTGTCCACTGTGGAAAGGACACTAGGGAAATTAATGTGTAGGTATCCTGCGTAGTTTTGGTGCTGGTAGGTAACTAAGCGTGATGGTAGCTCAGGCCTGACCAGAGCCCACACTCTCTCCTACCCCCCCAGCACTCTCCCTGACCCCACCTACCACCCAGCAGCTCCCTGATGTGTGAAACTCACCTGTGCCAGGGGATAAGTGTTGCCTTGGTCAGAGCATAGAAGAGGATCCAGTGCCTGGATGTCCAGATGAGTTGCCTTTGGTTGTGCTGGGGAGCGGGTTTGGGGCTGGGCAGGTGTGCACAAAGATTGGAGCAGAGCCTTGATTATTAAGTAGAACTGCAGTGGGTCAAGACACAGGGAAGAGGCAGGGGATCGGATCCCAAGCACAAGGAATGCTGAGTGCAGGCAGGCCTGGTGGCGTGGAAGGAGGAGGCGTCAGCAAAGGTCCAGAGAGTCTCACCTGGCTGTAAGTCAGGCTTGCAGGAATGACAGGAGACAGCGGCTGATTGCCTTGCTGGGGGATTTCGACCTTTCTCTTCCAGGAATGCATTCAGAGAGTCTGTGTGATGGGTTCAGGGTCATAAGATCCCCTGGTATCTTGGGAAGAGCATCGTCATGGTGGTGTGGAGGGTGGCTGCGAACCAAGGGTCTTACCGTCAATGTAAGAACTCTAGCAGGGGCACGTTCTTGGGTGGTACCCTCCCTCCTGCCCCCAGTCCTGAGACCCCTCTGCATTGCATCAGCAAACATTCTCTTAGGCATCTGTCTGGACTACTGGAAACATCCCAGCCAGGGAAGCATTGCAACTTAGAAGCAGAATCAGCCCTGGGCTCACCGTGCCAGCTCCTCCATTTTACAGACAGGACATCAGAGCCCTGAGTGGCTGAGTGGTGCATGGAAAGTCTCTCAGCACTGGGGGCAGCTTTTGTGTGTGTGGGAGGAAGGGCCATGCTCCTCTGAGAACATCTCTGCTCAGGCCACAGGCTCCCCGGGAGAACCTGAGGTCAAACAGCAAATGCGGGACGTAGGGTGTCTGGTCTCCCTCTTCTCGCTTCATCCTCGCAGGCAGCGCAGGGGCTCTGCGGGGTGCCGTGTTTCTTCCCCATTTCTTATCAGAAGGAACATGCCCCCATGGGCTACTTTAGATGGTACATGTGGTCAGATGCAAAGTGTAATAAAGGCGAAGTGGCACCTTCGTAGAGAGCTGCAGTCACATGTGTTTGAAAGCCTCTTTCCTTCTACAAGATGTGGGGCTGCAGAGAGGATGCCAGAGACACAGGAGTCTGTACCCCCCAAGCCTGAGTAGGTTTCCTGGACTTGGCACCAGAAAGAGCAGAGGCTGAGAGCAGCTGGGGTACAGAGGAAGGAGGAGGTGGCCACGGCTGAAATGAGGGGAGACCAGGGAAACCACTAAGTGGACAGAGTGCTTAGCAACTGGGGGTTCCCAGTTGAATTTCAGGGCTGCTCCAGCCTCCCTGGCCCCTCTGTAGTGTTTAGAAAAGCCTCCCATTACCACCTCCTCCGAGATATCAAGGTGTGAAGATTTGAGGTCTGCAATTGCTTCAGCCATTCTATCAATAAATTAGTTTTTATCATTTAAGCCAGTTTGAGTTGGGCTTTCTGTCACTTGCAATGGATTTGGTTCTAAGTGCAATGAAAAGCCATTAAAGGATTTTGAGCTGAGAGTGACATGATCTGATTTACATTTTACAAAGATCACTCTGGCTGAGTGGGGTGAATGAATGGTGTCGGGGCAGGTGGGGGCTACTCAGGAGGCCTTCGCGGTCATCAGGAGGGAGAAGTGACTTAATCTGGGGTGGTCTGGTGGGGTGGGCGGCACCAACGGAGTCGTGGTATCGAGGGACGGAGAACCAGCAAGCCTGCTATGGAGGGGCTGGGAGGATCTGGAGTGCTGGGGGCCGTGGGGGCTGGTAGGTGGTGCTGAGTTTGGGTGTCTATGGGCTGGGGGTTCTCTTTGAGCAGGTTAATGTTGAGATGCTGATCAGACAATGAGGTAGCCATAGCAAGTCAGCAGTTCAGTGTCAGTTTCTTGTCCAGGCGAAAGGTCAGGGCTGGAGTGATAATTTGGAAGTCATGAGTGATTAAGAGGAAAGTGAGTAATGTAGGGAGAAAACTGTGAGTTTGCGCAGAAGAGGGCTGAACAGGTGACAGAGTCTGGAGTGTGCCAAGGTTAGCCCAGATGAGTGGCAGGTACAGGTGGAAAGGCCAGCCATACAAATGGAGGGACACAGGAGGGGAGCCAAGGAATTGGGGTGTCAGGGCATCGCCGAGAAGGGGGAGAGGAGGGCACAGTAGGCTGTGTCCCATGCTGAGGGGTCACGTGGGAGGGTGCAGCATGTCTTCAGGACTTGGCTACGTGGTGGTCATGGGTGACCTTGACCGGAGCCAGACTGGAGTGGGTGAAGAGGTGAGGGGAGCAGGGGATAGTTGGATGAACACGGTGGTTTTCTGTGTCATGAGCAGGAGCAGAGGAATGGTGCAGGGGCTGGTGGAAGTTCCAGTGAGGGCATTTTATTTTTATTTATTTATTTTTTAAACATTTATTTATTTATACACATAAGAACTGGGGTACAGGCCAGAGGTGTGGGGGGTGAGGGATTCACCAGAGACAGAGTAGGGAACAGAACAGGCAGATTGACCAAAGTACACTGCTGAAGGGAGTAGTGGGCAAATCAGGAGCGGTCTGCTGTGCCATGTGGGTAGCTCCCTGGCCGGCCTGGAATCAAACTCATGCTGCAGAGGCTGCGGATAGCTTTACAGTGCTGTGGTTATTAACTCCTGGCACCATTTTATTTTTATTTTATTATTTTTTTAAGATTTATTTATTTATTTATACAAGTACTGGGTACAGTCAGAAGCACAGGAGGGTGAGAGAATTCACCAGAGCCAGAGCAGGGAGCAGAGCAGGCAGACTGATGAAACACGCTGCTAAGGGGAGCAGCGGGCGTGGCAGGAGAGGTCTGTTGTGCCATGTGGGACCCTCGCCAGTGGCCGGGGATTGAACTGGCGCTGCAGAGTCTGCGGGCAGCTTCACAGCCCAGCACTCAACCGCTGCGCCCCCAGGGAGGCCCACCATTTTATTTTTAAAGAAGGGAGACGGGAGAGCTTGTGTGTGTCTAGTGATGGGAATGAACTACTAGAGGGGGGATAGTTAATACAGGGAAGAGGGGGCCAACTTCTAGAAGGGAGACCTTGAGAAACTGAAGGGTGGAGAACAAGTGATTTGGCCTGGAGGGAGCAGAGAGGGAGGGAGGGCAGGGGCCAAGAGAACAGCGAGAGGGAGGTCTGTAGCTCAGGTGGTGGGAAGTTTAGGGGGTTCCTGTTTAATGTTTTCTCAATGGACCATGGAGCAGGGTGATGGCTAAGGGTGTTGGGGGCACTGAGGTGAGAGGACAGGCATAGAAGAGCGGTGTGTGAGGGTTGGGAAGAACTTTACCTGGGATCTGTGGGCAGAGACTGGGGTGATGTGAGGGGCTGTTTGAAGCTTGTGGTTATAGAATTAAAATGCAAGCAGTGACCTGACTCTGTGGGTTCTCCTTCTGTGTTGAGGTGCTGAGGTGCAGGAATGGAGAAGACAGATAACTGGGTGTAGGATTGGTTATTTGCAAGGGAGAGGGTGATTAGGAGCTGTCATGAATAAATCCAAGAACTTCCTAGGGCGAAAAGACACTGGAAATAAAGGTTTGGGATCTTCAGCTCATGGGCAGCAAGTGAAAGGTTTAGAGGAGGTTGCCCGGGGGGCATGTGGAGGGGGATGGGGAAAGCCTGTAATCAAAGCCTGAAGTCAACACTGAAGGGGTGAGTGGAGGAGCCTTCTGGGGAGACTGAACTCGGTGCCATGGAAACCAAGAGGAAGAAAGAGCAGGAGTGGCCCAGCCTGACTCCTGCTTCCAGGAAGTGCCCTGGAGGCTGCTGGTGACCTCCTGGAGAGCTGGTAGAGCAGAAGGGAAGGGGAAAATGGAAGCAGTGAGCAAGCGGGGTCAAAGGGATTACAAGTGTCAGCAACTGAGGAAACCTGACTCAGGTCTGGAGAAATAAGTGTGTTAATTTTCCAGGAGACTACGGGGGAAAAAGGACCTGAATGCGGGGGTTATATTTGGAAGCAGGGTGCAGCCCTTGGCTTCCTCAGGGCCCACCTGAGCTGTAATTGAGTAAGCACCCCATCACTGGAGAAGTTGGAGGGGTGCGCAGGGAACAGACTGGGCGTGAGGCCTGTGCTGCTAGTGAATAGGAACAAGCTGAGTAACTGTGAATTGTCTGCCCATGTGTCACTTATGCTGTGAGATTTCTGACCTCTGTGTAAAGTAGATTGCACACTCCATCACCGGCGGCTGGAGACGGGGGCAGACAGGGAGGACCGAGGAAGGTCCAGGCCATAGTGTCAAGGCCACTCTTTAATACAGAAAAGCCATTTGGAGGGAGAAGCAGTCGTGACTGGGCTGGATTTGGGACAGTTACATTTAAGGAAAATGTTACAGGCTCCCCCCCCCCCTTGGAATAGGTTCCCCCCAAGTTCCTAGAATAGCCATGTGCCCTAAGTGTCCATGGATGAAACAAAGGGAATGAATAGCTGTCATTTTAAGAAAAAAAAAAAAAAGCAATCAAACAAACAAAAAAAAAAAAACAAAGCAGGGTTGGGCCCAAATGGGATTAGCAAAAATACCTATAGGTGGAAGAGTTTTTATGCCCAGGATATCTTTGGGAGGAACAGGCTATGCTCTGAAATAGCCCTGTAAAGTCGGCGGCAACAATCTGGACTCCTCCGTGACAGCCTTGGCACATTTCACAACTTGTCTCGCCATCTCTTTAGTGTCACGGTGGTGATCAGGTCCCCTGTTGGATGACAGTATCTCTCAATCCTGCCCCCCCTGCGTGGGCTCCTGCCTCCCCTCAGGTTTCCTTTTTCTTTAAGTTTGTCTCCCCATCCCCCAGACAGATGTGCAGCCCACAATCCTGGGGGGCAGGGGTATCCTATGCATCCTGTCCCCTTCCTTTCAAGTGAGAAATGTCTGCCTGGGAGTGCTGAGATGAGGCCTGCACTGGAAGGGGGGCAAGGAATTGCCTGCCCATGTGTCACTTGCCCTGATATTTCTGACCCCTTCACAAGGACGACCCCCCCCCCCCCCCCCCCCCCCCCCCCCCCCCCGTGCAAGGCTGGAGTCCTCAGTCCTGGAGGCCCCTGGGATGGGACTGTAGGTCCCTTCTGCTGCCTGGGACACCTGAGAAGGCTGGCGCTCTGCAGCACCGCTTAGAGAAACCTGGAGAAAAAGGAAACCTAAACAGCAGAGGAGCTGCTGCCCAGATGCCCTGCAGGCCTTGCACATTTGGGGCAAAGTGCAGATGTGGCTGTTCGGTCCACCCATCTTTACCACTTCATGCTTAACTGCTGCACATGGAGATATTAAGTCCGGGAAAATTCCCCGTGCTTCTACTGTTTTCACTGGTGAGTATTCCGCATGCAAAGCCCGGCTAGCAGCTTCCTGTTTATTCATTCATTAGGTCTGGGAGCTCTCGTTATTGGGTGGTGAACCAGAAGGCACAGCGAGGCAGTGGGGGCCCGATGAGAAGTGGGAAAGCATTTCTGGAGCTGACACAGCAGTCATAGGTCTGGCTTTTATTTCTCCAAGTCTGATTTGCATAGAGGTTGCTAAGAAAGCTTTCTCCAGGGCCTGCTTACATACCGGACTCGCCAGCCAGCACTCACAGGCTTCTCATCTCCCCTCAGGAGAATCCACTTCGGGGGCCCAGGCTGCTGCCAGGTGCACTCCGTGGGCATCCTCTCTCACCCTCCACCTGCTCCTAGGCAGTTCCTTATTTGGTGAATCAAGTTGAAAATTAGCCATCATGGAGGTGGCGAGGTGGGAGATGGGGAGAGAGAAGACCTGCCTTCTCTCCAAGTTCTCTTCTGTGTAGCCTCTGCTAACCTCCATCCCCAACCACTCTGTCCTCAGGAGAGACCTTGGGCTTCGTCTCACCCTCACCATTATGGACACTCTGCCCTCCCAGCCCCCCATCATGGCCAGGCGGGTGCCATTCGTCTCTGGGGCACAGAAATTGGTTTACCTTGGCTTTGACGACTTAGGCTATGACAGCGTTTATATGGACACATCCCCCTTCTGTACAGGCCATATTTCTAGCAGTTTATTTATAAATTGGCTGTTGGCTACTTGAACCCAGCTCTTCTCATGGATGTGCGTTTCCATGTCCACACATAAAGGGCTGTTTAAGTCGGATTAAAGTAAATCATCAGATAGTTTGGGGGGGGGTGTCTAGGACAAAGTTTAAATGCAAGAGAAAGAGTGGGGAGTTGGGGGCCGCCTGGGGGAAGAAAGAGTCATTGCCACTGGGTGGGTTCACAAAGTAATGCAGTCAGAGTGGGGCAGGCATTTGTTCCTTTGTTTATTCATTCATTGTCCTTCTTTATCTCATACCCCATATTTAACTGCTCAACAATCCTGCTCGTTCTGCCCTCTAAATGTACCTCCCATCAACTGCTCTTCACTTTCGGCTAGCCACAGCCACCCGGGTCCAAACCACCATCTTTTCAATTCCCTGCTTCTGTCTGACTCCTCTGGCCCCCTCCCCACAGTCTATTCACATCACACCCACAGCAAGCCTTTTAAAATGCAAGTCAGATCTGGCCATTTCAGGAGGATAACACAGAGCGCATCCAGGAGGGCGCACCCCCCAACCCCCAATCAATTCCACTTACCTCTTGCCAATTCCTCCAGGAGGCTGGGATCAAGATTTCTTGCTGCCTGCTTTCTGTTGGGTCTGCCTGGTTTCATTTCCTCTCAGCCACTCTCTCTGGGTCCCTAGCTCCCTGCTTCATTCCTCTACATCACGGGTAACATCTGCTTTCGGAAATGGGGGTTTACCCCCTACCCTTTGCTTTAGGAAGACAAAAAAATTGCCACCTCTTCTTACCTAATGCATACATACACAAAAGGACACTTTTTTTTTAATTGTGCTCCATAGGTTCATAATTACAGTAATTCATCTCCGCTTGCTCCTCTGTTAATTGTGAATGGCAGTCACGTTCCCACCCCCTGTGTCAGTTTAGCTGAACCCAGTGAGCTTTCCCTCCCCTGTGTCTTGCCACCCTTCCTCCCTCCTGCCTGCCAGTATGGATCTCCTCTTCTTGGGGTGAGCTGACATTCCCCTCTGAGCTGACCCCATCCGGGCTGCCTCCTGCCCATAGAAGCCTCTAACTCCCGCTGCCCGGTTGACCTGGCTGTGACTTCATCACCCTGACACAGCTTCTTCTTGGAGATGCTTCATGGCAGCTTCCACGGACTCGGGCTGACTGTTGTCTCGTCCTGAGCCATGTGTTGTGACCGTAGAGAGTTCAGGGACCAGAAGGTGATTGAGAAGGTGACTGTGACCTCCCCTGGCTTCTCCCATTGGCAAGCAAGTCCCAACGGTGGGGGAACCCCTCTTCCCTGTCCAGGGTACGCATGTTCAGCACCCCTGCCCTCACATCCACTCTCAATCTCTGCACTGCCTGCAGACTGGAGGCTGAGGGGGGAGAAAGCAGAGTACCTCCTGCTGCTGGAGTCCCTGCCCCTGGCGCTGCGCAGCAGTCACTAGCCTCTTCTCCTGACCACTTGTTTACCGTTTCCCAGCCTCTCTGCTGTCTGGGTGATGGGAGCACCCAGCCAAGACAATCTGAATTAATTTTGCAAGTAAAATTTCATCAGACGACCTATCAAGCGCTTCAGTAAATCAAGACTTATTACATCTCTTGTGTGCCCCAAGCCCATTCATCATGCAAGTCAGTCCCTGAAATCTCAGCCTGGCTTCGGCCAAAAAGAGGGAGTGTTCTTATCTGAAGTCAGAAGGGGTATGTCTTGTCCCCAGATTTGCCAATGGAGAAGCCTCTCTCTGTTCTCTTGCTGGTGATAACATCAAGAAGGGATCATGGGTAGGCCACTTGGAATCAGGGTCAGATGGCCATGAAACAGAATCCCTGCTCTGACTCTTACTTGCTGTGCAATTCTGAATGAGTTCCTTAACCTCTCTGAACTTCAGTTTTCTTAAGTGTAAAAAGGAAATAGTTAACTACTTTAGAAATAGGAGGTTCAGTGACATAAACCTACATGAAGTGGCTATATTATAGCAAGTACTCTGTGTAGGTTAGTTTCTTTTCTCCCAAGGGAAGTAAGCTTTAAGGACCCCATGGTTGTCTTTGGTTCAGATAGTCATGCTGATATAGCGGCATTTGCATGTGTCATAAATGGTAGAAAATTAACAGGTGAGTAGATCACATGCAAGTATCAGTGAAATACATTTTTTTAAATGGAGGGAGATGCCTTCAGGGACATTTCAGGTTCACATAGGAGGAAGGTGGGCGGGCATGCGTGGTATGGGGTTCCTAGGTCTTCCAAGATAAGGTGGTCATAAGGCCTCACCACAGTGATGCTTTCTTTATTCTTCCTGTCCCCCTTTTGGTAACCGCAGAGTAGAGCCATTTCCAGGTGAAGGCAGATGGAGAAAACTACTGTCTTATCAGCTGACATAGATCAGAGATCAGGAGTCCTAGAGAAGTCTGGACTGGTTATGCTTCTTGGGTAGCAAAGGTCCCATTGGACTAGGTAGTGGCAGTTCTGCTCTAAGCTCGGCCTTGAGCCCCTTGGCTCCGAGCGCTGGCTAAGGAGGAGGCCCAGACTGCCTGGCTCTGCCCCATCTCAGCCCGTGCGTGAGTGAGGCACCTGGGCACTGGCACCCTGTGACTCTCGATCTTTTGTTGGGTGCTTACTTGTGTGGGCTTCAGAGCAGAGTGTCAGACAGAGTCTTCTGGTCCACCAGGAGCTCTTAGGCCTGACTGGCAGTGGTACTTAATTATAGAATTAATGACTGAAGCATCAAAACTTAAAAAAAAAAGTTGGTTCATTTAAAATATTTCCTTTCAAATGGACACAAAAAAGCTATGTCTAATATGCGTGCTTTCTTAAATATTATTTATAAAACATATTGATCCTTTTTCATTACTCAGAGTCATTAATATGCACATTCGTTACTACCCTGTGTGCTAATGAACCAATCTACAGGGGACAGTAGGATTCAGGTATACCCTTGCTTTTTGAAAGATCACTTTACCATTTCGCCTTTACAAGAGTTGCATTAATACCTGTTTTCGCTCACTGAAAGAAATCCCTTTTAAGAGGGAAGGCTACAGGGGAAAATAGCATTCCGTGTTGTTTTACAGCAGTCATTCTAGAGGTGATGGCACCCTGGGCAGCAGCAGTGACCCCGCCAAGCTTGGACCTCTTCAGAAACTGCTTTTTACAGGCTATGCATATATCCTCTCTTTCTTGCTTCTCACTACATGTGACTGTGATTTTAGGTTTTAGGTGTTATATGGGAGGCTAATATTTGGGTCTGGTAATGCTCACATTTTTTCCCAAATAGAAATGGTAATTATTTCCTCACTTTATGCCTTTTTGGCTTAGGAAAAGTTTCATAGGAACAGGAACACTATTTTTGAATAGCCGGGGAACCTTATTCTGTTTTCCCCAACACAAGTGACCCAGGACTGCAGACTTGAGTTTTTTATCCATTTTTTCTTTTTATATGATTTTCTTTTTTCTCTTTTGCCAGCCTGTCTGCTTCCCTCCCCCTCTTCTTTGTGAATAAACTCTCTCAGCATTAGGCTTCGAGTGGGGCTGGAGGGGGTCTCTCTTCTTTATTCTGAATCCTTTTGGTTGCTTTCTGGATTCCTATGTCAGTGCTGTGTTGTCTGTACATATGCCCAGGGCTCCAAATAGACTTTCAGATTGTGGTAGACAACGGACCTCAGCTTATATTTGTTATGCTGTCCCCACAGCAGCGCTCCATGCATAGCTAGGACCCTGGACCCTGTACACAGTGAATTTATCAATGAATCTGTTGAATGAGATAGGGAATTAAATGGAATTTACCATAGTTAGAATACTGGAAAGAGCATTTTGTATATGGAAATGACATATGGAAGAGACAGGATGGAAGAGACAGGATGTATATGGAGGAGACAGGATGATGGTGAAGGTGAGTGAAATTGGGAATCTGATCTCAGGGCTTTCACTGACTAGTTGGGTGGGTGATCTTAGACTACTGTGCCTCAGTTTCCTCATCTCAAAAATGGGCTAATTATAGGGTTACTTTTTAGGATTGTGAAGATTAAAGGGGAGCATGGTGGTTAAAATGGCCTGGCATGATAGTGGGCACATAGTGAGGGCTCAGTGATGTTCATGACAATAATAAAAAGGCTTCCATTTGGATTTAGCGAAGAGTGGGAATAATATGAGCTCCGTGGGAGTTTTTCTTGTGGCCCTTCCTCTCTGCCCAGGATTTCTTCCTCCCCCTCCCCCCTTCACGCCTCTGGGAAGATCTTTATTTGGCCTCCGCGCTAGATGGATATTAATGCAGAAATGTTAGGGCTGGAGATTTCCACAGCCTTTGAATAATAGACATTTGGAAAATTAAATATTTCTGTCAAGTGTGCCATAAATCTTGGCTGTTTAGGAAGGTGAGAAATTAAAATTGCAAACCAGCCTGGGAAGAAGCCAGCCCCCTGGTGGGTGGTCTTAGGGTGACAGTGGGTGGGGCAAAGGGCTCCTGCAGCAGCTGCTGGAGAGCAGAACTGGAGCAGGCGCAGGGCTAAGGGCGTCTGCTGACAGTTGGTTGCTGCAGGTCATTAGCATCTGGACTTTGAAGTTCAGACGGTTTTGATGGAGGACTTTTCTCTTTGTGTTCTGGATCTTCATCCTGGACACCCCTACTGGGCTTCAAGCTTCCCTCTGTCATCTCCCCCACCTCCCCCCAGCCTTCTTGCTCATAGGCAGGGTCCCCTCCCTTCCCCTGCCTCAGGTGCTGCTGACAAGGGCTTTTCTGTTAGTGCCTTGCGCTGCTGGGAACCTGTTCTGCGCCTTCCCTGTGTACCTTGTAGGCATCCCCCACCCAGCAAACGCAAACATTTTGAGGTGTCTCCCATAGAGAAAGGGCCTCCCCAAACCACACAAAGGCAGTGGCACACCCATGTCCAAGGGTGAAGAGATTGGGTGAGGCCTCTACCTGTGATTCTACCTTCTAGAAAAACACCCCCATCACCAGGCTCCTTCTCCCCAAGCCCAGAATGACCTGGAGTCATAAGTAAATATTTATTTATTTATGCATACAGAGTTGGGTTACAGACCAGAGATGCAAGGGGTGAGAGGACTCACTAGAGACAGAATAGGGAGCAGAAAAGGCAGATGTACTGAAATACACTGCTGAGGGGAGCAGCGGGCGAGATAGGAGAGGTCTGTTGTGCCATGTGGGTAGCTCCCTGGCCAGGGATTGAACTCTGTTCTGCAGTGGCTACAGATAGCTTCATTGTGCTGACACTTAACCCCTTGCGCCACCAGGGAGGCCCCAGCCTCATCTTCTATTCTTTTTACTGCCTTCTTACCTGGTCATGTGTCAGGATCTGACACTCCTCCATTGCACTGTATACAGCTGGTAGTGGGCATGGGAATGGGTCACCGGTTCTTTGTAACCCGTTTGAGACAAACAAACTAAACAAACCAAGATCAGCCAGGGCTGGTGAGGAGACTCAAACATGTCATGTTCTTCCTTTCATATGTTCATTTACTCAGCAATTATGACTAAGTAGTTAGAATGTGCCAGATGTGCTAGATACCAAAGAAATACAAGCAAGAAAGAGAAAAGCCTGTCTTACCTGGTGTTGGGCATTATGCTAAATCTTTTAAACACATTATTTAATGCTAAGAGCCTTAAGATATTAGTATTGTCCATTTTAATAACAAAATTGTGACTCAGCCTAATTAAGTGATCTGTTCAGATGGAAGAGCTGAGAATCAAACCTATATCTGATTTTTAATCACTTTTAATCTTTCGCCAGTAAGGCTTTTTTGAAAATCAACAGGCAGCCAGGCTTTGCCCCTAAGACACAGTCTAGTTGGGGAACAGATGAGTCTATCTGAGGGGTGAACTCAGACTAGGATGGATGGCAAGAAATCAGGAAAGGCTTCCTGGAAGAGGTGATGCCCGAACTGAATCTAGAAGACTATATAGGAGCCAGCAAAGGGGACAAAGGGAATTAGGGCATTGTGAAGTTGGGGTGGAGCTTCAACAGACTCAGAAACTAATGAGGATTTGTGTTTAGATGACAGCTAGCAGGCTGCAACTAAGGTGTAAGGGGAGAAAGAAGAAACCAGAGAGGTAGCAGAGATTAGATCACAAGGGGTCCTTGTCGAGTGGCTAAAGGCACCAGGAAGCCATTGTGGGGATTTATACTTGGAGCACAGGCTGAGGTCCTCTGTGCTGGTGCTGTGGCTGGACAGGAGGTATTGAGACCATGAGGCTATTACAGACATTTGTGAGAAATGTATGTGGCTTAAACTAATGTCTGGATTTCTAGAGGGATTCTAGAAAGTAGAGTTGATAGGAACCAATGCTGATTGGACATGGCGGGTATCATGTGTGTAGAAGAATCAAGTCTGAGGGATCAGGATGGACACCCATCTAAGTAAGGCCTACCTGCCTGGTGGCAGTGGGGGTCTTTACTGTGGACATGGGCCCCTTCTAGTCTTAGGTGGATGAAACTGATGTATTTAAAACCACTGGATATCTTAGTGGGATGCTTGATTATTGAGATGTCAGTCTTGAAGTTAGGGATTCAGCTGGCCCAGATCTGATCTCTGCTACTTCTCTGGCTGCTTCCCCACCTCATCTTCCCCCCAGGCAAAACCCTTCTTTTTTTGGTTACAAATGAGGTAGACTCTGTTGGACATGCGGACATTGTCTGTTGCGTTCCTGTGTGGCCTAGGGATTGCTTGACTAGGAACATGACTTTTTGGACCCAGTCTCCTTGGTATTTAGCATATGGCCTCTTGGAAGGCAGCTGCCCTGAAGCCCTCAGTTTAGCTTCAGGAGAGGAGCTGAGAGGTTCTGGTAGTACTTCCAGCACTGCCCCACCCCCCCCCCCCAGCTCCAGGTTCCCCAGAACCCTGGCCTCTCTGAGCTACAGAGAACAGCCCCTGGTCCTGGATTGAACCCAGTGCCCAAGGAGAAGCTTGTCAGTGGGGGTAAGACAAGCCTTGTATCTTTACATCCCCTGGAGAAAAGCAGGATGGATGGGAAACCTTCACCATTGGGAGTAAAATGTGCACTTTTGAAGACTGAGGACTAAAAGTTTGGGCCAAGCTAGGCTGAGGGCTAGGGGGAAAGCACCAGCAGCTGTCTTGGGGTGGGTTTTGTCCACCATCTGGCTGGCTTCCTCCCTCAGCTTATCAGACCCAAGAACTTCTGGAGCTCTATCCTCTGGTCCTCCCCCACTCAAGGAAATTAGCTGTGCCATTCTGGCTCTTCAGTTCTGAATTCCTACCAGTCCTGAGGCATTCAGAAAGCCCAGCTCCTCTTCAGAAAGCCCATAAATCCCCACCTGCTCTCTCTGGCTGTTTGTGCCAGTTCTGGCACCTTCCACGCCTGGCGTTGGCTCTGCCTCCGTGGACCTGCCTAGAGTGTCCACAGACGCCTTGGGGCCTGGCACTTTTTCTGCTGCGGGTAGGTGCTCCAGGTGTGTCTCATGAATTTTCCAGGCGCTTCCATGGAGACTTTTAAAAGATTGGGGGTTGGGCCTTGGGGATCGGAAAGAGCCTGTCCAATGGGAAAGTTGGGCTGGGGGCGGCGCCGCCCTGGAGGACTGCATCGTGGGATGAGGTCGGGTTCCAGGGCCTGGGCTTGGAAGTGGGCCGCGGTGGCAGCAGCGAGCCCAAGCGCCCCCGCCGGCTCCCCCTCACCACGTGTGCACTGGGCCGCGTTACTCTGGCAACTCGCCCCTCTCAGAAGGCACCAGGCAGCTGAATCCAGCCCCTTGTTACAGGGGAAAATGCTCTCATTGAAGCGCCCGAGTGGAGCTTCTGCCTTTTATTGCAACCGGCGCCACCGGCTACCATTTGTAAACTTATTAGTGTGCGTGCGCGGGGAGCGGGCAGGGGAATGCGGGCCGCCGCGCCGGGGACGCGAGGGGCGACGGCCGCCGCATGCTAATCAGGAGGGCGGGCTGCGCCGAGGGGCGGGAGGGGCGCCCTAGCGCACCCCCAGCGGAGCCCCGCGCTCTGCCAGCTCCGGTTCCCCGACGTGGTCCGGGGAGTGGGGTCCGTGCGCACAGATGGGAAGGGTCTTAGGACCCAGAAAGCAGAAAGGTATCTCCAGGTGGAGGACGCCTCCTCCCCTACAAGGACGGGGTGCATCCCCGCCCAGACCTGGGGGTGGCCAGACCTGGGGGTGGCCTTGATCCGCTGGCGCTGGCCCACGCCGCGAGGGGAGGCAGCCAGCCGGGGCCGGGGCCGGGAATGATAATGCACCCGCTCGCCCGCGCCTCCTTTTTTTTTTTTTTTTTAATTTCTTTTATTTTTCTGTACTTTATTTTTATTTATTTATTTATACAAGAACTGGGGTACAGGTCAAAGGTGCGGGAGGGTGAGAGAATTCAGCAGAGACAGAGCGAGGAGCAGAACAGGCAGATGGACTGAAGACACTGCTGAGGGGAGCAGCGGGCGAGACACGAGAGGTCTGCCGCGCCATGTGGGTATCTCCCTGGCAGGCCGGGACTCGAACCTGCGCTGCAGAGGCTGCGGACAGCTTCACAGCGCGGCGCTCAACCCGCTGCGCCACAGGCGAGGCCCCGCGCCTCCTTTTTAAAGAGCTGCGGCCCGGCTGCTGCCGCAGGTAATTAGCTGGACAGATGGGGACGGTGCGGAGGCAGAGGTTGGCGGCTTAGACTGGCGCCTCTCCCCGGCCTGGCTGCACACGGGCTCCCGAGAGGGTGACCAGCCCAGCCTGGGCCTTCCGGAAGAGGCTGCTTTGGACCCGGCTCTGGACTCTGCACAAGGACTGCTCTTTGTTTACAGCCCCAGACACTCTCCCCATTTACTCCTCCCCCTTTCCGGCTCTCTGCTCCGCGAGGGGCGGGTCCTGACCAGCCGCCCCCACTTCCCGACCTCGGTTCTTCTGTCGGGGACCCTTCGCCAGGGGGGCTGTCACGCGTCAGGGCCCAGGAGGTGATGCTGGGCCAGGCGTGGGAGGGCGGACTGCGGAGCGCGCGTCATCCTGTCGGTGGGGAGAGCTGGTGGCTCTCCTGCCAGCAGCGGAGGTGCCCTGGCCGCCGCCAAGCGGGGCTTTGCTGCCTGGTAGCCACCGGCTGCTGACCTCATTAGGGATCCTATCATGGAGGAACAGGCGGCTAAAGGACCATAAGAACCGGAGCTAAGTGGCTGCAAAGATACTGACAGCCTCCCTGGAATCTGGCTTTCCAAGGAGCTGCCGCATCTCCTCCTTTAATTAGCAGGAGGGAGCTGGACAAGTTGTTACAACTGCAGGGAAAACGATAAAAGATGGCTTTGTATTAGTGAGGCAAATTTTATTAAATGGAGAGAAAGGGTAACTGAAACATGACAGCCGTGTGTGTAGTGCCTCCTGAATTTGTAATAACCCAATCTTGTTCTGAATCATCCCTGCGTTGGCAAACGGAATATAAAGCATTTAACAGATCCAATATTGTAAGAGGTACAACAGAGAACAGGGGGGTAGGGAGGGACAGGTAGGGGGAGATGCTGCCAACCCAGGGCAACACTCCCTGGTTAATGAGACCTGAGCATAATACAGGGTCTGGATTCAGGCTTCTTCTCATTAATTACCCCTGCCTCCCTGGCTCCTTCCTCCATCTCAGCCTTTCCATGGAGAATTCAGACATAATACCTGGCCACGAGAAAAAAGTTAACTAATAGCACATCAGTTGGTAGGGAATGGACAAAGTCATCTTGTCTTAAAGAGAGTAAAAAAGGCAGCATAAGAAACTGGGAGAGGGTCTCCCCAGTGGCGCAGCAGTTGAGCGCCGCGCTGCAAAGCTGTCCGCAGCCTCTGCTGTGCTGGTTCGATTCCCCACCGGCCAGGGAGCTACCCACATGGTGCAGCAGACCTCTCCTGCCTCACCCGCTGCTCCCCTCAGCAGTGGCTTCGCTCTATCTGCCTGTTCTGCTCCCCACTCTGGCTCCTCCCGCGCTTCTGACCTGTACCCCAGTTCTTGTATAAAATAAATAAATAAATCTTTAAAAAAATAAAAAGAAGGAAAAGAAACTGGCGAGGGTCCCACATGGCACGGCGGACCTCTCCTGTCTCCCCCGCTGCTCCCCTCAGCAGTGTATTTCGTCAGTCTGCCTGTTCTGTTCCCCACTCTGTCTCTGGTGAATCCTCTCATCCTCCCATGCATCTGGCCTGCACCCCGGTTCTTGTGTAAAATAAATAAATAAATAAGAATTCAGTTATGTGGTCTTTCTGGGCTTGGGGGAGGAAGGACTTTGGTACTTAAGCCTGGAAGGGGTGAGACTGTTGACTATGCATTAGCTGTGGGTGCTCTGCTATTGTATTTCCATGACTGAGTACTGAGAGGCCCAGCGAGGGGAAGTCACATACCAGGTCTGGTCAGTGGCAGCCTGGGTGGGGTTGGGGTCCCTCACACTCCAGATCCTGTCCTTTGCCTATCACCCGAGGCCTCAGATTTTATTTGACAGATGAAAAGGAAGTTCTTCATTTGTAGGGGGTCATTTAGTGAGAAATTGTAGCTCTTGAACTTGTAAGGGACTTCAAGAGATCTTCTGATCTAGGCGAGATATTATTTAGTCTGCTTTTCAGAGGAAGTCACCCTGTGCAGGGTCATCCAGCCAGGAATTGCCAGAGAAAGAGCCCAGACTCCACATACCTTCTACCGATGCAGGCCTGGGTTGTCAGGTATTAATCCAGGTGGTATTAAGACAGCATCTGTTTAAGTTGATTGCAAACTAATCTGTGGACTAGATTGGGCCAACAAAAGTGTTTTGGACCCTCTGGAGTTGGACCAAGGAAGGCACTTAGCATAGCCATCATAAATGATTCCAACAACAAACAACCCCTTTGTTGCTTGTAGGTTCAGTTTTATTTTATTTTATTAAAAAAATTGTTTTAAAGATTTTTTTATGTATGCATACAAGAGCTGGGGTGCAGGCCAGACTGTGGGGAGTGAGAGAATTCACCAGGGACAGAGTGAGGAACAGAACAGGTGGATTGACTGAAATACACTGCTGAGGGGAGCAGCTGGTGAGACAGGAGAGGTCTACTCTGCCATGTGGGTAGTTCCCTGGCAGACTGGGTATCAAACTCATGCTTCAGTGGCTGTGGATAGCTTCATAGTGCTGATGCCTAACCCCTTGTGCCACCAGGGAGGCCCAGGTTCAGTTTTAAAGACTTATTTTAAGAGCAGTTTTAGGTTTACAATAAAATTCAGAGGCAGGTGCAGAGATTTTCCATATAACACCCCATTATCAATATTAATGCCCCATTATCAGTATTATTCATAGGAATGGTACATTTGTTAGCCAGGATGAACCTGTGTTGATGCATCAAAACCACATAAAGTTCATAGTTGATCTAAAGGTTCACTGGATGTTGTCTGTTTGGTGGGTTTAGACAAATGTGTAACGACACGTATCTATCCTTATAATAGAGAATATTTTCACTGCCCTACAAAGCCTCAGTTCTTTGTCTATTCATCAACTTTTCCCCTCCTCACCCCTGACAACCACTGATCTTTTTATTGTCTCCATGTTTTTGCCTTTTTAGGTTTAGTTTCCTGAATGGGACCTGATATAGTGAAGCCATTACTGGTTGAGCAACTAATGGGTTGATGTCAACTAGGAGGGAGTTTCTAGAGGCACGTCTCAGCACTTTGTCCTCGTTCTTCCGCACTTCAGTGTTTTTGATGAATTGAATATTGGAACGAGACTCAGAAAGCTCTCAGCTGATGAAAGAGGGGCTGGAGAGGGGTTTCTGTGTCTGAGTCAGAACTGCTGAGAGTGTAGGCTGTGGACACATGATGGAAAGCCTTGAGTCAGACAGCCTGCAGAGATAGGCTGGTGCTCCCTGAGCAGGGGACGAGGAGTTGAAATGATGATTTTTCTTGGCATGGAGAGATTTCTCTGACCAGGCTGGGAAGCCCACAGTCCCTTCTCAGACACATGTGACTAGCATATGACAGTTAGGCTTTTCCAAAGTCATCTGTCCCTTCATCTACCGCAAGGCCAAGGCAGGAAAGGGCTAAAAGATCCTCCAGACACATGTGTCCAGCCACATAAAATCTCCAACAAAGGCCTTACAACCTCTTCAGGGGATATACCAAATGTTGCTCCATTCCTTACTTTACCACTTTTCCTCCTGGTGTCCAGCTTAAGTCATTACCGCTGCCATTTTCTTCTGCTCTGTCCTTGGTGAAGACAGATGTAACGCACCTTTTTTCCAGCCATCTCTTCTCGAGCTCAGATTTATCTTGCTGAAGACCGAGCTAGCCCCTCTGAGAGGTTTCACTCTCCATTCAGGGTGATTAACATGTCCCTTTCCCCAGCCTGGAGAGGAAATGAGCAAAACATTTCTGTTAAAAAAAAAAAAAAAAAAAAAAAAAAGGAGACAAAAATATGTAATACAACCCCAGGCTCCAGTTTGGGTTTGCAAAGTGGAAAACAAAACAGAACCATTTCCCAGGTACTTTTATGTTATTGCCTCTATAATGTGCCCAAAAATATTTTCCAAGTGATTCATCTACAATCCAATAAGAACAACGGCTGTTGCCATTCGTGGGAAAGAAGCTGAGGAGCATTAGTGAGCAATTTTATTTTATGAAGGGGAAGTGGCACAGGTGTTTGGATCTATTTGCTTGAAGCATCAAGGTCTGTGCCCCGGCCGTCTGCAGCTCCAGGCGGGGCAGCTGGCACCGCTGCAAGGCTCATCACAGACCCTCAAGGTCCCACCCCTGTGGTTCACCTGGGAAAGGGCTGCCCAGTGGGGAGGAGGCTTTTAACTTCAGTGCACTGGTTTCCTGCCACTCACAGATCTCCTGTAGTCTGCTAGTTTAAAAAACATTAACAGTGATCATAATAATTGGCGTTTGTAAGGGACAGCTATTATCTGACTGGATCCTGATAACCTCCCCAGGGCAGGAGCAGGTACTATTATCCCCACTTGAATGATGAGAAAACTGAGACTTTGGGATATATTTCTCCTTTGTCTCAGACTAAGAGGCTCCTCCTCCTTTGTTCCCCCTATTTCTGTACATCGGTGTCCCCTTGCGGGACACCTGTCAGAGTGTTTATATGGAATTCTGATATGGTGGAGGACGTGTGGGCTCCCTGAATGGGAGTGCCCCACAGCGTCAGCCACTGGGAGCAAGAGGGAGAGGAAGATGCCTGTTAGCCGGGAAGCAGGAGTGGCCAGGAGGCTCTCAGGGTGGCTGGAGGAGGGTGGGCACGGGGACCAGAGCTTTCTCTTTGTAGTTGGTCAGGAGCCAGGAAGGTGAGCTGGCAACTCTGGAGAACATCTAACCAGCGGGCAGAGGCCAGTTTGGGTAGAAGAGGCACTTTCTCTTTCTCCATTGCGTTTCCAGGCTGTTGGAGAAGTTTTATTTAATCCTGCCAGTCTCATTAGTGGGGATTAAGGCAAAGCATCCAACTCCATACAAAGCTTTATCTGAAAGGGGTGGCAGCTGCTCCTGAGACCACCCTGCTGGTATCAGCCCTCAGGGGGCAGAGAACCTCCCACCACCACTGGCTGAGATGAAGCTGTGGCGACAGTGTTGTGGTAGAGAGAGCCTGCTGCCTTGCCTCTCTGGAAAGCCTCTCCACTGCCAGCTGCAAGGGTCAGGGTTTGAGCATTTTTAAAGCTAATTAATTGTATGCAATGATGCAAATATACTTAACGTTACTGAACTGTACATTTAAAAATAGTTTGGGTGATAAATTGTACGCTTTGTGTATTTTACCAGAAGAAAAAAACTCACTAATTGTAATAATTGCTCATAGTTTATAAGTCAAATAGTATTAATAAGCCTTCTACCATAGACAATATTTCCCTGCCCTACCCCTTCCCTGCGATCCCCGCCCCCCCCCCACCAGTGTCCCTTCTTAGAAGCAATGGACTTCAACTTTTGTTTCTTCTGACATTTACATATCCTCTTAATTCTAAATATTGTATCTATATTTACTGTATTTTAATGCATTGATCACATTATCTATTGAATTTCCATTTATGATAATGAGGATTTAATTCTCTTACACTGTCATCCCATCTGATTCTTAACCCCCCACCTCCTATGGTGTATTTAATTTTTAGTTAAATTAATATTCAGGATTTACATTGTTATGCCTGTTTGACTGTTATTCACAGCTGACTATTAAATTATGTTTTGCTTTTTTTTTTTAAATTTTTCCTTGTACTTGCCAGGAGCCTCACAGAATAATTTCTTTCAAGGTCAGTGTCATCAGGCCATCAATCAGTTCCAGCATGTTTCTTGGAGACATCGCTCCTGGACGCCTCTATTCTGTCTGCATGCTTTGTTGTGAGTTCTGTGACATGGAGATTACTCTGCAATTCCCTTTGCCTGTCCCTGATTTATAGTCCCTATTTCTGGGATCTGGCCTTTTCCTCTTTTTTGCTTTTCCCCATTGTTTTGATGGAGCACATCCTTCAGGAGCTTTTTCATAATGTAGTGGATGAGGACTTGGTGATGAGTTACAATATGGTGCTGGCCACCCAGGGCAGAGCCCTCTGCCCCTGGTGCACAGGTGTGTCCTCGCCCCTGGGCTCGATCTCCTGTTTTTTTTAACCCACATGGTCCTTTGATTTCATGGGGAGGTTAATCCTCCTTCATCTTGTGGGATGATTTTGACTTTTAGAAAGGCCAGGCATGGCAGGGCCCTCGTGCATGTCATGGCAGTATGTGGCAGGACTGACTCCTACTCAGATCTGCTGGCTCATGCTTGGTGTTCTTCTTCCCTTCTTCCCTCTAAGCTGTATTCCTGCTCTTCCTACCATAGTCAAGACTAGTGCTTCCTGGCCATCACTATGGTCCTCCCTCCATCTGGCCTCACCAACCCTGTCTCTTCTCTCCTTCCCATTCTCTCTAGCCAGCCCCATGGGTAATGTCTATCTAGCATCCTGAAGCCTTGCTTGGGCTTTGCCCAGGGCTCCCAGGCGGAAACCCAGGGTCTGTGATGTGACCTAGATATTCTCTGGGTGGCCGGTCTACTCAGTGGCAGAGAGTGTGGATTATAAGGGTTGAGGGCATGATTGCCTCTCTCCTTTGCCTCTCACACAACCCTGTGCATGCCCCTTTGAACTAGCAGGAAGCGTATGAAGGGGGTCCCCTCTACAACATATCTGATGGCCTCTGCCTGGAGAAATTCAGGCCTGAATCAAGTAAGTGAAGGAACAGCGCACAGGAAGATCAGGTGAGGCCTGTTATCAGGTCCTTGAGAATCGGTTGAGGGGGCGCGTGTTGAGAGGACAATGGGCACAGGAACCCCTTCCCTGCAGGCTTCCTCTGGGGACCCGCCTCCCCCTCTCCAGGTTCCTCCTCCCGCTCCACTCAGTCCCTTCCCAAAACATTGCCTTTCTTGGGAAGTTTTCCAGGCAGTGTGGCAATTCACACCAGAAGTCATGCAAAAATAAAACTACAGATAATTCCCAAGTCCTGCTCTAGCCGTGAGTTTCTATCCAGAGCTGCCAAAGGGAACACCACCTTTGGTTTGTATCTTTTCCCTTTCCATTTCCTCTGCTCCCTCCCTCTGCTTCTGATTGAGATACAAATTAGTGATGAAATAACCCAAGGAAGGCCATTAAATATTCTGCAAGAAGATGGAAGACCTGGGACCCTCAGTCATCCATAAATTACATCATCAGGCCCAAAGCCATTACAGATGACTGTGCTCCACTCACTCACTCACTCACTCACTCACTCACTCACTCACTCACTCACCCACTCAGTAATTCTTTATTGATTTAATAAAGTTCTAGGTTACAAAATCACGGTATCTTTCCATGTGAAGTACTGAAAGTGTATTTAAAGCAAAATGGCTTCTTGTGGACTGTTAGCACCCCAAGGCCGTGAACCTGCTCAGTTTGGGGTCCTCCCTGTCCATGGCTTGGACTGAAGAACAGGCACTATGGTCAGAGTGAGAACCCCATAAATGTTTGTTGTTGATGATGGTGATGCTTGATCAATAAAGCTAATCATGGCTTTGTCATCAGAGAATAAATCTGTACTCTTGTGTGTGAGAATTTCCCCTTGAACAGGGCACTCAATTAGACTTTTTATGGTTTCCAGGAGCTGGGCCATGATGAAAAAGGCCTTGGCAATTTGATGCTGCGAAGTTGAGCAGAAAATGGAGTCACTGAATTAGTCTGGCTCTGGCTGTCCAGTTCACCCCCACCCATGCTACCCACAGCAGCAAAGGACCCTGGACCCAGCTTAGCTCTCTTCAGCTCTAGCTTGTGGGTCCTTTGGACTCCAGCTCATATCCTGTCTCTGGGTGGGTGGGAGAGGTGCACATGAGGAAGGAAAGTCAGCTCCGGGGGCTCAGAATGGAGTGGGAACCCAAGAGAGCGAATTGGGAGTGGGCAGAGATGCAGGTGAGTCTACCCATGGAGAGGCAGGCCCTGCTCCAGGCCACCGTGCACAGTGTGGGGATGGGCTTAAGTCAGGAATCAGGGAGCCACAGAGGCCCAGGGCTGGAGGCTCAGGACTCTCTCCAAGCCCATGTCTGGAGGTCACTGGTACTGACAGGTAAGCCGGTACGTGCATTCTGGTTCTTGCATTGCGGAGAAGCCTGGACAGAGGCAACAGAAGCACCCCTGCTGACTCATCTCCAGGGGTCCCAAGCTGCTATCCTAGGGGGCCTTACAGTCCTGACAACATCGGACACATCCTCTCACCTCCCGGACCATGACCAGGGCCTCCGAGGTGGTCTATGCTCTAGGAGTGTTGGCTTTGTCTTCTTGCCAATCTTATCATAAGCTTCTTAAGAACAAGTCAGGCACTTCTCCTTAATTCCACACGAACCCCAGCTTGTGCCAGGTGTGTGGGAGGGGCTCGGAAATGCTGGTTGACCTGGGCAGTTTCCAACATCTTCTGCAAAGAAATCCCTGTCTTTCTGTTTCCCCTGATCTCTCCATGTTTGTGATAAATGACTCCTCCTTGGCCCTTTAAGAGTTCTGGGAAGAGGTGAATGGGTCCTGTGTACCTCAGCTGCAGACAGCCCTGCTGTGCCCACCACCCAGAGGCAGAGCAGCTGAGATGGCTTAGTTATATGTTGGTGTTAGGATCCTTGGCTCCCTCCCTTTGCAAATTCTGAAAGTGCAAGTCTGCTGCTCAGCCTGTGGCTGCCCAGGGCATCTCCATGCTAGTATCTTTCCTTCCTTCTTTTTTTAAAGCTTTATTTATTTATGCATACAAGATCTGGGGTACAGGAGAGAGGTGCAGGGGATGAGAGGATTCACCAGAGACAGAGTGGGGTGCAGAACAGGCAGATCTACTGAAATACACTGCTGAGGGGAGCAGCGGGTGAGACAGGAGAGGTCTGCTGTCATCTCCCTAGCTGGGGATCGAACTTGTGCTGCAGATAGCTTCATAGTGCTGCGTCTTAACCCCTTGTGCCATCAGGGAGGCCCCTGTGCTGATAATCTTTCCTTCTGTCTGCTTCTGCCTCTCCTTCCCTCGTACTGGCCAACCACCGCCTTTTACTGGATTTAGTTTTCACGCCTAATTCTATGACATCTCACTAAACTTGTCTGTATCGCTTCCCTCTGGTGTATGGGTTCTTCCACCATCTTCCAATCCTCCTTCCTCTGGGACATTTTTGCAGGGAATACAAATGTTCTTTCTGAAAGGGGTGTACTCTTGGGAGAGTGAACCTGCGTTTGGGGAGTGTGCCTCAATCCCACCCAGGCATAACCGTATGTACAGTCCAGCTCTTCCTTGCTGCTCCATCACTCTCTCCAGAAACCACAGCCATCTGACATCCTGCTGGGCACTCCTGCAGATGTTGGCAGCACCAGACAGGAACACCCAGCAGCTTCCTCCCTTCTTATGAAGGGAACTGCTGGGGATGGGGGGAGTCTAAGGAGCGGCCCACAAGCAGTCCAGGAGGCATCCTGTGCAGCTGGAAGACGCAGCCCCTTGATTTTCTAGGAGGTGACCGTAGGAAAACAAAGTGTGAATGGCCATAATTTACTGGGCTCCTGGGTAAATTTGTATTTCATTCTGATTATTGAATGTGTTGCCTAATTGCAGCTATAAAAAGGAATAGTCCATCTTCCCCATGAAAGCCCAGCACTGACTGATTGTTGTTTAATTAGTTGATTCCAGTGGTCGAGGGGTGAGTTTGGAATTACAATTACAACTCCTATTATATCAGGGAGATTGCTGAATTAATTAGTGGGACAATAGGATTCCTCATTGTTGACATCCTAAGAATCCATAATAATAACTTTAAAATGGGTTGCATTGCTGGAAATTGGTAATGGACTTGTCTGCTGGGGGTTACTGGACGTCAGGAGGACCGAGACCACCCTTTCGGCCTCCTCTCAGGGGATGGGGTGGGGGAGTGTGGAGAGGCAGGTGCTCTGGACTTGGAGAGAGTTGTGATTGACCACAGGTGGTAGAGGAAGCATGGGAAGAGCACACACTGTTCATACCTTGCTCATGACCTGGCAGATGGAAACCAAAGATAACGGGAGTTGAGAGGGAATAAAGAAGGAAGGAAAGAAGTCAGCCAAGTACGTGGAGGGCTAAATTCAAGGTCACTGAAGGGGAACCTTCAGCTCTCATGCCAGGGCCAGTGGGGGTATCCCCGGAGAGGCCGACCCAAGTGGGGACAAAGCCGAGGAGCTCTTGAAGCTGGGTGGGTCCTTGTGAACCTGCGTACCCAAGCCTTCCTTCTCTGTGACCACCAGCCTGAGCCGAGCAAGGGACCAGGGGAGTTTGCTTGGTTCTGGGTGACCTCTAGCTTTCTGCTTCAAGTCTTGCCGTAGTTCCTGCTGAGTATCCAGATTGATCGCCTGTTGGGGTGGGGAACTGGCAGGATTCCACTCTCGGCTCCCTTAAGCCTGCCCTCTCCTCGTTCTTGTCATCTTCCCCTTCTCCCCAGGAATCACCGGCAGCAGCGTCTTCCACTCTGGATATTAAAGAGAAATATTGCACTTTAGCTTCAGCTACAGAGGTGATAATGAGAACATAGGAGAAACTGTTTATCCAGGTAGTTAGCATTTGAATAATCCTGAAGGTCACGTGGCATCTTTTTATCAAAGAGAGCTGCCTGCTCTGGCCTCGCCTGTGCTCCTGCAAGTGTGGGGCAGGGCTCAGTTCTCCCTCAATTCTGTATCTTGGGGCATTGGAGCCAGCTGGTAGCCTGGAGACATACGCCACCCAGGGTGGAGGAGGGCCCGGTGGATATCAGAGTGGGTGAGTGGGCTGCAGCCTGAGAGACAAGTGGGAAGGGCAGAAGGGGCTGATGGGGAGCTCTCAGTTTAGAAGGGTGTTCTTACTTCAGGTTGCCCAATGAAAGATGGATGGGGACTCATTCCAGGCACCTTTTCTGGAGTGTTCATCTTTCCTTTTCCCTCCCCTCTGCCTCCCACCCTGCTCTTCCAGGGCAAGGTAATCTCCAGGGGATAGAAGGCCTGGGGAATTTCTTGGAAGGCAGATCATTAAGATTTAATGGGACATTTCCCACCAGACAGGGGGATCGTAAAATGCAACTAATTTAGAGAGCCAGGGCATCACAGAGTCATTTTGCCTGTCGACTGGGAAAGGCCAGACATGAAATTATGTGGGTCCCTGCGCTGCTTTCTCTAGCCATCCTCAACCACACCGTTGGGCTGCAGCTGAGCTGCCCCCCACCCCCTGCACCTCTGGACAGAAGCCTCCCACCCCCCAACCCCCACTCCGGACACTGGTAGCCAGGTGTGGAGCCACAGCTGACTGGTGGGTGTTCAGCAAGGCTGAGAGCCTGTCCCAAACCCTCTCCATGTAGCCCTGGGGCGTACCTGAGCTTTGGTCAGCCTTGGACTCAATTCAGGGCTAGCACTTCTGTGCATGCTCAGGTGGTATCGTTTGCTAATAAGTATCCAGACTGTTGTGTCTGCAAAAACAAGTCTCTGATAAAAGTTTATTTTCTTTTGTGCTTTGGGATCTGAAAGCAATGTAACCATTCACCCTCAGTTTCTGATGTTCATAAGACTACAGCTAGAGCTTCTAGGACATAAGAGGCACCCAGTAAGCCCACCGTCGCCCACCTTCCCTCCCTCTGCAAGGGGACGCCTCATGCACTTCCAGACATGCTTGGTCCTCAGTACAACTTGGCACAATCAGGTTCTGAATCCTGAGAACCACCCAGCAGCGTCCCCTCAGCTCTGGCAGCTGGAAGTACGTAGGGCCCTGGGCTGGACGGAGCTGCTGTGGATCTGGGACTGCTGTGTGTTCTTTCCTTTCTTGCCTGGCCCCAGCCTGACCTGTCTCCTGCAGAGAGCAGGAGGTGGAAAGGGTTGCTGATGTCTCCAGATCCAAGAGTTTGAGCCCAACTCAGCTTCTGACTGATAGTTGGCAATTCTAGGGTAAGTCCCTTCCCAGAGCAGGTCCTGCAGGCCCGGCTTGCCTTCCCGGGGTCCCACCCACCATGAGTGCCCAGGAAGGCACTGGGACAGACTACCCAAAGGGGACAGCTCAAGCAGCATTGATGGAGCCCCCGAAGTGGTCAGGCCCTGGCCTTGAGGATTTGGAGGTAACCAAACCCGATGTGATGGCCAGTGGGGAGCAGGGATTAGTAGGACACCCAAGTGCCAGGACAGGGTGGAAACCTGGGACAGAGGAGGTATGGTGAGGAGTGATGAGGTTGGATGAACCCAGGGGGCCCCTCTGAAGAGGTAACACTCAGGCCTGAAAGGCAAGATGGAGCCAGACACACAGAGGTCAGGGCAGAGCCCTTCCCAGGCGGGGAACTAGGTGGGGAACCCCATCCTCCAGGTAGGGCACTCAGCATCCTGAGAGAAAGATGGTGGAGTAGCTGCCTCATGGCAGACCAAGGAAAGGGGTGGTAGTGAGGCCTGAGGGCCAGGCTTGATCTTGTAAATTAGGAAGGAATTTGGATTTTATTGTTAAAAAAAAAAAAAGATCAGGGAGGGGTGGGAACATGTGAAGATGCCACAGGAATTTTAAGCAGGGAAATGACATAGTGTGATTTATATTTGAAAAAAGCAATTCTGACAGCTCTTTAAGAATAAATTGTAGGGGAGGGAGAGTTAGGAATCAAGGAATAGCAGTGGGCGGGGGAGAGCTGATGGAGGCTTGACCAGAGTAGGCCTGGCAACGGGGTGTCAGGCAGATCCCAGATATGCTGAGCTTTCCTTCTGTGCTTTCCATGTGGTGGTTTTCACCTTGTTTAAAGTTCTGTGAGTTTTCACGAATGCACCCAGTTGGGTGACTGTTACCAAGGTCAAGATATGAAACAGATACATTGTCCCCCCAATTCCCCTGAGCCCCTGTGTCAGCCTCTTGTCTACCTCCCAAGCCTGGCAACCTCTTCTTTGCTTTTTGTCCACATGGGTCTACCTTCTCCGAAAACGTCATACAAATGGAATCGTAGAGTATGTGGCTTCTGGGGTCTAAGCACAACATGGCCTTTCATTTTGCATAATACGCCAGGGAGTCTCCCTGCGTCTGCCTCTCTACTCCTCACCTTTCTGCTGCTGGGGAGGACCCCATTCTGTGGAAATACCAGATTGTTTACTCATTCACCACTTGAAGGACACGCAGGTTATTTTCAGTTGCTGACAATTTCAAATAAAGCTGCTGTAAATATTCAAGTACAGGATTTTACATGAGCGTAAGTTTGTATTTCACTTGGGTAAATACCTGGGAGTGGTATTGCCAGATCATCTTATTTTACAAAAACTGCCACCCTCTTTTCTAGTGTGCCTGTGCCATTTTGCATTCCCACTAACAGTGGATAAGAGTTCCGGTTGCTCTGAATCCTCACTGGTACTTGGGATTCTCCTTTTAAAAAAACATTAATTTTTCCCCCTCCATTCTAATAGCCATACAGTGGTATCTCATGGTGGTCTTAATTTGTATTTCTCCAATGATTAATGATTTGAGTATCTTTGCTTTCTTTTCAGTATCTGCTTATTTGCAACCTCTGTGTCTTCTTAGGTGAAATATCTGTTTAAATCATTTGTACATTTTTATATTGCTTGTTAGAGATCTTATTGAGTTTTGAGAGCTCTTTGTATATTCTGGATACAAAGTCCTTTATCAGATACATGATTTGCAAATATTTTCTCCCAGTGTATGACTTGATTTTTCATTCTCTTACTTTTTTTTCAATCATAAGATCAAGTCTCTTTATCCAAATAGAACATAGACTAAAACAGTCATCATTTCTTTTTTTCTTTCTTTTTTTAAAGATTTATTTATTTATTTATACAAGCACTGGGTACAGTCAGAAGTGCAGGAGCGTGAGAGAATTCACTAGAGCCAGAGCAGGGAGCAGAACAGGCATACTGACGAAGTACACTGCTGAGGGGAGCAGCGGGCACAGCAGGAGAGGTCTGCACACCATGTGGGACCCTCGCTGGCAGCCAGGGATTGAACTGGCCGTGCAGAGGCTGCGGGCAGCTTCGCAGCCCAACGCTCAACCGCTGTACCACCCGGGAAACCCAGTAATTATTTCTTTATCATAAACCACTCCTTTACTATCAGAGAATGGTTCCAGAAGACACCTTTAAGAATCTTATTTTGATGATTTTGTGCTTTCTTTTTTTAAAATTGTAGCCAAACATACATAACATAAATTTACTGTTCTAGCCACTTTAAAGCGTACAGACAGTAGCATTAAGTACCTTCACATTTTGGTGCACTCAATCTCTAGGTTATTTTTCAAAACAAATTTTTTACCATTAAATAACAACATCTCATCCCTGCCCTTCCCCAGCCCCTGGCTCCCTCCACTCTATTTTCCACTATCATGAATTTCATTAAATGGAATCATGGAGTATTTGCCCTTTTGTGACTTGCTTATTTCACATAACACAATGTGTTCAAGTTCTATCCATGTTATAACATGTGTCAAATTTTTCTTCCTTTTTACTTATAAAAATATTTTCATTTTCCCCCACTACCATCCCTTATATTCCTTAGACCATTTCTCTCACCCTTCCCTCTTAACCTCAGAGCCCTCACTGCATTTATTGATGCCTCCTGATTTTTTCTAGGTGTTTTACTTTGTTAAATTATCCACCATGTAAATATCCAGTATTTATCTTTGTCATTCTGACTTATTTATTCCACTTAATTCCCTCAAATGCCTTTCATTTTGCTGTAAATGGTAGCATTTCATTTTTTCTTATGGCTGAATAATATTCCATCACATGGATGTACCACACTTTCTTGATTCAGTCCTCTTATTAGGGGACACTTCAGTTGTTCCCATGTCCTAGCAATTGTAAATAATGCTGCAGTAAACATTGTAGAGCATATACTGTTTTGAGTTGATGGTTTCATATCCTTTGGCTAGATGTCTAAGAGTGGAATTGCTGGGTGATATGGTGTTTCCATTTTGCTTTCTTAAGGTGAATGCATATTGCTTTCCAAAGTGGTGGCAACAGTTAACATTATGACCCAAAGTGTAATAGGGTTCCTCTTTCCCTGCATCTCCTAGCACTTATTGGGAGTCTCCTTTGTGGGTGCCGTTGTCACGGGTGTGAGATGACATCTCATTGTGGTTTTGACCTACATCTCCCTTATTAAAAGTGATGATGTACATTTTCCCATGTGTCTGTTGGCCTTCTGGATATCCTCTTTGGTGAATTCTCTCTTCATATCCATTTATTAATGGAGTTTTTTTTAATTGTTGAATTATGTAAGTTTTTTAATGTATCTTGGATAAGAGTCCCTTGTTGGTTGTATAATGTATAACTATTTTCTCCCATTCAGTAGGGTGTCTATTTGACCTGCTTGTCTCTCCTTTCACTGTATAAAAACTTTTAATTTGAGGCATACCTCAAACATTGTTTATTTTTGCTTTAATTTCCCTTGCTGTAGGGGTCAAGTCTTCAAAAACATCTTGATCATTAATGTCATAAAATATATCACCAATGTTTTCTTTCATGTATTTTATTGCTGCAGATATTATAGCTAAGTCTTTAATATATTTTGTATTTATTTTTATGGAGTTAGAGTGATACAACTTCATTCTTTTAAATGTGGCCATTTTTACCGTTTGTTAAAAAGACTCTCCATGGCATGGTTGTGGCTTCTTTATCATAAGTTAAGTATTCATAGATTTGTGGATTTATTTCTGGGCTTTTAATTCTGTTCACTGATTCATGTGTCTATTTTTATGTCCAAACCATATTGTTTTAATTACTGTTGAAGTCAAGTGATGTGATGCCACCATTTCTCTCCTTTTTTCTCAGGATTGCTTTTGCCATTTAAAGCTCTTTATGGTTCCAGATAAATTTTCATATTTTTTGTTCAATTTCTTTGAAGAACATTGTTGGTGTTTTGATGGGGGTTGTATTAAATGTATATATTGGTTTTGGTGGAACAGTCATTCTGACTATTTTGATTCTCCCTATCCATGAGCATGGAATGTCTTCCTATCTCCTTATGACCCAAATCCTTTAATAATATCTTATAGTTTTCATTATTTAAGTCTCTTACTTCTTTGGTAGAATTTCCTTACTTTTCAAAGCTGAGTAATTTTCCATTGTATGTACAGACCATAATTTTTTTTTTATCTTTTATCTACCAGTAGATATTTGGGTTGCTTCCAACTCTTGCCTATTGTGAATAACACTGCTAAAAATTTGGGTGTAAAAATATCTCTCTGAGACCCTGCTTTCAATTTTTTTGAATTCTTTTTATTTTCTTGTAGGTGGCTTTTGAAAAACACAAGTTCCTAATTTTGGTAAAGGCTAATTTATCAATTTTTTATGGATTGTGTTTCTGGTATTATAGCTAAGTACTCATTGTGCAATCCAGGGTCACACATAGTGTGTCCTATGTTTTTTGCTAGAAGTTTTACAGTTTCAGATTTTATAGTTTGGTCTATTATCCATTTTAAATTATTATTTTTTTAATATGGTGAAAGGTATGGGTAAGTTTCTTTTTTTTTTTTTAATAAATGGGTATCTAATTATTTCAGCACCATTTGTTGAAAAGACTATACTTCCTCCTTTGAATTTCTTTTGCAGTAGATAGGCTTTTGAGATAGGATTGATAGGTCTTGCTTTGGGATGTGGAACATGAAAGAGGAGAAATTAAGAGTAATTATGAGTTATAGCTCAAAAGAAGTGGTTGCATCAAGGTCTGTTTTCTAAGATGGGGGATCTTTTGGGAAAAATGGGGTTGGGAGTTCAGAGTTTGGTTTGGGAGATGCACATAAGGCATATAAGCATTTGGAAAGGAGATAGCTTAGACATGAATCTAGAGTTCAGGACAGAGATAGGGCTGGGGACACACGTTTTGCAAGTAATTGGCACATAGAAATAGACACTTGAAGTGCCTTGTGCCCAGTGCAGCAGTAGAACTTTGTGCAAGGTGTGCAATGCCCTGGGGGAGGAATACAGAAGGGACTGGAAAGAGGAGGTCGAGTGTGTGCGCTTGAAGGGTGAATAGGAGTTTACAAAAAGTTTATCAAAAGTTTACCAAATGGCATTTTAGGGGAAGGATCAGAATATGCAAAGAGTTTGGGGTGTTCAGGAAATTTTAAAGAGTTTAGAACTACCAGAGAAAATGCACATGGGTGGGAGGGCAGGCAGTGAGCTTGGAAGAAGATAAGACCAGTTCAGGATGAGAGGAATTTGGACTTTCTCATGTAGACATACATTGGGGAATCAATAAAATGTTCTGTAAGGGAGAGCAGTTTTTGTCTTTCCTCAGATGTTTGTTTTGGCTAAATGTTCAGAACTAGAGACATTGAGACAAGAAGCAAGAAGGTTAGTGGGGAGGTGCTTGTTCAATTGAAACGCTAAGTGTCTTAACTGCACCATGGTTGAGGATGGGATATTTAGGAAGAAGGTCTTTCCCTTTAGTTCCCCCTCATTCTGCCCAACCACCAAGGCTGACCTTCCTCTGACCCGTAGGGTATATTTGTCCCTAGGGATCCTACAATTAGATCAAACCCCAAATTTAGATGAATCTCTCTATGCTCTGACTTCCCCCAAATCTGATATGCAGTTGACATCAAGACACCTGCTACTTCCTCCTCTGCTTCAAGAGCAGAGAGGGGATCCAGACACAGGCTTCGGTGGACTGGCGTTGGGTCTGATCCTTCATCTGTCGGCCTAATCAGACCCTGTTTGCCCTGACAGGAATACAGATGTGAGGCTTCTTTCTCACTCTGTCTGGAATTGCTTTGTAATAACAGTATGAGTTAGAGAGGCTTTTTTATTGATTAAACAATCGAGTTGATTTGTCTTTACAAAACTGAAAATATGGAGGTGTCTCTTTCTCCCTCTGTATACATTATACATGCTTATTTGTTAGAGGCAACAGTCTCTGCTTATAATCAAATTGATGTTTATGATGGGGCTGCTTTATAATGCCAGGCCGAGATGATATAAAGGCAACTGGAGTGAAAAGAAGCCTAATGTAATGGCAATGACAATCGTGGGTTAGAGCCCCCCAGGGAAGGCAGTGTAGGCCAGGCATTCATAGTTGAAGGGAACCATGGAGCCATTTTGATATGGAGAAAGCATTCTTAGAGCATCACATGGGGAGAGGAGCAGAGGCTTTGGATCGAAGCCTCAAGGTTTGAATCCTAGTTCTGCTATTTATTGCCTGTGTCATCTGGGAAAAGTTAAAGTCTCTGACACCTGAAATAGGGATAATGATCACTAATGAGGTGGCCCAGCGTAGTGTTAGACATATGTAGTGATAAGCTTGATCTCCATAGTGGGGTTCTGGGTAAGAGTGGGTGTGTTCAGGTGCTTGGGTCGGTAACTTGAGTACCGAACAAGTTGACAGTTCTTCAGAATAGATTTTCAGGCCCAACCTGGTCATCTTCGGCCCTTTTTACAAGGGTAGCCTGGCTGTGGCTCAGATGGGCAGGACCACTTAATGTGGTGTGTCCAGGGCTGGCTGCATCACCTGGCCAGGTATTGGTCAGCTCTGGTGCTGGGTACGTCTTCAGGGGGAGGGGTCCTCACCGGGAGGCCTGTGAGCTAGCTGCCTTTCATATTGAGTGGGAGGAGCAGGGCCTTGTTGGACAAGGAAGCCACTGCTGGAGCAAGAGCTGTATTATTAAGAGATCTTTCTAATTCCAAACTGATACAGCATAATTGTTTCAGCTCTGCATGGCTCAGTATGAAAACTGCTGTCAGTCACTCGGCTGCCGGGATTTGCCAAACCGTATTCATGAATTCAATTTATCACCCTGGATTGTGAGCTCCGGCACACAGACTGTGGGTGTGTGTGGAGCTGAGTGAGACAGAGATGTCCAGAACAGCTATCTGCTGATGTATGGCTGGTGTGGCCATCCTAGGGGACACCCAGAAGCCAGAGGACTTTCTTAGCAGGGACGCACAGCACACTTCTGTCCAAGCTTCTCGGTGCTTGGATTCGGGGTCTGTTGGGGGTAGAAGTTTATTAGGATGTGGTGTTTTTTGTATTAGAGGATTGGGATGAGGGGATTACTCGGCAGGTAGGATACACCGCTCTTTCTAGCTAATTCCTAGGTATGTTTTCAGAGGCCAGGGAGTGACTATGGTCTGGACAACCTCACCACAGAGTGGGGTTTGCAGGAGGATTCAGTGATTCCAGGCATTCCAGGAGGCAAGGGTGTAAACCAAGGGCAAAGTATTTGGAGCTGCATTTTCTGCCAAGGGTCACAAGAGTTAGATGCAGTAGGGGGTCCAGTGGGCTGGTTATGTAACATAAATGCACCAAGTCAATGAAGCTGGAGACAGCAGAGGTTAAAACAGCTTGCACTGACAGCTTGCATTTCCATCTGTTATGGGGCAGGGTGAGGGGCACCCCGGGACCACCAAACCTACCTGCTCTAAATCGGTTCTGCCATCCGCTGCGACAAGACAAAACATACTATAGTGCTTGAGAACTTCGATAGAAAGGAACCTCAATACAATTAGTGTGTGATAAAGAAAAGATGAAGAGAAGCATATAGTTTCCAAATCAAGCACCCATTCCCTCACGGGTAAATGCCCAGCCAAACGGGGTTGGCGCAAAGGGGTGCCACTGAGGCCTAATAGCTTGCCATGATTCTAAGAGACCTTCAGCTGGGGACCTTGAGGAAAGGGCAGAAGGGGCCAGGCAAGTGTGGGATGAAACGAGCAAAATCAAAACCCAAGTTAAGATAAAGGCAGCCATTGTCAGTCTCCCCACGGGTCTCTCACCTATGTCTCTGTCTGTTTCAAGTGTCTCCTTCCATGTCCCCCAAGTCCCTGGTACAAGTCTAAGGCTGAGAAGCAAGTGCAGCTTCTTCACATGTCTTCTACTCCATGTGCCTCCTCCAGGTCTTCTTGATCTCTTTTTCCCCTCTCCATGTCTTCTCTAGCTTCTTCCAGCTCAGCTCCACCCTCCCTTGGGTGGGACAGGGAACCTGGAACCTCCCCTTTCCCTGGAGATTACCCTGTTTTACTCCCTCATGGGTCCTCAAGTTTTATCAGGCATCTGAAGCACCTAGAGGGCTTGTGATAACACAGATTACTAGTTTCCACCCCCACCCTCCCAGTTTCTGATTCAGTAGAGGCCCAAGAATTTGCATTTCTGGCAAGTTCCCAGGTGATGCTGATGCTGCTGGTGTAGGGACCACGCTTTGAGAACCATTGCACTATGGAATTTTAGCTCATTGCCGCAACTACACAAAACACCGCCCAGGACACACAAAACCCGTGTGCAGGCTGTAGGTATGAGCTCCTGGCCTCCTTCTACCTTGTTCACCAGCTAAAAGGTAAAGACCTTGCTCAGGAGAGCTCGACAGGTTGGAGACAGCTGCTCTTGGCTCACTGTCGCCTCAGGGGCTCCTGTTGGCTCAGCCCCTGAACTTCCATGGTGCTGGCTACCTGCGTCTCATCCTGTCGGCTCAGCCTCTTGAAATAGGTACAGCCGCTGGAGGACAGGACTCAGGATGTTTGGAAAATGCAGAGAGACAGTGAACCTATGGCCGTTTGCTTTGGCAACATTCCCTGTTTGTCTTCCCTGGCTCATGGGGAACTCAGGAAACAAAACGTGACCTTCTGGAGGAGGTGACTCCCTGGGCCTCACACCACCCACTGCCTGCTCTGCCCCCCTGTCCACAATAACAAAATGTCCTCAGGGGGCAGCATGCATTTGCCCTTTTAATACATATTTAAAAGGTATTGATAACCTAAAAGGCCGGAGGGACTAGCGCACAGCACCCTTCTTGGGTGACTGGCATTTTCACATGTAAAGGCTTCTCTCGCCTCTTCCAGAGAGCCAGAGCAGGAAGGGGCTTCAAAAGCCGCTCTCGCTAAACCTGAGGCCAGAAAAGGAGGCACGACTGTAGAAGTCAGCTCTGGGGACTGTGGCCTTTTGATCGATCAAAAGCCCATCCTGCCATTCAAGACATCCCTATCCTGAAGGTCAACGTGGGGGCCTGGGCAGACTCAATGCCTTTTTCATCCATGAAAGATGAGTTCCCACATTTCTCCTTTAGTGTTTCAACCCCCAACCCAGCACCTTGCCATTGCCCTTGACCCCTACCTCTGCTCCCTCTCAGCTGCCCCCAGGAGGCCTCTACCCATGGGAACCACAACTGGGTTTATCTTGCTTAGAGAAGATTTCCTTACATCTTGATGCTTTGTCTTTCCCAGGAGACTAGTGTGAGATCCATCATGTAGGTTCAACTGTCCTATGCAGAACAAACACTGGGCCATTTATATCATCCAGGTAGCCTAGTCTGCCACCTCCCCCCACAAATCCTCAGGGATGATTTCCTGCATCCTAACATCCAGGTGCCACCTGCTGCTGGACCATCATCTCTAGAAACACACTGCTGTATTTCTAGATTGCACACGGTGCCTGAAATGTAACTGGCACTCAGTTCAACTGTAGGGTGGCTAAGGGGATGCATAAATAAGCTATGGTCATGCTCGTGACTTGGGTTTAGTCCTCTTCTTGGGAGGCCAAGGCTGACCATATTGTGACTCTTACATGACTCAAGGACCCATGTTATTGGGATCTTAGGCCCTGATGGCCCTCTGGAGGTGGCCTCTGTGGCAGAGTCCCTAATCCCTTCCTCCAGGCTCCACCTAACCTTCATTTGTGGAGAACTTTCTGATACTAAGTGACTTGTGTACGTTGCTGATTCTCTTAGCACTCCTTGAGATGGGTATTGCTGTCTCTTTTGACAAGTGGGTTAAATGGAGATGTCCATTTAACCAGATGCCCTGATTAAGCACTTGGCTGAAGTAATCCCCAACTTGCTCTCTTTCCTGGCTTTTTGCAGGCTGACCCTAATCCGAGGCCTGGGACATTCAATTGTGATGGTTATTGCCAAAGGGCCTGATGTTCAGTGGTTAAATGACAGGCAATTGGGCTTCTCAACCTACTTCCTTTCAGACTAGAAGCATAAAAGGAGACCACCATCTTAGACGATCCAGCCACATCTGGGGCTGTGCCCTTTTACCCCTCTTCCTAGGCCTGCAGCTGGAATTTGATATTGGCAGGTGGGCCAAGCTTGTCTGTGCCACTGGTTGGCACGGGAGCTCATGCCTCATGAGGGCCATCCTAAGACACCTTCTGCATACACCTTGATGTCATTTTCATACCCCCTTTCTTGATATCTTCTCATTGTAGCCAGAGCACTGATAAAGTTAGAAGCTTAAGATAGAAGAGTGTTGAAAGGGTTAACCTAGACAAATTCAGCACCTGCCCCAGCCACTTCTGCCACCTCCACCTCCTGGCTTCCCTTCCTCCCTCCTCTGCCACTTCTCTGAAGTCCCTCTGCCTTTGTTCCGGGCAGCTCTGGTGTTCGCTTGCTTCTGGGCTGGCTGATGTTCACAGACAGACCTTCTGGGTTTAAGTGAAGGGCTGATGCCCCTATTTTGCTAAGTTGCAGGCTGCTGGCTTCAGGTCTCTGCTTGCTGCCCGGCCCCTCCTCTCTGCACTCGCCTCGCTGCAGGAATCCTTGTTCCCATCAAATGAGTCAGGGGACAGATCTTGGAAAAGTAATTAATTTGAGCAGATGTGTGTCAATGTCCTAGGAAATGAAAGACGTCAGTACAAGCCACCTGTGCTTGCTCTGGCCACAGAGCTCCAGGTGGCCTCTCTTTGGGTAAACCCACTAGGTGGAGGCTATTTGTATCACACAAAAACTTCATTTACAGAAAGATTTGCTGCAAGATTCCTTCACGTCAGAACTCTTTTGGCTTATTTAAGTGGTTTACAGGTCATTAAGTACTTGACAGAGAGACTTTAGGGACAGGAAAACTTTATGTTCAAGCTTAAGAACCAGTGCCAATTATAGAGACTTTAGAAATGAAGACGAAGCATCCCAGACATTGTAAGAAAGCCCATGGGGAAATTCGGACGGATGCGCCAAAACACAGCTAACGCCTCCTCTTAGACAGCATTGCCGGCCCCCGACAGAAATGGGCCTGTTTTCCTTTAATGGGGAACCCTGAGAACAGGAACTGAGCTTTCTGATCGATCCCTACTGTACTCAGCTCTGCATCCCCTTAGGCTGCTGGGAGATTCCCCAACTGAAAATCAGAGTTCAAGGCTACGGCCTTTTAAGATTTTATTGTGTGATGTTTCTCTTGTAGTCTCCTTGCTCCCGAGGCTCCGAAGTCACCTTCTCTCACTTCAGAGCTGCCCCCTCACCTCCCATTTCCTCATTCTGAGCTCAGTGTCTCCCTCAGACATCATGGAGGAGCGCCCTCATCTTTTCACCCCCAAACACCCCAAATCTGCAAGCCCTCCTGCCGGGTCCTCAGACTCAAGCCTCCTGAGCTCCAAGAGCTGGCCCTTCCATGGGTGCTGGGTCCCAGACCTTCTCTCACCTCCTGGAGGACTCATCCTGGGACCCTTCCCAGCAGAGCGTGGGCTAGCTTTCTTACCTGTCTTTGAGAAGGCGGCCTGCAATTGTATGTTTTTCAGCCCCTGCTCCATCTCTGAACCCTTTCCTGGCCAAGCAATTCAGAGGAGTTGTCAACACACATGGCCTTCACTTTACCTTCCAGGCACTCTCCTACCGTGTCAGTCTGGCGTGCATCCCCACCACGCCATTCCACAGCTTATGGAGGCCACTAGTGCTCCCACGTGGCCCAATTCTTTTTTTTTTTAAAGATTTATTTATTTATTTATACAAGAGCCAGGGTACAGTCAGAAGCACGGGAGGGTGAAAGGATTCACCAGAGACAGAGCGGGAAACAGAACAGGCAGACTGACGCAATACACTGCTGAGGGGAGCAGTGGGTGAGACAGGAGAGGTCTGCCACACCATGTGGGACCCTCGCCAGCCAGGATCGAAACGGTGCTGCAGAGGCTTTGGACAGCTTCACAGCGCTGCGCTCAACCCCCTGCGCCACCAGGAGGCCCTCCCATGTGACCCAATTCTGTGGACACTTTGCTGGTCTCATTTTGGCTTCCCAGCAGCTTTCAACACTCTCTCCTCCTCGGAGACACTTCCTCTGGGCTCCCTGTACTCCATGGAACCCTTTCCCGGGGCTTTCTCTATCAGCCTTCCTGTTTATTTCTCCTTTACTCTTGTCTGAATATTGGCTATCCCCGTCCTGGCCCTGGGCGATCTTTGCCATCTACACGCCCTTGTTGGAGAGCCCACCTGTTGCCAAACTTGACGCACCATCTCTAGGGTTTTTTTTTTTTTTTTTAAGATTTATTTATTCGTTTACACAAGATCTGGGGTACAGGGCAGATGTGCAGGAGGGTGAGAGGATTCACAAGAGACAGAGCGGGGAGCAGAACAGGCAGACTGATGAAGTACACTGCTGAGGGGAGCAGCAGGCGAGACAGGAGAGGTCTGCCGCGCCATGTGGGACCCTCGCCAGCAGGCTGGGATCAAACCAGTGCTGCAGAGCCTGCCGACAGCTTCACAGTGCTGCGCTCAACCACCTGCACCACCAGGGGAGGCCCCTCACCATCTCTAGTCTTGAGCTCTAGTCCTGCAGTTCCCTCTCTCTACTTGAATTGGTTACTTGAATGTCTTGCGGATACCCCAAACATATATAAATGTAAGCCACACTCTTGCTGTCTCTCTCCAAACCTGCTTCTCCCTAAATCTCCTATTTCAGTAAAATGTCTCCCCTGTCCACTACCTTGCCAGGCCAAAACCTTAGGAGTCAGCCCTGGCTTCTCCTTTCTCTCTTCCATCTCCATTCAAGTCTGGAGACCACACCCTTTTCTGCATCTGCCCTGCCCCTCCAGGCCCAGGCTGCCATTGTCTCTCTCCAGACCTAGACAGTGGGCTCACGCTGGTCTCTCTGCTTCCTGCTGGTCTCTCTGCTTCCTCTCATGCTCCCTGTTCTTCCCCCAGCACAGCACTTGAAGAACTAGACCTTTGCCTGTTACTTCTCTGCCTCCAGCCCTTCAGTGATCATTTTTTTTAGGTTTATTTATTTATGCATACAAGAACTGGGGTACAGGCCAGAGGTGTGGGGGCTGAGAGGATTCACCAGAGACAGAGTGGGGAACAGATCAGGCTGATCTACTGAAGTACTTTGCAAGGGGAGCAGTGGGCGAGACAAGAGAGGTCTGCTCGCCATGTGGGTAGCTCCCTGGCTGGGGATTGAACTCGTGCTACAGAGGGTGCGGATAGCTTCACAGTGCTGTGCTTAACCCCTTGCACTACCAGGGAGGCCCCAGTGGTCAGTTCTTATCCCCAAAATAAAATCTTCAGCCCTCGCTGTGCCTTATAATGCTTCGAATGATCTGGCACGTCCATCTAAGACCCCAGTCCCACCTTGATCGGGTACCTCCTACCAGCCATTTCCTCCCAGCATCCCATGTAACTGAATTCCACTTTTGTTCAGATGGGGGGAATTTTTCATGAGAGAGGTAGTGATGTTAACAGGGAAGGCGAGCCTTCTCCCACCCACAGGAGGTAACCACGGGTAATCTCTTCATGGGAATGCCATAACCCACTTTCTGGGGGTGGATTTAAGGCTCTGTGATTGGTTCTGGCCCATGAGACTTGCAAGGATGAGGCTCCTGAATGCTGAGTGGACCCAATTCCAAGGTGAGCGAGTCTGAGGCTTCCCCACCCCAATAAGCAATTCGCACACACCAGTGGGGTGTTCAGGAATCCAGGTCAGTTCTGACACTGTCCACCTGGAGGTAGCATCCACTTGCAAAGGGGAAGGGCTCAGTCAGCCGTGATCACCCTCTTCTTTGGAAGCGGCCGGTCCCAAGCCCAGGCTGTGCTTTTGACCAGCTGAATGCAGATCCGAGGTTCCTACAGCCCCCTCTTTAGACTTCAGGTGCCTGTCACAGGCGCAGGTTATGTAGCCAGCTTCAGATCAAAGGTTCCATGACCCTGCTCCCCCTTTCAGGTTCTATGAATTTGCTAGAATCGCCTGCAGAACTCAGGAAACCCATTTACTCACTAGATCACCAATTTATTTCAAAGGATAGTAAAGGATACAAATCAACAGCTAGATGAAGAGACACTTGGGGAGAGGCCCTGAGCGAAACAGCGTTAATATTTGGAGCGGGGGTCCAGCAACGTGGCATGGGGGAGGAAGCGCTCTGGTTTCCCAACCTGGAAACTCTCCAAAGCCCCTCCTGTTTGGGCTTTCATGGAGGCTTCGTTACATGGGCAGATGGCTGGAATCACTGACTGTTGGCACTAGACTCAATCTCCAGCCCCTTTCCTCTCCTGGAGGTCTGGGGGTGGGGCTGGAAGTGCCCACCCTCTACTCATGTGGTTGGTTCTCCAGGCAACCAGCCTCCATAAATCTCAGTCGAGATACTTCCTCTTCCTGGAACCTTCCTTCCCAAACCCTGAGTCCTCAGGACCCAGCTTTCACCCAGCAATGCGCATACCAGACTAAGTGCTGAGTGTAGGTGGCTCCCCTCATGCTGAGACTCCCAGCTCCTTGAGGGGATGCTTTCTTATCACTGTATCCCTAACACCTGGGCCCATAGTAGGTCCTCACATTACTTGTCGAATAATATATTTGGGTGCCCACTGTGTGTCAAATATTGTGCCCCTTGGAATACAAGGATGAAAAGAATTGTCCCTATTCTCATCTTCTAGAAAGGGAACCAGGCCTATTAAGCGGTACTTATAATATAGTGTGATGCTTGTAGGGAGAGGGACAGATGAGGGAACAATGAATTCCGCCTGGGAAGGAGGATGGGGGTGTTGGGGAGAGCTTCAGAGCGGAAGGTGGAGGAAAGATAGAGCAGGGTTCAAGCCAGCAATGTTATTCCCAAAGGAGGGAGGTTGGCTGTCTATCTCTGTGTATCTCCACCTGCGTCTCTCTCTACATCCCTGTGTGTCTGTATCTGTGAAACATCTGGAAGCAGGGGCCGGGCTGGGAGGTAAGGGAGGGCTCGTGTAGGGACAGGGAGGGGAATTGGCTTCAGCAGCTAGATTTGTGCTTCATCCAATTCTCACTCACCTGGAGCTTCTTTGTAAATTCTAGGGTGGGAGGTGGGGGTTGGGGGGTGGGGGTGGGGTGGGCCCCAGGACCCCTGGCTCAGTCAGCACTGCTCACAGACCTGGGACACACCAGCCTCATGCCAGCCAGCCTCAGGTAGCTTTGTTTTCCTGGCTCCTGATTGCTGGAAGCATCTCCATGCTCCTTGCAGGTTTGACCTCTTTCCTCCAAGTTTCTGGTTCTGCCCTTTACCTGCTGGGTCAGGGCCCTTCCTACTGTGATGGGTGATGATGCTTCCCTCAAAGGAGTCACAGAAGGACTCCATCAGCTGTTGTATGGAAAGCATCTCCCAGGACCCGGCACACTGACAGTGTGGTAGTTGCCGGTCCCTCTGCTTCCTCCCCCACTTCCGGCTGATCTACCCAACAGGTGCTGACCTGGCCCTGCTTCTGCTGGTCCTGCTCCCTCAGCTGAGCTCAGCAGCCCGGGCAGCAGCCTCTCTGTGTCACATAAAGGCGATTTCTTTAGCGGTTTCTTTTTAAACAACAAAAATAAAATTGCCTCTCTGTCTTACTTGGCTGCCTCAGCCTAGTGCCTTGCCAACATGTTTACATTAAGGGCTCTGCGGGGGTCCTCCAGGTGGTGGGCTGTGTGTGTTTTGCCTACTTAGTGCAGCTCCCACTTTGACTAATTTCCTAATACAGTGCAGCCTTCTAATTTTTTCTCTAAGGATATGAAAGGGAAAGGGAAATTGTGGCACTGGAGGAGTCCCTCTTCAGCAGCCTCTGTAAGATCTCCCCCAAATCATACTCCAGCCCAATTAGAAACCTGCTTGGCTTTTAGGAGCCAGAGTGTCTGCCGATGAAGATTCCTGTTCCGGGGCCTAATTACCGCTTGATGGAATGAATAAAGACATTGTGTTTTCTACATTTTACTTACAGAGTTGCTGATGCGGTGAATGTTGGATGAAACATCTCTTTCCTCAGAGAGATGAAAAACCAAGTGGCTGGGTGCAGACCAGAGTGACTGTTTTTAGAGGCGGTCTGTAGCTCCTGGCCTGGCTGATCCCTCACTTGAGCAGGTCTGGGGTCAGGGAAGGCAGGTCCCTCCTTTCCTGCACTTTCTCCTCCTCTGCAAACCAAGTGCAAGACACTTTGACCTGCTCGTCTGGCTGAATAAAAAGGAGACAGCACTTAACAGAGCTCTTGTGTGTGTGCTGGGGTTTTTCCCAGGGATCCTCTCCTTTCCTTCTCATAGCATCGCTGCCCACAGTGTGCAGAGGGGAAGCTGAGCTTGGCCTGGTAACAGCCCGAGGTCACACCCAGCCATCAGGCAGCAGCTGGGTGATTTGAATTCAGCCTCGGGTGCTGAGTCTTGCTTCTCCCCCCACCCCACCCCCTTTCTGGCATTGGGGCATGTCCTGGCCTGCTGGGTCTAGTCTACCCAACCCCGGAGCCTCCGACCAGTCCTTTAACCTGAGATCTAATAGCAAAGGGAGTGTCATGGTTAACTTCTCTGTATCACACACTTAGTGACTTAAAACAGCAAACATTGTGTTTTTTGCGGCTGTATGTTAGCTAGATGGTCCTGGGGTCTGGGTTTGCTTGGCTGGGGCCAGGAGGTCTGGGATGGCCACACTCAGTATCAGTTGGGCTGGGGCCATGTGGTTTCATCCTCCGGGAGGCACGTCCAGGCCTGGGCTCTTACACTTATATCTGGAGGTAGACGGAGGCGTGCATGTGGGTGTAGATGTGGACGTATACAGAGATAGCCATCCTTCTGCCTTGCAGATAACCTCGTTGGTTTGAGCCATGTCTAGCTTTACTTCTTCAGTGGTGATGGGAGGTTCCTAGAAAAGGCAAACCCCACGGCACAAGCACTGCTACATCCTGTTGCTTCACGTCACATCCGATTGACCCAAGGAAGTCACATGTCCCAGCCCAGATTCTAGGGGTGGTGAGCAGACTCCTTGTCTTCATGGAGGGCTAGGAAGTCCCTTACAAATGGCATCCGAGCGGAGATAGGGAGGCTTTGTGGCCCTTTTGCAATCTATCACACGCGGTAATGACCTTCAGATGCTGTTTCATGATTCCTGGCCCCTTAAACTAAGAGAGAGTTGGGGGTGGGTGGGGGGTTATTGATCCGCTCTCTCTGGACAGGATGTTATCAGGCCTGTTCCAGACAGCTGTTTCATTGTGTGTGTGTGTGTGTGTGTGTGTGTGTGTGTGTGTGTGTGTGTATATTTAACATGCAGAGAATGAGAAGACAAAACCTCCCCTTGGTAATTTATCCACGTTCTCATAACTGGCCATTATCTTTCATTATTTTTATTTCCCTGGACCAGATGCTGGGCGTGCATGTTTGGAGTTGGTGGTGTGGACTGTCCCCGCTGTATGGCATGTAGCTGCAGGAATGAAGGGTGCAGCTTTGTGCCCCAGGCCTCACCACTCTTTGAGGGTGCAGAGTGTGCTCAGGTTTCTCTATCTGAACTTTACATGACTTTTTCCCCCCATGGGCTGAGAAATGCAGACCAGAGAGTTTCAGACTCTTTGAAGGCGGGAGAGGTTCAGAAGAACCAGTGTGATGACTGAGCATCATTGTATCTTGCCAGCTTCATCTTAGATCCTGTATCCCCTGCCCTCCCCCCATCCTTTCTCCTGTGCTTCCAAGACCACGCCAACCTGTTTCTGGAATAGGAATGACTATAGTCGAGTGTTGAGGGAACCTGTTTCAAGGCAGCCTGCCTTGGGCTCTCTTGGGATGTGGGCCTGTACATGTAGACCTACATGTGAAGGTGGGGTTGCTCTGAACTTCTCCTTCCAATAGGGAAGGACAGAACAGTAGAGGGATAACCAGATCCATTCGGCCTTGCCCTAGTCTGGCCTTCTCAGGTGAATCGGCCCATGAGCAGTCAAACACAGCAAGGCGCTATGACCTGTGCCCCATGCCCCTGGCTGCCAGGCCTGGTTAAAATTAGTCACTGTTCTTGGGTTTTCTTCTTTCCTGCATTGACTACAGCACTCAGCCTGATCCAGGACTAATGCCCAGAAGGGAACTTGCCCACTGGGCCTGTGCAGGTGGTAGAAGCCCTCTGTGGAAGGTTCCAGAGAGGGTGGTGCTGGTAGCTTTGCTTTATTCAGGTGAAAGTGTAATAGGTTACTCTGGCTGCCCAGGAAGGAGGAGGGGGAAGGGAAAGGTGACACCCTCAGTGTCCCCTGCCCCCAAGCCTACCTCATTTCCCTGGGAAGGAAGATCCTGCCTCCCTGCTCTCTCCTGGCCCCCATCCACCCCAGCTTGCTGGCTTTTCAGTCCTGCCAACTCCTTGTGCATTGTCAGCCTTTATGACTCCCCCTAGAGCAAGAGAGTAAAAGGTTTTATGAGGGTGTTTTTTTCTCCTCTGTCTTAAAAAAAAAAAAAAAAAGAGAAAGAGTTTTCCTGCAAATTAAACAAATGTCAAATAAGCTTTGGTTGCCTGAAAGGCTGCCTTCCAGAAGCAGTGCCTCAGGCTAACCCAGGAATGCTGGGGTTTCCACTATCACAGCCTCCCAGGAAGATGGAGTTCTGGTCTGTTCCTTCAACAGAGGGCTGATGAGGGAGGCCCATCGAAGTGCAACGCTAGTCAGGGCAGCGGGAACTCCTCTGATTCAGGGCCCCCCACCCCCCTCGCCCAAGTTCATGGAGCCCCTGACATTATGGGCAACATTTTTCATCTGTACAGAAAATGAAGTTGGAGCGGAAAATCTGAAGCTTCTTCATGTTCTCAAAGAGGTCGGTGACCCAAAAGAAGATTAAGGTTCATGGGAACTAGTTCAGACTCTCATTTATTTTTCATTTTTTAATTAGAAAAAAATCATCAGCCATAGCTTCTCCTTTTGGACACGAAGAACCTGAGGCTCAGACAGAGCGAGTGAGTTGATTAAAGTCACACAGCACATCAGTGACCCTATTTAGAGATCAGGGCCTCCTGTTTAAGGGGAGGGGGCACTAGTGAGGAGGGGAGGCATTTGCTCATTTACTGGTGATTTGCAAGCAGCTTGACTCTTAATTGATTGTGTGTGTGTGTGTGTGTGTTTTGGAATAACTCCCAGAAGTAAAGGGGCTGAGAAGAGCAAAATAAATAAGGAATAAACAGGCTCAACGTGTGGGGGAAGTGGAAAGTAAAAGGCAACTGTGAGTTTGGGGTAAAACTGACTCAGAATTGAATAGGAGAAAAGCTGAAGCTGGCCCGTATGTTTCCTTGCCCAGAGCTAATGGGATGGAAAAAGAGCAGCACCGGTGACAGAAAGCTGGGGTGAGTTTCTGTGCTTTGTTTTCCGGTACAATGGGGCTAAGGGGTTGCTGTCCTCTTTGGATGAGGAACCCCAGGCTCACAGTGTCTCCCAGCTTCTGCAGGGCCTGGAGGATAGAAATGGAACTCCTGCCTTCTGGGCCCTTGATCTTGGCCTTTGATTTTGCCTGGGCCCCTCTCTTCAGCTCAGTCACCAGCCAGGTGCCCCAGGGCGTCTCCCAGCTGCTGTCATCCTCCCGCTTTCATCCTGCAGCTCCTTAAATTTCCAGCTTGCACCACTTATGGTATTGATCGGGTCGCCCCTGGGGCCAGCTCCACACAGATGAGCTTCTCCTCTTTCTTTGTTTCCTCTGCCAAACCATGGATCCCCCACTTTAACTTCCTCAGAAATGAGGAGGATGTTGAAATCACCCTTTTGCTAGTCTTAATGGATGAGTTTTTGTTTCTTGGGGCCAGACTGGATTAGCTGATAAAACAAAACTCTATAGGAATTGGTTACCACCTTGCTGACCCCTGGGTGCCCACAGCCCCATTCAGGGACTAGTAGGCCCTTGAATTCTGGGATGGGGATGGATGGCCTGGTTGGGACCTGCCCCAGAGGCAGGAAGGAGCTGGCTTATGGCTGTTCTCACAGACTAGCCTCATCCCAGCACTGAGGGGTGGACGTGGGTAGCCCATTGTGCAGATGGGAAGATAAAGTCCCAGAGAAGTGATGGAGCCGGCTCCAGTCTTGACAGAAGGAAGCTTGAATACACAGCTGCCTGGTAGAAGGCCTGACTGGGTGTGAAGGAATCTGCCTGCCCTGCCTTTCCTGACTGCATTTTCATGAGTTTCTTGTTAATGCTAAGCACATAGCCACCGTGTTCAGTGCTGGCCCTGCAGGGCAAGGCAGAAGAGGAGGAAGGCTGAGGAATATGTTGCCCCTGGGGAATCACAGAGCTGAGACCCTAAGTGGTGAGCTGCCTCCTGCTGGCAGATGTGCTTGGTCCGGAAATGCTGTTCCTTGGAGATGCCTTTGAACGCCTCTGGGCAGGCTGACATTTCCCTGTGGGGCACTGGGCCCACTTTTGCCTGCCACACACCAGGCCAGGTCCCATTATTGTATTAGCTTGGTTGGCTCAAGACAGCGAGTCTGCATATCTCTCCCCAATTCCAAGTTCAGTAACAGCAGGTTGGTAGCTTGAAATTGGCTGTTTTGGACCATAGAAATCAGCAAACACTACAAATCAGAGCTTTTTTGTTTAGTTAGTTAGCAAGTTGTTTATTGCTTGAGAGCCTGTTTACCTGCACGCCACTGCCTATAGGCATTTGCTTTCAACCCTTGCTCTAAAAGACTCATTTGTTCTAAGCATGTTCGTCCAAATCGGCTGATTTAATTCAATCTCATTTACTTCTCACAGCTACCCTGCACAGGGGATGTCATTGACCCCATTTTGAAAATAAAGAAATGCATGTAGGCAGGGGAGGGCCAGAGTTGGGGTTCAAAGTTAAGTAATTTCTCTTCAAGTCAGCGCTCCTTGATCACTTGGTTCCTTGGTTTTCAACTAGGGACAGTTTCTCTCCCTGCCCCACAACCCCCAGGGACATTTGGCAATGTCTGGAGACTAGTTTGGTTGTTTCAAGTGGAGGCAGTGCTACTGGCATCCGTGAGTAGGGTTTGCTCCACATTCTGCAGGGCACAGGACAGCCCCCCAAGAAAGAATTGACCCAGCCCCAAGTGTCAGTGGTGCTGAGGTTGAGCACTGGCTCAGCTGGTGGGGACCCTTGAACAACTCCCTTCTTTTTCCATCTCAGAAAGAGATGCGCTCAATAAAGGTAACTTTCATCTTGGACAGGAAAGGGAGAGCAGCGTTTGGGAAGAGCAGTCTGTCCTGGAAATCAGACTTCAACTTAGGGCTGGATGAAACACTGATGGAAGGTACTCAGACCTGTGGCATCAGGAGAAGGCAGGAGAGGCTCATGGTCATCACCTGAGATGATAAGGACACAGGAGGATTTTGAGAAAAATTTGTGTCCGAGCTAGAATAATATATTCAGGATGCAGTTGAGAGGTTTAGAGGGCTGCATTGGGGCTTCCCAAATCTGCTTCATATCAGACTCATTGGGGTGCTTTACTTAGAAAAATAAGTTGATGACCAGACCCCAAGCTAGACTGAAATTGGAATGGCCAGGATTAGGGCCCAGAACTCTGAATTTTAAAAAACTCCGCAGATGATATAGTTCACTCAAGTTTGGGGACCCTTGGGATAGATAAGCTTGTTATTTGGGCTGCAACAAACATTTAAAGACCTGCCACATGTCAGGCTACTGCAACAGGAAGAGGGGACAGCTCTCCTGTCCTCCAAGAGTGCCCAGAATAGAATTCGGCACAGGTGACCACCTCTCTGAGCTTCATTTTCCTCATTAGTTAACAGGACAAATGCCACTTAGAGCACAGCGTCTGGAGAAATTTATGTAAAAGTAATGTGAACACCATCAGCTAGTTCCTCAATTAGCCTCTGGGCCACGGTGGGTTCGGGAGCTGGCTGCTGTCCATGGTTCTGCACACAACAGCTGCCTCTCTTTCCATTCAGGTTGCGCGTGTGTTGAGGGTCTGTTCTGTGTTGGGCATCTTCCAGGCTCCGCAGGAAATGAAAGTGAGAGACACCTAGCCTTGACACTCAGAGAGCTTCCAGTGTGGTGGGGAGTTGGGTGCGTAACCCCCAACCCTTCAGAACACCATCCATGCAGCGTACAGAGCAATGCGTGACCTGCTTTCTCTGGGTCTGGGACTAGAGGGGACACACACCCTGGGAAGCTGCTTAGAGAGAATTCTAAGGGGAATTGCTGGGTTTTTCAGAATAAATTAAGTTCTTTAGACAGGTAAGGTGCAGAAGGATTGTTGGCAGCAGGGACAGAGTGTGCGGAGGTGGGGAGGGCCTGAAAGAGGACTGTCTCCAGCACCTTTCCTCCTGGAGTCTCTAGGTCCTTGGTTCTTGACCTTTTTCTCTCTTTCTTTGCTCCTCCCTCCCTAGGGAATGGCACATATCAGGTGCAGACACTTGAGAAAGTTCATCTGCTTGGTGCTTGATTTATCATTCAAACCTTCAGTAACTGATTTCCAGTCTCATAAAATATTAAATACATCCATATATTGAATATCATATTTTGATATGTTTTCACGCCTCATTTGCCACTGAAGTCAAGGACAGACTCACATTTTTCATGGCACGGGGCCTAGACTGGTCCTCGTTCAGTGTTTTATTATAGCCCCTCACCCCCACATGCCTCTGTGTCTCGCTGGATCAGCCATACTGACAGCCCACTTGGCATGGACCGTCGCAGGCCTGGGGCAGAAAGGCCACATACATCATCCCCGGAGAGAGTTATTTACATAGCACTGTAAACATTTGCGGAAGAGCAAGGTCTCTGCCAGACAGCTCCAGATCTCATGTCAGACAATGGCCAAGCCTGTGGCAGAGAATGGAGGAAGAGGCTGCATGTGCCTTCAGTCTCCCCATCCATCCCTGCTCTCCTGCTATCAGCCCAGCACCCACTAAGTGTCAAGGACTGAACTAGGCCTGGGGATTTTAAGATGAGAAGCTATTGCCTCACCTGTATGTGCACCTGTCGGGGCTCTAGAGTCTCAGAGGTATCTGGGGACATGCTTGTCATGGAGAGGAGGCAGGGTCCTCCCACCGGGTAGACAGGGCAGTAGGACAGACTACATAGCAGGCGTGATCTTCGAGCTCAGTTTCGGCCTGAGTAAGCGCAGAAGGCAGATGGAGGACAAGGACGTGCCAGGGAATGCCACTGGAGCAGCGGTGTGGAGGGGTGAAGCAGCCTATTTTGGAGCTGGGAGCTGGTCAGTATGGCCGGGGCTGTTGGGTTTACGGAGTGCATTGGCAGTGGGGACAGATCACGGAGGGCCTTGAAGCCAGGAGGATGAAGGACAGACTTTACAGCATACAAACTGTATCCTGTAGGGAGTGAGTGTCCTCGAAGGACTTTAAGCCATGGTCAAATGTGTAATTGGGTGATGGTGTGGAGCAGGGCTAGGCCTGGAAGGCCCAGGAGGCCTCTTCCATGTCTAGACGGGGCTGGAAGCCCCATGGAGGAGAGAGGGCTGGCTTAGGAGACATCTGGGAAGTGCATTTGAGAGCTATAACTCACCCGTTATTGGTGGGCACTTAGACGGCCCCTTAGACCCAGAGGATTGCAGTTGTAAGAGGTTTCCTTCGGAGTGATCACAGGAAACACCAGTGGCAAAGTTAGACAGGGAAGGGAAGGAGCCAAGATTGAGTGCTTAAAGAGCAGGTGAATGCTGTGCACTCAGGGAGCTCAGTTGTGATGAGGTCTCGACGAGTCAGTGGGAAACATGGCTTTGAGGTGTTCTAGCTGAAGGGCCAGGAAGCTGGGGTATTCATCATCTAGTTCCCCTTCATACTGGCTGAGGGTCCTGTCCACGTTTAACTCCCCAGCACTGTGGTTTGCAGAAGGCAGAGAGAAAGTCTGCGGGCTGGGCTGACAGGTGCTCTGTGGGGTTGGCGCTTGCCAAGGGGATGTGCAGCACTCTGTTGGCATCTGTATGATGGGTAAGGAAGAGAGAGAAGTCGAGGTGATTGCCAGGACAACTGGTTGGGTGGCAGATCAGAAAGAAAATTTGGGAGGAGTAGCCATTTGGGAGCAGAAAGGAGATGACTCTTTCAGCCTGGACTTGGTGAGTTAGAGGTGCCTGAAGATGGCCATGTGGAAGCATCCAGCGAGCAGCTGATGGATGGGGTCTGGAATTCAGGAGAGGGATGTGGCCTTCATGTGATAGAGATGCAGCCAATGCCCTGGGCTGAGATGAATTTACTTATGATCACATAAGGAGTCAGGAGAGTAGATGATGGAGGAAAGAACTGGAGACACGAGAGAATTTATAGAGCAACTTCTCCCAGTGAGAAAGGATGCCCAGAAATCAGCTGGGGAGTAAACCAGAGAGGGAGATGGACTAACCAAAGCAAGCGAGAAACCCAGGGAGGCAACTTCTGGAAGGAAGTGGTTGGGAATGGCCGACTATTGACTGAGGGCTCCGGAAAGGTGAGAACAGAAAGTGTCCTCTGCTGCGCAGTGAGGAGGTCTGGGGACCCTTGGGCAGTGGGGTGGGTGAGTCTTCAATTGAGGAATGGAGCAGAGGCATCTTTATGAGGTTTCTGACAAGGTTGTGTCAAGGTCAGAGTGACATTTGGGAAGATTATTCTGGAAATGGTGTGCAAGATGGGACTGAGGAGAAGTAGCAAGGAGCTGAGACCAACACTCCAGATCCTGGCCTGGGCTTAGATGAGGAGAGACAAATGGTCAACAGCTTTGCAGTGGGGGCTTGATGAGGCTCAGACCACTAGGCTAGGGGGCCACATTTACAGTGCTATGATGGGAACCTGCAGACTACTGTGTCATGAGTGTGTGTGAGTGTGTGTGTGTTACAGGGCTAAGTGTGGTCATTGGTCATCATTAATGCACATAAAAGGTTGCCATTGGCCATGCTCCTAACCTCTCTGAGACATTCACCTGGTTGAGCAGGAAGCAAAGATGCCCACCTGGCCCACCTCCTAAGTTGTGTAGTCAGATGGCTCATCACTTCAAAGCCACGGTAATGACCTGTGTGAGCTCTTAACTCTGGTCACAAAACTCTCAGAGCCCAGTATGGTGGCCTCTGAAGCTGACCTTGAGGCCTGATGTCCTTCGGCTCTGCTTGCTTGGGATTTCAGGCCCCCATTCTAACCCTTCTGGAAGCTCCTGCATGCACTGACCTTGGCCGCTTCCACCTCAAGGTGGGCAGGCCTGACTGGACAGCAGCCTGTGGACAGAAGAGTGGCCAGCCAGCAGGAGCCTTTTTTCTCTTTTCTCTGCAATCCAGGGCTGGTCTGCAACCCACTGGCAGGGAGATTATTGAATCTGATTTGCTGAAATACAATAGCAAATTGATTTTGTAACTACCAGCGCCTGTAACAAATTCCAAGTGAAGTTTGGATAGCATCATTGTGGGGTAATGACACTTTAATGATGTGTCATATTTAGTCTGGTGAAATGTTAGAGCCCTGGGGCAGAGGCCCAACCAGAATTTCTTCCTCCCCCTTAAGTCTTTCATCCCCACCGGAGATGTCTCACCCCCTTCCCCAACTCTCTCCTGCTCCTGGATCTGGGTGCCAAGCAGCGGAGGAATAAAGAGAAGACAGCTCTGGGCTTACATGTATTCATGTTTCCCTCCTTCCTACATATTCTTTGTCCCTCCCCCATGTTTCTCCACTCACCCACTGTGTGATCTTGGGCAAGTCACTCACCCCGACCCTACCTAAATCTTATGAAATGGGAACATTAGTCTGTCCTCTAGGAAACGGAGTGTGAGTGAGTCCTCTGTTCCTCTTTTTCCCTCTCTCTTGCCTTCTCCATTTTGTCTCCTCCCTCTCACTTCTTGGCCTCAGTGGCTTTTTTTATGGCCCCCTGTGTCTAGGCTGGGAGCAAGCTCTGAAGGCTGGGGGCAGGAATTCCCTCTGTCCACATTGGGGTGGAGGCCGGGCTGCCTTTCCTGATCCCCAAGCCAGCCCCAGGAGATGGTTAGTGAGGAGCTGACATGCTCCCCTCCCTGAGAACAGCCAAGTAATTGAAGAAAACATGAATGTTAATGATGCATTTAGCATTTGGAAGTTAGAGGGGTGATTAATATGTTGTAAGTTGTATATTAACACCTTCACAGTGGCATAATGAAGACAAAATATACACTTGGAGATGAGATTGTTTATTCTTGTGCGCAGCACTCCTGGTTCCTGGCCGGCCCTGTCAGCCTCTGGAAACCCGGTGCTGCTGTATGTGTGGCGGGAGGGTGTGGGTAGAGGGGCGGCCTCTGCCACCTTGGTTCCTGCTGGAGCTCTCTCCTCCGGCTCGGCTTGGGTCTGGGTGGGCAGGGCAACCGGGCTCAGCGGGGGGACCAGATGCTGGAGACCATGAGGTGTGTTTTTGTGCCCCGGGAACTACTCCAGGTTTTAAAAGGATCAGGGGGACGGGAGAGGGTGACATTAATGAAGGACTCAGGAGGTAGGGACTCCTAGAGGGCCTTGAACTTTAGAAACTCCGGGCTTCTGCCCCTCTGCTCTGGGGAAGTCTCCTCTTCTGGATGGGGGAGTCTTTGCTAAGTCACTGGGGGGACCCAAGGGAAACCAGTTGATAGAAACCCTGTCTAGGTGTAGTTTCATATCGATGCTTGACTAGAGAAGGTCAGGGCAGGAAATCTTGAAAGAACCTCTAGTCGAGTCTCCTAGTTTCTGACTGGAAGTGAGAGGAAGAGAGCTGCAAAGGGCTGGTGCTCCTTGGCTGCTCCTTGGGGATTCCAGCCTGGAGCACGGAGACTGGGACCATCACTTTTGCTGAGTCTCGCCTCTGGCTGTGTGGATCCATGCACGGCTCAGTTGTCCAGGAGGTGAAGTCAAGTAGACTTGAGGACTTCAGTTCTGGACCCCACTTTATAGTTCCCAAAGGTAAATAGCAAATAGAAAGACGAGAGAGCAAGTTCAAAGAGCTGAATCCCGGCTCTGCAGCTTGATCACTGTATGGCCAGGAGAAAGCCGTTCATGTTGCTGTGCCTCAGTCTCCCCTTTTATTAAACAAGAATTATAATAATGAATATATAGTATAGTTGTAAGGATTGCTCAGACATTAAATACACACTCAAAAAATGAGTGTATGTGCTTGAGAAATACCAAGTCTAATTTCTGGCCCCAAACAAGGTAAGCTCTCAAGTACTGATGGCAGTGATGGTGTGTTATGATTCTTGTTCCTGTCATCATCATTTGTTTTCATGGCCGCAGCCTGCACACTCACCTCCTACCTGTCTGCAGTATTCAGCTTAGTCATCACCTGCTCTGGACATAATGCCTGGCCGCCCACCACCCTAGTCTGCATGCCTTATCCTCCTGGTATGGTACAAGCTCTAATCCACTGGTATTGTTGTTGGAGTCTGTGTGTCTCTCCCACCTGACTGTGGGGGCTCATTGAGGGCAGAGACCATGCCACTTTCTGCCTGGGCCTGAGCATCATCCTTTGGTGAATGTTCATTGAATGAATGAGTGATCTAGCTCCAGGCCTGGTAAGCACGGCCTAGAAGGAAGCCAGGGCTGTGAATATACCTGCTTCTCATTTTCCAAGATTAGCCAATAAGTTTTTTTTTTTATGCTGCTCAGGGAACACCATACCGCTGGGTTCACAGCATCCTTTCCTAGTGATGGGGAAACCCAGCTAACCTCCTTATAGGGCCATTGGTAACTTGAGTCTTGCTGCTTCCACAAAGCCTTCCTTGGCCATTCACCTATTCTGTACTACTCCCCAAATACTACAGTACTGTCATTCCCCTTGTCCTGTAGTCTGCTTACATAACCTATCTCCTCTGGACTCTTAAGGGACATACTCCATGTCTGTGCCTACTGGACACTTTTGTCAACAAGAGCTACTATGCTGTTTTTCTATTAGTCTAAATGGCTGTATATTGAATGAACGAATCAACAAGTGAGTAAATGCTTTCTTATTGCATTTCTAGTGCAGCAGTCTATTCTGTTGTTACTTCATTGTTTGACATGCTAGGTTTCTTTACTCATCCAGGGTTCTAAACCCCTGGAAAACAAGCATCTTATTAAATACTTCTGTGTCTCACAGTACTGAAAATATTGCTTAATGTGTAATTGATTCCTGATTGATTTTTCAAATTGTCCTATTAAGAATGAAGCAAAAAAAAAAAAATTAAAAACACTTTTATTAGCCTTGTTAAGGGGTGAACGTTTTTGAAAAAATTGACTGAGCCGGAGTCCCAGTGATGAACCATTTTGCACGTGGGATTCACTATGATGGGTAGAAATCCAAACAGTTTTTCTGATCATTTTCCGACAGCCACTGATTACTCTAATGAAGGCAAAAGATCTCAGTTAAAGGGAATTATTAGACTTGACAATAGAAGTTGTAATGTAGGCCTCGGTTAATTGAGCTGCCGTGGGGTGGATGGTAACTTGCTCTAGGGCTTTCCCTGTGATATCTGTGATGGAGACACAGAGGGTGTCTCTGCTTGTTCTGAGCCCAGTGGATGCCACGTCACAGCTCTGAGCTTCCACCACACACAGCGTCCTGAGCTAAGTGCTCTCGTGAGCAGGGGGCCGGGGACACAGAGGCAGAGAGGTGACTGCTGACAACTCAGTGTCTGGAAGGGGAGCATTCCAGACTGAGTGTTGGTATAATAAAAGACATTTCAAGCCCATTACCTTCCAAGTCAGTGGAGCTGTATGTGTGAGTGGTGGGGATGCTGGGAGAGTCATTCAAGGCCAGAAATGTATGTCTCTGCCCTGTCATCTTGGAGTGTGAAAATAAGGACAATGTCTGTGTTCTCTATAGAGTAGTGACTAAGAGTTAGGGCCCTGGGTCTGGAACAACCCAAGTTTATAGCCACGAACTAGCTGACTGACCTTGGGTAAGTGTCAGACTGTTTTTCTTCATCGTTTGTGTGGGGTAATCACAATAGCTCTTTCTCTGCATTTTGTACAAGGAGACAGACTCCCCACTCCTCTGGGACTAGAACCTGGGTCTTGTTAATTCATATCCTGTGCTTTCTACACACCACGGCTGAGGGAAGGGGCCTTGTCTGTTTAATTAGCTAGTGTTCGTAAGAGCTTTGGAGATACAAAGCTCTCGATAAGAACTAATCCCCTTAATCTGTGTAGGGCGGGTGTGTGAATGGAATGTACAAGGCAGACAACACTGGGGGAGTTGACTAGGTGTGCAGGGTACCATAGAGAGAGGAGAATGTGAGTGTGTGTGTGCGCACACGCACATTTGTAGGTGTGTCTGTGCACAAACACGTGTTGCTTATGCTCCCTCAAAGGTGCTGCAGCACTGATGTGTAGGGATTAATTTATCACATGTGGGTTGGAAGAGATGTTCCCCCTATGTCTTTCCATCCCAGAAATTCTGTGATTCTATCCTTGGTTGGAAGGTAACCCCATATTCTGGGGCAAGAAGTTCCTAAATCCTGAATATACACCTATATAGTCTGAAGAGGGGGATTGTGGGGGTAATGGGGGATTGGATTTATTTAATGCATTATATCTCAGAATCACAATTCTGTCACTGCTCTGAAGAAAACCAGTCAGCTGTGCTTAGTAGGGTCTTTATGGGGAAATATGTTCCAGTCCTAAACAGGGTTTCAGGGATGTGTTCCTTCTGAAGGCAGCTCTCCTTGTGTCCCCTTAAAGAGTTCAAAGTCATGGTTGGAAGACTGATCTTAGCACCCCAACAAAACCCAGCCCAAGAGAACCTAAGATAATACGTAGTCAATAACCAAGGGCTGAATGGGGTATAGTGACCCCGCCTGTGTGAGGACCATTCCAATGAAGGGCTTAAATAAGAGCCTGATGCAGGGCGAGCTTCAGCACTGCCCTCTCCTCCTCTTAGGACGCCTGAAGCATTTAAACATCAGTCTGATAAGTTCTTTTGACAAAATTGCCAGCCAGCTGTAGCCAGGAATTGGGGAGTCTGAACCCAGGGACACCCTGTTCTGCTTTGACTCAGTGGCCATCTGTTTTTTCCCAGGAGTTGGGTTTTCATCTTAACGTTGGCAGCGTGTTCACCCTCTCCTCCCTGTAAGCAGCTCTGCCTGCATCCGTGCCAGCTTCCCTCTTCCTCCCTCCTTCCTCTGTGTGGAGAAGACAGGCCCACAGTGTGTGCCTGGCTGGGCTCCCCCCAAGCAGGCCTGAGCTGGACCTGTTGGTGCAGGTCGTTCTTGGGAGCTGATCCCAGGAAACAATCATTTGCATGATGGCGCAGTGGAGAAGGAAGGGCAGAGAAGAGAAAGGAGGCAAGCAGGTCATAGGCTGTCACAGTGGGCAGCCCGCTGGGGACTGTGAATGAGAGTGGGAACTCAAAGGGGAGGTAGCCTGGGCTGCTGCCCAAATTGTGGCACTTGGAACCTGCCCATGTGCATGAGCCTTGCAGTCTTCAGAGACCAGAAAGTTCTCAGGTGAGATGCAGGGGCTGCGGCTGGAAGCCCTCGGTGGGCAGGGCCCCAGGGCTTCTCCTGTCCACTCTCAACAGGCCTGCAAACCAGACTGTGCTTGATCCACTGGGGTAAGGCAGCTCCCGTGGCCACGGCCCACTGCCACGTAGATGCCAGCTACCCTCTGGGTTTAGGGCCATTTTTGCATGTTTATTTCCTAAAGAGACTGGTAGTGATCTGATTTATTCAAAGTACAAATAATCATTTCTCAAGGGTCTTCTGTGTGCTGGCAGTGTGCTAAATGCTTTTCTTGCATGCCTCTTAGTTCTCGCGGTATCCCATGAAACAGGTGGTAGTGTTTTGATTTTCCATTTGATGTCGCTGAGGTGAAGAGGGTTAAGTGATTTACCCCAGTTCACGCAGCTTGTAAGAGGCCAATTTGGGTGTTGAACCAGGTCCTTCTCCTGCCCCATGCCGGCTATCCTGCCTCAGGATCTGGGAGCTTGGTGATGCCAACTGACATTTCCTGAAGTGCTGAGCAGGTTGGGGTGGGCTGCTTTGGTGCCCTCCCTTGTATAGAGACTCCAAGGTGCTATTGAAAGCCTGTTAATGATGTCCCTGCATTATGGGTTGATGAGTCCTGTGGCCTGGATGGATGGGAGCTGCCTGTCAATCAGGCTTTGAAGACTATCAGCCTCTGGCCCTTTGATGAATTTGTCTCTGCCTGGCAGGGCCTGGGTCTGGCAATGCCCGCCTGGACCCGGCTCACTCCTGGATTCCAGGAAACCCAGCCAGGCCAGCTCCTGCTTGTCACTCTCTTTGTCTCAGGGAGTCCCTGGAGACCTGTCAGCAACACATTCTACCTGTTGGGCCTGTCTGGCGCTCTCTCTGTCCCCAGAGACTGACACTGAGACAGTGCCCTCCGGCTTTGTGCCTGTAGCTTGTGTGCAGGGGACCCCCAGGGTCCTCTTTAATCAGGCACTGAGTTTTCATTTAGTTGTACAGCTGAAGAGCCCTGGAGTAGGAGACAGGAGATCTTGATTTAAGTCCCACGCGTTGCTTCTATGTCCTTGGGCTTCTCTATGCCTTTGTTTCCTCATAGGCTAAGTACAGCTCCCCCTGCTATCCTAAAGTGGACTGTTCCTACTTGGGATGATCTGGTAGGTTGTTGTTGGGTCTGGGTATGCTCTTACAATTTATTTATATGAAAATTTTTCTGAGCATTCCCTTCCCAACAAAAACCTGCCAGATCATCCCAAACAGGAACATTCTCCTTATGATTAGCAAGAAAGCCTGTAATGGGATCTAGTATCTCTTCCAGTCCCCACATCCCATGACTCAGGGAGATGCAGGATGTGATTGGGTTACAGTGAGGGCAGAGGGTTAACAGCTGATTTCAGATGCTGGTGTCCCCTGGGTCTGGGCTGTCTGCAGCTGACAGCTCAAACCACACGGATCCCACGAACAACCTTGGACCCTGCCTGTCCGAGGAGCTTGAAAAATAGCTAGTGTTCGATCTCATGGGATTGAGGGGCAGAGGGGAGAACATGGAGATTTGTGTATGGTGGGTAGAGGGTAGGATGCAGCCAGCCTCTGGAGTCCTGGCTGGTGGACTGGACCAGCCTGTGACGAATTGTTCCTACAGGGCTTCTGGGTCAATAATCCCTTTGCTAAGGGATCCCCAGATGCAGCTTAGCCAGAGCTCAGTCATAAAGACTGCAATGGAGAGCACACTTTTATAAGGGGGTCCCGAGGAAGAGCCTAGTAGATTGCTCTTTCCAATTGACTGTGACAGATGTGTCCCTCAAGGAGCCATTATTAGCTGTCATCAGACAGAAGCTGGTTTCTTTGGTCCAGAAAATTTGACCATAAGCTGTTTGCCAGGGTGGAAGGAATAAGATGACCCTATACTGCCTCATCCCAAGGGTGCCAGGCTCAGCTAGCATGCCTGGGCCTTTTCACCAGCCCCCCGGCATTCTGTCTCCCCGCCTGCCTAGAACACAGTCTGTTTTCCAAAGAAGAAAGCAACATTGACCAGGCACCTGTTAGTCACTATGCTAGATTCCGTGGCATTCAAAGATGAGTAAGACAGAGAGACACCCTTCCTTCAAGGAGCTGAGACCCTGTGAGGGGAGACAAACATGTGCAGGAAGTGTTCTAGAGGAGAGCAGGCGTGCGTGGGGCACAATTGGAAAATTCCCCAGGGAGGAGACACCGCAGGAGCAGAGGCTTGACGGCCTGACGGCGGTCCAGCAAGGGTGAGCTGGGGCATGAGGCTAGGCCTGTACAGAGCCCCGGGCAACAGTGGCCTGTGTGTGTAGAAGCAGAGCCTCGAGGGACAGTGGAGGGGTTGGAGATGAGCCTGCAAGACCCATCAACCCCTCCCCATAAACGGTGGGGAAGCCAAAGGCCAGCAGGTGAAGCCACATGGAGAGCTTGAGGGAGTGCAATGGGGTTGCTCAGACTTTATCAGATGCCGCTCTGCCTCAGACACCGAGCCTGTGCGTTTTCCTTGTACTGAACAAACACGACACACTGTGATGACGTGACCAGTCATTTCAGGGCCCCCTCTGCATCCAGCAGTCTTTACTAGACTCGTGCCTGGGTTTTCTTAAAGGCTCCTCTCATGCTGGCTGAGTCTGGGGTGAGAGTGGAAAAAGCTGCAGGGGTGGACCTGGTGAGTCTGAAGAGGGCGAGTGTGCCTGAGCACCCTCTCCACAGCTAGGCCCATCTCACATTCCATTTTCTTGTCTCTGATCAGCTGGCTGCTTGGAGGCCTCCAGGCCCTCCTGCTAGACAGGATCAGGGGATCAGGCACTTGGAGCTGTCAGGGAGAAATATTGGAATCATTTGAACAGGTAATCATAGGATATTATGAGCTTCTTCAGTGCAAGCAAAGCTCATTGGCACAGAAACCCCCTCCTGGATAATCAATGGGCATTGCATCTAAGGGATTTCTGGTGGGGTGGACACAAAGGAGGTTTCCCTGGAAACTGGGGAGTAGGGCTGATACCTGGGCAGGCAGGAGGCTAGAAGAAGTGGTGCCTACGGTATCCTAGGAACACACAAGAGGTTATGGGGAAATGGAGTTAGCAGGCTTTTACCTCCCACTGGGAGGTCAAAGACAGGGTTCTTGTCCCATTTCTGTCATTAACTACGTAGCCTTGGCTAAGTCATTGTTGGTCTTTAGGCTTCAGTTTGCTATTGCCTGAAGTGAAGGCACTTGATTGTGTGATTTTAGCCACCTCTTCCACACTGCAGTTCTGCCATCCCTAGAGGCTTCTCGTCCCGGGCAGCAGGACAGAGGGCCTTTGTCATCATGGCATGGGCATGGATAGAGCTTGTGCTTGTCTTCATGGATGTCTTCTATTATTATTGTTGTGGTTGTTATTATAAATAACCGTAACAACATATATGGAACAACTCACATTCTGTGAGCTACAGCGTGTGCTCTGACAGTTCCTGCTTTCATTGCCTTTGGCTTTCTCTTCTTTGAATATCACTGTTATATTAATTTGCTGGGGCTGCCACAGCAAATGACCACAAATGGGGCGGCTGAAACAGCACAAGTTTATTCTCTCACAGAAGCTGTGGGTCCTAATTCAGGTGTCTTCGGGGCTGCACTCCCTCCAAAGGCTCTACAGGAGCCTTGCTTGTGGCTGAGTGACTCCAGCCTCCCCCTCTGTGGTCGCATGGTCAGCCTCTGTCTTTGCTATGGGCCTGTCTCGTGGAGACACCGGTGATTACATTTGGGCCCCTCCTGATAATCCAGCTTATCCTCTTGGGAGCTTTGACTTCATCAAACCTGTTGCCATAGAAGGTGCTAGTCACAGGTGCCAAGGATTATGATCCACTGCCATTGTGGCCTTGTGCACTCTCATCATTTCACTGTATTTCAGGCCATGGGTATCACTCGTCTTTGTGAAGCTTGGATTGTCCCATGTTATTTAGGCCAGAGGGAGTCCCTTCACCTTGGCCTTTTGCTCATTAGATGCGACCCCCATTAGTCTGGGAGCAATTCCTTGCTCTCTGGCACATGCTGTCACAGGCTTGCTGTGCATATTCCTTGCCCTGACCTGGAATTTTTCCAAGTCGCCTTGATTTCTTTCAGGAACAAATGGTATTTCTGATATTGTCCATTCTATTTTATTTCATTAAAAAAAATGCTGATCGCAATCTACTGAATTGATTTCAGAGGCCTACCCATGCCTCGTGACCCACAGTTTGAAGGCTGCTGTGCTGGGCTGCTCTGTCCGCACAATGAGAGATGAACTTCCTTCCCCTCTGGAAGGGAAGTGGCTCAGAGGTGGGGTCCAGTCCTCATCCAGGCACCCCTGTGGCCTCAGGACCCAGTGAGCACATGCCAGGCCTGCCCAGCCTCCGCACACCCTGGTGCCTTTCCTCCCTTCTGGGTTTCTGCCCCCCTCTACCCACCCCTCTCATCCCCTGCCCTCTCCATCACTGTCGGGCCTCCGCTTTGCCATTCTAGGAGGCTAATGTGAAAATTGCTCACAGATGGCACAAACAATATGGAAAAGAGCCTCTCTCTTCATTAGAGCAACACAAGATAGTGTTTTTAAATGATTAAATTGTTATCGAAATAATTACGCTGAAATCCAAACATCCTTTCAGTGTGCAGCTTCAGTTTCTCATCGAGGGCTCCTGAAGTTCCCTTGGGGAACTGCCTGCCCAGTTCGCTCTGTGGCCCCCAGGTAGAGCCATGTGGGCCAGAAATCTGCAGGCAGTGTGGCTATTCCATGGGCAGCCCCTCACCTGTAACCAGGTACAAAGGTCAGGCCCCAGGCTGCGCTCTGGCAAGCTTTGTCATTGACAGCTGCCCATTACGTCACTCTCTTCCTGTCCCACACCCAGGCCCTGCCCTCTAAGTGGCCCACAGCAGCCCCGGAGGATTTGTCCTGTCTACCTCTCTGTGCTGGCCACCCCAGCTTCTAGATTCCTCTCTTTCTTAGCATCCTCTCCAGAGCCAGCTGGCACAGATGGAGAGAAGAGAACCTGGGGAATCCCTTCCCAGGACATCATTTCCGATGGACAGTCCCCTGCTCTCCTACCCCCTGCGGAGAATCTACGTTTTCTGGAGCACCTTGGGAATTGCTCTTAGCTCTGTCCCTCCTCCTTCTCCACTAGTTCAGACTCATTTCTTTTTTTTTTTTTTTAATATTTTATTTATGCATACAAGAACTGGGGTACAGGTCAGAGGTGTGGGACATGAGAGGATTCACCAGAGACAGAGTGGGGAACAGAACAGGCAGACTGACTGAAATACACTGCTGAGGGGATCATCGGGCGAGTCAGGAGAGGTCTGCTGAGCCATGTGGGTAGCTCCCTGGCCGGCTGGGGATCGAACTTGTGCTACAGTGGCTGCGTAGCTTTACAATGGTGTGCTTAACCCTTTGTGCCACCAGGGAGGCCCAGACCCTCATTTCTTGTTCCAGGACCACAAACCAGCTCCCGCCTCACTCCCTCCCCACCTGGTGCCCCAGAAAGCCCAGAAAGCCACACCAGAATAAGACTCCTTGCAAGTTCTATATCTGGTTATTCCAGAGGGAGGACAGTGCTAGGGATCGAAGAGAGACCTGGAAAAAATGCCGTGCAGTCTGTTAAAATCAAAGACTAGCAATCTTGAAACTACATTTAACGCAAATATTTAAAAATAGATTTTAATTTCAGAGTGTGGTCAGCCAAGGCATTTGGGAAAGAGGGAGTTTTGGAGGCGCGGTGTGAAGATGGCTGAGGAGCAACTGGCCAGGGGAGGAGAGTGACAGCGGAAAGGAGCAGAGGGGGACGGAGAGCCTAGAGGCTGAGAGAGAGAAAGGGCAGCCGGGTGGCAGCCAGGGATGTTAGTAACAGACGCTGTGCTTGGCTTTAGGTCAGGAATCAGTGTTGCTGCCTCTCATCAGGAACGTGGGAAATGCTGATTACTCAGCTCTTCAGCTGCTCTTTCTCTTGAGATCTTTCTGTCTCCCCTTATGATGGGACAGCGCCATCTGTCCAAGCCAGGAAACATTTTGGTCTGGGTTTCAATGGACAGAAGTCCTGTCTGGCTTGTGTTAGTCCTGTCTTTCCACCCCAGCTCCAAAGGGAATGCCAGGGACATGGTGAAAACAGGGTGCTGGTGGGAGGGTGGGCGGGTGAATCAGCACTCACAGGTGGAAGCCTGTGTGGAGGAGCTGTTTTTTAGGGGGTGGCGGCAGCAGCTTCTGGGGGTGCAGGGAGGTGACCATGGTAGCTACCTCCTGTGTGGCCCCTTATTCCGTTCAGATTCTACCTGTGATTAAGGACCTGGACACAATATTTGAAGAAATGTAAAAAACCAAGTTCCTCTGCCGGGATACAGTTACATTAAGGAGGATGAAATTAAAGGCTTTTCATGGAAAAAGGGCTCCAGGATAATTTTGATGGAAGACTTTAATTATTTCAAAGTGCCCCCCAAAAGAAATACTTTGAAAAAAGATTCATTTGGGGAATCACGTAAAAATATGTATTTCTCTTTGAATCTTTACAACTGTTATTGATCTAGAGGGCTAGATCAGCCAGGAAAAGGGAGTTACATCTCCTGCCCAGGCCCCTATGTACTGGTGACAGATGAGGCAAGACTCTGCCACCAGGGGACGAGAGACCAGGGAAGGGGAAAGTGGGTTTTAGTTATTTCGATCAGACACTGTGGAGAACTTGAAACCATTTTACCTGATTTGATTCACTTGGCACAGCCTCTTTCATGGAAGGAGCTCATGAGTTCCCTTGTCATTGAAGATAGAGTGGCATCTGTTTTGTGAATGGCGAGGAAAGCTGTTCAAGAGGTTGTGCTGTCTCGAGACCATATAGGGTGATGATTCTAGGACCCTGGAGTCTATGGTCTTACCACCTTTCCATGGCTAGACCTGTTGCTAAGGACACTCAAGCTCACCTTGATCCAGGCTTTTCCTAGGGAATCCAGGTCCCTAAGACCCCCACAGTTTGCTCAGCGTTCTCAAGGACTCCAAAGCTGCTGTCCATTCATTGCTTTAGATCCACACGGCCTGGAAACCCTCTTGTACTTTCTACGCTTTCCTACCTCCTCAGGGCTCATCAGAGGAATGGTAGTCAGTCACAGAGCCAGAATTTTGGAGAGCAAAACAGACTCAGACATTTGCCTCTGGCCTGCTCTGGAAGCATCTGCTTGCTATGATTGATAGGCAACCTATCAAACTTGCAGTAGGAATCACTGTTGGTCAGCACCCCAGATCCTGATGTGCCAACTCACACCCAGGGCCTTCTGGGTCTCCACTGCCCAAGGTCCTGGGCACACAGGGTCAGTGGCATCTGGGAACAAGGGCCAGGCAGAGGCCAAGCCACACTCTGTCTGGGGATGCAGGGGTTATATGGTTCAGTGTCCATCTACGTCAGTATCTTAATTTACTGTGGAACCCCAGGGAAGGTGCTTAGTAGGTATTTCACTAATATCCTTTGATGAATCAACATGATGGAGTCCAAAGGAGTCCAGTTCTTCATTCATAAGAGATTACAAACGCCCGCCATTTACTCACAAAACTGGAGACTTTGCCTTCCTGTTCTCCCTAAATGAGAAGCTTCCTCAAAGCATCCTCAGGCCTTAGCCTGAAGTCTAGTTCCTGCTCTGTGAATGTGGGTGCTCCACCCCAGGGTGCATCTCTATAGTGGGCTGATAGGGTTCTGCTGGTTCCTCCCAGCTCTGGGATCTCCCTTCTCCACCCAGGCCTGGTAGATGGAGCAGGACCAGCCTGGTAGATGGAGCAGGACCAGCTGCATGAGCCCTCGTTGTCCCCGCCTCCTGCCACTGAGGCCTTGTCTCTCTTTTAATGATCTGCTGCACATAGCCCCGGGGCTGCCCAGCAGCTTCTGAAGAAGGAGTCACCTCCTGGGGAGGGAGGCTGCCTGTCCCCAGGGGTGGCGCTGCTGGAGCAAGGCTGTCGGCATGGCTGCCATTGCAGCGGCACAAACCTGTGGCTTGGGGGTACCTGCTGGAGCTGCAGGAAGGCCTGGCTTAGTCTTGGCTGGAGTGCCTGAGCCAGACAAGCAGGGGGGCTTCCCCGGTGGCTGCACAGCCCCCTCTTTCAGTGTGAAATTGTCCTTCAAAGCTTAAGATTGAGAACTAAGGCTGAGACAGATACCAAAGAAAACTCCTGAACTCTTGTCAGGGTGCTTGCCGACAATTTCCTGTGCCCCTTCATTCCCCTGAGCCTCAGTCTCCTTATCTGTAAAAGGGGCTTGAAATGCCCATGATGAAGAAGCAAAGTGTGAGAAAGCCTTTGAAAAGTGTAAAAGATATCTCAGTGTTCACCCTGGGCGGCGGGGCGGGGGCCTAGGAGCCTGTGACAGGGTGCTAAAGGAATGCTGGGGGCCAAGGGCACCTCCCTGCATGGGGTGTGATGAAGATGGATCCGGTGTACCGAGAAGCTCAGAGGCTTGGCAAGCTGGTGATAGAGTCAGCAGCGGGCTCTGTCCTTATCACTTGGCCCTCCTGCTCACATCACTGGTCCAGGCCACAGACTGGAGTTGTTTTCTTCCCTGCTTGAAATATATCCCTTTCCTGCCCCAGAAATATATCCGTAGCTCTTGGCACCCAGGGACCCCAGCCAACCTGGCACCACTCACTGCCTCTTAGCTGCCCTTTTCCTTGGTCCTGACCCTTGAAAATCTGTTTATTTGCTGTTTGTGGGGCTTCTTTGCCCCCACTACCCCTTTGAGTAAGAGTCCCCCTCGAGGATTGTAGGTTCCTGAAGGCAGGACCTGTGCTCTAGAGTCCTCCTGGCAGGATGCACAGAGGGGACTTTTGAAGCCGAAAGCCCACGAGGGTGTAAAGGTTGTCAGCTGTATTCCTGGGGTCCTGATCTGCTTTACTGATGGCTGGAGGAGGGGAGGAGAAATTGGCTAAAAAGAGGCCTGATGAAGGCTGTTCCATGGGCCCCAGGCTGGTCCTTGGCAATTTCATCAGCTCCCCATGTGGGAGACTCTCCAGCAAAGATGAGTAAACCCACGCTCAGTTCTCTTTGTGTTTTTTTTTTCTTTATCATGAAAAAATAAATGTGAAATAAAGAGGGTTTCAGGTCCCAAAGTTCCTGCTTCTCCCGCCTCCCTCCCCCCATTCATTTATTGAGCAAGCTGTGTACGCTTTGTGCTGTGCTAGGACACTGAATGTGAGGACCACATTGCCTGCCCTCTCAGGAACTCACAGTCTAGTAAGGAAGATGGAATAACCACTGGACAAGGCAGTGAACACTGGCACTGATGGGAGCAGCAATGCATTCCGTTGGGAGAGCTTGGGAAAGTCTCGTGCAATCAAGGAGGGCAACATGGAGGAGGTGGCCTAGAGCTGGACCCTGGAGGATGGGTAGGATTTGCAGAGCTCAGAAAGGTTTTAAGGGAAGCCCATGGTGAGAACAAAATTGGCACAGGGCAGGGGTTGATGGTCTGGTTGAATCATTAACTGTCAACAGCACTGCTATCGAAAATAAGTCACCTTCTCTCAACTGCATTTGAAAATGGGGACAGTAACAGTATTCACTTGATAGGATTGTTTGAGGATTAAATGAAATAAAAACTATGTCGGACCGAGTTTGTTCCAGAGTACATGCACTTTCCAAAAAAGCTAACCTTTGTCATGCCGGGTGACTCAGGCCTTGCCTTCCAGCTACTTTGTCCTCCTGCCCCAGCCAGAATCCCTGAGCCTGCCCTCTGGGCCGGGTACCAACTGGTTCTGTACTCAGCCTATGGACAATCCGGCTCCCCAAGCAGAGGAGGCCAGGGCGCCTCGGGCAGGTGTGAATTAAACCCAGCTTCCCTCCTGCTTTGCTCCAATTGTCCTCGGAGGTAGAAAGTTTCCCTGCCAGGCTGCTGCTGTTTGTATTGACAGCTCCAACCTTCTTTTCCTCCAGGCGTCCCCCCATGCTGGGTGTCTGGGGAGCTGGCCTTTTGCTAGGAAAGGGGGATACCATGCCCTCAGAGGCAGTGTCTGCTCATCCCCTCCCGTGCCTGACATTTTGTCTGCACCCGGCAGAGGCCTCTGTGCTAATTGGGCCTGTCCCGGTGCCCTAGTGTTAATCCATATCATCAGGCCTGCAGTTGGCATGGCAGAGCTTTGGTGCAGCATACCCAGCCCAGGATGAAAGGCTCCTGGTGGTTGTGCTGGTGGCAGGGCCACTATGAGCCCAGAGCAGGGAGCCCCCTTTCTAGTCAGGGCTTGGGAGCCCCACAGAGCTCATTCTGCAGATGAAGTGGCCAGGAGAGTTTCCTCTCTTCTGGCCCAGCAGCAGGCTGCAGAGTCATTGTTCTTTGCTGTTCTTCCCATGCAGGACATGGGGTGTTTAGGCTGACCCCCCTCTCACCTGTCAGTCTCTAAGATGAGCAGAGGGCCCCACAGACCGGACACCAGAGCTAAGCCCCTCAGGAGTGGACAGGCCAGGCCTCCAGTGGCCTGCTCTTTAGCTCAGACAAAAGACTGCCTGGCCACTTTGTGGTGTTATCCAGAGGGTGTTGCTGAAACCAATCGAAACATGTTTAAAGGAGAGCAGTGAATCAGAATCTCTTTAGGTTGCACATGCCCCTCGCAGCCCGCTGGGGACAGGAGGCCACCCAGGCTTTGAAGCAACACTTCTGGCGGTTCTGAGCTACAGTCCTCTCCTGTCTTCCATCCCTGTGCTGCCAGGGAAGAGTGACATCTGAGGAGAAGCCGGCTCCTGACCCCTATTTGGGGCCGTTGGGCTGGGCTCTGGGTGGCTGGGTCCCTGTCTCAGGAGCGTAAGGTAAGAGAGAAACTCTCCTGGGAGAAGGGTTCTCGTACAGTCCTTGAGTCCATGTTGTTTGAGCAAAAATGAGCTAGTGGTTTACATAGCTTTGCTACCTCTTTGTGCAACACCGTCGGATGCTGAGAAAGGGCAATATATATTGGAAAAAATGCTGAGCAGAGCTCTGGCGTCCTGACTGTGGGATCTTGTGGGTCCTTTCTTGCTGGAACTGTTTCTTCATCTGTAAAATGAGCGTGCCCAGGTGAGCCTGGGCTCTCGGAGGGCACCCTGCCTGGGCAGGGAGAAATGTGCATGGTTACTGCATTGAATGTCCTGGTCCCAGCTTTGTCATTTATAAGCCCAGTGGCCACTCAGCTTGCTCTCTTGTCTGCAGAATGGGAACAGCCCTGGTGCTGGCCTCCCTGGGCTCCTGTGAGAACTTGCAGAAATGCACTGAAAGCACTTAGCACGGTGCCCAGCTCGCCGGTGGCATGCCAGACACACTCCATCCTGTCTGCTGTCACTGTCATTATCATCTTTCCTTCCAGTTCTGAGTGTTGGCTGTGCCACTGGCGGGGGCCTCCCAAGCACGGCTCAAACTTCAGGCTGCGTGTGAATCACTCGGAGATCTTGTCAAAAGGCCAATTCTGAATCAGTGGCAGTCTGTGGTGGGGCCCAGGTTCTGCACTTCTCACTAGCCCCCCAGTGAGGCTGTTGCTGTCCTCAGGCCGTGCTCCTCTGACGGTTCAGTGTGTGGATGTGACACTTCTGAGGCGATTCTCAGCGCGGGTGGGTGTGTCATCCAGGATCAGTCACGCGGTGCTTCTTAGGGTCGGGGAAGAGAAGTGATGAGCCTGGTAACTTCAGCAGCATCAGAAAAGAGAGAGAAGACAGAGGCCTTTGGAGGCCAGGAGATCAGGAGAGATCTTCCTGGCTGATGTCACGAAAGAGAGTTTGAAGATGATTCTTTCCTTGCACTCATTTCCCCCATAATTTCAGGCTAGTCACTGTGATTGCCTCATGAGTCTGGGGCTTGTCTCTGTAATTATGCTGAAAGCTCTTTGAGGATTCGGGTCTGGCCTCACGTTCTTCTTTATCCCAGAGCTGCTAGGATCAAGGCCCATGGGAGGCCCATGGGATGCTGGTGCCCGGAGACCAGCCTTGGAGGTAGTGGGCATGAGTGTTACAGGGCAGGGTGAGCGGCACCCCAGAACCCTCGAACCTTCCTGCTCTAAATAGGTTCTGCCATCTGCCACCTCAAACATACTGTACTGCGGAAGACCTTAATAGAAAGGAACTTTAAAACAATTAGTGTACAATGACTATAGTTTCCAAATCAAGCACCCGAAGTTACCTATCCCCTTGTAGGTGAATGTCCAGCCAAATGGGGTTGGCCCAAAGCAGAACCACTGAGGCCCGAAAGCCTACCTCAAGTCTAAGGTACTTCCTGGTGGGGACCTATAGGAAAGGGGCAGAAGGGGGCCCAGCACGTCTGGGACAGAAGGAACAAAATCAAAATCAAGATAAAAGCTGCCATTGTTAACCGGCCCACAGGCCTCTCACCCACATCTGTTTCCCAGTCCAAGGCCAAGAAGCAAGTGTAGCTGCTTCACATGTTTCTCTGCTCCATGTGCCTCCTCCAGGTCTTCTTGCTCTCCATTCTCCTGTCTCCTCTCCAGCTTCTCTCTCTCCCTGCTCAGCTCCACCCTTCCTTGAAGAAGTATGGAGGGTGTGTGTGCAGGGAACCTGGAACCTTCCCTTTCCCTGGGGACCACCCTGTTACCTGAGTACATGAGGACCTGGGTTTCAGAATCAGGCGACTCCTGGCCACCGCCCAGCACGGTCAGGTACTGTTGTGTCCGGGCAGGGCACGCTCCTTTGCCTGCCCGAGTCTCCTCATCTGGAAAGCTGAAATGGCAGAGGCCACCTGAGAGCTGCGTCAGGATTCACTGACAAAGTGTGTCAAGGACTCAGCTCACAACGGGGTCTCCCTACCTGTTTACTCCATTTTCCCTCTTACTCATCTCCTTTCGCCAGCTTCCCCTGTATTCTCAAGCTGTATCACGCCCTCTTGGAATTCTGGAGCCACTTAGAACTCCATGCTCATCTTTGAGGCTTCCCTCCTTAAAGGTTTTCACCTCCAGGTTCACTCCAGGCTGTGAAAAATAAAGGTTGGAAACTTGCCCCCTTCCCCTAATCCCCACCCCCAGCCTTCCCTGCCCTCTGTTTATCTTGCTGAAAACTTTGCTCTTGCAGGAACTGTCCAGTGTATTCCAGGAGAGGGGGCTGCTTGTTGGAAGGTGGAGTTGGGGGGTTGGGGGGTGGGTGGAGAAGCCACAATTGATCTGATGTTCTTGACTCAAATCCCTTGAGGCCCCTCCACTGCCACCGGCAGCCTCAGAGGCCTCTGCGTGTTCGCTGCGAATGAGCCTCTCCCCAGAAGCTGGGCATCCCATCTCCTGCACAGGGACATGCAAATCAGGGCATTGATGCCAAGGCCTTGTTTTCTTGCTTCCGTGTGTAACCCACTTGGAGTGCCCATGTGGCCTCCTTTATCTTCACACACAACCTTTGAGGCAGGCCAGGCTCCCCAAAGACATACTCGGAAGGGGAGGGTGGCTCCAGCCTCCATCAGGCTCTAAGTTTAGTGCTTTTTGCCTTGAGTGACAGCAGCCCACAGGGCCACCAGCACAGTAGGGAGGATCCGAGTCAACCAAGAGCATTGTCAGTTTGGTGACAATAGTTTCTTGGCCTAAGGCTTTGTTTAAGATGAAATTTGATCAGCAGGGTAATTAGCACCGTCACTTATTTAAAGTGCTTCCTTAGTTGCAGGCATGTCAAAATTTTCCAGCTCCCTAAATCAGTGACTCCAGGGCTGGGCCTCACAGGACAAGGAGCAGAGAGAAGAGTTCCCTGGGAGAATAAAGTGTGCACACTGCAGATGGCAGCCTTGTCTCCTGCAGGGCCTGGCCCCTTTCTGTCCACGCAAGCATGTGTGCATGCTTGTCTGGCTATAGCTGCAAGTGCTCTGACTGAGAAGTTTCTAGCACACATGATGCCGTTTCTGAAGTGAGGCTGCTGTACCTGCCATGGGTGATGTTCATATAGGGACCTGAAGAGCTTTTAACTTTTATCATTCGTTAATAAAGATAATTCTAAGCATTAAAACTGGACTAACTTAGCTTTTTTCACGTAAAGAGGGAAATGAAAAAGGCACATTTTCTGGATTAACAGGATGTGCTGTGTCAGCATTAAAAGGCCCCTGAGCAGGGGTGTGGGGGGTAAATTTGAGACCCTCTCTCCTTTCTCTGGTGCACTGTGGTTTTTGCTGGGGGAATCAAGCAGAGGCAGAAAGAAAGTGTGGTTGGACTCAGAGATTTTTGGAGAGGACCCCACTTGCAGAACCTTTCTGGACGATGCCCCCAAAGACCTCTGCAAACCCCAGTGCTGGGCAGTGGCTGCCTAAGCCTGGGGTGCGGCAGGAGGGATGTGTAGTTCTAGCAATGCACAGCACGGTGGGTGAAATGCAGGTTCCAGTCTGGATGCTGGCACTTGGGTGTGACCTGAGAATGGCAGCTGTCCTTTTCTGAACCTATCGCTAAAAGGGGTTCTTCAGACCTGCCTTTCAGTGTGTGTGCGGATTAAGAGTGCTAATGTATGTAAAGTGCCTGGCACAGTGCCCAACATGTTGTAAGCCACCTAATAAAGGCAAGAGGTGGACTGTGTACCCGGCGTGGGCTGCTGCTCTCACCATCACTCCGAGGTTGTTAGAGTATTAGTCGGTGAACGTGACATTGACTGAGAGCCTCCTGTGTGCCAGGGCTGAGCCTGAGGTCCCGCAGCTCATGGCGGGTGGACCTGGCTTCAAATCAGAGCCCCTCATTTCCACCAGGTTGCAGCAGAGGCCACCTGCAAGGCTTTCATCTAGGACACAGTTCCCCTCCCCCAGGGTCCTGCCCTCGTTAGCCCCCTGCAGGGCCTTTCTGGAAAGAGCTCTCCCTGCCTGCCAGCCTGCCTTCCCTGGGGGCCCTTTGGAGAGCTGAGTGTTCCCTTGGGGACCCATTCAGGGCTGAGTCAGACCAGGACCTGTTGCTATGTCTGGAAAACCCTCTGGTCAGCAGACATGCTTTTGGAAACAGAAGAGACAGGGATCAGCGCTGGAGACAGCGAGAGCTTCATGCCTGGAGCCCTCACGAGACCCTGCAGGGAGGGGAGGGCAGGCTCCCCCCTCTGGGGTTTATCTTACGCTCCATTCCCCCCATGTTTCAGCCCAGCTCACAGGGCTGCCCAGCATATGACTTGCCTGAGCAGGTAGCCAGACGGGCTGCCTTCCATCCCTTGCTGCCTGGGAAGCCATATGATTCTACCGCTGGCTTGGCCTTGCCTGCCAGGGAGCAAAGCCCAGGAGAAAATGTCCCTGTGTGCTGAGGGGCCTGAAGCACCAAGGGCTTGGTTCTTGCCCCCTCGTCCCCTTTTGAGTCTGAGGAGATGGGAGGGCAGCAGGGGCTGCCTCGTGTTGGGCCGTGCGTGTCTGTTTCCACCCCTGCCTATGAATATTTTCAGACAATCTGGCTGTGGGGGTAACAAACCTAGCAATTCCCCACCTGCTCAGAAGCGGAGAGATATTTGGATAATTCTGGGAAACATGATAAATTGCTCAGCGTTTTCTGTACCATGTTAGTTGAGAGGTATAGGTGGCAGTCCCTTTGTCCTGCAAGATGGCAGATGCCCTGGCCAGCCTGGCATGGGCACAAGGAGTCATCCACCAACTCCCATGTGCCCTGAGCATCTGTGTGTTTCTGTTGCTTGTTCTATGCCTATCTTGGGGCTGACCCCAAGGCTCTGCCCTCTGAGGAAAATCTTTCTAGAGAGTTAAAGTTCACACTTTAGATGTCCAAATGTTGCCCCTCAGGAGTCCAGCTGTGTTGCTGCAGTGGCATAGGGTGTTTTGATGGGTGCTAGGCAGTGCCTGCCACCCCGCCACTTACCTTCCTGATCCCTCAACGGGTAGTAGTATGTGTTTTGAGTTAAAGCATTTCTGCTTTATTAAAAAGGAAATCTCCCAAGGAGGGGTAATACTGTTGAATTGCCATCAGTCATGGATAATTTAGTGTGAATTAATTAATCTGACATGTTTCCGTGTAAGTGCAGAGTGGGTGGGGTGTGGTGAAGTTGCAAAGATCAGGTCACACTGAGTGATAGTGGACAGATGGCCAAGCAGGGTTGCTGAGGGCACTGAAGGCAGGTGGGACCTGTGCTTTGCCAGGTTATCTCTTATTTGTCTTAATTTTTTTTTATTATAAACCTTTTCAGGGAAGCCTACCAAACATGCCAAAAATGCACACATAAGTGCATAGCACCTGGATTTTGAAACAGCGTCCAGTTGCCCCTCTGGGACCCCCAGCCAGTCACTTGGACCCCCAAGAATTCCCCTGATCTGACCCCCAGTGCCACAGCTAAGTTTTGCATCTTTTTGAGTTGTATGAACATGGAATCACCTGGTACCCTTTTCATGTGCCTGCTCTTCTGTGGTTCAGCATCCCTGCGTGGATCCTTCCATGGCTTTATTTGTGTGCTGTGGCTGAGTTCCAGCCCACGAGGGAACACGACTGATTCTGTGGCTGATGGACATTCTGTTGTCTGGTTTTCAACTCCCATGAATAGTTGACACCTTGAATATGTTTAGATGTGTGTCCTTTTTTTCTCCTGGGAAAGTTCCTTTGACCTCCATCCTTGGGGGAACAGGGGAGCCCTCTGTTTATCCCCAAAGGCATTTGGTCATACTCCGAAATGGCAGGAAGATCAAACAGTGATATTTTCAGCGCTTTGAGTAGATACTCAAAAGCATGGTTGAGTCAATGAATGGAAAATTTCACCTAGTTTTGCCTGGACTTGGTTTTGCTACTAGGAGAGCTATGTTGGGGAGTCTTGGACATGATCTAGGAGTTCTCCCTGGAGAAAGTGCTGCTTCTGGGCTCTGAACCCCACCTGGGTCCTGGGTGTCCCTGAGATGGGGACAGGACCACTGTGAGAGGTGTCTGGCTGGGCAGTTACACTGAGGCCCAGAGACCAAGCCAGAGGGAAATAAGCTTCTGCCCCTTTGTGTTTCTGAGGAACCTGTTGCCTTGGGTCTCTCAGACACAAGCATAGGGAGACAGCTGGGAGGGAGGAGTCCAGAAGAATAGAGGGGAAGGAAGATACTGGAAGGGAGGGAAGAGAAAGCAAGGAGGGAGGGAGGGAGGGAAGGGGAGAGAGAGAGAGAGAAGGCACAAGCCACTCTTTCTCCCCTCCCTTCCAGAAGCACGGGGAGGGAGAGAGCCAGACAGGCACAGAGCCGAGCTCTTGGGGGAAGCGCGTGTCCCCGAGTTTGGTCTGTATTGTTTTTACTATCAAGTGACAGAGTGGAATCAGAAACACGAGGCTGGAGAAAAGCAATGTCAGGGTGTCCTGGTGGGCGGGATAGGCTCTGCTCTTCCCCTGGCACTTGGCGAATCCCTTTCACCGGCAGTGAGTAGCTGCCTGGGTTTGTGGCTGAGCAGTGTTGACTGAGCAGGTTATTCTTTATTCATACACCTTTGGCTGAGCCGCATAACAAATGTGCTGTAAATCTCAGTGCTTTCGAGAGAGCCTGCTACCTAAACGGGACTTCCTCCCTGCATACAATGGAGCCTGGTCAAATTACACATCCATCAAAGCCATTTGGGATGTAATGCAGCATTTCTGAAGTAAACATTACTTTTTCAAGAAGATCACTTTCTGGAGTGAGCTGAGGCGCCAGCTGGTTTAATCTGTTCATCTGGTGCACCTCGGTCTTTTCCCAAGTCAAGTGTGCCAGGATGCCCGCTCCAAACCCACACTGCGGAATTCGCCTTCTCTCTCCTGGGCCCCTGTGCCTGCCGAACCAAACCTCCCTCTCCCCCCAGTCATCTTGTTTCCAGTGATGGCACCTAAATTCCCACCTGATACCTGCATTTTCATCAATTTAACAATCCCGTAGCACGTACTGGATGTCCACACTTTTTAGCAAATATTAGTCATTTAACACTGATAATTCTATGAAGAGGCACTATTTGGAGCCTCATTTTCCAAATGAGGGAAACAAAGCACAGAGAAGTTCAGTGACCTGCCTGAGATCACACAGCTCCTTGGTGGTGGAACTAGTATTTGTGCTGAGTCCCGGCTGTTCACTGACACATCAGCAGTCTCAATTATGTCTTCTATGGCATGTTAAGCAGGGGCCCACCTTCTTCAGGAGTATGGAGTGAGTTTCTGTGCCTTTCCCAACATCATCCCTGTCCAGGGCAGCCCCTGACCATAGCTGAGCAGAGGGTCAGCGTGTAGGAAAGCACTCGCCAGCTGTGCAGTGCATCTACCCAAAGGAACGCAGGGATGGAGACAGAGGCACTTGGAGCTGCCGAGCTCTGGATGGAGGAACTCAAAGAGCCTGCTGCTGCTGCTCTTCACCTGGCTGGATGTACCTGCCCCAGGTGGCCTTGCCATCACGGAGCTCACCCTCCTTTCTCCCTCCTTGCTTTTCCTTCCTCTGATCTGGTTGGGGAGTGTCATCCACCCCTCCCCCACCTCTCTCTGGTGTCTCTGTCTCAGTAAGTGGCCCCAACATGCACACAGTTGCTCTGTTGGAGGCCTGGAAGTCATCCTTGTTTCCAGTTCTTCATGACCCACATCTAAACACCAATCTTGTGAACCCTGTCTCCTAAAAAGGTCTTGGAGGTGACTGCCTCACCCTCCACTGCCTTAGTTCAAGTCCCGCTTATTTCTTCAGTGCCTCAGTTCAGACCCAGCCCCTCGAAAACCACTTTCAAATTGCAGAGTAATCTTTCTATAAATTCTTCTGCTTACGTCGCCCTTTTACTTAACCCTGCTCCGCCCTTTTACTTAACCCTGCTCCGTGGCTCCTGCCCTAGAGTAGAAGTCCAGCTGGGCTGCCAGAGCCTGAGATGCTAGGTCCTGTCTCCCAGGCATTGTCTCTGCTTTCAGACCCCTCCCGACCCGGTTTCCGCTCCCCTTTCAGGCCTCATGTGGTCTGTCTCCTTCTCCCCTGCTCCTCCCCCTGGCTGATTGTTCAGGTCTTGAATGTTCTTTCTTCTGAGGACTCTTGCCTGACCCCCCAAGTCTGGCTTGGTTACCCCATCCCAGTGTTCCCATGGCAACCAGGAACCGCTTGCTCCACGATCACACGGTGCACTATGTATTGTAGTCGTGGCTACCTGTGTTTACCCAGTGCCTAGTCATGGCTGGTTTGCGGAAGACAATGAACAAGATGCTTCAGTGAGGGGTACTACCACAAACCGGCATTGTCCAGCAGGCAGGAGAGGTTTTAGAGCCTCCTCTGCATAAACTCTTGACCTCCATGAAGTCATTTTCCCTCTCTGAGCTTCTGTGAGAGGTGAGGCACCTGTGCCACATGATCGCCAAGGTCCCTCGATGTGCTGAGATTCTGGGACCCGTCTTCTGTACCCGTGTTTGCTCTCCTGGCTCTTCACTTTGCAGACTCTGAGGACCCCCCACCCCGCCCCTGCTCTGCCCTCTCCTTCTCAGTATGCCTGTCCCTTCCGCTGAGCCTGGCTTCCTGCCTTCAGCCGGGCTCGGGAGTGGCCAGCGCTGGCCTTGGGTTGTCCTTCTATCCAGGGCAAGAACGCCTTGAAATTCTCTGATGTCCTTCTCATCTTGGTGGCTGTCAGGATGTTATAAGTAGGAAGCTGCCTGTCTCCGAATTGTCACAGGAAGCAACAGGAAGGAGTGGCATCTATGTCCTGCCCGTCCCCCAGCAGAAATGGGGGAGAAGCCTGGTACCGCCCCTCCCCGGAGTGCCCACCATCTTAGCACTGGGATGGTTGAATCTTAATGCCTATTTACCACTCATGGTTTCTCATCTTTGTTCAGCGCTTATGTGACAGGTATTGTTCTAGGCGCTTTGGACACATAAAGAACAAATATCCCTCTACTCAGGAGGTTACACTTTAGTAAGTATGTGTAGGGACAACTCATATAAATAAGATGCATAATAAATAAGCAAATTTTGTAATGAGCTAGGCAGTGGTAAGTGCTATGGAAAGAAAGGAAATACAGAATAGGGAGAAAAGCCAAGACCTAGAAGAAGGTAAAGGCATGTGTGAGCTCTCCCAGGAGGAGGATGTTCTAGGCAGGGGCTGAGCCCTTGCAAAGAACCTGAGGCAAGAGCATGCAAGGGGTAGGTGTGGAACCCCATGGACCTGCTGTCGCCTGCCACACTGGCAGACAGTAGTCCACCACCACTACATATGGGGGGTTAGACAGCGCATTTGCAGAGCCTGCGGCTGGATGGCCTGCATTTTATCAGAATGGTGTTATGGATTAAATCCACCCAGGCCCCTGGGAGAAACGAGTGGGTCTGAATCAGACAAAACTGTCTGCATCCTGTCGCATTACATACTAACTTTGTGATCCTTGGCGGATCACATACCCTCACTGAGATTCTGTTTCTTCCTTCATCGCTACAGGAAAGCTCTCACGTTCCCTTGCAGGTTGTCGTGGTACTTGATGGAGTGACCAGCTGAAAGCAGCTAACTTCCAGCATGCAGAGTGGATGCTGGGAATGTTAGTTCCCAGCACATCCTTCCCCTAGTGTTTGGGCAAGATATTTATTTTCTCTGAGTTTCAGTTTCCTCTTCCAGAAAACAGAGTAGAGTCAAGCCTAGACTTCTTGAAGCCTAGACTTTAATGGCTCTCAAGTCAAACAATGTGAACAGTAGTACTTTAAGTATAACTGACAAATTTCCAGGGCAGGGAATCTGTGTATATGTGTGTGTGTGTGTGTGCACACCTGTATACGTATATGTGTATATAGGTATAAGATTGCATATATACAGTTCCACCGGACACAGTAAGTTTTTTATTATTCGTAAATGTTTCAAGGACAAAGGCTGTATCTGTGTGCAAACCCACGCCTCCCACGCATTAGAGGCTCACTGCATCCTTGTTGAATGAACGAAGTAGTGCTGATGCAAATGTGTGGATTAAATTCAGTAGAACTGTTTGCTTCCAGGTAGCAGGAAAGTGGGGCCTTTGTGAATTCTATTTTGAATATATATATCGAGGATTAAACTGTGCCAGGCACTGTACTAAACACTCCACAGGCATTTCTCATTTAAACAGCCAACAGCCCTAGGAGGTAGATACTATTATTACCATGATATTATAGATGAGTCAACTGAGGCTCAGAAGTCACTGTCTTGACGGCAGCTAGTAAATGGAGGCTCTGGGACAGGAACCAGCCTTCTGGAGCTAATGAACTTGTCTGCTCCTGTGATGGAGACTGACAGTGTTGCTGAAATGTTGCTGCCCCTTTTCATGGTCTGATCTCTGGGACAGGAGGGGTAGATGAGGAGGAGAAGGTGGAAGGCTGTGCTTGCAGCCAGGCCAAGAGCCACTCCTCAGGTCACTGGCAGACCTTTCCAGTGGAAGGGGAGAAGACAAAAGCCTTTCTGACCTTGCCTGCAGCAGACAATGAAGACGGTCAAAGACAAATCTTGCTTTCTGCTGTCTGCCGAGTCTGTCCTTTTCATTTTGGTCTCAGAGTGTGTTAATAGTCAATGTTGATATGTGAGCCTTGGGCCTCAAGTTTCCCTTGCAGGAGTCTAAAGCCTCACGTACATATATGTACATATGTGTATACGCTCATATGATATATAGCACACACATGTATAGTGTGTACCTGACTGTGTGTGTGTTTCTCCATTCTCTAAGACCACGGTTAATGGCTCTTTCTGCAGAGCCTCCTCTGAGCATACGGGGGCAGTGCTGGCAGCTCTCTGCCTGGTGCTAGTGCTGCTCTGTGCCTGGACTTTGTGACTGCACTTGCCAGGCTGGTGACAGACCTCTGTGCCTGCCTCCATTTGAGAGATTGTCTTGTATCATTTTCATTTTCTGTCCACTTATAAGTGACGCCTAATGATGGCATAATGAGTGTGTGGGTGAGAAACATACAAATAATGGTGTTCATGCCCCTGTTACCTATACCAACCTCAACAAGCCCATTAGCTCCCCTTGATCACATGTGTGCGTTGTATGTGTGTGTGTGTGTGTCATATCAAGGAGTGTGGAGTGTGGAGCAGGGCCCAGAGAAATGCCTGCCTTCTTGGCAATCAAGCTTAAGCAGGAACCCCAGGCTGCACGGAGCTGACCCAGATGTTCTCCCCTCCCTGTCAGATCTGTGTAGGTGCAGGCCTGGACAGCCATCTGCGGTCATCTGGAAGAGCCTGTCTTCTGTGGTTCTGGAGTGTCCCCTCTGGCACTTGTGCTGTGTCTCCTTGTCTGCTGGCTTCTCCTTGGGCCATGTGGAGAAGCAAAGTATGGGGAAGTTGTTCTGCCCCATGTTTAATGTGAGCCAAGCCTGCTGTGTCCCCCTGTGCTCAAGTTCTGGGCAATTACCCTCCCGCAGGGTTTTGTTGCTGAGCACAGCAGGTGGGCCTTGTTTATAATTCACTTGCACCATTAACGCTGGGTTAGCACCATAAGGGCGAGGATCCACTCAATGCCCCCAGCCCAGATGCCACTTGATAGCAGGATACAAGGTTGGCTTTGGGGATCTAGGCTTTTTCCAGCTCGTCCCCTGATCTGCTGTTTCCGGTTGGAAGCGTCAAGAGAGGCTTAATCCACTGGGAGCCACAGAGCACCCATAATCATCCACACTAATGGGAAATCAGTATCCGAATACCAATCCTCCCAAATCATGGTGATTTGGCTCTGGATAATAATAGCAATAATCACAATAATAGCTCTCAGCGATCTCAATAGCAGGGAAGCCTCATCACTTTCTATTTGCAGGCACGCTGTTACTATCGCAGCTAATCTTTGAAAGCAACCTTGGGAATGTCTAATGTTTTCTCCATTTCGTGGATGGGGACAACTGAGGTTTGCAGAAGTCAATCACTTGTCATTGCCAGTGAGCTGTGGAGCCCAGGGTCACGGAGCCCTGTCTCAAGTGGATGCAAAGTGCGATGCTCACCACTACCTGTGCCGCCTCCCTCTGGAGAAAGTTTTGTGAAGTTTTGTGAATGGAGATGGCAGGAGGCTGGGGAGAGAACTCCAACTTGCCATCTTAATTATTTCTGTGTTAGCATTGCTCTGAAAATGAGTCATCCACCTGAGTGGGGGGAATGATGAGTAGAATTAAAACATTCTCTATAGGTTCACGTTTATTAATCAATCAATCATACATTTATTGAGCTCCAACCAGGTGGAAAATGTCATCCTAGGTGTTTTAGAGAAAACAAAGATAAATCATTCATCCACTCATAAATCTGAGAGATGCGGAGTCAGACATATATTCTAGAACAATAGATAGGGAGTAAAATGTTGGGAGTGGGGGTGGAGGCAGTAAGGACTAACCAATCACTGAAACCTGATTGAGAAGAAAACCTCCCTGACTATCTGACTGTGTTACTGAAACGTTTTGGTCATTTTGATCTCTGAACACCCTCGTGACGTATACAGGCCAGGTAGCTTATCTGCTTATCTTTCGTTTTATGGGAAACTAGGGAACACAGAGATTTTTAGGACCTGATATTGGTCACACAGGGAACAAGTGGCAAAGCCAGGTTTGAACATAGGCCTTTAAAAAAAATTGCCTTTTTTATTGATTTAGAGTGTGTGTGTGTGTGTGTGTGTGTGTGTGTGTGTGTGTGTAGAATACCTGGGGTGTAGGCCAGAGATGCAAGGGGTGAGAAGATTCACCCGAGACAGAGAGGGGAGCAGAACAGGCAGACCTACTGAAATGCACTGCTGAGGGGAGCAGCAGATGAGACAGGAGAGATCTGCTGCACCATGTGGGTTAGCTCTCTGGCTGGGGATTGAACTCAGGCTGTCATGGTGATAGCACTGAGACTTAACCCCTAGGCCACCAGGGAGGCCCAGAACACAGGCCTTCTGATGCACATCCAGGCTCTTCAACAGAGCCCAGCATATGCCCCAGGCCCTTTTGAGTCTTGACTGTAAGCTTGACACTCCATGTCCTAGTGAGGCTGTCCTGGAGCTGCCTAGAACTCTCTTCCTTGGAGATCTGCATGGACACTCCCACCCAACACTTGGCTGCTCAGAAACCATCTGTTTCAGTTAATGGGAAAATTGGGGGCCCTCATGTTCAGTTTGTGTCAGCTTTGTTCTTTCGGGGGAGGCGTCCCCTGTGCCCTCCCATGTGCTAAGGGCCTGCTGACCGGGCTTGCTACCCTCTGGCCATCTGTCCAGCCTCGGTCCCATCAGTTCCTAAAGCACAGCTCTGGCCTGGCCCTCCCTTGCACAGAAGCTTCAATAGCTCTTTCTTTCCTGGAGGACAGAGTCCAAGCGCCTCAACCTTTGGGACTGTCTAGAATCTGACCCCACAATGATCTCTCTTTGGGCCCCTCGCATACAAGGTGCTCCTGCCAAGTGACCTGCCAAGTTAGGTCACCCCTCTCTTTTCCCTGTCCAGACCTGGACCATCTACCCGCTCTGGGGCACATGCTCAGGGCCCAGTATGGGGTCCACATCTTGCACAATTCTGCTCCCAGGATGCCTTCTGCCTCTGTCTTCCCAACCTTTTCCACCTGCTGATGAAGGCTGCCCTGCCTTGGGAAACCACAGTGTGGCTTCACTTTTCACACAAGGACATTGTACTTTTCCCTGTAGGCAACTTGAGGGCAGACAGCACATCTGAGAGTTCTGACTGCTGAGAGGTCCAGCACAGAGCAGGGTGGGTCCAGAGTATGAGGGTCGCTGGCTTGGGCTGCAGGGAAGCTGGAGTCTGGGGGGTGTCTCAGGTCTGATCCAAGGTGCAGCCCCACTGGGGGAGGGATGGTAGCCTTTCTCCCCACCTCTGGCAGCTGGAGCTGGCCTCTCATGGCTATGTGCCCTCGTCAAGGTCTTGTGGGAGTGGCGGTGGAGAGGGGAGACAGCTCCCCTTGCTTCAGGGATTTCCCCGAGGTCACCCTGTGAATGTGGACAGGGAGGCGCAGAGCCATCTGCACCTGAACTTCCAACCCATATTCCCTCCTGGCCGTACCTGTGGTCAGTGTGACATCTTTAGGCTGTGGCAGAGGAGAGGTGAGGGACTCTGGCCAGAAAAAGTTGTGCCCTCTTCTGTGGCCTGTGATGAATGCAAATAGCCCAAGGCACTTGGAGAACGCGCCCTCCACATTCTAACCCTGCAGTCTGGCTGAAGCTAGAGACTTTCCCCCGCCCAGGGTCCCTCCTTCTGATGGAGGGTCCTACTCTTGCCTATGACCTGGGATCCAGCCAAGAATGAGGGGGTGGGGAAGTTCTGAGGTGACACTGTGGTGCAGATAGATTCAGGTGGGCTGAGGCTGTGGGAGACATGAGGAGAGTCAGACTGTGATCGGCAGGTAACGCAGTCCCAGAGTACATGCCAGGTTTGGTGATGAGCAGCACCTCCATGAGGCTCTTCCTGCAGCCAGAGCCCCTGGGCCTGCAATGAGGGAACTGGGCAGCCCCAGCTCTCACCAAAGTACTTGAACCTGAGGTGCTATTACCTTCACTCTCCAGAGGAGGCAACCCAGGCTCCAGGGGTTAAGTTTAGTACCCAAGTCGGAGCCAATCATTACAAAGATGGGTATGGTTTTTTTAAATCACTAACTAGATTTTTTATTCGAAAAATCAGTTCAACTTTTTAGTTTATAAATGCAAATAGAATGAAAAGCAAGTCTTCTGCCTGCCCCTATTGTAGTTCTAGAACATCTTCCCAGAGCAGCTGGCCAGCCCCAGTTCCTGTTGTCTTCCTTCATGGAGACCTAAGGGCATGGCTGGGAAGGGGTGGAGCAGACCCTGTCTGTGCTCCTAGACCCAAAGATTGTTTTGAGCTGGGATGACAGCAGAAGAGGCCATCACTTTGCATTTTGAAGGGGTCACCGCTTGTTTTGTTGTGGACTTTTCTATTATAGTGTCTAGCTTTCCTATCTTCCTTCCTTCCGCTGTCTCCTACCCATGGGAGTGCTTCCCCATGAATGCATCCACTCTTTGCTCATCTTCCCAGGCTAGGACTTACAAAAAGAGACAAGGCCTTACTTTCTTTTGTTCTCAGACAGCAAAAAAGGCTGATGTGATGTGACGATGGGCGGACACACAGTGAGGTCTCCACGTGGGCGTGATGTAGCTGGGCCAAGGTCAGGAGCGCCACATCTGAGACCCAACACCTTTCAGCATCAGATCTTGCCTCTAATTGCTGACATCAGTTAGAGGACCTTCCTCCCTGGCTTTGACCTCCGTGGGCCTGGAGATTGTCGTGAGTCTGCAATAGCCTCTCTGACTTCTAATAGTCATCTTCTGAATGCACCTCCTGTTCCCCATCCTACAACTCCCCCATCCACCTTTCCAGGCTGCCTGGCCCAGCTCTTCCCAGATCTCCTTCTGGGGGGTTACTGTGCACACCACCTACTGCCAAGGCCCAGACATGCTGCTCCAGAATAGTCCCTTCCCTCCCAACACTGGGAAGACCCCAGGCAGGTGCCAGGGCTGTGTTTATCCAGAGGTAATTACAATCCTGTCCTTCAAAACGTTTTCTCTTCGTTCGTCTTCTACATCTCGCTGTTCTTCTGCGGCCACTCTCGCGAGGTCTCTCTGCTCTAAATGTGTTACGAGCAGTGCTGGACTATTTCATTTCAAAGCCTCTGCTCACGAGGCCTCTGCTAGGCACTCACTCTCCCAAGGCCTGTCCTGGTGCCCTCAGATAAATGCCAGAAACATTTTTCACCATTCAGAGCCAGTTTTGCCCTTCACATCCATCCTTGTGGCCCTCTTGCCACCTCCCTGAGCTCCTGGCGACTAGCTCTCTCCATCTCTTCACCTCTAGCCTCCTGCTTTGCAGTGGACGGAAGAGGTGGGAGCTGTAGCCTTTTGAGAAGGCTGCTGGCTCTTGTACGAGGTTCATGGAGGTAATTGGCTTTAGATGGAGAGCATTTTCTTGGACCTGGAGTGTGGGGGTGGTGTCGGGGGGGAGAGAGAGAGAGAGAGAGAAAGAGAGAGAGAGGATGGAGAGACATCAAAACAGCAGCCTTCAGTCTCCTCCTACCTGTCCCCTTGGGGATCTCTGCTCATCCCTGCCCCTTCAAAGGACCTGACTCACTCAAGGCAAACATTACATCCTTAGGGAGGCCTTCTTGTCCTGCCACATGAGCCCCCTATCACCCTATGTCGGAGGAAGATGTGGACCAGGGCACTGTGCACAGTGCAGGAGGGCAGCCTATATCGGGTGGGGAGAGGAAAGAAAGGACGTTCACTTTATTGATTACATCACCCCTCAAATTCGCCTTTTTTTTTTGCCACCGTCTTTAGCTATGCACCTAGCTACCTGGATACAGGATTGTCGCCTTCCTAGACCGCAAGCCCCATGAAGGCAGCGGCTGTATTTCTGGATTCTGTCTGCTCCATAGTGGACATGCTGTAGAAATGTTTGTAGAGTGAATAAAGTATAAATCACACAGCGGCGTTAGGGACATTTATATGCTGCAGCTGCTCTCAGGTAAAGGGACGGCATTTACCGTTTTACTTTGAATGCACTTCACTCATCTGCAAAATAATTCTCCACCTGTTATCTCATTTCATCCTCTTAGTGACCCTGGAGGGTAGATGATGGGAGTGTAATTTCCCCATTTTACTGAAGAGGAAATGGAAGCCCCGAGGGGTTGAGAGTTGAGTCCCAAGTCACACAGCTTGCCCCCTCCTATCCCTGGTTTTTCTCCTGCGCTAGGCTGAGCCTGAGCGAGGAAGGACTGATTCTTCTGGAGCGGCGTCTGAGATGGGGTTGACTGTGAGCAGTGTTTTGGAGGGGAGAGGGCTGTGGATTAATGTTAGCAAGGGCCCTGAGCTCTCTTGCTGGGACAAGAGGAGGATGCGGTCCAGGGCACTGTGCACGGTGCAGGAGGGCAGCCTGCATCGGGTGGGGAGAGGAAAGAAAGGAAGTTCACTTTATTGATTACATCACCCCTCAAATCCTCTGCAACAGCTTTGCAAGGAGGGATTGTCACCCACAGTTTATACATGTGAAAATGAGCCCTTAGGGGTTAAGTTTCCAGCTTAAGACACAGAGACCAGGGGTGTCTGCACTAGCCACAGGTGAGGGGTTTCATACAGAGGGGGACTGGGGCTTCAGCCTGAAATCTACATGGAGGTGGTTGGAGGGGGTAACAAGACTGTGGGTTCCTGAAATCTTGCCAGTTAGTGCCTGGGCACTGGGAAAACTGTGATGTGCCCTGAGAGCTAGCAGGTACCTGCAGGGGGGTGCTCTCTGAATGTCACTCCCCTAAAATCAAGCCTGGGCTGGACTTCGTCTTGATGTGTCATCCAGGTTCAGCTTCCAAGCTTGCAAGTCCCCTGTGACTAAACTGCCACATTGGGACTCCCGTAAACTCCGGGTGAATCCCAAAGGTTGAGGACACCCAGATTGATCATGTTACCAAAAGTCACCCCCAGAATCATTCTGTTGTTGGCCCCCTGCCCCAACTTGGCAAAATGTGTACACAGGCCATAGATCTTCTTGCATTTCACTTTTTTCCTCAGCATCATGATAATTGTCCTAATCGCATCCAGTAGTTCCCCAGTCTCTTGAGAACTGAGTGCAGGCCCGGGATCCCTCAAGAAGACAAATGTAGAGAGCAGTGGTTAGGAAGGTGCTAGAGTTTCCACTCCTCAGCTGAGTGACCTCGACAGGTCTCTCTCCACCTTTGGCTTCCAGATCTGCATATGGGACAATAGAGTAGCTGCTTCATGGGGTTCTTCTGAGAACAATGAGTCTGAAATAGCGCTTTGCATGTAGTTAGTAGATATTCAGTAAGTGCTGTTATCGTGAAGACTAGTTCCTAAAGCTGTAGACTTTCAGAGCTTAAAAGAACCTTAGAGAACCTCGTTTTACAGAAAGAGATGCCCAGGCTCAGCGGTGGTTCCCAGGGCTGGTGAACGTCTGCCACTCCTGACTCCCAGGAATGCGCCAGTGCCTTGGGGCCCCCTGCCAGGGACTCCAGCCGCTTACACCTGCCGCCCAACTGCATCAGCTGCTGAGGTTGATTCTCTGTCTGGGAGGTCACAGGGCCTGGGGAGGCCCTGTTCCCCTACCCTGGCCACCAGCCACCCTGCACTCTCCGTCCAAACTACTGGCTGCTTCTGGGAGTTTCTGCCAGTCAGGGGGGTCAGGGAGTGGAGAAACCCACATCCATTTGTCTTGAGGAGCCTGGAGTGTAATGAGGAGTAATCAAGATCTTGTTGCCCACAGCTGAGAGAAAACCTGTAATTAATCTGGCTTCTCCTCTGATTTCCTCTGTCTCCCTGCCACCAAATGCCGGCTGGTAGCTGTCAATCTCCCCTTCTACCCACCCCACAAAATCACGATTAATGGTGTAATAGCCTTCTGAGGACTAGAAAGAGCCACGGAGGGACTGCTGACAAGTCAGAGGAAGGGAGGCCATTTAGCCCAACTGGGCCTGGGAGTTGAGACAGTGCACTGTCCGCCTGCAAACCGTGAGCTGCCAGCAGCAGGGGGCGTCTGATAGTGTTTGCCAGTGGTGCTGGTTGGGAACCTGCGAACATTTATTGAGCCTCTACTCAGGGTAGACACCAAACAAGTATGTCAGGAAGAGATGTGTCCCCAAGAGATATACCCCCTCTCCCAGAAGCTTGTCTCCTTATGGGGAGAGGGCATAAGTAAGTGCAAGGCTAACTAACCTCCACACGCGTGTGCTTGCATTCAACAATACTTGTCACTTGCTGCATCACATCAGGTCTAGGAGCTGGAGGTGTGGCTGCAAGTAAGAGGGAGAAGGCCCTGCCCTCACGGAGCTGGCACTCAGAATATTCATAGAGAAGATGGGGTCAGAGCTGTTTCGATCTGAAAGAGACATTAGGAGATCTTTTCACTTGAAAAAGTTGACCAGTCTTTGAGATTCTTAAAAAAAAAAATAAGTGACCCTTCTGGAAAAAGTCTGGTCTTTGGTGTTTGGGTGAGGAAGCACCCCAGGCAGGTAATGGGTAGGTAGAGCTAAGGGCTCAGAAGCCTCAACTCTCCCAGTCTGGATTAAATGCTGCCATGACTGCTGACCCTGAGGGCCGGGGCTCAGAGGAGATTCGTACCTGGGTTGTAAATTCCTTGTGTGTGAGTCCCGAGTAAATACTTCCCGCTGAGAGAGCCTTCCACACAGGTTATCTGATTGGGTTCTTTCACATCTCAGCAGATGTTTTTTGAGTGCCTACTATGGGCCAGCCTGTGCTAGGCGCTGGGGACACTGATGGAAAATTCTGACGTGTTCCTTGTGTTCTTGGTGCTCACCACCCTGTGAGGTAGGCATTGCTGTTCGCCATGGGGAAGTGGGTTCTGAGGGCTCTGGAGAGTGTTTCCTTCATGAGATCCAGAGCCAGAATGAGGTGGCTTGCCTTCACATCGGGCCCTAATTCTGTTCTGATGAGCTTGGCCGCCCTAGCCTGTCTGGAGCAGCACCCTGCATTGCTGTGTTTGGACTCTCTGCCCTCCGAGATATCTAAGTACAAGGCTGAGGCCTAGCCCTTCTAGGGTGGGGACTGTCAAGACTCTCAGAAAGCAGAAGCCATACTTGTGTATCCTCTTAGGATTTACATTCAGCCAGTGTCTCCATGTTTAGCTCGCTGTAGTTGAAGAAGGAACACAGAATTTGTGATTGCTTGTGATTAGGCACTCTGGAATTTGGACCCCAGCACTGCTGCTTCAGTTGTGTGGCTGTGGATGGCTTGCCCAGCCTCTCTCAGCTCAACTTCCATGCTTATGCAATGGGTGTGCTAATCTTTTACAGGGTTGATAGGATAGTCATGTATAGTTAATATTTATGCAGGGTTTCCTGCAAGCAGCACAGGGCAAGCACCTTATTTAATCTTCATGACATCTTTGGAGGTACTTTCATCATCTTCACATTGCAGATGAAGAAGTTAAGGTTTAAAGATGTTAACAGTTTGCCTGTGTGCAGCTAGTAAATGGCAGTGCAGGACCTGAACCCATGCCCTTAGCTGTGACCATCAGCCCCGGTTCCATGCACCAAGAACGTCTGCCTCCTGCCCCTTCTCAGCATATATTTCTGTGATTACCTCCCTTTTTTTTTTGGAATTTACAACATTATGTCTGCTTAGGTTGTTTGTTGTAACCCAACAAATCTACAAAATGTATACAAGGCAAACTGAAAACTTATTTCCTACTGGTTTATTCAGAAAAATGCCTTTTTGACACGTCTATTCATTTATCCCATCAACCAGCATTAAGAGAGCACCTACTCTGTGCTAGATAGTGTGTTAGGTGCTTGCCACAGTCCCTGCCCTGACAACTGATAGTTTCATAAACAGACTGTATGCCCTGAATAGGAATGTTCCAGTGGGAGAGCAGCACATGAAGGAAGCTCACAGAAAGCCTCAGTGGAGAGGCCATGCAGTGAACATGAAGAACTGCTTTAGTCCTTCAGGGGATGAGGCTGAGTTGCACATGGAAGCATGTGCAGAGGTAAAGTTGGCGGGGGAGTGTTGAGCTCTGCCAAGTCAGGTGCAGTGGGGTGAGTGATAGGAAACCCCTGAGCAGGGGTCATATCATGGAAGATTTAACATGTTGAAGAGAGGAGGTTTTTCCCTTGATCCCAAATGCAATGGAGAGTTACCAAAGACTTTGGGGATGTGGGCATGTCATTATCAGGCTTGCATTTTATTAAGAACCCTTGGCTGTTGACCTGAGAACCAATGGGAGAGGGAAAGACCAGAGGGAGGAAGACCAGTAAGGTCCTGGTTGTTGCTGGCAAATATCTGGACTGGGGGTGGGGGTATTCAGTGGTGATGGAGAGAAGGCTATGGGAAGCAGAATTGTCAGAACTTGGGGACTGATTAAATATGGGGCTGTGGGAAGGGGCTGCATTGGGGATGTAGTGACTCTCAGTTTTCTGGTTGGGTGCCTAGTGAACTGTGGTGTTCCCTACTGAGAAGGAGAATATGGGAGGAGAAGCAGCTGGTGAGGTGCTGCAGAGGCTACCTTCTTTTGAGGACCAATTGTCTCTGCAGTGCTGTGGGACAATCATGTGAGGTTTCAGGAGGAAGCTAAGTGCAAGTGTTCTAGGCTTGAGATGCTGATTTAGAAGCAGGTAGTAATTGACTATAGATGTATGTGGGACTCCCCAGAGGGGGGCAATGTTAGTGAGAAGAGGGGCTGCATGCTGTACCCCTCTTTCTTTAGCCCTAAATTATTACAATAATATCAGCAAAGACCGCAAATTCAAAGACCTGATTCATGTAAACATTAAACTGAAAATAAGACCTTATTCTCTTTGTGTGTATTGATGAAGAATCTAAAAATGTCATGTTTTTGCTCTCTAGTACAAGCCATTCAGCTATAGAAGAAATGCCAGGGAGTCAGAGATCAGTTAGCTCAGGCTCTACCTATGCCTAGTGACAGCTGTGTGACCTTGAGCAGGACACTTCGCTTTTCTTGGACTCTGCTTCCTCATCTCTAAGAGAGCTTGCTCTGTGGATTAAATAAGATAAAAACTGTGCAAAGAATTATGCAAATCACTGAGCCCTATAAACATATAACAAGATGGTTCTTTTTATTTTTATTAATTTGGGGAGGAAGTCATTTCTCATCGTTGTGCGGGTCACATGGCTGAGGCCCCAGAGCAGCCTAGGACCTCGGCCGCTGTTGTCCTTACATATGGTCTCCAGGATCAGCCAGGTTGTGGGCCGTGAACCACAAAAACCAGACCTGCACGAACAGAGCGTAGTTCTGTCATCAAATAAAATTTACACAGGCTAATCTGACATCTATTTAGCGGTCTGCATAATAATTACCATGTAGCGTGCTGATCAGGCATAAATGGGAGGCATTTGACATAAATTATTATATTTAGTATTACTTTTAGATAGCCTAACCAGATTATTACAGTTCTTTCGTCTTTGACAGTTCATTCATTTATCCACTCAGCAAACATTTATTGAGACTGTAATATATGCCAGGCACTGTTCTGGGCCCCCAGGAGAGAGACAAGCATGATTTCTCCCTGCTGCCCCAGTTCCATGGAGCTTATATTCTAGGAGGGAAATAATCACTGAACCATGAGCTTTATCTGCAATGAGTAAGAATGTCAAGCTTCCCTGGAGACTGTTTTGCTTTAATCTGTCCCTGCACCAATACCCATGAATTAAAGGATAAAGATTCTGGACCCGATTTGTCAACAGCAGAGTTGCCTTTGTCTCCTTTTCCCTTTATTTCCCTCTGTCTCCCTATAGCAGGTGACTGCTTGCATCCTTCCCTTCACTGAACAAACATGTGCTGTATGCCTCTTGTGTATCATCGGGCTCTGGGGACACAGAACTGGACATAGTCCTTGCTCTTAAGAAACCCACAGCAATGCCAGGTGGAGACATATAAACGCACCAGCAATACAGGGAAAGGTGCCACTAGCAGAGCCTCTGAGCCTGCTGTGATGGCACCCGGGGTACCTGATTTGGGGAGGGGTAGGATGAGGTGGGGTGCATCCTCAGGCAGAGGGAAGTCAGTGAGCACAGGAGACTGACTACAAGGTGCTGGTTTGCTGGAACACAGAGTGTGTGGGTGGTGGGGCTGTCATTAAACTGCTTTACTGAAGAGTAACAGATACAAGTGAACATAAGCATAAACACACAACTCAGCGAGTTTTCTTAAACAACACACTCGTGTTACCAGCACCCAGAGTAATAAACAGGGTATCACCAGCACCCCCAGAAGACCCCCATGTCCCCATCTAGTCACTACCCACTCCCAAGGGTAACCACTAACAGGACTTCTGTTTTGTACTGTATGTTTTGTAATGTATTGAGACAGACTCACATTGTAGGTACGGCATCCTCTGCTTTCCATAAGTTTTAGCCACTTCACCTTTATGAACAACTATCTCAGTACCTGTTTGTGCTCAATGAAGGGATTTCCACTTTTTCCAACAAAATGCAGAGAGTGAAACTGGGTTCATCTATGACTTTACAGCAGTCATGCTAGAGGCAGTGGCACCCCCAAGCAGTGAGAGCAGCCTGCCCGGCTTCTTCTCCAGAACTGCCCTGTGCATGTGTTGTATGATTGTATCATTCCTGCTTTTACACTCATTAGCGTGCTTTTAGGTTTGCTGTTACATGGTATGATTTGGTAGGTTATGTTGGGGGGTCTGGAAATGAGCGTTTTTCCATATAAATGAATGGTAATTGCTTCTTTGCTTTATGCCATTTTGGCTTAGGAAAGGTCTCATAGGAATGTGCTGCTTTCAGTGAGTGGGGAAACTCTTTTGGACCTGGTTTCTTTTTATTCAACATTATGTTTATGAGATATATCTGCACAGCAATTGATTATTCATTTTCATTGCCTTATAGCTTTCCATTGTGTGAGCATACACTGCATTTCCTCCTAGAGGTCTCAAGGAGTGCCTCTAGGTAGTTTCCAGGTTAGGGAAACTCAGTGCTGCACTAACAATCTTGCACCTCTTTGGTGAGCAAATATATGCATTTCTGTTAGATCCACATGTGGAGTCACTGAGTCATCAGGGTAAGTGTAAAGCTCTAGCAGACCAGTTTTACAAAATAGTTATATGGATTTACATGCCCCTTGTCACCTCATGAGAGTTCCAGTTGCTCCACATCGTGCCAACACTTGATGCTGTTTGTTTTATTTTTTAATAGTCATTCTGGCAGGTATATAATGGTATCTAATTGTGGTTTAACAATGCTTTTCCCCCATGCCCATTGAGGCTGAGAACCTTTACAAGTGCTTATAGGAGTTTGGATAGAGTCATTCATGACCTATCTGTTCTGGTCTTTTGCCCATTTTCCTATTGGATTGTCTGGCTAGGGGAGGGGAGGAGGGGTCAATTTAATATTACTCTTCAACCACAGGAATCACATATCTAGTGCTCATTAGCTCCACCTTCACCCCAGTGATGGGAGCGGAACTGGCAGCCTCCGGAGTCTGTCTCAGGTCTCAAGGGATCAGAAAGGTCTCAGTGAGGGGATAACACTCATGCTTTCTTGGGGGGAGGCAGCGCCTCCAAGTTCTGGCTTTGCCATCGGGGTACTCATCTCAGGAAAGAGGAGAGAGGTTAGTGGGTGAAAGGTGAGGAGGGACTCAAGCTCAGTAGGCAGCAGGAGCATGTAGGAAACCTGCTCATAACTTGGGATGTGCTTGTGCATCTCTGCCCTCACCAGTTGCTGGCATGAACCTCTGCCTTCTGGACCAGAGGAGAACTGACATGTGAACAGTTAGTTTTTTCTTTCGGCCAGCCCCAGAGCATGGTGTCATTTCCTGTATTATCTTAGTGAGCATTCAGGTAACTCCACCACACAGGTAAAACTGCCATCACGATACTTGCTGAGTTGAGTGACCGAGAAAGTCACACAGAGGCCCCCAGTTGGCAAGTGGAGGAGCTGGACTTGAACCCAGTCCCCTCCTACACCACTCTCCTGTGTGCAGTACCTGGGATATATCTGGGGACAATGACATAAGCTTCCCCCCACCTTCCTCTTCTGCTCATGGCTCCCATTCTTTAAGAGCAGATGAAGTTTGCATTCCCAAGTAGAGATTTTTATAAAGTGGAACCCTCAGCTCATTCAGCTCAGTGACACTGGCCTGCACCCGATTTGAGTGGGGTGGGGGGTTAGGACCCGGGCCCTCTGTATGTGTTAGGAGGGGGGATGGACAGAGGCAGCTCTGTGGAAGCATCGTTGCCTCTCACCACAGAGGCTCTCAGAAGCTGGGGTCACTGGGTTGAGTGGGTGGCTCCTGGCAGGGGCCTGGGACTCACAGCTGGCACCACTGTCTTGCAGAGTTATGTCATGCCCAGACCAGCAGAGGGCTCCATGAGGATTTATAGAAGATGCCCCGCGTCTCGGCGCCTTTGGTGCTGCTTCCCGCGTGGCTCGTGATGGTCGCCTGCAGCCCGCACTCCCTGAGGATCGGTAAGTGCTGCTCATACCGCCCCTGGGGGCTCTGGATCATGCCCCTCCTGAGACCCCTGATGCCCACAGGGGACATCTGGCCCTGCCTTGTGTGTTCCTGAGCTCAAATGGGGTGGGGATGATGGTGAGGATGGGGGTAGCCAACAGGTGCCCATCTCTCATCTGGCCAACATGCTCTGCTTCCTTTGTGAGGAGAGTAAAGATGCTGACATCCCTGTTACACTTTGTGACCGAATCAGCCCAGCTCATTGAGGGGCAGCCGTTAGGTGAAGGTGGAAGGGATTCCAGATCCAGGCTGGAGACAAGAGAAGACAGCACCTCTCCTCTCTTCTGGTCAATCCCAGAAGACTTTCTGGAGAGCTGACTTTGGATGAAGCCTGGCTCCCTCTTAGTGACTCTGGTGCCACTTCCTGGCCAGGCCCCTGTCTTGGTGTCTGTTCATCCTGGCCTGGTTCTGGAGAGGGAGGGCAGGGTCATTGGCGATGTGTTTTCTGGCTGCGCTCTCCTTGTCATTATGGGGAGGTGCCCACGGTCTTGTGGGTGGGCAGTGCTGCCCCATGCCCCATCAGTACCCCCATCCCTGGGGGATCCTTGACTTTACCTGGGGTCTAAGAGGCCTTGGGAATCCAGGTGCCTCTTTTCCCCAACACTGAGCAGGGTCTGGGCACTGCAGGCTGAGGCACCACTGCTGCAGGTCCTGGGGCCCCAGCCTAGCACCAGGGATAGAGAAATAGTGCAGACAGTCATTTAATGGCCTGGGACAGACATAAGATGTCAGGAACTGGGGTGTTACATGTGTATGGGTGTCGGGGGTCAGTGTGGACAGAGAGTGGAGCAGAGCCATGAGAAATCCAGGCAGGTGGGTTATTGGTCACAAGAAGGCCAGTCTAAAAGGAAGCCCCCTGGGCCAGGCCGGATAGGAGTGCCGAGGGACTCAAGCCCCAGGCTGATTTCCTGACATACCCACCCAAAGCCTCTCTGGCAGGACCGGGGCAGGGGAGCTGCAGAGGGAGGAATGTAGAGTCCTTGAACGAAGCAGGATCCTGTAGCCCAATCCTGGTTTAGAAGGAAGCTGTCATGACGCTGAGTCCTGGGAACTGGCTCCAAGCTCCTGAACTCCTCCTGTGGTCATCTGGGCTGGTGCTAAGGTCCCAAAGGATGGCTTTCTGGCCATGGGCAGGGGACCTGAGAGGGAAGAGGTCAGTGAAAAGCCAAGGCCTCGCCCAGGCTGGGCGTCACGTGCCAGAATCTGAGCTGCAGTCTGTGAACGTGGGCTCGTTTCTCCATGCATTTGCAGCAGCAGCTGATTGGAATCAGAAAGGCGACAGGTGACATGGTTCTCCCCCCCACCCTGCCCTTGGCATTCTTCTCTGCATGCTTAAAAAAAGGGAATTAAAAACAAAACCTTCCCTCCCTCTCCCTCATTCATTTCTACAGAAACTTCAAAACCTAATTTAATTCTGCTCAGCAGCAATGCAAAACGGTGCGTATCCTTAAGATGCTTAATTTATAAGATGCCTACAGTTATTCAGCATTTGCTGAGGGTTTCTCCCCCTCTAAATGAGCGGATAAAGTGGTAACCCATCAATTTCCATTTGTCGCTAATGGGAAGCGGAAAGGGATTGAGCCAGAATTGGCACCTCCCAGCCTCAGCTCTCCTGACACTCGTTTTCCAGGAGGGACGCAGAAAGTGGAGTTGACAGATCCCTCTCTTGGCTGTTATGCCAACAACAGAGACCATGAGAGGCACCCCTCAAGCTCCCACCCCCACCCTTGGAGCACTGCTTGTCCAGTTCTGTCAAGACTCCCCCCGGCCTGGAGTGTTGGTTCATGCCAGGCCACTTCCAACGGGTTTCCAGCCAGGGCCCCCGCTAACTGGCAAGGTCAAACCAGGCCTGACTCCCACAGAGGCCAGGAAGCAGAGTTAAGCCAACAAAGAAAAGAAAAGAAAAGAAAAGAAAAGCTTCCTCAGCCATGCCAGGATCCGTTTTCCTTGTCTCCTTGGTTATCCTGGAGCCCAGAAGCTTTTGAAAAGTCTCCTGATCTTTATGGATGGAAAGGTGCTAATTACATGGACCCCAGAGGGGATCTGGAGTAGGGCAGGGATGGGGAGAGAAGTAGGTCAAGACAACACAAGTAGCTGCGCTTCGCAGCAGGCAGCCTTGCACACAGATGGGCTGGACCGGTGTGGATGGCGCTGGAGTCTCCTAAGTCCTCAAGAGGCTCGTGTGGAAGGAGGGGGCGCTCTGCTCCACTTCTCCAGGGTCATTTCTCCCCATATTTTTTTTTCTGGGTTCTCTCCCCAGTGCCCCCCGCTCCCTAGCCTCAGAATAGATGGCTGTGCAAGCAAGGCTTCAAGAAAAGACCAGGAATCACCGAGATAAATTGCCCCGCCTGCTCCATCCTCAGCCCCGCTTGTCTGCCGCTGACAATATGGATGTTTGTAAAGAGGCGGTCTAACCCATTACCCTGCCTTGGGACTGCTGTTTTTCATTCAAGTGAGGCATGGGGTGGGAGATACAGCCAAATTACAGTGTCCAGTGTTTACCCCCCGAATGAGATTTTGGGTTAGAGAAAAGGATTTTATTTATGACTGCAAGGCTGTCCGCATAAATTCCCCAAACTCTCACACATATGTCAGCCCCCTTCCGTCATCTATCTTCTGAAATGTCTTTTGATTTTGCTTCTGTCCCTCTGGGTCCTCTGAGTGATGACTGTAGAAAGCACAAGTTAATAAATGCTCTGAGGAGACCCTACCCCATCTTGGCAGCCCTCTGTTACTTAAAGGGATCATCATAATATCTTAGCGCCATGACGGATGCTAAGGAGCCCACTTTTCAACTTGCTCATTTCACAGATGAGGAAGCAGCCCCGAGGGGGCAATAATTTGGTCAAGGTCACACAGCAGGGAGGTGGCCCGCACCAGCGACCTCTCTCCTTGACTCCTCTTGCAGTGCTCTCCTCGCTGCCTACCCTGTCTCCTCTTGCCAGCCAGGAAGCTTCCACAGTACATGAAGGTCATTACCTCTTGTCGTTTCTCTGATCATGTTTCTGACATTAGCAAATGCTACCCTTCTTCCTAACACATTGGGTACTGAATCAGTATTTGCCAGCCTACCTCTTCTTACTCCTTCCTTGCCCCCCTCATTTTAGCCACTCTGAACTACTCACTGTTACCCAACTACAGCAGGAGGTCCACTCCTGCCTTACCCACTCACCTCCTGTGACGCCCTCCCCTTCCGTCTTCTCTCTGGAAAACTCCTCCTCCTCTTCTGTTACCACCATCATGGATTTAAATAGTTCTTCTTGTGCACAGGTCCTGCGCCCTCCCCCCCCATCACTCCACCTGTCTTTCCCTGGGGAAATCATGTTTCCCTGCCTTTCTCCCACCCCCTGTGCTTACACCTGTTCTGCGCTCACCAGGCTGTCCCGACTGTTGTGCCATTTTCCCACCAGACTCTGCGTGTCACAGGAGAGCAGTCACCTAACACAGGGCCTGACACGACCAAGCGTGTTGCTCAAGCTCCATGCATGTGATGGGTGGATGAGCCCATGGCTCTTGCATGGTTCCCATGCAAATTCAGTATCATGGTTTGAAAGCACATTCTTCTGGTCTTCCCTGTACTTAAAGAGGTGGACTTCTTGGAGGGAGTTGATGAAAAGAGAGGAAGCGGAAAGCGAAAGAAATATCCATTTGTTCCTTTTACTTAAAAGAGGATAGAAACAAGTTGAAGATATGACTGCAATGTTTGGGCTATAATAGTAAATGCAGTGATTCAGTTATTCATTCATTCCCTCCATGAGTATTTATTGCATGCCAAGCACTGAGGATATGGTGCTAAACAATAATAATCACCAGAATAACCTGCCTTAGAAAGGCCTTCCTCTCTGTCAGGCGCTCTGCTGAGTCTTTCGCACATTTCAGGCACTCTTCACATCAGAATTAATGATCCCACATTACAGATGAAGAAATGGGAGCTCACAGAGTTTAAATCACTCGTCTAAGGTCACACAGATACTGGAATTCGAATCTGTCTGTCTCCAAAGCTGTCTCTTCTGCTTCGCTCTGAGGCAGCTGGTGCACCCCTGGAAACATTGGACCCCCCCCCCCCGCCATCATCACAGCCATCACAGCGCATATGTTGGGTGAAGGAATTGAGGAAAGGAGTCTTTGTTGTTAATAGAGTCTTGTGCTTTTCTGTGATCCTTTTACCTCCAAATAATTTTCTTAAGGGCAAACAACAAAATCCACAGGACAGATGAGGTCCCCGAGATGTGGGAATGACAGGGTCTCGCAGCTGGTGGCCCCAAAGTCCTGCTGGTCGAGGGTGGCCCTGAACTCACAGGCAGGTAGCAATTGATGCTCTTCCTTGTATAAGATTTCCCTGTGCGGTGAAGCAGCAAGATCTTGAATTTATTCGATTCTCTGTCTTCCTCGGACCCCTAAGCACCTTACAACTACAATTTTTTACTTACTTTGTTTCTCCCAAGAAACTCCAAGTCCTGTGTGGAGAATGTTAAACACAGAACATTGAAATGTTATAAAGATGAAGATAATAAGGGAATTGAGAGGGCAAAGGGGAAAAATTAAAAAATACTGGATTCTCATCTTGCTTAGCTCTTTATTAAATATATCTGGCACACTGAGATCCAACTACACAAGCTGAATTCTCTGCCATGTGGGGGAGTCGCCATGGGGCTTTTGAATAGTGGCATCCCTTTAATAATATGATGGGCTAATGTGGTTTATGAAATTTTGATTGACATGTAAGTTTTCATCTCTTTTCTAAGTTGAGTCAGCCAGATAGGCGATCAGTTGGTCTCTCCCATTAGAGACAAATGGAAGTCGATGCCTTTCTCCTTCATCTATCATTGGAGATGATGTGTAGGAAGGTTTCTGGGATGTGAATTCTCCCCTAACTTTCATCTGTGAGTCTGTGTGACTTTCTTACATTGTCCATGTTTCTGGGTCTAGCACAGAACCTGGCGCATCTCAGGTGCTCAGTAAATGTTTGCAGGATGGATTATCCAATGGCAAGGAGACAAGTCTGCAATTCTGCAATTCTGACAAAATATCGCCAGGGTTTCATCCAGTGGGGACACAGATACCATCCGGCCATCCCAGGCATAGAGGGGTGATGTAAAAGCCCAGAATAACCAGGCTCTTCCAGCACAAAGGAATAGACAGCCACAACCCAGATTATCTGGGCTGACCTGTCAGTTTTCAGATTTCTCTTCTCCCAGGTAGGGGTCCTTACTCACCAATGTCAATAATCATATTTATCAATAAGTACATAAGATGTGTAATCGGGTGAAGAAGTCCTTTGCCGAAAAAGAAAACAGCCGTGCTTGTGCCTGCATGTACTAGGGTGTCTCCACTCTCCTCCCTGCCCGACCCCTGCCACCCCCACGGCTTCTGAGGAATGAGGAGGGCTTCACTGCTGAGCCCACCGGCCCATCGGCCATCTTCACCTCTGGCGTGGTCCGCTTCAGGGTGGCGGCATTCAGGACCTCATCTTCTTCCTCAGGCGACCTTGTCTTTTGGGAAGTGAGGAATGACTTAGGCTGAACAGCTCAACTTTACAGATAAGGAAAACAGGGGTGCTAAGAAGGTAAAGTGAATTGGTAAAGTCCCCTTGGCAGCGTCAGGACTGTTGAGCCCCAGTAGCCAGTGACATTTGCACTAACAGGTTCTTACACAGCGTCACCTGAGCAGGTAGAAGTAAGCACATCTTCGGGGAGGGCAGAGTTTGTGATTTGCCCAAGCTCAGGCAGAAGGAAACCTCAGAGAGAAAAAAGAAAGTATGTGTCTCAGGTGGGGCAAGGGGTGAGGTGTGAGGGTGGCTGGGAACCAGTAAGCAGTGGGTTCTCGGTGGGTGAGGACTGAAAGCCACCTGGGGCCAGTGCACTGAGCTAAGGATCCCATGAAATCAGGCCGATGGCTGCAAACATGTTTCCTTAAACATATCATGGTGACCTCTGGGAGGAAGCTGGGCACTCAGAGATGCAGGGATGAGGTTGTGGTTGCACAACAAAAACAAAGTCCTGGATAGACTTGACTGGATAGACTTGACTGGACAGAGCTGACTTTCAGATAATTTGGGTATGTGGCTGCCTGCTCCTGTGTGCCGGAAGGGCCTGGTTTCTCTGGGCTCTCATTTCACCCCTCTGCACCTGGGGTGGCCGGATGGTGTCTGCTGCTCTGCTGGATGAAACCCTGGTGATATTTTATCAAAATTTCAAAGCCTTGTCTCCAGCACTGTGAAATGGTTTACAAAAGTCCTCAAGTGGGGAGTGAGTCATTAGCAAGCTTTTTTTTTTTTTCCTTTGGTGATGTGGGGTGGGTGGGGGGAAGGTAGAAATTGTGGAGAGAGATTTTTGGTTCGATGTAAAAAGGAACACTCATTAAGCAGATGGACTGGTATATTTGGGTTACGAAGGTCCCCACAGCTGGAGGTGACCACTGGGAGGTTGGACGGAGATTTCAGCATCAACTGGGACATTGTACCTGTTACCTCTAAGACCCCTTTCAATATCCTCTGTGATAGAATATTTAGCCTTTGGTCCGTTCTCCTAGGGAGACATTCCATTATCACTGTGTCCTCATTAACAACCATTAATAAGAGCTTAGCATTGAAGCAACCATCTGCCTAATTTAAACCACGACCTCATTTGGTCCTGATGGCATGGGTCAGCCAGATAAGACAGGAAGCTCTACCTACTCTTTTTATTTGGTTGGTGTCAACCTGTCTGGGTGTTTCTCCCTGCAGCCTCTGACGGAAGAGTTGGAGAAGCACGGGCGGTGGTGGGAGCTGTCACCAGATGTCCCCGAATGCCTGAGCGTGTGTGTGCCTATGTGGGTGGGTGCACACGTGTGTGTAACCACCGCCCGCACACCCACTCACAGCCTTGCAGCTCAGCTGTAGGCAAGACAGTGGTCACACCTCGCACTGGTGAGCAGGCACACATTCCATCTTGACTTGGTGGGGCTGAGCCTTGACTGCTGGGGAACACTTCAGGGGGGCTACAAGAGCCATAGACAGTACCATCAGGCCATCCGACGGCCCCCCTGTGTCTTGTTGGTGGGTGTTTCTCCCCACTGAGGTGAATGATGGTGCCTGGTTGAAGCCAAGTGCAGGCCAGACTGTAGGGCCTGTCATGAGGAGGAGAAAGAGAACCCCAGATCAGTGGGGTTCAGTGTTGATGTACCCGGTGCCCTGGCCTGGCTGACAGTGCCATTGTGCTGGACCCCAGAGACCCTGAGGCCATGATGGGAGATTTCTGGAGTTGAGACTCTTCCTGTAAGCATGAGCCCCTTCAGAGGAGAGGGTCACTGTTCTGAAACCACCCCAGGGGTAGACTTGAGCCCTGCTTTTCAGCTCTCATCACAGGGACAGTGTTCCAGCTGAGAAAGCCAACATAATTGGGGGGGAGCTGCCATCTGGGGCAGCCCACGATTGTGTCCCTCACGTGTCTTCCTGTTCTCTCAGTTCCTTCCCCCCTGACTCACCAAGATGCCTTAAAAATGACTATTTTAACTCTAAGCTGAGTGAGGCTGGAGAACAAAGGGGGAATGGAGCTAAGTGTTTTGGGGAACACCAGACTGGACTCCAGGAGACTCCAGCATAACTTAGAGGTTGATGCCAGCCCATGGACTCTCTTCAGATCTGAGCTCCACCCTTACTAGTTGTATGACCTTGGCCAGGAACTTAATTTCCTAGTGATTTAATTTCTTCATCTATAACATGGGATAATAGGTGTCCCTACCTCATGTTGTTATGAGAATTCAGTAAGTTAACACATGGGAGGCATTCAACAGTGTCAGGCGTGCAGCGAGTGTGTGAGAATGACATCTGTTATCATGGAAAACTCACCACCGCCACCACCCATCTCCAGCACTTAGCCTTTTCCCGCCTGCTGTACTCTTCCCTGCTCCTCCACCAAATCCTGTCTGTTCCCTTCTTCTAAACCCTGGTTTACATTTCACCTCTTTCTAGGAGCTGAGAATCCCCATCTGATTTGGAAAGCGCTTCCTTTCAGAATTCTCAGTCAGCGGATGCATCTGCTTACTCAGAGCTACACCGTCTTCACTAGTATCTACCTGCCTCTACCTGCCTCTCATTCCCAAACTCTGAAAAAAACTTATCTGAATTCCACCTGCCTCACAGGCCTAGGCTCATCCTGAGAGACTGACGTCTCTCTCCTCTGCCCTCAGAGTGTCATGGGCTTTCCACACTGGGGTGTAGTCCTAGGACCTGGCTGACAGACCTGAATGGCCCCCACCTTAAAAACCTCCCTGAGCCCCACATTCCTCTGCAGCTAACTCCCTATTTCCTTCCCTTCACAGTGAAGTTACAAAAGAATGTCCTGCTAGAACTGCCTCCATGTCTCACTCCATCAACAGGATTCCCTCCCATTAGCTTTACCCCACCAATGACACCACCACTTTGCTAGATCCAACCCCCACCCCAGGCCTCTTTTACTAGATTTACCAGCCACAGTTGACAGTCTTTCCCTCCCTCTTCCTTGAGACAATTCTCTCTCTTGGCTTCTGGGCCACACTCCATCTTGGCCCTTGCCCTCCCGCACCATCTACTTAGTCTCCTTTGCTGATTCCTCCTCATCTCTCTGACCTCTGAATGTGGAAGACCCCCAGGGTTCTGTCGCCAGACCGCTCTCCACTCCTACTGCCTGGCTTTCCATGCTTCTGCTTCTTTAATCTCGTCTCTGGCCCTGACCTTTTCCTATAATTCCAGGCCCATAGGTGGCTGTTCCCACTTGGATGTTTAATTGAAATTCACACTTGACATGTGCAAAATTCAACTCTTGATTTTGCCCTCCAAGTCTGCTTCTCTTACCACCCTCCCCCCCGTTTCATTAATGCTCATGTCATCCTATCTGCATCCTTGGAGTCATAATCCATCTTGTCTTTCTCTGGCACTCTATATTATTTCCATCAACAAATGCTGTTAGCTTTTTCCTTCCAGTTGTGTCCAGAACCCAACCACTTCTTACCACTTCAGTTCTAAGAAAGTGTTCTAAGAAAGTGTTCCCTCTCACCTGGATTATTGCTTTCCCACTGGTGTCTCTGTTTCTCTCTTACTCTGTCTTTTCTGAGTCTCAAAATGTGAGTTGGGTGATGTCATTTCTCTGCTCAACTCCTCCAGTGCCTTCTTGTCTCATCTCACACCAGAGTAAAACAGAGTCAGTCCTTACTGTGCCCAGAGTTCTGTGTGGTCTCCCTCACTGTCCTGTTACTCCCTTCCCACCCCTTGCCACTCTGCCTGCTGCTCACCCCACGCCAGCCTCACCCACCGGCTTCCTTATTTCTCCCCAGACATACCCAGAGTGCTCCCTCCTAAGGGCTGTGCACCAGCTCTTCTCTCTGCCCAGAACAGAATTCCCCCAGGTAGTTGCGTGGTTCCCCCCTCCCTTCTGCAGGTCACACCCAGCCCTCCCTAGCCCTTTTAATTCATTTATTTTTTCTCTAGCACTTACCACCATCTGACAAACTCAGTACTTATCTATCTGCTTAATGTCTGAGTCCTCTCATCAGGAAAAACTCTTCATTTGCTTTTATGCTGTTTCCCCAGCCCAAAAGACAGTGTCTGGTGTATAATAAGTGCTCACTAAGTATCTATTAAGTGAATGAATGAGTGAATGAATGAATGATGTAGACCTAAGGTAAGTTGCAATGGAGCCTCACATTTGAAAGCCATTGCAAGGCAGAGACTACGATGGTCTCATGTAACACAAAGAGGTTCTTAACAAGTGGTCCTTGCCAGGGACACCACAGTGGCCCCGCTGCTCTGTCTCCATGTTCCCTGATCCCTGCTGCAAATTCCTGGTCCTGGAGCTGGTCTTGACCCATTATGACCAAGTTAGCAGTTTAATGACTCAACATCAAGATGAGTCTTGGCTTCTGGTCTTATTTTGTCCCTCAGATCTGAACACCAGGTCTCTGATGTATAATCCCCTTCCCCCAACGCAGCCCCCCCTTCATCTGTGTTGCCACTTGGGTGCCAAGTCTCTGCTTGTTATCAACTTTGAAACCTTCCTGCTGTTTTGACGGTGCTGGGCACACCTGGGACCATTATTTGACCTTGTTTGTCTCACCTTTCCAGAGCCTAGGGTCCTGAATCTGGACCCAGCCTCCCAGCTGGGATCCTTCCACTCGCCCCCAGCTCTTTCCTGCCTGTTGTCTGCCAGCAGATTTTTCCCGTACTGAGCTTGGTTTGTCTGCTGGTACTTTAGTCACAAATCTTCATGGTGCCTAGGACCCCAGTATATCCCCCTCTACCTTTGAGTAGTTCTGAGCATTGTTTTTTCTTTCTGTGGAGCCAAAACCTGTCTCTGAGCCTTCCCTCTACGTCTTACCTCTGTTCCTCAGGAGCATAGGGGACAGGTTAGTGCCTTTTGCCATGATGCCGTCTCTGAAGTTTGCAGCACTGCCATTTCACGGCCCCGGTATGTTTTTTCTTCCAGAAAGTCATCATTAGCACCTTTGACTGTCCTTCCTTCTCAGCATTTGGATTCCACTCATCATCTTGGTCAACCTCCAAGTGGATTTTCTTTTTATCTCCTTCCCAGTTAAAATATGATCCCCCAAATCAGAAACAGTCAATACTGTCCACACCCCCATCTACCTCCAGTCCAGAGGCACCTGCTCCAGCCCGGTGGGGTCTGCTCAGCGGGTTCAGAGCCCCTTGGTGGACCCATCTCAGTCAATTGGCTGACCAGTCTTGGGTGAAAGGAAACCCAACTAGATCTCTGCCTAGGCCTGTAATTACAACCCCACCCTTGCTCTTCAGCTGTCAAGTTTTGCTCTCAACATGCAGAGCTGAGGCCACTCTTTGAAAGCCTGCAGAGGTCACCCCATTGTCTGAAGATACTTGTATTAAGGATTTGGGTGCTAGGAACTTTGCTAAGTTGTGTCACCCTGGTGGTTTTCTTCCAAGCTGTGCTTTCCCGTTCTTTCTAGCACACGGTCTTTCAAGCAGGGAGTGACACAGGCAGGCGAGGGAATGCCGCTTTGCTGTAACACTCATAAATTTCCCCCAGTGGCTGGGATCTAACAACATGAGACTTTGAGCTTTCAGCTCACAGATGAAAGAACAGGGATTTTCCCAGCGATGACAGAAAAGAGAAGCATACAGCCCCAGGGGCCTCAGCAGAAAGCTCTGCTAAGGACTTGCTCCAAAGAGGGACCAGCCACTGGCCTGTGCAGGCATAGAATTGCAGTAGCTGACCTCTGGGAAGGCCTCTGGAAGTTTCAGGCCAACAGGCCGGGCAAGGGGGAGAACACGCCATCAGTTAGTAATTCTCCTTGCCCTTCATGGAGCTCTTGGGGTTTCTAGACCTAAAGAAACCTTTACCTAGAAATGTGGTTGAATGCTAATATCCCCTTTAGAGCCAACTTGGAAAATCTAGAGTGCTAAAGGAATTGAGGTTGTTGAATGGAAATAAGTGGAGATGGTAGAGATTAAATAGGGTATAAATGAGTGAAAATGTCTGTGCAAAGTGTTCCCATTGGTGTTCTATACATGTAAGCAAGCTAGTCCCCATCTGCCCCAGAAATTATCTCCCAGACAGCAGTACTGGTCCCTGGGAGGACAGGACATCCAGGGCCACCCTCTTCTGAGCAAGATGCTGGGGCAGGGAGGACTGCTGCTTTGCCTTGTGGTTGTAGCCTGGTCATGGGCGGGGGGGCTGTGTGGGGAGGTTCTCTTTTGGGTCTCAAGCAAGTGCTCATCTTACTGTGAAGCCATGGGAATGTTCACCCAAAGAGCTTGGAGTTCACATTCAGGCCTTCACTTCCCAGGCATACTGGAGCAGCTCAGCACAATGGAGCAAGATTCACAATTCATGGAGATGAATCTCCCTTATAGCCCTGCTCCTTTAGGCAAATTGCTCAACGTTGCTCACATGGGCATTTACCATAGCTGGTTACTATATTAATAGAGAGGAGATATGTAGACATCTAGTGATACTTAATGGGCAGTAGTTCCCTTTCTTTTGTTTCTTTCAAAAATTAGTAGTTTTACTCAACATTCTGGCAAGTATACTCTTGGATGGCAGCATAGTGTGGGCTTTCCTGACACACAAGCCAGGGATTTAATTAGTTTGAGCACAGGACCTTGGGCAAAGTTTGAGTTGCTCTTTTTTTTTTTTTAAGTTATAAAACGGGACAATAATACCCTATAGGATTGTTGGGGTTTATATGTAGTAACAAATGCAAAATGTCTAACACAGTGTCTGATAATTATTAGGTCAATAAATAAGTTACTATCAGTTGTTCACCCATGATTATTATTCTGTAGCTTTCTATTGGTAACAGGTTACCACAAACTTAGTGACTCAATAAGACAGATTTATTATCTTATAGTCTATAAGTCAGAAGTCCAATGTAGGTCTCACTGGGCTAAACTAAGATGTTGGCAGGGCTGTGCTGCTTCCTGGAGACTCCAGGGGAAAATCTGCTTCATGCTTATTTGGATTGTTGGCAGAATTCAGTTCCTTTTCGTTAGAAAGCCAAGATTTGGGTTTTACTGCTGAATGTCAGTTGAGGCCATTTCCTGCTCCTGGAGTCGGTTGCATCCCTTGGCTAGTGTCCCCTTCCTTTATCGTCAAAGCTCAGCATAAGTTATTCTCACCTTACAACTTGCTGGCCTCAGCCAAGAAGCCTTTCCAATTTTAAGAAGTCACTGGGTAATACTGAGCTTACTAGAATCTTCCAGGATGATCGCCCCATCTCAAGGTCTATAACCCTAATCACATTTGCAAAGTCCCTTTTGCCATGGAAGGTAACACATGCTCAGATTCTGGGTTTTAGGATGTGGACATCTTGGGGGGAGCCATTATTTTTTGCCTCTGTGTAGATGGCCTCCAAGATGGAGGGCTAAGCCACTTGAACAGCAGGGGACCAGACATTCTTTAGTAAACTGTCCCCAGTATAAAGTTGGCCCGAGTGTCCTGACTCCTGTCAGAGTTGACTGTTACCTTAAGAAGAGGCAGCCCGGAGCACAGGAGCCAATACTTTTCCTCGAAGGGTAGAGGGAACCTGACACCTTGGCCCCTTTAGTGTGACTGAGATTGTACCACAAGGGAACAGAGAGCTGGGAAGGGACTGTGCAACAGGAAACACTTCATTATGTTGATTTAGTGATCCCACCACTTATAACATGTTAGGGTTCTGAACGGCTAGCCCACAGGCCGAATGTTCTCGGAGGCCAGGTCACGTGGGCTTTGCTGGCTTTGGCTTGGAGTGATGAGTTTATTTCCTGCCACGGGGCCTGCAGAGAATAACGTCCCCCAGAGTCCCAGCAGACTGTCTTTACTCTGCCTGTCATCCTTCCAGAAAGGGACAGATCTGCTTGTGCTTAGAGAAGCAACGTGATGTAGGAAGGTCCTGCCATGAACCGGGAATTAGGAATCTGGGTGCTAGAGCTGGTCCAGCCTGTGCTCTGTGCCCTGGTACTTACTTCATGTGGATCGTGCCCTGCAGGGGGATAGGCTTTTTGGAAAATACAGAAAATAGGATATTTCACTGTGGATATTCAAAATGTGGAAAACCAGGACTTCAGACATGAGGGAACTCTAGGGCCGTACAAATAGCGGCACATTAGTGTGAACGGGCTGGCTCCAGAGTTAAGCAGTGGGGACCCCTGTGGTTCAGGGCCCATGGACATGATGGCATTTTGGGCTTCTTTTTCCCTTCTTGATATTTCTTCTCTCTGCATCTCAAGTGGAGCTCATGAAAAGGCCATGGGCCATTGCTTTAAAGGACTGTATGCCTGGGTGAAATGACATTCGTGTTTATTGAGCCTCTAGTGACGGCACTCACTTTCTATAAATATTGTAATTTAACTTCGCAACATTCTGCAGCAGTGGGGTTGATAACATCTGGTATTTAGGCTTGGAGAGACTGAGGTTGCTGATGTGGAACGTGGAAGACCCTGGATTTGAACCCCGATTTCTTTGGCTCTAGAGCTGGGCTCCATCCTCCACAACAGGCACCTTCCTCTCTTATCGCCACTGTGCTTCCCTTTTGGAGGCCACTGTAAGGTGAGGGGTGGACATGAATGAGGCCTGTCCAGGACCCCCGGAACACTTGGGTTTCCTTAAAGAGTCGGAGGGCAGAACGTGCGCCTGAGCTCTCCTCCCTGGCCCTGCCCATGCAGGCTTCCTTTTCAGACATTTGAGAGAGAGAAATTAACTTAAAATTGAACCACGGGAGTAGCGCTGAAAGCACCTTTAGGCTAAAAATAAGATCAGAGGCTGTGCCCGCTCAGAGAGGACGAGTCTGCACAGTGCCTTTATTTATAGCCGCTTATTTATTAGATTCCAAATGATGTTTAACCAGGAATCATATGGCAGTGATCTTTGATTACTTATGCGGCTAATGGCTGAACATATATTATTATTGCTATTTATTCAGCCCTGTTAAATGTACCGGGTGCTTCTCTCCCAGGAAGGCACAAAGAGTCCTTTCTTTCTAAGATGGATACACAGCCCAGGTAGGGGCCTCCAGTTTTTTGTTTTTTGTTTTTGTTTTTTAGAGGGGAAATAGAGGTAGGGGTGGGGATATCACCCTCAAAGAGAAAGAAGAGTTTGATGTAACAGTGGGGGCTTTGGGAGCCGGAAGTATCTAGCCTTATTTTAAGAGCAACATTAAGTGTTTATTATGTTCTGGGGTCTATAGAGCTCGAAATTTTTTATCCCACCATCATGTACATTTTATAGATAAGACAGATGAGGCTCAGAGAAGTTATAGAACTAGCCCGAAGTCACACAGCTAGTATGAGACTGGAGCTAGCATTAAAATCCAGGTCCTGTCTGCCTCTGAGTATATGGCTCTCCTTTTTTTTAAAACCAGTGCCGCCTCCTTCTCTTCTGGTTGAACTAAACTTTTTGAATCAATAGCCCAGAAGTATGGACCGCCCCCCCCCCCGCCCCCATAGTCCTTGGAGCCTGGGAAAGAGGGTAGAGTTCTTGGCTTCCCTTGTGCTCTTACAGCCCACTCAGGATGGACTGTCTGTCCCGAGGACCTTGTCAACCCAGGACCCCCTATACAAACCTGGAGCTGGCCTCTTGGGGCTTTTCAGGATGTTGAGAAAAGGCTTCTCAGGCAATGGGACCTCCTTGCCAAGGCCCAGAGTGTGGTTGCCAAGACCTCTGAAGGTGGAAGCTGGTGGTAGGCAGCCTGGGCTCTTCCAGACCTGGATGCATGAGAACTGGGGGTGACACCACATGGTGTCTCCACCCCAGACCTCTGGGAAGAGCTAGACCCTCCTCACAGGGATAACTCAGCTCCTGCTTCCCTGCCAGTGTCTCTCCAGTAATGTCCAGGGACTGTAGCAGCAGTGTGCAGTCTCTGGCCTTTCCAGTTAGAATAGAACACCCTGTGTGAGGCGCTTGACCATTAGAAGGAGGGCTGTATGTGCTTGGCCCGTCATTGCTGGGATCCCCTGCCTTGCTTGGCTCTAATGCCTCCCACAAAGGGGTGGGCCAGCTGAGGGGCTTTTCACCTTCCAGGCCTCCCCTTGGTGTGCTTCCCTTCATCTCTGCAAATGCAAGGGAGGATCTTCAGTCTCAGGAAGGGTTCTAGTTGGAGGAAGAGTAAAGCGGGATTGGAAGAATAAGCCTGGTAAGGCTTATTCTTAGTGACCAGAGAAGCTTGGTGACAGGAAGCCCAGGACGAGAATGAGAATGAGTCCCAGGTCATGGAAGTATTGAACTTTTAGGGTTCATATCACCTCTCTGAGCCTTTCTCATCACTTTCTCCTGCTGTGATCTCAGAGGCCCCATCCAGCCAGGGGCACGGCGTGTCTGCGCACTTCCTCTCTCTGGAGGCTGCACAGATGTATTTTTAACCTCTCCATTGTCTTCCTCTTCTGTTGCTGTCTCTTCTTCCTTCCCTCTGCCCCTCTAAGTATTTACTATCCACCTGGGTCTAGATTATCCCCTGATTAAGTGCCATTTAGCTGTTGGCTGTCTGTTCTCTCTGTTTTATGGACACTTTGAGCAAGGCACAAAGGCCAAGGCCTGGTTTCTGGAGAGGGAGGGTAATGAGAACAGAGAGCAGCAGTGGCCCACTTAGAAAGGATTTTAATAAAGTTCCAGCTTACCTAAATCATCTGCATCACAGGCAGCCCAGCGATGGCTGAGTGCCTGGGTCACTGCTGCCTCCCAGGATGGGGCAGGCAAGAAAGCTGACGGTCAGGGCTGGGGGGCAAGGGGATGGAGAGTGCTTGTGGAGAGGAACTGCCGTCTCCAGCAAGGGACCCTCCTGGATGGCAAGGGTAGGGCGATTATGAAGCGCTTGGAGGTAAAGGCTCTCTGAGGGGAAACCGAATGCCTGCTCTTTCAGCAGCTGTTAATTAGTTGCAGATGATGAGATAATTCATAAAAATTAGCAGTGATTTCCTTCATTGTGTTAATATCACCGGGCAATAAAACTGCTGTTAAGGATGACTTTTCTCTGCATCGGGGAGCAGGATGTCAAGGAAAAAAAAAAAAAAAAACCTCAACAGGAGGAGAGGGCTTGGGGGGGAGGGAAAACAGAACTGGTGAGAGAATGACAGGGGGAGTGATTCCCAAGCTCTGGCTGGAATCATAAGGAAGAAGTCAAATTGAAATGCAAATCCTGATGACTGGAAAGAGATGCATTTGGTGGTGTCACCTTGGCGGTGCTGGGCAGGCAGACGGGCAGGCAGACGGGCAGCGGGGAGGCTTCCCCTGCTGCTCCGTGAAAGAGACGATGCCAACGACCAGGGGCCATGGCTTCAGCTTCGGCCCAGGGCCCGAAATTGGCCTGGGTCCACAGAGAAATTTCTCTGAATCGTGGACCTACTTTGGAGGCCTATGAAGCATGATCTGGCCTTGACCTCCTTCTGTATCTCTTGAAGCTTTATCCTCTCTCTCCAAGATCTGCCCACATTGGGCTAATGTCAGTGGCTTGAGTGTGTAAAAGCCTTCTAGTTTTAGGCCTTCATACATCCTCTTCCTTTTGTTCTGACTCTATGTCCTCGCCTCCACCTGTTGCCTTTTTCATCTGGCTAACTCCTATTCATCCCTCAGGGAAAATCGCTTATGCAGATGAGGCTTCTTTGAACTGCACTTCTAGTGCCTGGCATCCTTCCCACATGAGTGGGGGGTGTGAGGGATGTACAGATCACCTTTTCCCTGCTTAAACCCTTTCCCAGTTGCCTGTTGCCTCTAGGACAAGGTTCAAACTCAGCATCTGCATTAATTTCCTAGGGCTGCCATTACAAAATACCACAGGTTCTGCCTTGTAAACCACAGTTATGGAGGCTGGAAGCCCAAGATCAGGGTGTTGGCAGGTTTGGTTTCTACGGGATCTCTCTCCTTGGCTTGCAGATGGCAGTGTTCTCATCCTTCCCTCGTGTGGCCTTGTGCTGCACACACATGCTCCCGCTGCCCCTCTGTGTGGCCACATCTCCTCATAAAGACCCTGGTCAGACTGGATTAGGGCCTCACCCTAATGGCCTCTTTTCCCCTCAATCCCCTCTATTTCCAAAAACAGTCACAATCTGAGGTACAAGGGGATAGCAATTCAACATATGAATTTGAGGGGTCACATTTCAGCCCATAAGAGTACCCCTATGTGATCTAGCTCCTGCATACCTCACCAGTCACGTCTCCATTTCCCTTCCAACTTGTGCTCTGCCCGACATACCTGGAACATGCCATACTTTCCTGCCACCATACCCAGAAGGCTTTTGTCTGTGTGTCCACCTGAGAAATCCCTACTAATTTTCTAAAACCCAGTTTAATTGTCACGATCCCCAGAAAGTGTTCTCTGGCACCTTTTCTTCTCCCTCTCACCACTCATGCCCTCCTTCTATGTCATCAAGCCTCATGAAAGCCTTTATTGCAGCTGGTTTGCACTTGGGTTTTTCCTGAACTTGCTCTGCTCTTGAGGGAATGGATGACTGCAGAGTGGGCATTCCATAAATTGTTGAGTGAAGAAGTGAATGAGTTCAAAGATCAAAAAGTAGTTTTTGGTAGCTTTTATTTTTAATAATCTAGGCCAGAAATAATGTTGGTTTAGATTAGGAGGGTAGCGATGGAGATATTGAGAAGTTAACAGGCCTTTTTACAGTTGGACTGGTCAGTCTTGGTGGCAGAATGACTCCACGTTCATTAATGACCAGCTTTTTGACTTGAGATGACCAGAGGTATTATGAATTAACAAGGGAAAGAATGGAAAAGAAACAAACTTGGGAATGGGGTGTGTGTGTGTGTGTGTGTGTGTTGGGGGGGTTGGATAAGGGGAGATGAAGTAGTCCTTTAGGGAAATGTCAAATTTGAGATGCTTGTAAGACATCCAGTAGAGTTTTCAGGGGTCAATGGCTATGACGGTAGACTTCAGAAGTGAGGTCTTGGATGGAGATATAAATAGGACTGTCATTGGCCTGTAAGAGGTATTCAGAGCAATGAGATTGGGCAGCCTCCTAGGGAGAGAATGGTGTGGAGAACCTGGGACCAGACCATTAAAATACTTGCTCAAAAAAAGAAAGATGCCATTTTGCAAAATGAACATAATCTTGTGATGAATAAACAATAAATCAGACTACTAAACTATCTATGAGTCTTAACCAGTCAGAATACTTTAACCATCAAGAAAGAGTGGAAATCTGGGAGTGGGGGGGCATGTTGGCCAATGAGGCTAGCCATAGAAAAGTCAAGAGTGCTCTTGAGAAACAAACATGCCTTTTGGTTGACAGCTGACATTGTGCTAAGCCAGCGTGGCCTCACACCCTGCCCCAGAGACAGGAAGCATTAGCCCTAGAGGGTCCACTTGCCAGCCTAGGAAAATTGTGGTGTGTTGGTAGATTGCCAATGGACAAATCACAGACTTGCAAATAGGTTCAGAGCTTTTCCAGACCATTTTAAAACTTTCTGGTATGTTTTCTGTGTTTTATTTTTGGAAGAAATCCAAAAAAATAGAACATACATTGTTTAGATTGGTGAGTGAGCAATTCATTCATTCATTGATACTCAATATTATGAGCAATCTACCTTTATAGGTGGAGATTAGGAAGAGAGAGAAGGATAGTGTTTGATCCCTGATCTCTGAGGCTTGGTGGGGACAATACTAACACATATGAGAAACTGAACGGCATTGCAAGACATGTAATAACTACAGAAAGGCAAAACATGTCTAAGGGTTCAGGGAATGATGCAGACAGGGTATGATGTAAGAACCCCCTAGAAGAGAACCCACCTTCTCTCTACCAATATAATCAGGTAGGTGCCTACCTGATTCAATTATTGTTCTTGGGGAAGTGAAGAAAGGCTGCTTTTGAAGGTGTGCAGGAAGTCAAATGGAATGGAATAGTATCTGTCTCTGAGCCAGTACTTCTGTGGAAGATGACGTTTAGATCTGCTGCCATCTGTTGGTGAGTATGGAAAGGAGCCAGGAGCATGGTCCACAGGTGGTAAAAAAATAAAAGGTGTCAAAAAGAATCAAAAACTGCCCCCTGCTTCTCTGGGACAAGTAAACTTTGGCCTAGTCCATTGTCATTAAAAACATGCCCTCAGACCAGCAACATTGACCTAGGGATATTTTAAAATGAAGAATCTCATGCCCTACCCCAGACCTGCAAAGCCAGTGTCAGTGAGTTTAGCCAAACCTCCAGGTGATTCTTGTGCTCATTAGAGCTTTTGAAACCCTGATGTAGTCCTGCTGATTGGAGAATCTTCTGGGCTGCTTCCCAGACACTCCTCCACGGATATGCTGACTGGTGGGGCTGGGGTGAGACCTGGAAAATCATATTTTTAATAAGAACCCCTAGATGATGCCTGCCATTGGAGAAGTTTTGAAGCTCAGGTGTATGACCATGTCCCAGGGCCAGATCAGCTTTCTCACCATGTGTACCTGGTGTGGCACTCTGCTCTCCATCAGAGTCATTCTTTTAAAGACCACCAACTCAATGGTATTGTCTGTTTTCTCACCCTCTCAGCCTCTGTGTAGCAGCTGCATATTTAACCACCTCTTGCTTTTGGAAGCTCTCTTGATCTTCCTTTCCATTAGATGAGGGTCTTCTTTCCCAATACTTCAGACCCCAACTATTTCCTGTTGGTCTCTTTTCCTGACTATTATCCTTTCTTGAGCCCTTTATACATCACTTGCCCTTTCCGGGCTATCTTGTCTACTCTGTGGCTGTAATTACTATCTCTATGTAAACAACGTCCTGACCCGCTGCAACCCTACCTCTCCAGCTCCTGGTACCCCATGTATGTGATATAGCCACTCACACCGTGGCTTAGTAGTGCTTCCCTGAGGTAGCTAGTGTATGAGCTTAAAAGCCAAACCCACTTGGATATGAGTCCTGTTCTCCACTTTTTGGCTGAGGGATTTTGGGTAAATTAATTTACTTTTGAGGCTCATTTTACCTCTAAAGTGAAATTAATCTGAATAGAAACTTATTTTCAAGACCAGTTGGGATAATGTATATAAACTCCAAGCCACATAAAAGTGCTTAATAAATGTTAATGTTAATAATAAAAATGTTAATAAAATTTTCCTTGTGATACCACTATCGAATTGAACTCAATTCCTTGTCCCCATCCTGCATTTTTCCCCATACTGCATTGTTGCTTACACTCTTTGGATTATTCCTGGTTTTGCTGTCTTTCATGGGTAAACTGTTATCACCTTGACCTTGAAGTCTATGATCAACTCAATCCTAGATCAGCTTTTGCACAAATTAAAGAAGTACAGAATTCTTTAGCCATCTCTTTTACTTAAATCACTTAGTACCTTATATTATAATTAATTAGGCATATGGCTGCACCCCTACAAGACTAAATACTCCATTCAGGCCGGGGTTATGAGCTTCTAATAGTTTTATTCCCCTAAAGACCCCTAAAGACCCAGCAAAGTGCCTGTCCTTCCCAGACCAGGGCATCTCAAATGTCCTGCTGAGGGCAGATGGGCTCCTCACCTTTCCCTGTGAAAGCGAGCACATCATTCTCCATTATAAATGCTAATAGAGGAGAGCAGTGATGTGGAGAATCAAAATAACAGGCTGTCCCAACATTATTGCTGTTGGCTTTGGAAGGCATTGTAGTATTTCTGCTTCAGCTTTACCTTGCTGATTATGTTTCATCAGGCACACATTAGTGTGAGTTTGCATTCCATGAGTATATGCCATCTGGAAAACTGAAGGGGCTGATCCAAAGTCATGTAGAAAAGTGGAAGAAGTGAGATTAGGGCTTTTAATTGTCTAAGAATACTCCACAAAGTGGATAATCAAGCCTAGCATGCCTGAGAGTTTTGTTACCACTCCTTTCTTAGCTTTCGCTGGTCAAAACCCATTATAACAATGTAAGCACTAGTCAAGGGCACCCTAATCACCTGTCATCCACATAAAAATGGAGCAGAAGAACTGTTTTGAATTGATGCCAAACTATTACAATAATGGTAGCTTACATTTATATAATGATTGATAATTTATAAAGAGCTTTCATTTATGTTATTTAATTTTATCTGCGTGATGCCCAGAAGCAGCTAGAGTAGGTCTCATTAACCTATTGTAACAGATGTGGAAACCAAGACTCAGAGAAGCTAAAAGACTTGCCAGGCTCTTTTAGGTGGACATAGGCAAATCAAGAGACCATGGCCATTGTCTTTTTACTTTTAGGTTCCAGAATTTTCTCATCTTTCCATGCACCTTTACCGAAACTCCGATTCTTTAAGGTGTTTATTACTACTCACTAGTAAACTCTCCATGTAATTCCTTTTATAGTTTCCAATTTTCTGGTGAAATGCTTCATGCTCATCTATTTTGTACATTTTCTTTCTTTTTTGACCAAATTTACCAGGTTTAAAGTCCTTTTAACTTATATCTGGATCACCCGTGGGTCTGTTTCTGTTGTCTGTTTGGTTTTTTTTTTTCCTTTTGGAGTTGGTCATAAGATTATCTCTTGGCATGCCTGTTGTTTTTTTTTTTTATTGAAAGCTGGACATTGTATTGTCAGTGATCTTCAAGAGAGGGTTTAGTCTTTCCTAAGCAGAGTGCATTAATGCTTTTAATCCAACTATAGCCTAAACTGAGTCCAAGCAGGGTTATGTTTTGATAAGACTTAGTCTACCTCTGATTCCAGGGAAAGGCAGTATTAATGGACAGCCAGGTGTGTTCCTGAGTTTCTCCTCTGCTAGGTCCTAAGTTCTAGACTTGTCTCTGTAGTACCTTAAAACTTGCCAAAAAAGTGCTTTATAGGGGTATTCTACTTAGGTGTTTTTGACCTTCTCCATTTATCTTCAGAATTCTGTACATGACCACAAGGGAAAACTGATCCTCCACACCTCAGTTTTCTCTCTCTAGTTCTAAGATTCCCAGAAGTTCTGCTGGCTTTTTAGTCCCCAGGAGCAGCCTGTGCAAAGCCAAGACCCAGGAATGGCAAGCCCCTCAGCTTAAAGCAGCTACTGAGCATCAGCTCACCTCTGCTCCCTTTCCCCTGTCTATAATGGCATCCTCACAGATCCTTCTTGCTCCAGCAGGTCTACGATGCCTTAAACAAGATGAATATTGTATTTTAGCTTTGCTGTTTGTTCTTAGTGGAGGTATTGATCAGCCACAAACTATCCCTTCCTACCCAGAAGTGGAAAGCCAATGTTGATTGTAAACCCCACAGGATTACAAGGACAGTCCTTAGCTGGAGGTCTTGGTAGGTGGCCCAGGCAACTGGGGGTGAACCCTAATCAGGGCCTTTCGAGGAGTCCCTGGGCTATCCAGTCAGGAGAAAGCAGGGAAATGGATGGGCCATGAGCATGTGCCCGGGAGGAAGGCATTCATTAGGCTGAGGAATGAGTGTTCAGCAAGCTCAGGAGGCCTCGATACTCCATCAGGTTTCTAATGATTTTGTCAGAGTGTTAATCCCCCGGGTGAGCAGCAGCATTTTGAGATCAGCAAACAGATTGTGTTTCAGCCCCGATAACCCAATATGGAGGCCTGTGAGAGGGCTGAAAATAATTCATCATATTTTAATGGGGTTGAGGGAGGCTCGTCAAGGATGATTTATACTGTAAATAGAGGTATGGGGCTCAGAGCAAGAATGGGATGGGGAGAGGAATTGGACCTGGGGCCAGCCCTTATATGGACCAAAATGGAGTTTGCTTATGTGTGTGGGTAAGAAAGAGCGAGAATTGTATGCACAGAGCCTGCTGCCGGGACATTCTCTCTAGCCCAGAACCCTATCTGAATATCCAGTCTGGACCAGATCCTGCGAATCCTGAGATAGAGACTTAAGATCTACCTATATGGACTTTGCAGTCTGATGGTAGAGGCTGAAAAGTAGGCAGGTGATTAATCACAGTAGGACTAGGTGCTGGGTAGAAGAATGTGTGGCTGTACTGGGAGCACAAAACAGGGGCAGGACTTGGGTGGGTCAGGAAATGATTGAGCTGATCTCTGAAGTGACCCAGTTGGGTGGGAGAGAGGACATTCCAGGCAAAATAACAGGTTAAGGAAATGCTTGCTTTTATATTGCAATTAAATGCGCTAGATCCTTTAGAAACAGGGAGTTTTTCCATTGCTTCCGCCATTGCCTGGGATGGGTCTTCATGACATCCTTCCTGGAGAGAACCTTCTACCTGCCTCCTGTCTCTCATTGCTTGAGTCTACCTGTTGAATTCATGTTTTCTTACTAACACGAAGATCTGGGTACATTTGCTCACAACTCAGGAACTTCTTAGGATTTTTCTTGCCTTTAGAATAAAGTACAAAATCCTTGGTGTGCATTAAGCCCTCCCATGTCTCACCATGACCTGCTCCCCTTTCTTTCACTGTCCTTCTTTGTCCCTCAATTCCTACCCTGGACCCTGTTCTTAGGACCACTCTCAGCTCCTGCAGACAGCCAGCAGTGACCTGCCCCATGGCTGTGTTCAAGGCATCCCTTATCCCTGAAGTGCCGCCCTTCCCTGCCATTTTGTCTAATGAAATTCTGCTCTTTACTCAAGACCTGGTCACATGTCTCCTTCTCTCTGAAACATCCCTGTCAGAATGAATCATTTCCCCTCTGAGTTACCTTAACTATTTACCCCTCTGCCACAATAAATCACATCCTGTCTATCCTCCAACTTCTTGTGTCTCTGTCTCTGGTCACCATCCCCAACCCCAGCAGGGTGAGCGCTTTGAAGGCAGGGAGGACACCTTATTCATCTTGCAGTCTCCATCACACCTCACAGCGCCTTGTGCCTTCCCTGTGCTCAATAAATATTTATTGATTGCATGAATAAATGAGTATTGAATGGGCTTTTTCCATGTGTTTTGCTCTAGGTGTCTCTTATTGTAATTAAAGTTTTTTTTTAAGTCAATTTCAGGCAAAAAGCAAGATTAATTTTACGTGAGGTTTCAGAAGGACTGTAAAAAAAGTGATTTATGGTTGAGTAGGAGATCTGTGCAAACAGGTTGGGGAAATGCTCATCTTCAGCTCCTGCGTGCTCCTCCCATTACTCCAAACCCCCAAATGCAGAAATACAGTTGCTTTCAGTGGTATACTAAGACCTGGAGGCCCTCAGGCTGAATCCTCTGCCCCCATCCCCACCCCTGGGTGCCAGTGTGTGGTGTTAAAGTACCAGATAAAAGTGCCCACTCCTGCGAGCGTGTTAAGGTGGTTATGGTGTTTATTCACATATACTGCTCCAAAGCCTCATGTTACACATGATCTTTCCATCTGGGGCTTGTGCTCCTTGGCACACTGGCTCAGAGGTAGCTTCTACTTGTCCGACCGCATCTTCTTACCACAAGCCTCGGCACAGCCCACGTGAGGCTCAAACTTGTGACCTTGGCCTCCTGGCTTCTTGCTCCAGCAGCTGAGCCAACCGCCACAGCAGGAGCTGGCTGCACCTGTCTCTTTTTATTTCAAGAGTGAAGTTGAGTCTAGGCCGCCAGAGCCAGGGCTCTGTCTGTCGTGAACTGGATGCCCGGAAACAGCAGCGCCGACTGGAAAGTGAGAACACCACCTGAGCAGCCACAATGGGTCCCAAAGGAGCTGTTTCTCCCAAACGGGGACAACAGCCCTGGGACCTGTGGCTTTTACTTTTTTGATGACTTTGCACGAACAGCCATGTGCCTTGTCCCTTACCCTCACCAGCAGCCAGCGCTCCCACGGCCCAGATTTAACTTCTCTTATTTTAGTTTCAGGCCATTTCTTCTTTCAATGGTGTCCCAAGCTGCCAGAAATAATTCTTGCCCTTCTTTTATGTGACTCTGTCTCGCATATTTATGGGAAGTTATCATGTCCTTGTAGGCCCTGCTTCTCTGGGTTCCACATATTATGTTCCTTTAACCTCCCTTTATAGGTCAAGCCTGCTAATTCCTTTAATCATTTTTATTACCTTCCTTTGTATTCAGTTTCCCTCCTTGGCTTCTTTTAAGAGCAAAAGGTCCAAACTTTAGAATGTGTTCCAAGAATAACCCAAGTGGGGAGGGGTAAGCAGGGACCCCAGTTCTGGGAACTCTGCTTCTTTCGCCTGAGGACACTCATGTCACCTTGGCCTCACTGTCCCCCCAGTGTCTACTCTAAACTTTACCTTTTCTTAAAATGGGCTTATTCTCACCATAGCCAATCTCTAGATGTGGTTAAGAGTCTTGGAGGAGTATGAAGCTAAGGCTGGGAAAATTTAGGGTGCAGGAGAAGGGGAGTCACTGGTATGGTGCTCTGTGCCCAGATGGGCCAGGATCTGTGCCAGACTTCCCATAGATCATCTTCATGGATTCTCACATAAGTCTCTGAGATAGATTTATTGCCCCCTTTTTTGCAGTTAAGGAAACTGAGGCTCAAATTGTGAACTCACTTTCCTAAGAGCATGTAGCCAACAGATGGCACATCTGGGATTTGAATACAGGCTGTGAGTTGACCCCCCAAAGTCTTTCTTTCCATTCTCTGCAGCCTCTAAGGAAAGCAGGAGAGAGCGCTTTGCAAAGGGAGCTGAGTGACTCAGAGCAGCATTAAGGTGAGGGCTTTGTTTGCTTTGTCCTCACTGAGCCTGGATTCTGGGAGCCTGTGGCTTTCTTCCAGTATGGCCTGATAGAAAAAACTCATTTTCCTTACTCCACGGGCTTCTCCCTTTGCCTGGAACTCAGATTATTCCCTGCCTCTTGGGCCCTGGAACCCGTGTGCCTCCAGAGTCCCTGCTGCTGTCCTGAAGGGTGATGTCGGGCTCTGTTGTGCTCTTCACTACTGCGGAGCTGGGTAGAGTGCATTCGCTAGCCTAGAGCTCAAGAGCTTTCCCCATAGCAAACCCTCCTGCTTCCCACTAGGAGCTCCTGTGAGGGCCCCCTCCCATGATGTGTGTGCCCTGGGTCTGGCTGAGAGCATGGCTGCTCTGTGGGTGGCCTCCCACCCCACCCAACTCTGAGCCCAGCCAGCAGCAGGGGGAGGAGGTGCTGGCCCAATATGGCCTAGCAGCCATGGTCCCTGGTGTGAGGGTGCTTTCCTGCCACTTGATGGGGGAGCAGCGCGGGATCTCAGCTACCTTTGCCACCTACCCTATCCTGATGTAAGAGTAAACATAAAAGAAAGTGCCTTCATCAGAAAATAACAGGCAGAGGGCTTGATTCTCCCATAGTGGAGGTTGCCAGTGCCTGTGATGGCCTCGGGGAAGGGCAGAGACAAACTAGCCCAACCCCTCCCTCTGCAGCACACTGGGCTCTGGGGAAACTATCTGAGGAGGCTTTTCTTTTCAGAATCAGCCGCATGGGGTACATTTACTCTTCAGATTCCAGCTGTGGACATTGTGCTAGTCTTTGGGCCAGATACTGGGGAGACAGAAGTTAGTTAGACGTGGGACACGAACTCATTTTCAAGGAGATGGCACAGACAGATCAGGTCGACTCTGGGCAATTGCAGAGATGGAGATTTGCAGTCTGGAGACAGAGGCCTCAACCAGCCGAGAATATAGATGGTAGAGGCCAGACTGGCTTTTAAGGCAGATGTTCCCTGAGTGAGATTTAAAAGAAGTGAAAGTGGGCCAGGTGAAGGAGAAGGAAGCCAAAGGGGAATTACAAGTAGGACAGAGAGGGAGTGGAGGAAATGGGACTGGAGAAGAATTCAGGGCCAACTCATAGAGACTGATGTGCTAGAATAAGGAGCTTGAACTTTGTCTAGGTGTAACCAGGGACTATTAAAGAGGGGGTTTAGATGAGGAGAATTCTGGCAATTTACATTTTAGATAAGTCATCTCAGTGGTAAGAGGGAGGGCAAATTTGAAGGAGATACAGCTTTAAAAGAAGAGACTAGTTAAGGGAATGTTTCAGCATTCCATCCAACTGACCATCTGTCCATCCATCCATCCATCCATCCATCCATCCATCCATCCATCCTTTTAGTAAATATTTCCCGAAATCCTCTTGTACGTGCAGTCCTTGGACCATGTTGAGTATACCAAGGTAGATACGAAAGAGTCCTTGACTTCCACAGAGAGGTGAGACAGCCTGGATCTCAGAGGAAGGAAGATGAAGTAAAAAGTCATTTTGGCAGTGCCTTCCGTAGGATCTGTCATTGACTGGATGAGGCGGGTGGGAAACATGAAGTTAGGGCAAAGATGTCTCCCATTTTCCACTTGGGATGACTGCAGTGGCTGAGTCAGGAGGAGGCCTTCCATTAGCATCCTCAGCACCCCAATTAAGCATATAACCTGAAGAGAAGCAGTGTGCTCACCATGCAGACTCAGCTGTAAGACACTATGAGTAGCACCATTCCCCTTTCAGCCCGACTGCCTTTCATTGCCTCCTGTAAAAATCCTGGAGCTGCCACTGAGCCACTGAGCCGGTGGGCCTTAGCTGAAGTGGACACTCAGTGGGGCAGGTGGTGGGCTGGACAGTGGGGGGCTGCAGTGCCCACAGACTCTAAGTAGAGCCATCCAGTATCAGCCCAGTGCAGGTTGAAGCGTGAGAGGTGGCCCTGGACTGGAAGCACAGCTTTGACATTGTTGGTGAAGGAAACCACGAGAACCGATCAAATGATGGGGAAGGGAGACGAGCACTGGAATAACTGTCAAGAAGCTTTGGCTGGAGGCTTCGATTTACCATTCATTTGCAGTGTCACCTAAGACAGGTGATTCCCCCTTACACAGCCTCAGAGGCCCTGATGTGTAAAATGAGATGATCTGACCACATCAGTGATCTCCAGACTTATTTTTAGTGGTTAAATCTTTTGCTCAAATAAAATCACACACGGAATCCCAATAGGTAAAAACTGAACTGCTTTGGAGAAGCAGGATGTCAGGGACTTGGAGATTGAGCGGCCTTCTCCCCCACCTCCCTACAACCAGCCATTGTCCCTAAGGGTGCTCGGGGTGTACAGTGTGATAACATGAAATTTATGGGATTTCTGAGGTCCTATCCATCTCGTGCCAGCTTCCTGAAATCTGATTCATAGCCGCCTGGGCACAGGAGGTAGAGACTGAGCCTTAGGCCTCCCAGAGGTTGCAGTGGAGCTAGCGGGAGACTGGGAAGAGAGGCTGCCTGGGGTCCAACCCACCCGCACAAACCCGGGGTGTATTTTGTCTCTCAGTAGCCTAATTAAAATCCACGTCCTTTAATTTGTTTCCTTAAAAAAAAAAAAAAAAGAAAAGAAAAAGAAAAGCAGTGCAGGCCATAAAACATTGCAGCCTCCTGCCATGTCTCCCTGTTCCCTCCTGCAGTTCTGGTTCTTCCTAGTTTATCATCCTCAGGCTTGATCACAGGAACTTTATTATTTCCTTTTCCCCTCCAGAGCATTTAGGAGGTAAAAAAAAAAAAGAGGGAGAGAAAAGAAAATCCTGAGACTCTGCTGCAGCTGGTTCTGCTTCGCACCCCTTTCAAAGACCTGTGCTATTTATGATCCACATCCCAAAGGAGGAGACCCGGAGAGCCCTGGCTAAGGCCTTGCCCTGGCCCTCCTTCTCCAGACCCAGGAGTGTGGGGAGCTGTTCACCCATGCAAGCTGGGCTGCGCCTGCAGACAGCTGGTTGCTGAGCCGTGTTCCTTGCTGTGAGTTTGCCAGTTGTGTACCATCCCAGAGGGGCTGTAAGTAGGCTGAGGGTTTTCAGCTCCCCATGACCTCGGGGGCCTGTGCCCCCCCCCCCCTCCAGCACATCATGGTGCCAGTCTGCTCTCCCGCCAAGCCCCTGGCCTTCCCTCTGACCAGTGTGGTTGCCACGTCTTATTGTGAAGGAACTTCTGCGACCTCGCCAAGGGATTGCTTCCAAGACACATTTTTCACCCAGGACCCCCGGAAAAGGCTCTCTGTTCCCACCGTGAAGCGCGCGAGATGTTCTTTGGCCATATCAAACACAGCTCTTTAGCACCAGGGGCACTTGGGGCCATGCTTGTCAGAAATTTCATTTATGCAGAAGAGGCAGAGAGGTCAGCCTACAGGGTCTGACCTGCCCACTTCCTCCCTGACCTGGAGGGTAGCCACAGACGGGAGGTGGAGATGACCAGAGCTGTCCCTGCCTCGTTAGTGCAACCCAGGCCGTGCCTTGAGCTGAAGCAGCAACCGGCAGATGCCCCTGGCCACCAGGGAGAGATGCAGTGTCGTTAGCAGGGCAGCCTGGCTGGGTATGATTAGCCCTGCAGAGGCTGGCAGGTTGGCAGATGGAGCCGCCTCTCAGACTACTGCCCAATGACCCAGCTGTGTGCAGCCCCAGAAGGAGCATTTTGAGGGACCTCCCACCATCCCCACAGAGTCCCTCTCTGCACCAGCAAGACCAGAGCACGGGGCTCTGCTTCTCCATCCAGGTTCCTGGAGGTGCTCTTACCCTGAGGGGACCCCCCCCCTTGTGCTCTTTGGGGAACCCCTTTCCAGTAGTAGGCCTGCTGCTCTTCCCAGTGGAGAGATTTGGGCTGCCTGCCTCTGCAAGAAGGGGCAGCGGCCCTGGGAATGCCAATGCGACTTGTCCTATAAATGACAATTGAGCTAACAAGACCTAATTGGCTATTAAAGGAGAAAGCAGCCCTATAGATGCTGAAAGCTAATTAACCCTGGGGCGGGGGCAGAGTGAAAAGATGCATCTGCAGGGGCTGCCTCTGAGCATGTCTCTTCTGAGGTGTGTCTGCCCAGTAGCCAACAGGGAAAGAGATGTGCCCCCTGCAGCAGACCTCACACCACCCACACAGAGTCCTGCTGGGTCGGCGGGGAATGGCAGGGCCCACCCCAGCTCAGAGCCCACAGTGTCAGCTGGCAGAGGAGCCAGCTCCTCTGCACCCATTTTACAGATGAGGAAAACGAGGCTCATGGAGGAAGGGGGACTTGCCTAGGGTCCTGTGAGTGGTGGATCCAATATTGAACTTAGGTTTGGGAAGACCATTCTCCCTGCCCATGTCTGTTACAGTGTGTGAGGGTCCCCTTGTCTTGAATGACCTCTCTGCTTTGCCTAGGGACTGAGGGAGGGCTTCCCAGGGGAGATGACATCTGAGCTCAGTTTTGAGCAAGAAGATTCTAGATAGAAATGTTAGAGAGAAGAACCTGGGGAGTTCATATTTGGTGTGGATCAAGGTGAGGTTGGGGTGGGGGGGTGCTCTTGTCCAACTTGGGGTCAAGACATCATCCTTGGAGCACTGGGGAGCCAGTGTAGGTGACTTCCTTGTGTTTCTCTTTTTAATAAGAGAACTAGATGTAGCCAGCTGGGCTTGGGGTTGGGGGATAGCAGGGGCAGGGACGAGTGAGGAGAGCTTGGCCCAGGCAGTGGTATAGGGGATCGGGACAGACAGGAAGGAGATGGTGACAGCTTTTATGACAGAGCCCGCTGGAGGGCTGGGACTCTGCTCTTTGCACCCACCTTGCCAACTAACTCACCAGCTCATAGTCTGTGTGAGGTCAGGGACTTTCTGGAGATCCTTTGGTCTTGCTTCCTCCTTCTATAGATGGGAAAATAGATCTGGGAGGAGATGTGATTGCGGTAGGCGGCCACCTCCAGTCCTAAGTGCTCCATAGCACATTGTGTTCAAACTGGTTTCACTAAGTGTGACTTTAAGTGCAAGTGTGCTCTGTTAGCACATGCCACTGTGGGTGGGGACGGAGCCCCTGGGTTGCAGAGGGGCTGGGAAGGAGCTACAAAGCATGAGGGTGCACTGACTTTCACACAGTGGTGTTTGTGAAGGTGGGATCAGGTGAGCTCCCAGGGGCCAGTTTATATAGGCAGGTATGTGGGGTCTGGCTGTGGGGCTGGAGCCAGACCCTCGGGAATGGCTGACAGTGTTGGGGGGGGGGTTCTCCAGAGAGGGTCTTAGACCCTGCCACCTTCCTGCGTCAGTTTACACCCGTATACTTCCTCCTGCCCTAGGCTACCCTCTGTTTCCAATGTATTAGGACTTGGGGTGGGGTGGATTGGCCAGAGCTGGGATGACATCACTCTCCCTTTGTATGGAGTGGGGTTCCTAAACTTGAAACAATCCATTTTACAACAAATAGTTTGAAACAGTCCACTGTAGCATCCTAAAATGAAATTTGGGGATACCCTTACCTTTCTGTGTAATGACTTAAGAACATATAATACCCTCACTATAACAACGAGGATAAATTAAAAGAAAATAGCATAAGGAAATGTATTTCAATATCTAAGTGCATGGGTATCACTACCTTTAGAAAGCAAAAATGTCACTCAAACTTCCAGAACATTTCATAGGGCTCCTATTCAGAACCACAGGTCCGGGAGGTAGATGAACTTGGATTCAAATTTTGTGTCCAGCCCTGGACAGCTCTGTGTCCTTGGACAAGTGAGTCAGCCCCTCGCTCCTCATCTGTAAGTGGCAGCCCCCTGGGTGGGTGAGCGGCCTTAACAAGATACAGTATTTCAAAGCTCTTAACACGGGGCCAGCTTTTCCCTCCTGCTTCTTTTGCTCTGGATACCATATCCTGGTACCATCCATAACTCCCTGATGCCTCACCTTTGTTCTGTACTTGGCTTTTGAATGCAGTCATGCTGTGGAGTCGGCTGTCCCATGCTCCCCATCTCCGTGCTCCCTCTGTGACCCCTGTGGTCCAGCCCACCCTCTCAGACCTCCCTGGGCCTCTGACCTGCTTGTTTGCCTCCACTGCCCTGGGTTGGGGGGAGTGCAAGCCCCAGCAGCCCATTCACCCGCTCCGTGAGTGCATAAGTTATTCTGTGTTGTCAGTGCTTTGTAGTAGTTAGGGGAAGTGAACTTAGCTTTCATCTGTACCCAGAGAGGCCTAACTCCAGGTAAGGTGTCCTAATAAATACTTGGTCACCCTCCCCTGCCTCTGAGAATGGGGGGAAATCCTCACCTGCTCCGGGAAAGCTTCCATGCTGGTCTGCTCGTCTCACGGGCAGCATCTCACACTATGTGCTGTTGCCACGTGCTGGTCTTAGAAACAGCTGCTCCTGTCCTCCCAGCTGCCTGTGACCTCTGACCCCTGGTAGCAAGGCAGGCTTAGTGCCCCCAATCCTTTTGGTGGCCCCACTCCAGCCCCACTCCTCCAGAGTCTGGAAAAAAACTCTCTGCTCTAAGGGAAGATTAGTCTGGCTCCTCCAGGTGACCTGCTTTGAGCATCTGGTGGCCATGGGTCACCCCTGCAGCTGCCATGACCCCATGGAGGTCCAGGAGTGCACCAGGACCCCCAACTCTTTCTTCATTGATGCTCAGAGCATAACCAGGGAGTTGACGTGACTGGTTGACAGTGAGTAAAGGCAAAGCAGTAGATGATGTCGGAGATGTGGGTGTGAGGTCAAACCATGTGGGTTTGTTAGAAAAAACGGGAAGCAAGTTTCTGAGCAAAGCAAGGTCATGATCTGACAGATTTTAAAGGGAGGACTCTGGCTTCTGTATGAAAATAGACTGAAGAGGCAAGGAAAAAAGCAGGGAGACCAATAGGAGGCTCTTACAGTAATCCAGGTAAGAGATGGTGGTAACTTACACCAGGTGGAGCAGCACAGGTTAAGGAGTGGTGAAATTCTGGTAAGATTTTGAAGGTAAACTCATCAGTTTCCTGAAAACTTAGATGAGAGGTGAGAGAAAGAGATGTAATCAAGAGTAACTCTGGGGTGGGGAGGTGAAATGGGCAAAGGATGTCAAAAGGTATCAATTTCCAGTTGTTAAATAAATAAGTCCTAGGGACATAATGTGCAACACTAACTAGTTAATTATACTGGATTACATATTTGAAGGTTGTTAAGAGTCCATCTAAAAAGTTCTCATCATAAGAAAAAAGCTTTGTAACCATATATGATGGGTTTTAACTAGACTTAATTGCGTGATCATCCTCACTTAAATTCATCAATAGGTTCTTAGAAACTGGATAATCTATTTCATTCACTGTCAGCCAGATTGTTTTTTCCTTCTCATCAATGAAATGAAATGATGCTATTTGAGGGCCTGTATGTGTATATACAGATAATGAATCAGTATATTGTACACCTGAAATGAATATAAGGTGATATGTCAGTTATGACTCAATAAAAATAAAGAAGAGTGACTGCAAGGATTTTGGATTGGTACTAGAAGGGTAGAGTTGGCATAGACAGTGATAGGGAACGAGACTGACTGGTTTGGGGAATAGGAGACATCTGAAATCGGTCTTGGACTGTAAGCCTGTTGGACGACTGTCCAGTGGCAGGTGGAGTGGGAGTCTGGACTTCAAGAGACTGGATTGTGCTGGAGATACAGATTTGGAAGAGGTCAACACATAGGTAGCAGTCAAAGCCAGAGACTGGGTTTGTGTAGATAGACGGGAAGACCATGGACACAGCTCTGGGGCACTTGAAAATGAAGGCTCAAAGAGAAGAGGAGCCAGCAAAAGAGAAGAAGGAGCAGCCAGCACAGGAGGGAAACCAAGTGAGCAAGGTCTTCTGGAAGCAAACAGAATGCTCTTTGACAAATGATTTTTATTCCAAGTATCTAGGGAAGAGTTACTGTGCCAGTGGGGAGGGCATTTCTGTCTCAGGAGAGCTGGAGGTCCCAGCCTTTCAGTAAACAGGAAGGAAGATTTATTTCTCTTGGAAGCGAAAGAGGAAGATACCAGTACATTTTCAAGTTTATTATCTCATTTTATTCCCACAACAAGTCTTATTAGGGAAGTATTTGTTTTCCCATTTTAACATGAAGAAGATAAGAAGCAAAGAGGAAACAGCTAACTTTAGGTTTTGGGTTTTTTAAATCAGTCTTGGCTAAAAGAACTTTTGTAATGATGGAAATATTTTTTTCTGTAGCTGCTTTACTTAATATTGGATTTATGGGCTACATGGCTCTTGAACACTTGGAATGTGTTTAGTGTAACTGAACTATTTTCTTAATTGTATTTGACTTAAATTAATTTAAATTTAAAGAGCTGCTTGTGGCTAATGGTGACCTCAGTGGACAGTGAATTTTTAAGCAGTCAAGCCTGGATTTAAACCCAGGTCTTTGGACCCATGAACTAGCGTCTTCCCAATCTACCCTCTGCTTCCCACAGGATGAGAGAATTTTCCAAAGAGGACTAGACTGACCTGAACTGGTACATTTTGGGGAGAGCAGAGTTGAAGAAGGAGGCAAGGTAGATTACTTAGGGGCTTATCTAAAGTTTATTAGCTAGTGTATAGGTGCTCCAAAGTGTCCTGAAGCCTTTACATCCTACCTCTGAGTCCATTCCAGACTTTGTGGACTGGGTATACCTGAGGGGAGGGTAGGTATACCTTGTCCATTTGGTCATTTGTAAATCCTACCCTCTGTCAGTTTCCACACCTTCATGAACCTTTCCCTGTCCATCCATCCCTAAGATTGCTTTGAATTATTATTATTTAGTCTTTTTGGACACTTAGACTATACCTGCTATTATTGTCACTTTCTCATTTATGTCTACATCCTATTTTCTGAATCACTTATAAACTTCTGTGGGCAGGTGAATAATGCCATGTCCTGTCTCTTGTTCATGGTAGGTGGAGGGTGGTGTGGTGTAAAGAACACTAGTCTTGATCATCTTTGTGTCAGTAGAGTTTAGAATGATACTTAGAAAATGGTGGGGCTCCATAAATATCTGTTTAATCTTTTAATGTCTAAGCTTAGATTCATATAGTCTTCGTTCAGTACTTTGAGTTTCTACCCATTAACTTTGAGGCTCAAATATTAAGCTTAGGGCAAAATACTAAGCTCTTTGAAGTTTCCCCATCTATCAGATGTGATGCCAAACTTTCTTGTGTTTTCCTGTGTGTCAAATGAGATAATAACTATACAAGTTTTTGCCTACCACCTGTACCTAGCAGGAGCTCATTAAGAAATAAGGTTTCTTTATTTTTTCTTATGATGATATGCATTTGGTTTATTCTTCACTAGACTGTCATCTTCTACAGTGAAGGGACTGTATTTTCCTCACCATTGTGCCCTACAGCACTTACACAATCCCCTAAACATTAGGTTATTAGGAAGAGCTACTGGGCTACCAGAGTTATTGCTTCCTGGATGCCTCTGGCCTTAATTCAGGAGATGCAGCTGAATGAGACATGGCCCAGTGTCAGCAGGAGCATCTGGTGAGCCCAAGCTGTTAGAGGACTTTAGTCTTTATTTCAGCGTAGATGCCTGCTTGCAATTTGCAGTGTCACTGCTACTTCTTTCCAAAGGGCCATTGAATTTCTTCAGGTTGCAAGACTGGACTGGACTGTTCTCTATTAGACACTAAGCTCCATGAAGACATGTTTGTCTGTTTTGTCTCAAACAATTCCTGGTACATGATAGGGGATAATAAATGTTTGTTGAATGAAGAAATGCCCATGGGTAGGCATGAAAAGCATATTTTATACAGAGGTCTGCCAAATAGTAGATGTTTTAGATTTGGAGGCTATACTGTCTCTATTGAATTTGCTCCACTCTGCCATGCTAGCACAAAAGCAATCACAGGCAACACATGAACAAATGAGCAGGGCTCTGTTCCAATAAAACTTAATTTACAAAAACAGGTGGCATATTGTTTTCCAATGTCCCCGCATTATTTGTTGAGAGTTTATTCTTTCTCTATTTATATAGTCTTGGCACCCTTGTCAAAAGTCAACTGACCATAGATATTTAGGCTTATTTTGGACCCTTAATTCTATTTCACTGGTCTACATGTCTGTCTTTTTGCCAATACCCCACTGTTTTGATGACAGTAGTCTCGTAGTTCCTTTCGAAAATAGGAAATGTGAGTCCTTTGGCTTAGCTTTTATTTTTCAATATGGTTTTGGCTTGTAATTCTATATGAATTTGAGGATCAGCTTTTCAATTTCTGTTTTAAAATACCATTGGAATTTTGATAGAGATTGCTTTGAATCTTTATATCACTTTGGGAACTTTTGCCCTCTTAACAATGTTAAGTCTGTCAATCCATGAACATGGAATGTCCATTAATTGTATCTTCTTTCTTTTCTTTCAGTAATGTTTTATATTTCTCAATGTGCAAGTCTTTTACCTGCCTACTTTAACTGGGTATCTTGTACATTCTAATGCTATCATAAATGGGAATGCTTTCTTAATTTCCTTTTCAGATATTTTATCAATGGTATCTAGAAGCATACCCAATTCCCAATATTAAGCTTGCACCCTGCAATTTATGATGAATTAATTAATTAGCTCTAATAGTTCTGTGGATTTTTAAAAATTTTGTCATCTTCAAAAGAATAAAGTTGGGCCCCTATTTCACTCCATATGAAAAATTAATTGAAAATACATCGAAAACCTAAATAAAAAACTCTTTAAGGAAAACATAGAAATAGCTCTTCATGACCTTGGTTGTGAACATGTGAACCCAAAAGAAAGGTGCAGAAGATGTGTTGCTCTGACTGACCTGATGAAGTCACATAGCATTACTTCCCCTGTAGTATAAACCCAGCTAGATTCCAGGAACTCTTAGATTCTCCACTGAGAGGATAATAGTATATGGATTGGGAAAATGGGAGATATTAGGATATTGGCATATGGCATGGGAAGGATTATTGTGACCATTTCTGGAAAATACAATCTCCATAGGAACCCTGGAGAAGGAATGGCCATCTTTTCAAAAAACCATTAAGGGACTTGATAAAAAGGTGGTGGGTGAAAGGCAGGGTGCTAAGGAAGTGAGGAAAGGAATCTTGCTATTGGCACAAGGAACCTTGTTTCTGCTCTGGGTGTATGTGCGTGGGTTGGGGTGGGAGGAGGTTGAAGCACAAAGCTTTTGATCTGCTTCTTTGATATATATGAGATCCTGTGTGAGAAAAACACTAATGGGATTTGTGTTGAGTCTCCTCATCCCCTCCCACCTCTCGCTCAGCTCAACAGAAATCCCTGATGAATACTCTTCATCAGGGAGAGACCAGAAATATCTTCCTACTTAACAGCCAGGCAGAGGCGGGGATGAGCATAGGGCTCTGAGGTATAGCCCTGGCAGCTGGCAGATTGACTAGTGTGGGTTTTTTTTCCCTCTTGAATCTCTGGACCCTGGAACATAGCCACATCCAGGGAGGTGGCCCCAGCCTGGTGCTCCTTGTGGGAATGTGAATGGCTCCAGAGGACAGAAACAACTGCTTATTCCAGAAATGAAGCTGCCCTGCAAAGGTTAATTGCCCTCAGCTGTGTAAGGCCAGAAAGCCGTGGCTGAGATCCTCTGTCCTTCTGATATTCTCTCAGGCTGTGCCAGTTGATGTCTTTCCTTTGTGTCAGCCTAGGACGCAGCAGCTGTGAGCCCCCAGAGTGCTGTCCGTGGGTTCTCTGTCTCCCACCTCCACCCTGTCTCACGCTGTGGGAGGTGGGTATTGTTTGTCAGACTCCAGCCAGCCAGCTGCTCCTCACCAATGGCCCAGCACCTGGGCCCAGTCAGGGCGGTGACCTTTACCTGGTTGTCTTGAGGGTATTTACAAAACCCAAGAATTTGGGGGTAGACTGTGGAGGTGAGATGTATAACTGAGTCTTTTCTGAACCAGGTTATTCAAAGGGTAGGCCAAAGATCACCTACTTAGAATCTTACCTGGACAACTTCTTAAAAGTGCAAATTTCAGAACCACTGAATCTAGGATCTCTGAATCTGGTATCTGCATTTTAGCAGCACCCCAGTAGTTTATAGGGATTTGGAGGTTTGAATCCCAACTGTGGTCCCTATGCCCTATACTGAAGGCCAAGGATGCCAGTTTCCTTCACCTCTATCCAGCACCACCTCTGAGCCATGGGTCATGTTAGGTGCTCAGACAGGATAAATAAGTCATGGTACCTGCCAGGGAGATAACCATTGTTTCCAGAAATTTCTGGACTAAGTGTTAGCATCTGAAAATGGGGGTTCACTGTCCTGAGACTCCGCCTCCCCTTCTACCAGTGTTTTGGAATGACTTCCTCAGGGATTCTCTGCAAATACTGACTAGTTTATTGAAAATAAAAGGTAAGTTTGATGGAAGTACTGAGGAATCGTGCCATCTGGTATTGCAGCATGGGATTTTTAATAATGACCATACTTACTCTCACATGGCACCTTTGACTATCTCTGCAAGTAGACAAATCTAGAAGTGTTTGTTCCATACACAGAATGCTTTGGACAACTGTTCCCAAAGCCCCTTCCTTTCTGTGGCTCTTCTAGGTTTTCTAGATTATACCAATGAGTAAATGTCAGGGTCCGAGTCCCCTCTTGGCCACTTGCCACCCATGAGGCTTCACCTTCCCATTGCCAGGCTGACGCCTCTCTGCTCACCTCATGGGGATCACATAGACAAAGCAGATGAGGGTGCTTGGAAAACCAAGCAGCAACTTGCAAAGCAGCAAAGCATATCTGACTTGAGAAAGGAGCTCTGTGCCTTGGTTTCAGAGTTTGCTCCTGGTTCAAGCTGAATAGTGGTTGACAGGAGGCAAGGTGGAAACAAAATGAAATGATTGCCCCATGTCAGATCTTGAATCCTTAATCCACAAATACAGAAGGTGTCCTGTATTCCAATTAATCCTTATAGCAACTTTGAGAAATAGAGAAGACAGATGTTATCGGTACAGGGAGGAGATTGGACTAGATCTTTTCTGGGGCCTCTTCCAGCTCTATAAATTGAATAATTCTATTATCTGTCAGATGAAAAAACTGAGTTGAGCTGGGCTGAGGCTCCAGGAGGTGAAGAGGTCCAGCTGAGACTACAGGGCTCATTAATGAAAAGTTGAACTGCAACTGCGGTCTGCTGCCTGCCCCCCAACCCCTGCCCACCCCATGCTCCTCTGATAGACTCACTGGCCCTCACTGACCAAGCTACACTGATTCTGTGTCTGGCCTCCTGTGTGGGCAAACTGGTCCCTAGTTCTAGCTTGGGAGGTGCCAGCTGTGTGCACCCCCTTTTTCCTGAACATGGACACTCACCACAAAGTCTTTCTGCACAGATTGGCATGTAGGGTAGTTTCTGTTCCCAGGGGTCACAGAGGAGCCAGGAGCACCTGTCCTCCCACCAAGGCGAGAGTTTCTGGACTCTGCCCCCAGGGTGTAAAGATGGCACCCAGCACTGCCACCCCAGGCTCCCCTCTGTACTGCTTTGCCACCTCACTGGAGTAGAATGAACTTTTGCCACTGTCCCATTTTAAATGTTAATGATTTGTATTATTTTAAAATCTGTTTATGTGCCCAGAGACCTCTTTACCAGAGGCCCTGTGAGGGAGGAAGGGGTAAATAAATAAATTGGGGGTCTTCAGCAGACTCTAAGACTGTCATCCCTGGGGTGGGGGGGGAGTGCAGAACCTGAGCAGCAGCAACAGATCAGGATGCCCCCAGGAGGTGGGGAGGATATGTGAGCCCCCACAGGGCCCTGGTGTCCCATTCCTGCCTGCAGCGGGCCCTGCTGAACTGCAGGAAGCAGGAAACTCCAGGCTAGGCTCTCTGATGATCACTGCAGCAGAGGTTTTATGTCGGGGAAACGCGCCTTCCTCGAGAGACATTAAATATTAATAGCAGGAATGGCAGCAGTAGAGGCGGAGTGTAAACAAGAGTGAGTTATAAAATTGTTCGTTTTAAGGGCAGCCGTGTTGACTCCTGAGAGGAGAGTGAGCATTTCAAGAGCAAGGCAAAGGCGCTGGCCGCCTTGGGTTTTAAGTTCCCTCATGGGCTGGCCACATTGGGGTGAGTGTTGTGCACTTTGTTCTCAGTCAGAGACTTCCTGGGGCCTCTCACCTGTCTCTGCCACCGCTCCAGGTGTGCAGGGAGAAAGCAAACTCCTCTGTGTGATGCATAGCTCTGGGCTTGGGGTGTGTTGGATCCATTTCAGAATTCTGCTGAGTCACATTTTGGACTTGGACAGATTTCTATCCAAGGGGCGCTCACCACAGCCCAATTCGAGGAGTACAGGCTCCTGCAGAATGCAAGGGCAGAGTTCCCAGAGGAGAAAGGGGCCTCAAAGACAGCCTTTTGTAGTCTCTAACCACCTGGCAAAGCCATATCAAACATGTCCATCCTGCATGTTCTCCAGGAGACAGCTTCCCCACATGTCCATGGCAGGACAGTCCCTTGGGCAGGTGGGGTCAGTGCACCAAGAGTCCATGGAAGGCCTGTTGGGGTTGGAGAGGAAAAGGGTTTCCTCCTCAGAGCCTCAAAGTGACCCGCTGCCCAGAATGGAGAGGAGGTGGTTCCCCAAAGGGATGAAAATCCTGTAAGTCCTCGCACCAAATCCACTCATACTGCAGTCTGAGTCATGTCACCTAGAATGCAGCTCTCCCACACACGCATATCTACCGCGTGCCATGCATGTGTCGGCTGCCCCAGGTACAGTGATGAGCAAGCCAGACAAGCATCTTCCTCCACCCAGCCTGCCTGCAACAGAAGAATTGACAGACAAGTAAATAGGCAGTAACTGAAGAGGGTTAGTGTCGATACTGAAAGCACAGGGTGCTGAGGGATTCTGGGGTGCAGGAGCACTCAGCCTGCTCTTGAGGGTGGTGGGAGGCTTCTCAGAAGAGGTGGGGAGCTGAGCCCTAATGTCTGGCCATGGGCCATGCTGGGCTGGAGCTGGCCAGAGAAGGGCCAGCAGTGGCAGGATTTAAGAGAGGAATGGGAACCGAGCCTATGGTCTCCTGAAACTCCTCAGCAAAGCACTTTCTGCTCCATCAGGAACATCCTCTCCAGCTCATTCATTTCTGTACTTTACAGAATTAACATCAACCAAAGCCACAGCCTCTTCTGTTTTTGGTTTCTCTTCAGTTCATCCTCCGCTTGCATCCTGCCAGGCACAGAGTGCTCACTGCCTCCTGAGGCAGCGGCCCTGGCTGCCATTTCGATTTTCGGGATGTTGAGTCCAAATGTGAGCCTTGTTCCTTCCTATTGGCCTTGGTTTGGTCCTCAAGGGCCTCAGGAAGTGGGTTCCTATTTCTTCTCGATGGTCCTTTACACACTTGAAATCAGAAATGAAGTCTCTTCCAAATCTTCTCTTCCCCAGGATGAATATTTCTAACTCCTTCAGTCACTTTTCATATGATTTGATTTCTATTTGTCACTAGAGCAACCTCTCCTTTTCTAGTTTCTCATTGTCCTGAAAGTGGAGCTTGTCTGGCTGGAGTGGAGATCAGAGGCCTCCGCTCCATTGTCCCAGATACTCTGCCACCGTTAACACAGCCCAAGACTGCACTTACCTTCTTTATAAGCAGCAGTTTGTCACAGTTGACTCATGCCGCGCTTGTGGTTCTAAAAACAAATGAACAAACAAAACCCATAGCTTTTTCTTTTCATAAACATGTCCAAGTGAAGTGTCCCCCTGTTTATGGGCCTGCTATGGATGTCTTGAATCCAAAAGTAAGATTGTACATTTTCCACCCAAGATTTCATTTTACTGGATGTCCTCAGAATTCCATTCTGCCGGTCATTTAGAGTCTGGATTCTGTCACCTGACATACTTAGTGGGCCCCCTCCCAGTTTTGAGCCCTCCGCTGGTTTGATAAGCATGCTCTGGCTCATCAGATTGTTGTTCCTGGCACTTGCAAGCCCCCAGACCCTGACTGGTAAACTCCATATGTTAGCAGAGGAAGGCCAAGAGGGCCCCGCTTACATCGCTGACATGACTATTCAATCATTGTCATGTTGTAATTGGCAAATGCAAAAGCAGTAGCGTGTTTTGTGCTTCTAGCCCTTTCCCTGGCTAGGTTTAATTGCAGTGGGATTTATGACCGTAGCTTGTGGGAGGTAATAGATGTGGCTGTGTCTCTTTCATCCTTTCTGGCTACAAAGGATTTCTAAGGGAGGAGAAAAGACAAGTGGGACTGGAACTGGGTACTCTGCGAGGTGGAGAGGTGGGTACAGTGACTTGATGAGTTGCAGCTGCTAAGAGTGCCCTGAGACAAGTACAATATGAATATTCATAGTTGCATTCACCTAGGCAGGGCTTTTTCGGCCTTATCTCCTTATAGCAGCCCCAGAAGATAGGGAAAGGTGGGCTCAATTTTCCATTTTACAGAGAGGGAAATTGAGTCAAGAATAGATTTGCTGCCCATTCAGGGTCCCACTGAAAGTCAGAAATAGAACTAGGGCTGGGATCCAGTCTTGGGCTCTGATCTTTTTACCATACAGCACATTGCTCCTCCAGTGGTATTCACAGGATTCCCTCTCTCCTGCCACTCACTCCTCTTTGCCAATATTTATGAGATAATGTGTATGACAGCGCACTGTCATGGAAGCTTAGGGTGCTATCGATAATTTCTGTTGTTTGACTGAGGACTTGCTGTGTGCCAGACCCGTGCTGGGCACCACGCTGGATGCAGAGTGTGTGATATGATAGGCACTGTGTCTTTCCAGTAGGAGTGATGTTGAATAATGTCGGGCATCCACCCAGCCCGCAGACTCATCTTGACTCATGATCTATAACTCGGTGCGGGCGGGCGGGTGGGGAGCAGGGCTGGAGAAAGGAAAGCACTAGCACATGTGTTTATTGCAGTGCAGAGTAAAGAGAAGGGACTCTCAGAAGGACAGGACTAACTTCCTCCTTTACTCCCTTCACTCACCCTCCCATTTATTTTTTCTATCAGCAAGTTTGTTTGTTTTTTGTTATGAGCACCTGTTGTGTGCAGGCATTGAGCCAGGTGCTGGGGATATGGTGGTGAACAGCTGACTTTGTTTCTGGCCCCTGGGAACTTAGCATCTTGTGCCACAGAGTCTTACTGCAAAGTATTAAGTACATCCTCATACAGGAAGTATGGGTGCTATAGGGTCACTTAGCCAGAGTCTGCGCCCTGATCTGGGGGTTAGGGAAGGCTTTGTAGAAGAAATTATGACTTAAGAGGGCAAAAGTTTAAATAAAAGGTGGTGTTAGTCCACGTGAGGAGAACTTGGAAAGGCTTTATAGTTAGAGGAAAAAATATGTTCAAAAACTCGGACTAGAGAAGACATGAAATTTTTATGAAATGTAAGGCGAGAGGGAAGTAGGAAAAGATGAACTTGGACAGGTAGACAGGGGTCAAATCATAAGGAGCCTTAGGAGACCAGTTGAGGAGAGTGAACTTTAGGGGAAAAGCTACTTTAGGAGAAAAGCTACTGAAGAGGTAGCAGGGAGGCTCATGATCAGACTTCTCCTTTTGGAGAGACTCCTTCAGCTACAGTGGGGAGAATGAATCAAAAGGGTGGGTATTCAGTTTGGGGCCTGCTGATTCAGAAGTACCCCTGGGCTTGGCAGTGGAGCTGTCCATCCTGTAGGTACTGAATGTTCAGGTCTAAAACCCAGAAGTGAGGTGCAGGCTGCAGCTAGGAACACACCATGTCTCTGTTAGCACGGCAGTGATACTGGCTGTGGCCTGGTGCTGAGTCAGCTCATGAAGCAGTAATGGAAGTCATGGATGTGGATGCTACCGCCAAGGGAGGGTCTAGGATAGAGCCTGAGAGCAGCAACGTAGGAGGGCAAGCAAACAATCCGGGAAAAAGAAGCCCTTTTGGAGTCTCAGTGGAATCTAGTGCAAACTCATATCTCAAAAAGATCAGAGACCCAAGACTCATAAACTCTATAGAGATTGAACTGTGACCTCAGATGAAGAACTGCCTAAGGCACCTCCCCAGAGGGAGCTCGAATCTGCGTTGGCAGCTCCTCCTCCTTTCTCTAATAGGCTAATTCTTCTCTCCATCCTGTTTTCCTACTTTCACTTCACATTTCCTTTTCTAGACATTAGTTTTCCCCACCAGTGACTTCCCGGTCAGGTATGGAGGATGACATTTGCAAATGGCTCCCAGATTCTCAAATCCCATTGGCCCAAAAACCACCAGAAAGGAAACCTCAGACATTTACAGCCTCGTGTCCCACCCGTCTGCATGGCGGCACCTCATCAGCTGTCTTTTGTGGGGCAGGCAGGTTCGGAGCACTGCTCCCACTTTTGAGCTGGGGGGACTGAAGCAGAAAATGGGACGCAGCCTCCCCTGGTTCCAACTTTAATTTAACTCAAACGAATTAAACGTGCTCTTCCTGAGACCCTTCTTGGCGTGGATTCCAGGTGGAGGAAAGGACCCAAACAGAGGCACGGAGGCAGCACCTGTCCCGAGCAGAGAGAAGGCTTCCGGTGCAGGGAAACTCACCCGTGGGGGAGTGAGGCTAACGGGAGCCCGATGGTCCTAAATGCAAGGAGGGGAGATGTCTGGATGGTCTGCAGGCAGTAGGCGGTGGGGGGGGGGACTGGCTGTGGTTCTGAGATGGGGTGTATTCATCAGAGCTGACATGAAGGAACAGGGTCTGATTTGCAGAAGCACAAACCTGGATTTGCACAATTATAGAACTCCTTAATACACCCAGTGTAAATCTGGTACCTGTTTTTGGCAGGCTTAGAACTTGACCTAAGAGATTCAGAGGTAAGATGCAGTCCCTGGCTTCAAAGAATTGGCAGCCTGGCTGGAAAGAGAAAGATGGTGTGATAAGTGGATGGGGAAGGAGCTCAGGCCTTTGGCACCCCCTCACCAGCCATTCCTCCACCCTGTGCAGAGCTGATTAGAGATTCTAGGGCAGGGTGGTTATGCCACATCATAGTTGCCTCTTCATTTAGGGGCTCAGAGCCCTGGTAGAGAAGCCTATTTGCACAGCCATGGGCTGAGATTTTAAGTTGGTAGGTTAGAGAGGGCATGGGCAAGGATTAGGATCCAAATCCTCTAAATATTTGCTGTGGTGACCTCGTTATACATAACTACAAGGGAAGAGAATGCCAAAGAAGCGGCTTCCCATCACTCTGTCAGGCAGTTTGGGGTGTGCTGGGGGATTTCTTCAGATAACCATTAAATGAAGGTGAAATCCCCTGTGCTCATTGCAGGTCTGGTCACATTACTGCAAGCCAGGGGCTGGGATCTCCTGGCTGGGCTAATGCAAATGTAACAAAGGGATGAGAAAGAGGAAATGACTGCTAGTGCTCTGGAGGTGGGCAGCACTGCAGGAATAGATGCTCCCAGAAAGGCTTCATAGCACTGTGGGCTTCTTCCATGAAAATGCTTGCATTGTCACCAGTGCTGCCCCTTTCAGTTTCTTTTCCTGCCTCCTGTGCACTGGCAATGTTAGCAGAGAATGACTTTAGTAGATGTTTGTAGAGAATGACTCACTCCCCCACAGTGCAGGGCCAGAAAATCTGAACCCCCAAAGCCAAACTGGGTGCCAGAGTTTGATTTGTGAACATGGTTTTGCCAGCTGACCACTTGGGTCTCTTTTCCCTTATTTATAAGAAGGGAAGAAAGAATCTTCCTCTTCCTAGCTCAAGTTGATGCTCAGTGAGCCGATGGGAGAACACATCAGTGGTGGAAACCCTCTGGGGGGGTGTGTGGTGTTATTAAGGGCTTGTGGGCAAGAACGTGCTCTCAGGGTGAAGAGGCTGTTGCCCACCCCTCTGGGGTGCCCATATGGGAGAGCTCCATGCAGAGCAGGGGCAGACAGTTTCCAGCCTCACAGCACCAGCTCTGCCCTCTGAACTGAAGCAATTGCCCGTTGCTACAGGGCTTGAAAAAAATCCCAATAGAATTAAGTCAGTGCAGCTTTTCGCCTTAAGTGTCTGTCTAGACACACACCTGGTTTCCAGAAAGGAGGGTCATAAGTCACCTGCTTGCTGTTTTAGGAGTGCAGAAGCCTGCCATCTCCCTCCTACCATCTCCCCTTTATTTTGACACCAACTTTGCTCCATCTTGTCACCAAGAGCAAAGACTGCAGCCCTGTGGCTGTCACTAGAGTTCCTAAGGAAGGCACTCACCAGATCTGCAGTTGTCTCCCCATCAACCCTGCAAACTCCCCCATCACGCACATGTATAAGTCAGCCAGAGGCCTCCCAGCCATCTTCTCCCCTCCCTGTCTGTCCTCGGACATTCCACACGCAGAAGGAAAACCTCCTGGTTGGCTGAGGAGTGATGTGACTAGCGCCCTAAGTTGCTAAAACGTCCATATTCAGGAGAGGCTGCTCGCCAGTTCCTGTTCTCCCTGAGGACAGAGCGAGAAGAAATTGGCTTGGGCAGCAGCAAGCCGGATTGAGGCTGGGGTTAAGAAAGAGCTTGTTGGTGCTACTGAATGAGATTTGCTGGGCTCCTCGCTCCTGCTCCTCCCCAGTGTTCCTCATGGAGGACACTTAACCTCCAGCTCTAAATACAGTATGGGATTAATCAGGCCTCCAAGATGGAAGGAAGGGGGCACAGTTGAGCACGTGCTGAGCACTGTCCGTGTGCTGATGTGGAGACTGAAGCTTCCATCCCCAGAACACTCCTCGCTGCGGGCATACAGATGGGTGGCCAGGGCTGTGGCCTGCTGCTCGGGAGAGTTGGCCTGGCTTCAGATTCCTCTCTCCCACCCGAGGATCTGCCCTCGCCCACTTGGTCCTGCCTTGACTTAGCTTCTTTGTCTGGGCCCTTATCTCAAGGCTGTTTCAGGACCCTCCTCACCCTGCTTTCTGCCTTTTCCCCCAAGCTGGCGGCTTGTACCTTTTCACTCTTCCCCATCACCCTGCCTGGTTTGGGTTCCATGCTGACTAGTCTGGGCAGTTCCATGACTGGCTGACCCCTAGTTTTATCAAGAGTTGTTAATCATGGGAATGCTTTGCTAAGAAAGAGGGTGACCTCTTCCAATCGTTCATGAATTGGGTAGTGTTTAAAGAAGTAAATATGTTTTTTTTTTTTAAATACAGAAAGACTACAGCAACTTCTGTGGCCACACATACAGCAGTATTTCCTATAACTTGTCTGGGCTGGGCAGAAGTGGGGGGTGGTGACTAGATCCTTGCTCCCAGACACAATCTGGGTTGCCGGTTTTAGAGTCAAACAGGTCTCCATTCAAACCCCAGTACTGACACTCTGCCTGTGTGACCTTGGGCCAGCTCTCCCCTCTTCGATCTTGAGTGCTGTCTCTTTTGATCAAGTCAGACTGATTTAACACCTACCTCTTGGTTGTGAAGATGAGCTGGGATACGGGATGTGAAGTTTGTCTCCCAGAGAACTGGCAAGCTCTTGGTACATATTAGTACTCCTGCTACTTGTCCTTCTCCTTTTCCTTCAGGCCTCATGAGTCCAAATTTAATTTGCAGACACCCCTTCTCTTACAAGAAAGGCATTCCATTTCAGATTCAGGTTTACCTGAAATGAGTTAGGTAAACTTCTTTCCCACCCCATATTCAAAAACCAGAATTTACAAAACAAATTAGCGCACAATGGCTAGACATATTACAGAAGGAGACTTCATTTTGCATTTATATTTGCTAGGGTGCTCCTATTAAAGGACATTTTTCTCCATGTTCAATGTGACTCTCCATTTGTCAGAGAAGTCAAGAAGACAGGCTGAATGCTGAAGGTTTAGATATTAGGAATATTAGGAACCTTTATCTCCTAAAGATCAATTAGAGTAAGGGATAATTTGATTAGAAAAGTAAGATTTGGGGGAAACTGGGATTTGATTTATAAAATTCTAATTGCTTTAGGAAGTAGCTTTTGCAATGTATATCTCAATTGGAGAGCATTGTTCTACTTTGTAGCTGGAATGTCAAGCACATTGTGAGTGTGTGTGTGTGTGTGTATGTGTGTGTGTAAAGAGAAGGATGAGAGGTATGGAGAGAGGGAGAGGAGAGATTGAAAGCAAGGGCTCCTGTTGGCATAACCATTAAAACTACTTCTGCCAGTCACAGTCACAGCACATTAAGGTCTGCTGAGGCAGGATTGGTCATGAAATCGATCAACACTGCATTCTGTGTTTGACTCTGGTTTATTGTAGACTGTTTTCTCCAGACATCCTTTGATATGTCTTTGGCCGTGAGCAAACTAATATAGATTTTCCCACCACATTTCAGGTCTCAAAGCTGATTCCCCTGCAGCCCTACACATATGGGGAATAAGGAGCTAATATTTAGGATGGTGCCGGGGCCCTCAGATACCAGAATTGGACAGTGTGGGAGGCGGGAGCCTTGGGTGTATGTGTGTCCAGAATGGGAAGGAAGGAATCAGCCTTCAGCTGGGAGCTGTTGGTGTCAGCTCTGGGTAGCTGCGGCAGAGCCAGAGGGGAGGAGGTGCTGGGACTTCCCATTTAATCTATGAGAGGGGAGGCCAAGGAGAGGCAGGGAGGGAGGGGGGAGTGAAGGTTTTAGTTACATTTTAAGCAGTTTCATGTGGGGGGTACAATATGGCTTGGAAGGGGAGTTAATTGAATTAAGAAAATGAGTGAAGAGGTGTGTGATACAAAGGATAGAAGAGTGGAGGGTGATGGTGGGAAGGAAAAGGAAGAAAGAAGAAAAGGGGTGAAAGTTACAAAAATTGGATGAGATTATGTGTTCGTGTAGTCATTCATTCTTTCAAGTAATATTTACTGAGCATCATCAGGCATTGAACTGGAGGGAAAACTGGCTCTAGCATTCCTGAGTTGACTTTCTTTCTTTTTTTGAAATCCTTTTATATTTTAAGATTTCTTTATCAAGCACTGGGTACAGTCAGAAGCGTGGGAGGGTGAGAGAATTCACCAGAGCCAGAGCGGGGAGCAGAGCAGGCAGAAGGACCGACATACACTGCTGAGGGGAGCAGCGGGTGGCAGGAGAGGTCTGCGCGCCATGTGGGACCCTCCTCTGGTGGCCGGGGAGCAGCCCGGGATCGAACCGGCGCTGCAGAGGCTGCGGGCAGCTTCGCAACCCAGAGCTCAACCTCTGCGCCACCCGGGAGGCCCCCTGAGTTGACTTTCTAATGGAAGGTGTAGAGCTCCCAAAATGGGCAATTATAATCTCTATGGGAGCACATAGGAGGTGGCATTAGCTCGAGGGAATGATTTGGGAAAACTCTTGGGAATAGGTGACCTCTAAAAGCTATGAGCTAGTTCACAAAGTCAAATAGTACAGTAAGGCCATGGGGGAAAATGGACATGGATGAAGCTATTTGGTTGACAGTATGAAATTGATGACCTCCAAGAGAGCAGTTTTGGGCGAATTAAAGCTATGGCAAAGGCAGTGTTTTAATATTAATGGAAAATTTGAGGTACGATAGGCCAGAAGATAGGGAGATAACTGCCATTGGAGAAAGAGTTTATTATTCACACTTCCTAAGAGGCACAGGCAGGCTGTGTCATGGAGGGGGGACTTTGGGGGGCACACAGGGAAGCACCAGGGTTGGTCAGGAGGCAGAGGGAGTGAGGGGAACTATGGGCGGGAGCATTGATTGTGGTTTCTGTGGAAGGAACAGATGAAGCAGGTAAATAGACAAAGGACTGGCTAGTTTGAATAGTTTGATTGGGTTCTGGGGCGCTGCCCCTGGCTCTGGGTTGATTAGGCAGGTGTCTGTCTCCCTGAATGGGAAAGCCCTGTGAGGGCAAATAAAGAAGGTGGTTGGGCCACTGGCTCTGGATTAGTTCCTTTGTTTTTGAAAAGCTCCCCTGAGGGTGAATTGTTGCCTGCCTAGGAGTGGGCTCTCCCTGGGAGGGGCGGTCCCTCCAGGCATGGCAAGGTCCCTAATGTCACAGCATCAGATTACAGTAACTAAAAGACTTGGTTACTACAGGCAGGTAAGGGGTTGGTGATGAAGAACATTTAACAGACGCTGACTATGTGTCAGGTACTCTTCTTAGTGATTTATCTGTTTTAGCTCAATTGTCACAGCAATGTTAGGAGTTTACTTTCCTTTTTTTTTTTTTAAATTAATGAAATACCATTGTTTTACATCTTTGTTCATATTTTGACAATACAGGATTTCTCCTGCAAGTTGTGGTCATCATATCTCTCCTACCTCCAAAGCACCCAGAGTCCTCTGCCACAGTGCCCTGTGGCATACAAGAGTGGGGGCACAGGCCAGAAATGCAGGGGGTGAGAGGATCCACCAGAGAGAGAGTGGGGATCAGAACAGGAAGACTGACTGAAATACACTACTGAGGGGAGCAGCGGGTGAGACAGGAGAGGTCTGCTGCGCCATGTGGGTATCTCCCTGGCCAGCTGGGAATCGAACCTGCACTGCAGAGGCTGGGGATTGCTTCATAGTGTGGTGCTTATCCCCTTGCGCCACCAGGGAGGCCCATCAGATGACTTTTAAGGATTGGTTTTATAGTTTGCCTTTGTTTGACCCTTTGTTTGGTTTTCTATATTCCTCACATAAGTCACACCATCCAGTATTTATCTTTGCTCTTCTGACTTATTTTGCTTCCAGCTGCATTCATGTTGTCACAAATGGCATGCGTATATCTTTTTTTGATTGCTAAGAGTTAAATACTACCTGAGAAAACAGAAGAAGGGAAGTCAAGTAACTTGAGCTATGTCACACAGCTAGCAGGACGTGCCTGAACAGAGTATAGCCCAGCAGGCTAGCTTCTGGATTGAGGTTCTCAGTCCCTGTACTATGTTGTTTTTCTAGTAGATGTCAAGCAAGTTACACTCATTCAGCAGTGACAATTGTAGTTAAAGTTGAGAATTTCTATATGACATTTTTCTTTTCAAAGCTCACCACTTGTTTCTACTGCTTCTATTACGATGGAGGGAATGACATTTTGTAGTGGGATCAAGTGAGAATCAGAAAGATTTTTGAAGCTTTTCCAAAGAGACATCTCATTTCAGTGGGGAGCTGGACCCCCAACTCTGGCTCTTCTGGAAGGGATGAGGGTTCCCTCCCAGGGCAGCACCCTGTGCTTCCTTGCTTTCTCATTTGCATGCTCACGAAGTGTCTCCAGGTTTCCAGGAATCTTTTGCAAGCCTGTGTACTGTTCTTTTTATAAAAAAAGGGGCAAAGAACAGTCTGTGCTGAAGCCTTTGGAACACTGAGTGAGCCCAAATGAGATTTATTCGGTAATTATATTTTCTTAACGAAGTTTGAAGGCGGTGGTAACGAATAAGGCTTTATTCAGACACCACCATTCCTTGGCAGTACATGGCACTTTGAAGGCAGAATCATAAACAAAAGATGGTGAAGGGTTCCAATTATAAAGACCCCAGTGAACTGGAGACTAAGGAAGGAAGGAAATCCTAAGGTTTGAGATACATGTCTTGCCATATTTAAAAAAAATAAAATTCGATCGATTTGCTGTTGATGTTCAAAACTTGCAGGCACAACTTCGCTTCTATGTGTGGGTAAACCTCACCTCACCCATCCCCAGAGATGTCAACCTAGTAGTGAGAACAGCACTAGGACTTTGGGAAGTCCTAGTTGTGACTTCTGGGAAGCTGCCTGCCCTCCACTGTTCTGATGACTAAGGCTGCGTGATGTGTAATAGGCTTCAGTTAGTATGAACACTTCTTGCAGGTACTGCAGGTGGGGTGCTCAGTTGGAGGCTGGGGTTCAGCCCTCAGCCTGAAAAGACCCTCTGGAGGTCTATAGTGTAAAGTGAGTTCTTGTAACCCTTGGAGGTGATCAGACAGAACTTCAGGAAAGATTGAGCCTTGGGGAGTGTGCTGTCATGGAGCAGCAGAGTTAAAAGGGGAAAGAGGGAATCAGCTCTTGGGAACCCCTGTGCTGCTGATCATTAGAAAAAGGACCTTGTCAAGGTCAAGAGCCAAGAGCGGGAGAGTTTGCAGATGTTGACTTCTGGTTTGTCACAAAATTGTCTTACCTACATGTGCTGCCTCCCGAACTTCCTGACCCACCTGCTGTAGGTATTTCCCTCCACACTTTTGCTCAGTGATTTCAAGCAGACCTTCAGCCTAAATGTTGGTGTTCCCACTTGATGTCCCATAGAAAGTTCCCATGTACCAGGCGGTTTCTTCCCAGACCTGGATCACAAGTCTCATCCGCCTTCCTCCTGGGGGACAGGCCATCTGCAAGTGCTTTATAGACTGAAATGCTGTCAATACCAATGGTTCTCAGTGGAGGTGTTTTGTAATACTTTTAAAATTTGAGATATAATTGACATACAGTAACATTCCCTTTTACAGTGTGCAATTCTTTGAGTTGTGCCCAACACATACAGTATGGAACCACCACCATCATGAAGTTATAGGACAGTTGTGTTCCCCCCAAAAATTCCCTTGTATGATTTTGTTGTCAGCTTCTCACCCCACTTCTGGCTTTTGGCGACTATCTGTTTCTGGTCCTGTAATTTAACTTTTTCCCGAAGATCAGATAAATGGAGTCATATAGGCCTATGGGCCTAATGTTTGTGTTCTTCCCAGAATTTATGTGTTGAAATCTAACCTCCAAAGCAATGAGTGGTATTAGGAGGAGAGCCCTTTGGGAGGGTTTGAGGTCATCAGAGTGGAGCCCTCATGAATGGGATTAGCACCCTTGTAAAAGGGACCCCAGAGAGCTCCCTTCCCTCTCCCACCTTGGGACACTATGTGAGAAGTCAGCTGTCTATGAACTAGGAGGTAGGCTTTGAATTTGCTGGTGCTTTGATCTTGAACTTCCGAGACTCCAGAACTGAGTAATAATTCTATTGCTTATAATCCATCTAGTCTATGGTTTTCTAAGATGTGCAGTATGGAGCCTTTTTGATTTGGCTTCTTTCACCTAGCATAATGCATTTGACAGTCAATCATATTGTTACCTATCCCCGAAGTTTATTCCTTTTTATCACTAGGTAGTATCCTGTCCTATGCATGGTGTCTATCCACTCACCAATTGAAGGACATTTAGGTTGTTTTCAGTTTGGGGCTGCAGTGAGAAAGGCTGCTGTTTTTACAGTGATAGACTCTGAGGAGACGTTGTATAGAATATTCAGTAAGTTCATTTTACCTTCCACAGTGGGTGAGGAGGGGCCACTACTGGTGTCCATGGGTTGGTGCCTTTCAAGATTCAGGATGCGCCAACCCAGTGAGGGCATTTCCTGCTTCCTGCAGGTCTTTCAAGTGCTCTACTGGACATTTATTTATGTAAGTGATTAACCTACTTACAAAGAGCTGAACCTATAAACCAGGTTCTATTATTCTATTTTATTTGTAAGTGCAGAAGAGTTTTGTAAAGATTTCTCATGCATTGAATTTTCCATTAATGTAATTATTACTACGTAAATTGGAAAGACTGTACTTTGTTTTGAATTATACCAAAAGTTGTTCAATGTTTGGGAAAATCACATCGTCAGTCACTCTTGTCAGCTCAGCTTGTGGTATTTGAATTGCCAACACAATACTCCTGTGTCAGTCTGAATTTATAGTTTCTTATTTCATTCTTTGTAAAGGTGAAACCACCTGACTACTTCATTACGTCTTCAAGTTTAGTCATGCTCAAGTATTTGCATAATGAAATGCTTATTATCTTATTATAAATTACTTTCTTTCCATTACTCCTTTATGTTATAATTAAGGAATTATGTGGGTTTAAAAGAATTAGGTATGTAGTTATATATGAATTTTATTTCAGAATAGAAAAGGACATAATAAAATATCTGTTGTAGGAAAGGAATGTTGGTTGTTTTCACTATTCTTTGCAAGAATCAGGTGGTCAGGACACTTTATCCAGCTGTATAGACAGGGCCATGTCCTCAGTGAAAGGCTGAGGTTGACAACTGGCAATTTAAAAAACTGTTCATGTCCAGAGCTTACTGTGGCACAGGGCTCAGTTCTTTTGGTCAGATCCAGAGGCATTTGAGAAAAAAATAGCTCATCAATATTCATTGCTCTCTCACTATATACCGGATGGAATCACGGTGGTGGTATTAGGAAGGTATACATGCAGATTGGATATATGAACATATATATACACACACAACTACACATATACCACACACACACACACACATACTTGTGTACGTACAAATAAATGAAAAAGATAATTGCATACACTGAAAAGTGCTAAAAAGGCGATCAGTTAATGACTTTAGCTAAGGTGTAGGAAAAGTCTCTCTGAGTTCAAACCTGAATAATAAGAAAGAGGCATGTTGGGAAGATTTAGGAGGAAAAGCATTACAGCCACAGGGAGTAGCAGGGATAAAAGGCCCTGAGCTGAGAAGCATATGGGGATGTTTGGGAGAACAAAATACCAGGTATCTGGAACATGGAGAACAGAGAGAGAGTGGAGGAGGTAGATTCAGAGAAGGTTGTCGGGTCCGAGTGATTGCAGTCTTATGCCCATGGTTAGATGTTGGAATTTTATTGTTGTTGGGTTGTGTTAAACACGGGAATGATGTGATCTGAACTATGCATTAGAAAGAACACTCTGGCTGCCCTAAAGTAGAGTCAGAGAGCTGGTGGAGCTATCTCAGAAGTCCAGAGGAGAGGTGGTAGGGCCTAAACCAGGGCTGGCTCATGGAGGTGGTGACAGTAATTGAATTAGAGATATGTTTTGGAGGGAGAGTGGCCAGGGCTATGGGTCTGATTAATTTTGGCACGTGAGGGACAAGGATTGATTCTGAGGTTTTTGGCATGAACAACTGGGAGGAAAGTGGTGCCATTTGTCAAGGTGGGAGAAATTAATAAAGATGGTAGATTTAAGAGGGGAAATTGACCTCTTTTGGCCAACTTTTTTGAGAAACCTATTAGATATCCATGTGGAGATAATCAGTTAATAGTTGGCCAAGTGAGAGATGCAGTCTGGGATGTTGTCAGCAGCAGAGATTTTAGTAAGATGGTGGCAGCACAGTTTTTAGATCTTCCCAAATCCCCACTTAAGACAGAAAAGCGAAACCCCATAGGCAACATTTATGATAAATCTGAGTGACATGAACATCTAACAGCAAGATGAGAGAAATAATTAAGAAATGCAAGACCTGTCTATTTTTGGTGTCCATACATGAAAAGCAGAGAGAAGATGGATTTGAGATTAAAAGAACCTCAAAGTAGCAATAGGCATTCAGTAGGAAATTTGGTGGGATAGTATGGCAGTAGCAGTGGACATGTGTCTGGGGGGAGGTAGTGTAGAAGAAACAAAGTAAAAATTGTAGACATCAGTTTGATTTCGATTTTATCACATGCATATATATGGTTTCTCTGCCCCCCAACCTTGTCCACTGAAAAATTCCTAAAAACTGTGACCCAGAGATAAAAGAAACATTTCTATGCCCAGATTGCGGTCATGTGATACCCTTTTCCATCTCAAGAAACTAGGGCTTTTTGGAGAAATGGCTGATCCCAGGTCTGGGCAGGAAATGTACAAAATTAGTCTGGAAAGATCGTGTCCAAATGACTAAGGAGCCAACTTAAAGAGAGTCCCACTGGCCAACTGACAAGTTGAGCCTTAATTAGGATAATAATCACAATGGATTGAAACCCTTGGTTAAATGTGGCTTTAACATGTATATGCACGAGTTCATAATGACATTTCAAACATTAACTAATTGGTCATCATCTGAAGACGATAGGAAACTAATTTGTTACCTTGAAAACTGGGTAAATAAAAAAAAGTATCCTGTCATTCTTAGATGAACTGTTCCTCTGGGTAACCGAAAATAGATGAGGGCCCGCATCTCTGTATACAATTATCCAAGTTGCTATATGAAAACTAAAATGAATGGTTGGATCCAGGGTCTGGGTTTTGGACACGGAACAACAATAGTTGCTAACACTAAAACACGAGTCGATGGCAGACATTCCACTGATGCCATCACTTCTAGTCTTGGCCAAAGCTTTGAACCAGAGCCTGATCGAGCCTCTGATCCAGCTGCTGACTTACAAGAATTCACAGAGGCCACGTGGAACTGCAGCAGGAGCCTGCAGGCAGCAGAATGCAGACAGTGGGAAACTCCACAGGGCAGTGAATAGATACATTTTGAAGGAAAAGAAAGAGATAAAGGAGAAATCTGTAAATTATGGAGAACTGAAAGACAAACTTTCCAAAATGGACAAAACTAAATAAACTCAGTGTTTAGGAATGTACTTAAGTGATAAAACCATAAAAGAAAAGTAAAACCCAAGAAATGATGATTATACTTTGGGAAAGTGGTCCTCGCGAGTGAAGGGGCTGCAGTTGGCATAGGGGCGGCGGGCTCTCTGTGTGGGGGGCAAGTTCTATTTCTTAACCTGTGTAATTATGAAAAGATTCACCTTAAATAACTCACTAAGCTATTTATTTGTCTTGTGTGGTTTCCTGTGTCTGTATTTCATTTTATGGTAGACACATAAACATTTTTAAGGGTCATGAATATGCAAGTGGAATGTAAAGCTTTGGGCATGATGAGGTCCCTTAAGACAGAGCATAGATAGGGAAGACAGCCCAGGACTGATTCTTGGGGGCACCCCCTCAAGCCGAAAGTCTGGTAAGAAGGAGGATTGAGAAAGAGCAGCCAGAGAGGCAGGAAAACAAGACAGCTATGAAAGAACAGATGAGTGGGATCCCAGGGAAAGTATTTCAAGATGGAGTAAATGCTGCTTCTGCGACACTGAATGAGTCAGGAAAGCCCTTGAACTCCCTTTGTGCCAGGCAGGATGGGAATCCTACCCCGCCCCATGGCCTGGGCACTCTGCTTGGAAGGTTAACTGCATGGCCTGTCCTGTTGGAGTCCATCACCCCATCGTACCCCGCTCTGTCCCTCATCTTGCTCCAGCCAGTGCTGGATGCTGAGGGCAGTAGCCCTCCACAGGCGGCCAGGTGGTGCTACAGGCAGAGCAGTCAGGGCCTGAGTGAAGGTGGTGGGCAACAACAGGACAGTCAGAACCAAGGGCCCTCAGCCAGGGTGTCTGCTCTTGTCACAACCTGCTTTGGCAGAGCTGAGCCAGCACTCCCTGTGTCTGTGCATGCTTTCCTCCAAAGCTTAGCCGCAGCTGTTTCTCATCTCTGTGCGACAGGAGGGCCCGGTGCCTGATGACAAGGCAGGACCGGGCTGTTGGAGACAGAGCCAGTGGGGAGCCGGTTCTGACATGTCCACAAAGAGGAGCAGAGTGGCCCTTTGTTCATTGAAAGATCAGAGCCAAAAAGTTGGGGTAGAGAAGTTTAACAACAGGACTAGACGCCCTGTTCAGAGCAGCCTGGCAGTCTAGCCCTGGCATTTGTAGCCCTTGATCCACACTCGCCTGCACCCCACCCCTCTTACCCAGTTGTTACCAAGGCTGCAGATCCCCACCCTGTAGCCACCCACCTGCCCGTGAGCACAGATGTTCTAGCAGAATGGCATAGTGACAAAGAACCAGGTGTGGCTTTCTTCACCTGTGTGGAGGTAGCAGTGCTGTGTATGCATGAATTCTGAGGACCCGGCTTGCCAAAAGGTGGGGCCATTTGTAGTTGACTGGATCTTTAAGCTTCCCGTAGGTTCTGTCTGCTTTTCTGTCCTCTCTGCGGTGAAGACACCTCTGGGAGACTGGTCCTGGGGCTTCGCTGGCCCTGCTCTGTACCCCAGAGCCTCCTTGGTGGGGAGGAGGCTGTACATCTTCAGATTAGGGCTGCACACTGTCCTGGGACTTGGAAGGTGCAGGGGGCCCCAGAGATGATTTTGTAGGTGAGAGCTCTGAGGCCCATAGAGGAAGAATCCTTTCTATTCCTTCTAGAGTTTTCTCTCCCATTCTGTTTATCTGAGTGAAAATAGCTATCTCATATATATTGATGAAAAGTGGATTGAAGTGAAAATTCTGCATTGCTTGATGGGGCATTTTGGAAGAGTAAATCTATCATAGATCTCTCTCTCTCTCGCTCGCTCGCTCTCCAATGCTCAGCATCATTTGTACGTATGCCATTGTTTGCTGTCATTTATGGTGAATTCCTGCTGACCTGGCTCCATCACATGTCTGTCTCATACCTACTATTTAGCAGCAGGCCTAACCTAAAGGTTGCTTTTGTGGTTGTAAACAGAATCATACCCCCAGGACCACAGAGCAAGCCACTGCCAGTGTCAGAGGGCTGTGTTCCAGACAGCTGATCTCACGTGTGCGCTGGCCCTGTCCACCAGGACAGCCCATCTGGTGGCCAGTGTCCGCGTTTGGTGACTACAGATGGCTGGCTCGCATGACATGGAGCAGCTTGGAATCTGGGTGACATGGGCCATTGACTGAACTGGTGTGGCTCCAACCAGATGTCTGATTCACAGAGGTGGAGCTTTGTCCTTGCCCCCACCTTCCCAAGCCCACTCTCAGCCTCCCGGAATTGTAATGTGATGTCTGAGCCCAGCAGGGTCTGTGAATCTACAGCCTGCACTGCCTGAGCTTAGCAGTGGGTTTTAGTTAGGCCCCTCGGAGGGTTATATGCCATCCGTGCAGTGGCTTTTGATGCAAAGATCAAGGGGAGGGGGTTCAGGTCAATCACAGTTGACCTTCAGAGCGGCAGTTACTCAGCCCCTGCCTCCTCCCCACCCCCTACTCTCACTGCATGTGAGTAGCGGAACCTGCAGCTACAGGGAAGCAGAGACTGGGGCATGCTGACCCCTGTTATCACAGCTGCCCTGGCCCTGTCTCAGCAGGAACTTTGAGCCTCCTGGTCCATCATGCCGGGCACAGCAGGGAGAGGACAGGTGATCCTCCGGACAGTGCCAACTCTGCCTGGTGGCCCGGGGAGCTCTCTGGGTTCTGCCTGGGATTAGCTCTCTGCTCATGTGAGTGCGGCAGAGGGGAGCTTACCAACCCTGGGGTCATCTGGAAGAGATGGTCCCAGTCACTGTGTTTCCATGGAGTTGAGTGTCTGGGGAGTGGTGGGGGTGCTGTGTGGCCCCCCTCCTTCCCCATAAGTCAGCCCCTTGTGAGGGTTTCAGTGCATCTGTCAAGTGCAGAGCCCCCCCCTCCACCCTTCTGACCTTGTGCTGTGCAAGTTGTTCTGATTATGGGCCACCTCGCCTTTCCACAGAGATGGCATCTTTCTTCAGTTTCGTATGAACCAAAGGGCCAAGACTGTCTTGAGGTGCCTGGCCTACCTCACCCCTCCTAGTTCTGAGAGCTGCGGGCTGTGTGTGAAGTGCATGCCCAGACTCCTTCACCAGGGCCAGTAAATGCTCCAGAACCCACCGCTGCGCTTCCTCCTCCTGGCGTGATTGCCACCACTGAGCACCCACGGATGCCAGGTGTCATTCTGAGCATCTGCACACTTTCACTCATCTCCTGTTCTCAGCATCCCCCACTTTGAGACTGAGGAATTGGAGACATAGAGAAGTTAAGAAACTGGCCCCAGGTTTCATAGAGAAAATGCTGCAATCCTGCCTTTCCGCAAAGACCGATGTGCTCCTTCCTTGGCATCTCTCTGCTCACGTGAGTGCCACAGAGGAGCCCTTACCCCTTCAGGTTGGATGGAATATGCCTTCTGTGGTCCTAGGTAGTAGTGTAGGACCCTATGCGTGCGTGCCCACGCATGTACTTACATCAACATAGTCATTTTCTTTTCTTTTTAAAGATTTATTTATTTATTTATACAAGCTTTATACAAGCACTGGGTACAGTCAGAAGCGCGGGAGGGTGAGAGAATTCACCAGAGCCAGAGCGGGGAGCAGAACAGGCAGACTGACGAAGTACACTGCTGAGGGGAGCAGCGGGCGGCAGGAGAGGTCTGCGTGCCATGTGGGACCCTCGCCGGCGGCAGAGATTGAACCTGTGCTGCAGAGGCTGCAGGCAGCTTCACAGCCCAGCGCTCAACCACTGCGCCACCAGGGAGGCCCCATAGTCATTTTCTTGCCCTCTCCTCTTCCCTCTCTCCCTCCCTCCCACAGAACCCATTGAGCCTTACTAGCATTGTGGCGGATACTGGTGCTTGAGAGAGAGTCAGATTCAGTCCCTGACCCACCCCAGGGCTAAAGGGGAGCAGCTGTGAACAGACAGGGGCTCTGGAGTAGGTGTGGCGGTGGGGGTGACAGCCGGCTGTGGAGGTGATGACCGGCCGTGGAGGTGGTGGCCAGCCACCGAGGGCACGTAGGGGAATGAATCTGACCTGGGACTCTGGAGACAGACTGTTATCTCAGGAACTGAGGAAAGGTCGGGTATATTAGAATCTTGGAATTGGCATGAGGAAGGCCTGGGTGGACTCAAATCCTAGCCCTGCCCTTGACCAGCTGGGAGGTGCAATGACCACGTGTGCTGGGACTCAGTTTAAGGTTTAGTATGGATGAGGTCTCGTCAGGGTGTTGGGAGGGGCTTTGTTTTGTTTTTACCCCTTTGCTGTGTGTCTGTGAACAAGTCAGCCAGTCTTCTCCCAGCTCAGTTGTCCCATTTATAAAATGGGGGTGGTGGTATCTGTCTTGACCACTTGTGAAGACTGGGGTAAGGGTAGGCCATTGACCCTGGAGAAGGGGCCTCTGAATGTGAACTTTGCTCTTCATGGGGAATGACCTGCAGGGCCAGGCCACATCAGGGTTGCGTGGGGAGACGGGGGTGCCCAGTTAGGGCACAGATGACAGGATTGCGCCTTTAAGGTGCTCGCAGGAGAGACTAGCGACAGCTACAACGTCAAGTACCATTCTCCCCGCACCCTGGTCTCTCCGTGAAGTGACTGTAAAGCACTTTGCAGTGACAGAGTCTTTTATAAATACTTCCTAATAACAACCTACACGAGTTCCAGGGGGAGCGGGGCTGGCAGGAGCGTTAATGAGGCTGTTGGGTTTCTGTTAAAGCTGGCCTCCATCAGACTCCCGCCGAGATCAGCCGCTGTGTGGGGCGCTGGCCTCCTCCTCCCTCTGGGCCTGGACACAGGACGCAGCAGGGTCTAGGACCATCCCCAGCTCATGTCAATCAGTTCAGCTTTTTGTTGTTTATACATTTTAACTTTGGGGTTTTAATTAGTGCTTCGTAGGCAGGGGAAAAAATGCAGGACTGGTTCTCTGACTGATGGACGTAGAGTGGGATTGCAGCTGCCATTTATTTTGGGATAGACCCTGGACACAGCCCAGCAACCTGCTCACCAACCAGAGGATGAAGTATCCTTTTCCAGGGAAAGAGATGAGGGAGCAGGAGGCAAGATGGGTAGAAGGAGTGGGGGCAGGCAAGGTACATGGGATGGTGTTTGTATAAAAGACTCATGAGGAGATTTATGTAGAAGTTAGTGCTGGAAAAAGCAACCATTCTAAGTGGAATATTAATGGAATCCATTTTCTTGCCATCTCCTGCAGGAACACTTTGGAAGTGCAGGGGAAAAAAATCACTTTGCAATAATAACTGTTATTTATATAAGAGAACAGCATTGGATAGATCAAAATGTGAGGTTTCAAGGTAATAACTGGACCCTCAGAATCATCATTATCCATTTAAAAGGCAATTTCTGGGCTAGAAAATTGATAGAAAAAAATGACCCAATTCTACCCCGGTGGTAAATAAATTTGCGTTTCAGTTTTATTATTTGATTTCATTCTGAATCTGATGGGACTCGGTGACTGAAGGGAATGGAGGAAAGATATAAATGGGAATGACCTTCCCCAGAGCATCTTTATTGATGTCCAGAGACGACCGTGGAGAGAAGCCCTGAGCTCCCCTGCTTGTCACAGCTGGAGGGAAAGCAACAGAGACAGAGGAGCAATTCCTGTCAGAGTCCAGTGGGCATCTTCTAGAAAGTTTACTCCCAGCTCCTGTAATTCCCTGCTCTCCCACCTGCCAAGTTAACCACCATGGGTGAACATTCCTCTGGATTTTTTCTATTCACTAAATCTATACTTTCTTTTTTAAAAAAAAAAAATGAAGGAGTCCTTCTATACAGAAATGTATTGCAATCAACCTTTTCTACTGTATCGTGAACAGCTTTCCACATTGCAAATTTATGTGAATCTATGTACTTTTAAAAAACTACATCCTCTATATGAATAGTCCAGCATTTAAGCTACTCTTTGCCTTTTGATGAGGTGTAACTTATCTCTGGCCTTGAATGTTTTTTAAAATAATGTTTATTGAGGTATGATTTCCAGCACTGCACATGTTTTAGGGCTATAGGCTCACAGCTCCCCAACCACCAAAGCCCAATAAGCCTCCCCCACATTCAGCTGGACTCTTCCCATCCTTGCACTTAAGTCTTTGTACTTTTGTGGGGGTATTTCTGGAGAGCAATTCCTCAAAGTGAAAGATTTGGATCAAAGGGTATGGACATTGTAAATCAGAATCCACTGACGCAGATTTTGAGACACAAAGCTCACAACCTCTGCTGTCTAAGTCAAAAGAATTCTTGTAATATCAGACAGGTGGGCAGAACTCTGAGAGATCTTTCTGGGAATTGGTGCTTTTGCTTATTTAGGGATAAAAGTTGAGGAGATGGAGCTGGTTTGAGAATATAGAGTGTTGAGCCCAGGCCCCCGGATGATGTCTGTGGTGTGACCTGGGAGTGTTTGAGGGTGATGATAACCACCTCTGCTGCCTCTGCTGGTAATAACAGTCACACTGAGCACTTACAATGAGTGAGGCACTCGGGACGTCTGTGCAAGGCCAGCACTGGGATTCCAGCCCTGCCATTGAAGAACTCAGGGCTTGGGCGTGTTTTTTTTACATTTTTCCATTGGAGACCATCACAGACACTTTACAGTTATTATAAGGATTAAATGCGATAATTCTTGTAATATTGCTTTGTAACATAGAAAGTGCTACTTAAATGTCAATGTCTTTATTAATAACCTGAGATTTATGTAAAGCTGACAAAGTATTCCCCCACTTCTTCCAGCTTCCACCACACTGCTCAGAGTTCCAAGACCTCAAGAACAGAAGTGTATTTTATCCTCGTTGCTCTTTGACCTTAGAAGTTATTAACCACACTATGCCAGAATTTCCCTTCTGAGAGCTTGAAGGAGATACAGTTGTATAAGAAGAGCAACCCCGTGGTGATTAGAAGCAGCTTTCACTGAAAGCATCCATCTAGTTTAGGACACCTAAATAGACATGCTCTGCTGATTTTTAGAGAGAGTCAGGGACAGGCAGGTAAATAGGTGGGATAGGTAGCTAGGTAGGTAGAGCAGGTAGGTAAGACAGACAGATAAGTAGGTAAGACAGGTAGATGGGTAGGTAGGACAAGTAGATAAATAGGAAAGAATGATAGATGGATAGATGATGGATGGATGCATGCATGCATGCATGGATGGATAGATAGATAGGACGGACAGGTGGATAGGTAGGATAGGTAGATGGCAGGTAAGCAAGTAGGTAGGATAAGTAGGTAGAAAGACAAATGGTCAGGGCAGGCTCTGTGCTCTCAGGACTCAAGAACACAGGGTGCTATGTGGCCAGGGAACTGTCCTAGATAGCAGATGGGGAAGAGCTTGAACTCACCCAAAAGGGGGAGTCAGGTTTCCATTTTTATTGAGCCATACCCTGGAGACATGAAGAAATACTCAGGAGGTACAAGGATCAGAGAGAAAGATCCCTGTCATCCTTAGGAACCCCAGAGTCCTCAGAAGAGGACTCAACCCAGGGCAGTATACAGGTCTTCTTATCTTCTGTTAGCACATCCCTCAGTAGACTGGCAGAGAAAACTCTTAAATTCATGACATCATTATGTGTGGAGGCAGGGGTTGGAGGATGAGGTCAGTTCTACAAAGTGGTTAGGCCTGGAATCTCCATTCTACCACTGATAAGCTGTGACCTTATATAAATCACTTAACCTCTCTGAACCAGGCTTCTCTTATTTCTTCCTCACAGACTTAATTAAAAATAAGATAAAATGCCCAGAACATAGTAATATCTCAATAAATGGTAGCTTCGTGAAGTGTAGCACATCAGAAGTAACAGCTGTATGTATTAGAGTCCAGTTCTAACAATTAAGGTCCATAAACTCAGGTTTTTCCCAGTATCAGCAGACACTGTTTTGATGTGCTAACTACCCCAATGAGTACCATAATCATCAGTTACACAAATAAGCAATTAGTGGGCTAGCAAAGGCTTTTCCTCAGCACATCCTATGAATCCACTGGTCATTAGTTCACATTAGTTGGAAGCTGATTAACTGCACGTCGTAACAGGAATTGGGCAACCTCAATTCTGCATGAGACCTGCACATCCTCGGCCTGTCTTGACTTGCTGCAGCCTCCTCCCCTCCTAGGGTTTGTGACAAACCCAGTCAGTGTTAGGGGTGGTGAAGATGCCTGGAAGGAAGCCAGAGAGTGATGGGAAAAGTCCAAAATCCCATAAACGGATTACCATAGATGTAAAGTCAGGAGTATGAAGGTGTTTGAAGCTCATGAAAAACTTCGACAAATAGCTAAAGCTTTAGAAATTGCTTTAGAAATATTCAGAGCAGTGTGGGGGCGGGGATGAGGGGGTGAGAAGAGGCATGCAGGCTGCCAGGATTCCTGGTTGTGTTCACTGTCATCCCCATTTGTGATACTTTTGCCTAGTGATTTATTTTGAGCGTGGCCCAGTATTACTGTTAATATTTTTAGTATTGTGGTTAATATTGCGAACATTTTTGTCAGATAATTTAATCAGAATTTTATCACAGTTTCTGGAAGAGGGCACAGGGTCTAGCACAAAATCTGTGCGTGCCAGGCTCTGTGTGCATGCATGCACGTACACACACACACACACACACCCCAGTTCTCAAGCCTCATCTTTTCTGAGTGAGCTTTTTCCAAACAAGATCCAGGGTGAGAGCCTTGCGGGTTTGAATCTTTAACATGATAAGTGAACTTGACTGTTTGTAACCCAATCCCATGATCCAGTAACTAAATGGTTTAATTAAGCTTATCACTGCTACCCCGAGCCTGGCGCCTCTGTGGATTAATGTAGCTAATTCAATATCCTCTCTAAGAAGCGCCATTGGGGAGGGTGATTTTGCTCCTAGGACCAGCCTCCAGTCTCTCCATTGGCTACCGACACCCTGGTTGGGGTGTTTGTGTCTAGGAAGTCCCTGACAGCTTAATTCCTCTCTCTCCATTGCCTTCCTCAAGTGGTTGGCTGTTGTATCCACTGGAAGCCTTCCCCAGCTCCCCCTTCCTCCTTCTATCTCCTTCCACCCCCTGCTGAGCACTTTTAATTTGCATAGAATAATTGATTCTGTCTTCTTCTTCACCTCATTTTCTTCTTGCTATTATTTATCACCTTTAAGCCTCTCCTTAATATAAGCTGGCCCTGATGTCTAGAGGAGATGGGAGAGTTGGGGATCTGTCATGGACGGATGCATGCCAGGCAGGTACTTGGTCCTCCCCTGGCCTTGGGATCCCACTTCCACTTGTCCATACTCTCTCACGCACTGGTGCCCACATGGCGGCAGCCCCAGTTTCTAGAGAGTTCCTGGCACACAGTAGAATAGTGCATAGTTGTAGAAGAGAACAATGAATGAATGACACCCGCCTTGTCTGTTCCTGCCTCTGACATTTGCACCTGGCTCTCACCTGATGGGTGAATGCCACTCCCTGCACCTCACTCCTACTCATCATCCTAAGAAGATACCAGACCTATTCCCTCCATAAGGCTCTCCTTGGTCACCATCAGGAATCATCTCTCATTTCATTAAATAGGAAACTGGCCCATTGAGAGTCACCTTTCCAAATCTGTCCAGCAATATACCCAGGGGAATCGTCCAGAGCTCCCTGCATCTCTCTCCTGGGCACTTTGTCTTTTATTTTGTTTTGTTAATTGTTATTTCCTCCCTCCTATTTATGAGCTCCTAGGGGATCAGGATCACAGGGTATGGTTCTCTGGGGCCCACACAATAGAGGGCACAGCATCTGCTACCGAGGATTGACCTTCCATCAATGTTTCTCAGTGCTTGTGGTGGTGATAGTAGTGTCATGTACCTGGGGGTTTCAGTATCTTCGTACATGTCCTCTAGCTCTTTGCATAAAAATGAGCAAAAGTTCCTGTTAAAACCACTGGACAGTGAGGTCTCTAGAGGCCTTTGGGAGCTTGGGAACAGGAGAGACTGGGTCAGATGGGCTGTTACAGAAATCGACCTTTCTTTCCTCGGTAGCTTTTACAAAGTGTCCTCATCTTTCTCAGGACAATGTTCCGCCCCATTTGACCAAATTCTGAGCAGTCTGTGTCATTGGTATGAGCATTGGGATGAAGAATTGAGAACTAAAGAGCCCAGGACCTCTTTATCAAATCACCTTTGTATATGGCATCAACTGCTCTTCCCCTGGATTGACAACTTCGTGGGTTTGTGTTCAGTTCACTTGCTTGGACTCTGTGGCTATTTTCAAGTTTTTAAAGTCACCACCTCTTCCTTTGACTGAGCCCTGAGGAGTGGAAATTGGGCCCACATATTGAGGTGGATATATTTAGGCAGGAATGAGAGAGTTCAGTGGTTTGGGGTTTGGAAGCAAAGTCAGTGCTGGCCCCTAGACTTGTTTGCCTCAAGGGAGTACTGAACCCTCCACTCGACCAACCCCATTAGTCTGCTTATCTGATGTAGCTGGTGAAGGCAAGGATCACTCTGCAACTCCAAAGGAGCCGGCCTCTGACCTCTGATAGCTGTGCTTCTGGCTAGAAGGGATGCCCTCCTCTCTCCTGTGACCCAGGTGCTATCAGCTTGATTTGGGGGATGGGCAACAAGGCCAGCGAGCTTCTGTTTGCCCATGGGTGACAAGGGGTTACAGAGAAGCAAGACAGTCCTGCTCCTGCCTCAGTGCCATTCACACTGGGAGAAGAGCATCTGCAGAACTTTCCAGGCAGGCAGCTGAGAGTCCAAGGTGAGCAGAGGGACTCCCCAGAATGGGCCACTCAAGGCCCAAAAGGCCTGGTCCACCTAGCTGAGAATGGAGGGTCATGAACAGTCAGCAGAACCCCCAGAGGAAAGACAGCAGGAAGGTAGGTAGGAAATGCCCCCCAGGACTCCTATTGGGCTTTTCATGAAGGCAGCCTTGGGAGGGCTCCATAGGAAGCTGATGGGAGTGGCAAAGAATTTTAGAATCTCTTTAAAATTTATCATATTGGCTCATGGATGAGAGAGAAATCAGTCTGGCAGGGCTCCCAAGTTTAGGGTTGTCTCACTGAGAGTGGGAGAGCCGCTCCGTAATGGGCTATCTCGGCAGGGCAGGGGGAAGGAAGGGAGGCCAAAGCCTGGGCAGAGAGTCTCCCTGGTGGTGCAAGGGGCTAAAATGCAACCTATGAAGCTATTCACAGCCACTGCAGCATGAGTTCAATCCCCGGGTAGGGAGCTACCCACATGGCACAGCAGACCTCCCCTGACTCGCCTGCTGCTCTCCTCAGCAGTGTATTTCAGTCTGTTCCCCACTCTGTCTCTGGTGAATCCTCTTACCCCCCACACCTCTGGTCTGTACCCCAGTTCTTGTATGCATAAATAAATAAATCTTAAAAAAAAAAAAAGTCTGGGCAGAGCATCCCACTGTGTTAGCACTGGACAGAGCCTCACAGGCCCCGTCATGACCTCCTATGCTTCGGGTGGAGAAACTGTGGCAGAGGTGAGACCAGACCCTGAGACTCTTGACAGCCCCAGTCTGATACTACTCTGTGAAGGGGCGGGGGAGCTACTGAATGACAGCGCGGAGGCTCTTCATATGTCACACCGCAGTTCACGCCACCGTAGTCAGTACAAACGTGTTTATTGATTTTAAAAAACCGCTGCTGAGGCATGTGGTCATGGGACCCTCCTGGTTGTGAAAAGGGCTCTTCATATTGCAAACCTCCTCTATAGCTTCTCAAAGGGAGGATTCCATGGGCTGTTTATGGAAATAATATAGTAATTTGTACACAGTGTTGACAAGCTCTCACCTGCGCTGCGAACTTAGTGGGTTTCTGTTTCTAATTCACTTGCTGTTGATGAGTTGTTCTGTCTGAGACTCTGGATAAAGCATCCCCACCATTTTCCCCAGGTCAGGAAGTAGGAGTAGTTTCATGACAGTGCAGAGAATGGAAACCCAGAGATGTGAAGTTGTTTGCTCATTGCTGGTTAGTGGCTGTGTCAGGATTTGAACTTGGGTCTGTAGGGCTCCAAAGATGCCTGTGCCATCAGGGTTTTTGGGTAAAATTTAGGCAGCAAGTGGTCCTTGCCCTGCACCTGCATCAAATGTGAACTGTGTCCAGGGGAGGAGGTGAGAAGTCTCCAGTGTGAGTCTCAATAGAGAGGGAGCAGTTCTTTTTCACCTTGGTGGGAGGTCCCTGCTCCCAGGCTTGCTCACCGCACAGCCCCCCTGCGTAAATGCAATCAGCCAGCTCTCCGTGGCTTGCTCAGAACCCTGCGCCTGGCAGGAGGGAGCAGAGCCCTGCCATTGACTGTCAGCGGGAGCACGTGGCTAGGAGGCCACTGAGCTAGGGCAGAGGACCAGGGGGGAGGTGCTGCAGTTCTCTTGCAATTAAAAAAGAAAAAGCCATGGTGGTTCTTGGCTCCGAGTCCCAATTTGCATCTCATCTGGGAGTCATTTGCATAGGAAGTCCTACCGGTAGCTTTATGAAATAAAATAAATAAAATGAATGGGCCAGTGAGACTGCCAAGCAGACTCCCATCGCCTGTGCTCTGAGGGGGAAGTTATTGCTTTGTTGGGTTTTCCTTAGCATTCCCAAGAGCCCTAACTACCAGGTTGTTTGTGGGGTGGGGTGAGGCAGGTTTCATGGTACAGCTCTGGGGGAAGGAGGCAGGTCAGAGATAGGGCAGCTCCGGCTCAATCAAAGCTGCCCCTGCATTCTACAGGGACCCAGCTCTGCGGGTTTCTCCCACCTTCTCTGCAGGGACCCTTCTCCCTGCTCACCTTGGCTTTGGGGCTGGGTAGCTTTCCTAGCAGCAATTCTCCAGTAGGTAAGCCCAGTAACCCCTGGGCAGCTGTCACAGTCTGGGTTCCCAGGTCTAGTCTCAGAGGCTGATAGGGCACAGCTAGAGCAGACCCAGGCAACTGGAGGGTGGGCAGTGATGCCTCGAGACCCCTGCTCCAAGGTGGTGGGTGTAGGAACTGCTTGGTGACAGTGCCCTCTCCCCAGGGCATCTGCCTGTTGCCCGGGCCCCAGCCCTCACACCACAGTCCTTGTGCCTTCTCCCACAACCTGGAAGAAGAGGTGACCAACTTCCAGTGGCAGAAAAGGAAAAGACCCTCAGACTGGCCAAGGTCTGCCCTTGGTCAGACTTCAAGCAGGAAGCAGAATTTGACTTAAAATCTAGTTCTTCAGACCCCAAATCCCACTGCCTTTTAGTAAGGGGGAGGGCCCTTGAAATGAGGCAACAACTGTACTGGTGAGACTCGGCATAGCCCCCTCCCACATTATCAGATGCAGTGGTCTAGAGGGGAAGGGTCATTTCTAGACACAGCCTGCCAGGGCGGGGCCCGTTCCTGATGTAAAAGTTGCTGCAAAGACCAAAGTCACCCCATCATGGGTGGGAGGTAGGGAGATCTATTCTTCTTACACCCAGGGAAACTTGAACCAAGTGGGCCTTTGAATGTCCCTTAAAGAGCATCCAGCTTAAATTTGTTTTTTCCTTTTCAAGTTCCTGAATTTTTGTTAATCGTTTGTGCCCACTGTCTGCCCTCTGTGGCTCTTGGGCGTGGGGGTCTGCAGCCTGGCAGACTCTTGACCCCCAGTCTTGAGCTCTCTTTACTGATGCTGCTTTTCCTTTGTTCTGCCCTCTGGACCTCAGGGGGAGAAAGGGCCACCCATTGTCCTTGTATGTACAGGAACAGCATGAAGCACAGCTGTGGACTTGACATCCGGGTCTTATCTGACCCCGTTCACCCACATTCCCACCAAGAAGGTCCCCACCCAATCCTGGTGGGAGGCAGGAGGGCTGTGTGCCTCCTTGGAAGAGATTCACAAGGTTCTGCCCTCCCCCTCCTCATTATTCCCTTGGGTACATTCCTAGGAGTAGAATTTCTGGATTCTATGTTTAACTTTTTGAGGAATTGCCAAACTGTTTTTCAAAGGGACAACAGCCTTGGATAATGATGTTGAATGTCTTGTCTTGTGCTATTTGCATATGTGTATGTCTTCTTTGGAGAAATATCCATTCAAATCTATTGTCCATTTTTATTTTGGTGTTTTATCTTTTTTAAAAAGATTTATTTATTTATACAAGAGCTGGGGTATAAGCCAGAGGTGCGGGAGGGTGAGAAGATTCATCAGAGACAGAGCGGGGAGCAGAACGGGCAGATGAACCGAAAACACTGTTGAGGGGAGCAGCGGGTGAGACATGAGAGGTCTGCTGCACCATGTGGGTATCTCCCTGGTCAGCCGGGGATCGAACTTGTGCTGCAGAGGCTGCGGACAAGTTCACAGCACGGCGCTCTACCTGCTGCGCCACCAGGGAGGCCCTGTTTTGTTGTTTTATTAAGTTTTAAGAGTTTTATATTCTAGATACAAGTTCTTACCAGATAGATGGTTTACAAAATTTTCTCTTACTGTGTGGATTGTATTTTCATTTTCTTGATAGTGTCCTTTAAAGCAAGGTGTTTGACTCTGAGTTGCAAAAAAAGTCAATGTTAACTACACTGAAACCTCATTAATTTGGATGCTAATAATTTGGAATTGGTCAGGGCAGGGGTTCAAAGTCCATTTACTCAACCCACAGTTATTGAGACTGTCTGTGGTCAGGGACTGTGCCCGGCCTTGGAGATTGAGTGGTGCCCCGGGCAGTGCCAGCCTTTGCAACCCACTGTCTGTAGAGAGAAGAAATCAAAAGCACCCCCAGCCAATGGACTGAGCTCTGATGGCAGGGCCCTGGGGAAGGAAGAGCTAACTCTGCTATTAAAAAAGGGTTTACTAAGCAAACGAGCAGTGAAAACTATTTAGGAAAATTAAGTGCCTTTGGAGCCTGTGATGATTTTCATTTCTGTGCTAACTGAAGCTGAGGTTGACTTGGCCTCCTCCTCTGAAGAAACTCAGCTTTGATGCTTCTGCTGTTCCTTGCAGGACCCAGGATATTTTATCATCTTTTAAGATGAGGACAACATGGTGGGTGAACTATCTTGTTGCTGTTTAGAAATGAGGAGATGTTAAGTGACTTGCCCATGGAGACAGTTATTAATTGTTGGCATTGGGATTAGAACAGAGATGTTTTCCCTCCAACATCATGGATTCTGTCCTAGTTGCTGGATTTTGGATCCCTCTCACCATATAAACTGGATGGTCTTCCTAAGACAGGAATAATTGTCCCTGCCCTGGATGGTAAAGCTCTTGTCACCTGTCCCACCCAAACCAATGCCTATCATTGCTTTTGCAATGTTTGATTCTCCAGGCCACACTAGCCTGCGGACTAGTAGTTTGAAAGTGTTTTTATCAATCACCAACATTTGTTGTATGCTACCCTAGATTGTCTGCCCCGCCTTCCAGCACAATGATGGGGCCCTATGACCATATGCCCTCAGACCCCTGTGTCCCAGTGGCTCCATCTTCAATTCCTGACCCTCGAATTCTCTGTGATATCCTGATGTGGATAATATGTCCCCCAGTCCTCAGCTGCCTTTGCACAGGGAAGGAAACAGGGCTGCTTATAGGCTCAGTATCCTAATGAAAGTCTTTCTCTTGGTTTTACTTGTTTTTTTTTTTATTACATGTTCTCTAGAATTTGGCTCAAAAGGGCAGTGTGAGGTCTGTGTGCCATGCTGGACTCAAAATTACTTCTCTTCCTGCTTGGTCTTCGTAAATTCTTGAACCAAATTTACAATTACTCCCTTTTTGCAAATTTTCAGGGCAAATTTTCTCTCTTATGTCTCCTCAGTCCCTCATGCAAATGGATCCTAATAGTCCCACCCCATGGATTTTCCAGACTTTCCATTGGTCTGCAGTGGGCACACAGCTCAGAATATGATGCCGAGATACCTGCACATTTTTATTATTTAAGAGTCAAGAAACGGGTTCAATAGAGTATCTCTAGGTTGATCATATCCTGCAACTGTGGCCTAAGCAGGGCTACCCTGACAGCTTCTTTAAGCAGACTTTATGCAGCCTGGATAACAGCCTTTGCCTCCCTCTGCACCAGACACCTGCAGCCAGACATTCCAGCCAATGCTCAGCTCGTTCTCTGTCCAAAGAACACAGTTCAGTGGAACTGTGCTGTGGAGGAGCACAGTTTCTGCTCTTGGAGGAGGTATAGGATTCTACCCCTGAGTGAGCTGAGTGTACGCTTCTCAACTCAGTGGCCTGTGAGTGTCTTGTCACATGCAAGCAGCATCAGATGGTGCTGCCTCCTCTTCCAGCTGGGGAGAGCTCCAAGAGGTCAATGGAGGCACATCCTTGGCCATCAGGGGTCACAAGGCCAACAGGGAAGCCAGCAGATGCCCTGGAAGCAGTTTGGAGAGGGCTACGTGGCAGGACATGTCTGGCTTTGTCTGCCTGCCCATGACACCTGCTTTAGTGTCTTACCTGTGAAATGTGGGTTATAGTACTACCTGTCTCGCTGGATGGGAGTTGGAAGGTAAAACGACTTAGTGTATCAGTATATGGAAAATACCAAGGCTGGTGCAAGGCCCAGAGAGACCTCCATAATTATTTATGTCTCTTTCTCCAGAATCTCTCCACCTTCACAGCTAAGAAGGGGAGAAGAGCTCCTTGGGTCAGGGGGAAGCAGTGAAACCTCCATCCCCCAGCACTCTCTATTTTATTTTTTGGTTTCCAAAATAAGGCTTGGGCTCCAGAAAGGAGGAAAACTCCTTTTAAATACCAGTTTTCCGTCTCATGCATGCAGTCACCTGTCCTCCTCCCTCGGCAGTGACCAGAGGGCTGTTACCAGATCTCACTTGTGTGTGGAAGAGCATTTGGATGGCGTTCCTTCCCTCTGGGGCAGGGTTCCTCCACTCCCACCTGTACCTGCTGTGCTTGCTAAAGCTTCCAGCGCCTTCCCTGAAGCGTTCCTTGGCAGCATCTTAATAAAAGCCTTTTCAGATTCCTTACAGTTGATGAAATTGATAGCATGGAGATTAATATCATAACCCACAGAGGGAAATCATACAGAATAAGTGGCACTCCCTTGGCCCCGTCTCACTGGAGGAATTATCTCCAGAGCCAACCATCTAAGCTTAGGAGACAATTTAGCTTCTGGAGTAAAGGTTGGAGCAATATATCAGCTGGAGCCTGCTCTTGACCCCCAGGGGGCCCCTCTGGATCCATTTGCCTGGGCACCCCTGTCTTTGGCTCAATGCAGCATATCCTGTGCCCTCACACCACACCAGTAGCAGGCACCTTGCTCAACGCAATACAGCAGACAATGGGTGAAAGGCCTGCCTCTCCCCAACCTGCCTTTGGCTACTGCCTTGCCTCCCCACCCTGAGGACCCCTGGTTCCCCTCGTCTAATCTCTGTGCTTCTGGAGCTCTTTAGCAAAATAGTTGCTTTATGATGAAGACTACTGAGGACCTCTTCATTCTTTGCTTCTGCATTTCCCCCCAAAGATTCTAAGTCAGCATTTCAACTTAAAATAAAAACAAAATTCAAGTCTAGTCAGATGTGACTTGATTTAGGGAAAAGGTTCCATCGTCAAAAGTGTTTGAGAAATGCCGCATGTTCTGTTCCCCTCTTAACAACGTTGAATCAGGTTCCAGCATTGCTCAGTGCTGGAACCAGGATTCTGAGAAATCCTGTAGTAGAAGCTACTGCTTAACTTTGATTTTTGAAATTATTTAGATGTCAGACCTGAAACAGTTAATAACAAAAAAATTTCCATTTAGTATATAGTCCATACAGGTCACTGGAGTAAAACATTACAGAAGAAAAAGGGGGATAGCTAAAAATAATCATCAGATGTTAATTAGTCTATAATAGGCATAAATTAATGAGAATGGCTGGGTGTCTTACCTAATCACATCCCATGGGATACTGGTGGTTCACAAAACAATGGGAAACATTGCTCTTTAGTCAACTTAACACATAGTGGCAGACACTGTGTTTGGCTCTTGGGAACAGTGGAGAAAAACACAAACATGGTCTTGACTCTAGTAAATCAGGATAAATAAGAATAAATATAGGCTGTGTGTTACAACAGGGTGAATGCAGGGCACTGTGGATGGGGGCGGGGGTTGCGTAGCACAGGGATGTTACCTTATCTAGGGAGTCACAAATGGCTTTCTGAGGCCATTGCTATTAATTGTGAATCTTGAAAGATAAATAGAAGTCAACTGGATAAGAGAAAGGGAGCTTTCTGGGCAGAAGGAACAGTGAGTGCAAATGGCCAGAGTCAGGAGATACTTTTGGCTGCAAGTAAGAGAAAACCGAACCCAAGACAGCTTAATCAATAAGAGAATTAATTGACTTCCACGACCGGAAGTCTAAAGGTGAATCTCCCTGTTGTGGTTTCTGTGTCTCAGTGATGGCAGAAGGAACTCACGTTCTTCCCCTTTCTTCTATCAACTTTTGTTAGGTTGAAACCTAAGGGAGCTTCCCCGGTGTCATTTGGAGCCCCACCCCCATAGATGGAGGGCAAGGAGACCCCCAAAGACAAAGATCGACCACTCCATATCGATAGATACAGTCTAAATAACCAAGGGAATGTACTTCAAAGGCTTATCTTGTGCAGCTGCAAGACTACAAACTGAGTTGCTTTCTTTCTATACCTGTCCACCAAATCTTTTTTTTTCACTTTTTAAAAATTTTTATATTCCCCATACAATTGCAACCCCGATTTTGACCCCAATCCCTCCCTACCCCCCAAGAGTGTCTCTGGTTTATAGTTGTTTGTTGATTTTGATTTTTTTCTTTCTTATAGTTATTCTTTTTCCTGGTCCTTATTTAGGTTTTCTAGATACTTGCTATGAGTGAGACCATCCGGTATTTTTATTTTTCTTTCTGGCTTATTTCGCTGAGCATGATCCCTTCCAGCTCCATCCATGTTGCTGCAAATTGCATGTGCTTATCTTTTTTGTGAATGCTGAGTAATATTCCATGGTGTATATGTACCACATCTTCTTGATCCAGTCATCTATGTTTGGGCATTTGGGTTGTTTCCAAAACTTAGCTATTGTAAATAGTGCTGCAATAAACGTAGGGGTGCAGGTGCTCTTTGGAATTAATGTTTCTGTGTCCTTTGGGTAAATACCTAGGAGTGGAATTGCTGGATCATATGGAAGCTCTATGTTTAGTAGGTTGAGGAATCTCCACACAGCTTTCCATAGTGGTTGGACCAGTTTGCACTCCCACCAGCAGTGCAGGAGAGTTCCTTTCTCTCCACATCCTTGCCAACATTTGTTGTTGCTAGTTTTTTTTTTGATATGTGCCATTCTCACTGGTGTGAGATGGTATCTCATGGTAGTTTTGATTTGCATTTCCCTGATTACAAATGATGTTGAACATTTTTTCATATGCCTGTTGGCCATTTGCATTTCCTCTTCAGAGAAGTTTCTTTTTAGCTCTTCTGCCCATTTTTTGACTGGATTATTTTCTTTGTTTTTGTTGAGTCTCATCAGCAATTTGTAGATTTTTGTGAACAGTCCTTTATCATTAGTGTTGGGTGCAAAAATATTCTCCCCGTCGCTGGGGTTTCTCTTTGTTTTTGTTATTGTCTCTTTTGCTGTGCAGAAGCTCTTTAATTTGATGTAGTCCCAGCTGTTCATCTTTGCCTTCACTATCACTGCTTTGGGTGATGCATCTGTAAAAATGTCTTTGAGGTGCATGTCATGTAGTGTTTTGCCTATATTTCCTTCTATATATTTTATGGTTTCAGGTCTTATGTCTAGCTCTTTAATCCATTTTGAGTTGGTTTTTGTGCATGGTGTGAGGTAGTAGTCAAAGCTTCATTCTTTTGCATGTAGTGACCCAGTTTTCCCAGCACCATTTATTGAACAAACTTTCCTTGCTCCAGTGCATATTCTTTGCTCCTTTGTCAAAGATTAGTTGACCATAGATCTGTGGGTTTATTTCTGGGTTTTCTATTTCATTCCATTGGTCCATGTTCGTTCTGGTTCCAAAGCCATGCAGTTTTGATTATTACGGCTTTGTAGTATAGTTTGAAATCTGGGAGAGTGATGCCTCCATTCACTTCTTTTTTTCCCAGGAGGGTTTTGGCTATTCGGGGTTTTTGGTGGCTCCATATGAATTTCATCAATATTTTTTCTATGAAGAATGACATTGAAATTTTAATTGGAATAGCATTGAATCTGTAAATTGCTTTTGGTAGGATGGCCATTTTGATAATGTTAATGTCTGCCAAATCTTAAAGATTTATATAGAAACCTAAACTGAGTTTACTCTGTATACAGTCCAAAGGGTCTCAATTATTATCTCAAGTTTTGGGGTAGTTTCTGCAAGCAGAGAAGGCAAGTGAAATGCAAATTCCAAGGATGGGGCAGGGGGACCAAAACCCCCCAATTCCCCGAGTCCAGCTCAGGGTTCAGCAGGTGGTCATGTCCCCCAATGGCCTTCTCCAACACCTCTCTCCTCTCTCCTTAGATGGGTTGCTTCTCATATCATGGGCTATCAGTAGCAACTTATTTTTCAAGTCTAGTAGGAGAGTGAGAACCAGAACAAAGTCTTTTCTCCTACCCCCACCCTCCAAATCTTAATGGGCCAATTTGGAGCACCTAACCATGCCGAACCAATTATTGTCACAAGGGAATGGCTGGCTCAGATTCACTTAGTCTGATTTTTTACAAGAAAAACACTGGTGAAGAAAATAGGATTACTATGAGTGCCCTAGACCAGGGGTTACCAAATTATTTTCTTTATGGGCTACACTGTAAATATTTTTAGGCTTTGTGGACCAAATGGTTGCTGCCACTTTGTAACTTGGCTGTTGCACAGAAACAAGACAGATAAGATATAAGTGAATGAGCTTGGCCCTGTTCCAAAAAAGCTGTATTTATGGATAATATTTTAATTTCATATGTCTTAAAATATTCTTCATTATTTTCCCCAATCATTTAAGGCCGTTCTTAGCTTGTGAACTATGCAAAAAATAAACACACATGCACCCCTGTACACACACATACCAGGCGACAGGCTAGATTTGGCTCCTGAATCATAGTTTGCTGACCCCTGACTCACACTCATCAGAACTCATTCCTGGAGTAGAGTCCAGTCTCTAAGCCATATCATTGTCACACGAGGAGGAGGTGGTGGCGTGGAGGGGGAGTCTACCCCAGTGTCTTCTATTGAGAATTTGGTATTTTCGAAGGTCTGCAGGAAGTGTAGCATATCTGGGCTGTGGACACCAGGCGTTCCAGCATCTATGTCATGCATGCATGCTTCCTGATGCATCCTGCCAGGGTGCACCCTGCCGCCTTTCCTGCTGAACCATGTGCCCTTTAAAGAATGAATCCTGGAGATTTGTGGCAATAGACTGAGGAATCTCCCTCTAACCCCCGGATAACACCCAAAGCCTCGCATGATATCAGGGTCTTCCTGCAGAAGGGCCTCCACTCTTGTTGCTAGACCCAAAGGAGGGCCTGCAATTAGTCAGTAAATAGTCACTGAAACACTCACCAGGTTTGCAGCCCCCTTGGGTGCTGTAGGGGAAGCAGGAGGAGTCGAATGATCCTCCTTTATAGCAAAGGCGTGGTGCACAAAACAAACACACACAAATCTGTCCAAATTCTGCAGCACAGCGCAGCCCGCCTGGGTGACAGTGCCATGATAAAACGACCTCAGTGCCCAGCATCTGTTTATGCCACACAGTGAAAGTTAATGAGGGCTGACCCTCAGTGAAACTGGGAAGTCAACCAAAGTTCAGCTTCTGGCTCCAGCCGTCCTTTCTGAAGACATGTTCCCTCTGTTAGTGGCAAACTGTTTCTGGGCCTCATGGTCATACCAGGCTCTGTCTCCTTGCTGACCTTGTTCCAGGCTTTATACACAATGAGGATCTGCCGTTGCGGGACTGATTGGGGCACTTTATTTCTCTTAATGAATTCCAGTTGGTTTGTTTTCTTTTTCATATTGTGTGTGCATTTTCGTATTTTCTGCCTAATTTTGTGTTTTATGGATTGAGACTGTGTTTCTGGAGTAGATAATAATAGCCCAAAGCAAGATAGGACTGAGATTGATTTGGGGCTGAGAGAGAACCCGGGCAGAAGTCGCAGCGATTTTAAGCAATGTTTAGGTTTCACTTTTCCATTTATAAGCCTGTGTGGGTGCTCGCGCACATACACACACATACACTCACACAGAGGCAAAACCATGTGAGATAGTAAGGTTGCACTAGGGCTAACACCATCATACCCATTTTATACGTGAAGAAATAGAGGGTCAGAGAGGCTGACTGGCCCGGAGTTCCCTCACTAATGTTGCTAGGACTGAACCTCGACACTCAGACTGTGTCAAAATATATACTCTTTTCATTGAACCACGCTGCCTCCAGTCCACCCCTGCCACCCTCCCTTCTCTCTAATCCTGTGTGTCTGGGCAGCCATGAAGATAAATCTGATTTGGAACTTTGACAACTAACTGATTCACCTAGGTGATCCCAAGGCTGACTGGGCTATAACTATTGAGGGATCCTTTTTCTTCTTTTTGGCTCCTGGGTGGGAATAATAAATATTGTGAATATTGTGTCATCACTGGATCCTAGTCTCTCATTTATTTAGCCCACATGCTGACCTCCTGCTGAGGACTCGGACTGCCAGGCGGAGAGCAATAGTCCCCACCCTCTAGGAAACTGCCAGTTGCCCTGCACTGCTTCAGGGCCTATGGCAGGGCACTGGGGAGGTTATAACAATTCACTGGGAAGGGCATCCAACCAAGACTGGGGAGGTGAGGAGAGAAGTTGGTTCGGGAGCTGAACTTAGACTAGAATGTACAATTAAGGAATAAATAGTCAAGGGAGGGGTGTGTGTATGTGGTGTTTAGCATGGGGGAAACAAGAATGGGCTATATTCTGGGGACCAGGAGGTTAGTGAAGGCGGAGTTATTGGAGAGAGGGCATGGGGAAAGTGGGAAAGAGTAGGGTGTAGAGGATTGCTAGAAGGGCTAGCTTTATAGAGATAACGGGTATCTTTTCCCCTTGGCTAGGAGGGAAAATGGGTGCAAATATTGCTAAATTCGTTCACTTATCTAGTCATCTGTTCCTGTTAACTCATTAAGTATGTGTTGAATGAAGTAACGTGCCAACATTACTAGGCAAGGTAATGAGCATATAAAATGGAAAGTAATGGATCCAATACACAGTTGCAGGACACCTGTCTTCTGTGTGCTGTCCCAACAATAGTAGCAATGTGTATTTATCACATGCTTGGTTTTGTTAGAAGATTTTGGCATGTATCTTTTCATTTAATCCTCATCATAGCAGATACTGATGTCATCACTCTTTCCAGGTGAATAAACTGAGACAGAGAGCGTAGGTAACCTGCCCAAGGTAACAGGGCTCCAGTGGCAGCCACAGGCTTTGAAACCAGCAAGCCTGTGCACAGAAGCCCCTGCTGGTCAGCCCTGGGTGTATTCTCTCAAGAAGCTTGTGGACTGCTGTGCAGGCAAATAATTAAAATAAGTACCTATTTCTAGTTCTGACAGTAGGGTTGACTAGATAAATGGAAAACTCCTAGAAAATGCCAAGAAATGCTGGATAAAATATAGCAACCACCTTTTTGGAGAAGCTGGCTGTATGAGAAAGAAAGTAAGGAAAAACACCAGGGACCAAAATGAAATGAAAGCTGAAAACTGAAGTGCTAAGTGTCTGAACTAAGGGGCGGTCACCCGGAGTGGAGCTGTGGGCATCGCCAGTCTTGGGATTCAAGGGGTTTGGATTTTATTACCCATAAAGAGATAAGAGGCATGACCTGAGTTAGCATTGAGGGCCCCAGATAGAGGTAGTGCCTTCAGTGAAATGGGGATCTGTACGATGACCCGTGCAGGGTGCTAATGAGTGTTCTGGGTAAGAAAATATGGTTTCCTGGAGACTTTACCACCATGGAGTACCCTGAATTGGTTGGAAGTTGGACTTTCTGCTCCCTGCTGGTCCAAGAATTACCAAGTTGAAACATTTGTATAAAAGTGGTCACAGGTTGGTAATTCACCCAGAATTTCTGGCAGAAGCAAAATCAAATCAAACGGACAACCCCTTAACCCTGGTTACCAAGGATCCCCACAAAGCCCCCAGAATGAGAATCAACAGCTGCAACAGACGACAAGATCAGACACTCAGGCACTGAAGCTCGGAAATATTGGAGTTCAGCGCCACCTTAAGCCAGATGGACAAACAATCCACACTGTAGCACCCTCAACAGGCTCAGGGTGCTATAGCAGGCTGGTACTCCATGTGACTGAGTATTGATAACACTTTAAGAGTATTGATAGCACTTGGTAAATGCAAAAGAGGGGCAGGCTCTGAGTGTTGTTATAATAGGAACGAAGCCTGCCTTGGGTTGTCTGTTCTCGCTTCTTGCTGTGCCATCCCTGCCTCCTGCCCTTGAAGGAGTCCATGAGTTACCTGGGGAAGCTGTAACACGGCCCATGCTCACATCTCTGCTGCACCTCTGGGACCTGTGTGGATCAGAGTGCCAGGTTGGGGGAGCTGTGAGTCCCCAGCTGGAGAGAGGGTGTCTGTCCCCGTTCAGCAGGAGCTGACTTCCAGGGTCCCCCCGCCGACCTGCTGGGCTTTGCAGGGGAGTTGCTGGAGCTCCCTGGCTTTTTGTCTGACCTCATCAGGAATCTCTGAGTCATGGCCTTTAGAGAAGGGACAGCCTCCATCTCAGCTCTAATCTCTGTCTCAAAGGTGGAAGGTCACTGTATGCCTTTGGTGGGGATTAGCCCAGAAACTTTGGGCTTTAGATGCTGTTTATCACACGTGGTTTTTGAGAGGCAGGAATCTAGGATCTGCTCGGCTGGGTGGATCTGGCTCAGGGTCTCTCACAAGGCTGCTGTCAAAATGCCAGCCGTGGTGGCAGTCATCGCCAAGGTCACTCGAGTGGCTGTTGGCAGACCTGGCCTCTGTGTTGGTAATGACTGGAGGCTTCAGCACCTTGCCATGTGGGTGTCCCCATAGGGTTGCTGAACACAAAAGCTTGCTTTTCCCAGAGTGGGAGGGTGTACATGTGTGCATGTGTGCGTGCACGCGCGTGTGTGTGTGTGTGTGAGAGAGAGAGAGAGAGAGAGAGAGAGAAAGAGGGAGGAAGGGAAGGAGGGAGAGAGGAGAGACACCCTCCCTACTTGTGCTAAGACAGATGCTGGTCCCAGAGCTGACATCCAGTCACTTTGGCCCTGTGCTCTTGGTCAGAGCAGCCCCAGTACCTCAGTACAACATGGGAGGGCTTATAAGGTGGGTGTGAATACCAGGAGCAGACATCTCTGGGGCCATCTTGGGGACTGACAACTCCAGAGGTCTAGCAGAAACCTGTACCAGTAGGGCCCTGTAGGAAACTAGAAACTTCACCTGGGGGGTTTCCTCCAAGTTCTAAGGAGACGATATGGTCACAGATTTCTCAATTAGTACCTTTAAGATAAAGTTCAAGTCCCTTGAAGTGGCTTAGAAGACCCTTCACAGTTCTACCACTGGCATCCCCAGCCTTGTTTTCTGGCCTTCTCTCTCATCACCTCCACTCCCAACTACATGAATGATTTGTTTTCATTTCTCTTTGCCCATGAGCCATGACTGTTTCTTCTGCTAAGAGTAAATTCCTCGTTTGTGAAATCTCCCTGTGCTCCCCAGAAAGAGACCTTGCCAATAGCCCAGAACCCCTTGTACCTTACATCTCTGCCTCTGCACGGCCGCAGCCCATGCTGGACAAGTATTGCTTGAGTGTCACCTGTGCCGGGCACTGCACAGGGGCCGGGGGGACAGCAGTAGACAAATCAGACATAACTCCTGCCTCCTGGAGCCTCACACTGTCGTGGGGATGGACAGGCCACAGGAACGAGGAAATGTGGAGTGTGCTGGCGTTGCTAAATGGACAAAAAAATACATCCCGCACGGCTGGGGAAGGGAGGGTTCCCAGGCCATGCCTTACACTGTGCTCAGGAAAGTAACTTTCTTCCTTCATTATCTCCCCAATCAGGGTACTTGTCATGTAAAGGGGATGCTTTCCTGAAGTGCCAGGCCTTCTCAGTGCACCTACAGCCTGCCTGGGAGACGGTGACTGACGCTGGCGATGTGGAACAGACACTGGGAGGAAGTGAGGCCCTAAATTGGGAGGGAGGTCCAGGTGTGTCCTACTGGAATTACTCGCTTTCATTTTCACCAAGCCTGTAAGCTCTTCCAGGCCAGGGACCGTGGGTCTATCAAGTTTACATCACATTAGAGTCTTGATGTGTGATAAGTATCCCTTTGATGTGCGGGAGCCGAAAAATGTCTAAGAGAGACAGGATCGGACACCCAGAGAACTTCCACCAGCACCAGGAAAACTGAGAAAGAAAAGCAAGTGCAGATAAATGTGGTTTGAGGATCAAAGACTTGCCCTGTATACATGCCTATGTTTTATAGACAAGGATGAGATGAATGTGAATTTAAATAAAGACTTTAGTCCGTATTTAATGATGCAGTTATTAGGCTGCATTTGGCAATGCGTCCCTTGCCATAAAGTTTTAAAATCAGCCTTTTCAAACACTAAATTACCCTTTGGGTCTGCCAGCTCTAATGATAAATAAAGCGAAAGTCGACCTCATTACCATCAGATTCATGGAGTGGGTTAACATTTTGTAGATTAACCAGTTCCAGATGCTGAGGAATGAAAGCTACTAAATGACAGATTCTGATGGAGAATCAGGGGCTGGAGCCACATTTCCTGGCAAGTTCATTACCCAGGGTCGATGAGCCCCTGCTTCAGATCAATGAGAACTCAGAGTCCCGCTACCTTTTTATAACGTGGCAGCCTGCAGATGCCTTTGACTCAGGCAGCTTCCAAAATACCAGACTTTTTTTCAATGATTTGGTTTATTTTTTTCTTTTTAAAATTTTATTTATATATATATTTTTACATCATTGTTCATTTTTGTACATTGTTTGATTTCTCCTCTCAGGTGTTGTCCCTATAAAATTACCACCACCAAGATACCCATGAACCATCACCATTGATCTCTTTCTAGAACATGGAGGTCACTGTTTTTCCCAGTGATGGGAGTCTGGGCCCAGAGTCACACAGGTGTGGATTCAAACTAGTAGTGAAAGTGGTCAGGTGATAAAAGGACCCTAATCATAATCTATTAGACAAATAAATAAGTAAATAATGAATCTCATCATGTAGATTTATCCTATATAAGACTTAAGGGAAAAAAAAAATACAGCCAGGCAGCTAGAACTTTCCAATGTTGGTTTTCCCGAAAACACAAGAGAGGAACCTTCTTCAGATCTAACAATTCCTTCTCTGTCTTTCTCCCTCCCTGCCTTCTTTCCTTCCTCCCAACTAGCCAGCTAGTATGTATAGATCACTTAGCAGATAAAAGGTGATTTAATATACAGAACATTCTAGGAGAAGCATTGTGATATACTGGTTGCAGAGCAAAGGATCTGATGTTTAGTGCTAATCCCGCCACACATCTCTGTGTATCTTAAACTGATTTCTCTCTGGGCTTCTGAATACTCATCTGTAAAATGGGAATGATAATATTTTACTATAATCACCTAGATTATTAGGGGATACAAGTGGGATAAGAGGTGTGAAAGTGCTTCTTTGTAAGCAATTAAAAAAAGACATGAATTTTTTGCAGTTTTTTAAAAAATATTTTAAATTGTGGTCAAATACATATAACAAAATTTACCATCTTAATCATTTTTAAGTGTGTGATTTGATACTATTACATGCATGCATTCATTTTGCAACCAGCCCCACCATCCATTTCCAGAACTTTTTTATCTTGTAAAATTGAAACTCTGTGCCCATTAAACAACCCTCCCCACTTCCAGCATTGCTCCTGCAACCATCTTTGTTTTTTTCTGTCTTTATGAATTTGAATGCTTCTGGTCCCTCATAAAAGTGGCATTCACTCAGTATTTGGTTGTGTGTGTGTGTGTGTGTGTGTGTGTGTGTTTCCTTTCACTTAGTATGATGTACTCAAAGTTGACTCATGTTGTATCATGTCTAAGAATTCCATTCCTCTTCAAGGCTGAATAATATTCCATCGTCCATGTAGACCACATTTAGTTTCTCCATTCACAGTCAATGGACCCTTAGTTACTTCCGTGTTATAGCTTTCGTGAATATTGCCACTGCAAACATGGGTATGAAAATGTCTCTCTGAGATGTTGCTTTTAATTCTTTTGGCTATATATATGCAGAAATTTTGAATGGATGAATGATATGGTAATTCTCTTTTTAATTATTTTAGGTGCCACCAGACTGTTTTCTGTGGCAGCTGCACCATTTCACATCCCCACTAACCATGCATGAGAAGTACCATTCCCTGCATCCTCACCAATACTTACTTGTTATATTCTGTTCTTGTTTTCATCATCTGTTTTTGCTTTTGATAATAATCATCCTAAAATGGACATCAAATAAAAAGAAGATAGATGTTAAGTCATTTACCCAAATCATTGATTTAATGGTAACTTATACCTCATTCAAAACAGAACAGACAAAGAGACTTTTAAACAGATTCACTAAGATGAGGTCCCTGCCTTGAAGAAATCAGGATTCACCAGAAGGGACCTGAGCTTTCACACAAGACTAGAGGCTGCAGGTCACCCACAAATATCCTTTGCCAGCTGGTGGTGTGCCCTATTTGCCCGAAGTTGTGTTGAGTTAGTTATTGAGCCAGACCTTGAAGAATACTGGGATTTCAATACACAGAGATTGAGGAGGAGGGTCAGAGCAATGGCTGACTCCTCGTGAAAATGCCACTGAAGACATATCTCAGAAGCAGGCAAGTTTGTTCAGAGAATACTACTCCAGGGTGGTGCCTAGGTCAGCGGTGACTTCTTGGGAACCACTACCTCCTGTGTGGAATCAGAAACCTGGCAGTCTGTGTTTAACACCCCTCCTGAGGACTCTGATGTGGCTCAAGTGTATACAGAGGGCTCCAGTATATACAGAGGGCTCCAATGTGTACAGAGGGCTCCAGTGTATACAGAGGAGTGGAAGTGGCTTCACAGAGGGCTGGATTAGGGGCTAAGTGATGAAGCCTAGGTTAGATTAGGGGACATGAGCTCTGTGATGACCCTCCAGTGACTGCTTATTGCAGCTATAAGTAAATTAATACAATTAATTAAAGATTTAATTATTTAATTATATTAAACTTCTTGCTGTGGCCCACGGGGCAGTAAGATCACCTGTCTCCTCTTCACCATACCTCCTGCCATTCTGCCGTCATTGCTGAACTCCATCCCCACCTACCCAACCTCCACTTATCTTGTTCTTCCAGCTTGCAGTGTTCACCCTCCTCCCTGGCAGTTTCTTCCATTCAGGGCTCAGTGATATGCTCATTAGAGAGCATATCGCTTTTTGCGCTCTGAAATTATCCTCTTTCTTTACATCTTTACACTTTACATATTCTTACTCTACCCAACTAGGGTCTGGCACTCAGTCCTGTTTACCTATTTATTTATAGTGCTAAGAACAAAACTTGGCACATAGTTTTTTATTTTTTTATTCAGTAGACTCTGGGATGCATTTAAGTGGTTCTGAATATCCAAGCAACTCCTGGAAAATAGGCCCTCAGGAAAAATATTCCTCTCGTGGCTTTCTGTGCTGGGTGGTGGAGCAGGAAGATTCTGCAATGAGGGAGGTCTGGGAGGGGCAAGAGTTGAGTTGAGTTGTGAACGCTGAGGGTCTAAATTTCCTTCTCAACCCTGCACAGTTGGCTTTGCCTCTGAGGGGGAGTATGTTACTATCTGGAGGTGTTTACTTTGTCATAACTGGGCAAAGTCCTGCTGGCATCAGGTGGGTTGGCAGAGGCCAGGGGTCTGCTCCATTTTCTGCAATGCACAGGACAGTCCCTACCACAAAGGGTTAGCTGGCTCCAAACGGGAGTAGTGCTGAGGGGGAGAAAACCTGCTGTAAACTGGGTGGTGGCTGTGGGTCCGCAGAGAAAAGAACACGAGCGAAGAGTCTCCATCTGTGCCTGCCATTGTGACTAAATCTTTTTGGCAACAGAATCAGAAGACCCCAGAAGGGGAAATCCCCCTGGGAAGGTGCATATGTCATGCTCTGTTCACTGCGCTGGTGTTACTCATCTTGCTAACCTGGTTTTTCTTTCGCCTGTTCCTTCCTCCGCTCCTTCTCCTTCTGCCTCCCTCCCTCTTTCCTACTGTCTTTTTCTTCTTCCTTTCTCCCTTTGCTCCCTCTCTTTTTCTCACTCATTTAACTGTTCGTGATAAAGCTTTGAAGTTTAGTGGGTTTATGGTCTCAGTCCTTAATTTTTAAAGTGGGTAATTGCGTGGTCTATCCTAAATTAAATTTACTAGCTTTTTACTTCTGTGGCATATGGCATTGGAATGGGACGGCTTTTATCTCCTGCAGGTGAATGCTGGTTTGTTTTTTTTTTTTCCCTTGTCCCTCTGTGCATGTTGAAATTTTGACAGCAGCCACCAAGCTCCTTCTTCAGCCAACAACAGCTCTTCAGGAAATGTAGCCAAGCCAGCGTCAGGTTGCCCAGAAAATCCAGAGTCAGACCTGGTTCTGCTGGGTTCTGATGCAGAGCTGAGTGCCTGCCTCCCACCTTGGCTGGCCCCTCTGGGGTCCGGGTGGCCTGGGTCTCATTCTTTCTCAAAGGTGCCATCCCAGCTCCTCCTCATTATCCCTCCACAAAGAATAGGATTCTGCAGGGACACCCGGAGGTGCCCACAGATGCCTGCTACCAAACAAGTCAGTTTCAAGAAGAAATGAAGTGCATAGATGGGTTTTGCAAGAAGGACAGACCTGAGAGGTATTTGTTTTTGTGAGATGCCATGAAAGAGATTTGAGCCTTCTGCAGACTCTGAGGGAGGCAGCATGGCAGGGAGGTGCTGGGGAGGGGAGACAGAGCTCCCATCACATTCTAGAAGTACATTCCATGAGAAAGGGGCCTGCCTCCCCAGCAGGGAGAACAGTGACTGTCACCCCAATGAGAAACCATAATTACAATGTGAGGTACAAGTTTGACACATTTTGTTGATATGAATCTCCTCCCTTCCACCTTAAGAAAAGGGCAAGAGAGAAAGGATGACAGATTATCTGAATATTTTTTGAATGAATGAGCGAATGAGTTTTCTGTTCCTCTACAGCCCTAACTTAAAAGTCTCTGAACCCCAGTGCCTTCCTGTATAAATATTTCTTGTCCTGCTCGGACTCTCTCCCAGGGGGATGATGATGATGAATACAAAGACCTATTGCTTGTGCTTTGATCTCCCAGGAAAAGTGACAGATAACTGCAAGGTGGAAACAATCAAAGTAATGACAGTTCGGATTTTTCTAGCCATATTCTTGCAAAGAACTCAAAGCAGTTCTAATTGGTCATTATCTCTCTCCTGCCCTTTTCTTTGGCTAGAAGGGAGATTAGCATCAATCAAATGTGTCAAAAGTCTAACTCCCTTTTGTAATTGCCATTTCTGCTCGGAAGTGACCAGGTCCTGTGCTGTAAACTCTAGGGGGCAGGACTTGCATTTTATTCACACTTCTGGGTAAAATGGGGCAATAAGAACCCCTGGGTAGTATTATGGAATAGGGTCTCCCTCCCTAGAATCAGAGATGGCATGAAGTGATGGTGACATCGCATGATGGATATTGATGTAGGGGGAAGGGGTCATGACCATGACTATGGAGTCATGATGACTCAGAGGTGAGTGGATTCTGGGAATGGCACCTGCCAGGTGCCCAGCCAAGCTTACACTTCAGATGTACTTTGCTCTCTACCCTCACTGCTCACCCCCATTGCCATCTCCCCAACTAGTGTAGGACTCTGAGCACAGGAGCCAGAGCTCTCGACTCGTGCCTGGTATGTGATGGGTGCTCAGTCAATACTTGTCACATTCAATATTGAAGTTGACCTGGGCCGTCTCCTCTGCAGTGAAAGGCAGACCTTGTCTGGCATCCTTGTACATGCTAGACCCATTCAGCCTCCCAGCAGCCCTCTTCACTCCCCATCCCTCCTGCCTTCATTCTACTCTAGCCTATAACTCGGCCAGAAGGCTGTCACTGGCAACCATTAGAAAAGACAAATGGGCAGCTCCAGCCCCTATTTCTCTCCCCGCCTGCTTGTGCATGCAGGGAGTCCTGAGTGTGGCTGTCGGGCACTGCCCTGCTGTACGTGTGCATCTGGTGGAGCCAGGGATTATGTCCTTTTAACTGTGGGGTTGTGAAGGATGAAGGGATGGACCAAAAGGTGAACTGCATCTTCAAGTCCAATAATCAACACACAGCAGAATCAAGTGTTTCAACAAATTTGGAAGGTGCATTTGCTTGCATCTGTGCATGTTATATGCAGGACTCCTGGAAGGAGGAGGCAGGGCTCCTGCATGGAAGGAAGGTGCTCACAGTTCAGAGTTGTCCTGTCACACCAGGAGGCAGCACTCAACGCTGCAGGGTACATCCTCCCTCAGCCACTTCCCCTGCTACTCTGTGCTTTCTCCCCAACTCGCACTCTGTCTCCTGACCTCCCTCCAGCCCCTTCTCAGCTTGACAAGTAGCCCCCACACTGCTGAGATGTCAAACCCATCACACACAGCCCTGTCCACGTGCAAGAGCCCAAACCTGTCAGGTGAATGCTTCCCTTCCACGCTTCTCCAGAGGCAGCTGCATGCTCAGAAGAGTGGCAGCTACGTTCACCAGCTCCCTGTGCAACCCACAGACATTTCTCCTGATGCCCCCAGGACAAGTGCCTGTAAGGCTTACCTGTCTCACAGACTTCCTCTCAACCCTTCCTTTGTTCTCACCCTGATCTTCCTCAGTGACTAAATCCATCCCTCCAGCGCCATTGCCTGGGGGATCCTTAACTTAACCCCTCCAGGGACTGTCTTCCTCTCCACTGCCCTATCTAAATCACATTCTGGGTTGTGGCAACCTTTGATCTTCTTCTGCCTCTAAAACCTTACATTTCAAAATCCTGCTATATGAAAACAGCGCCCACCTAGCTTTACCAGGTTATTCCACCTGCTAATGCTTTTCCACCTAGCCACGTACTCTAAGTATATATACAGTTGCTTGCCTCTCTGGTCAAACCAGTTGGACTGTTTTTTTTCTGGGGTTCACTCCCTATCCTATTTGTGGCCCATCACCCTTCCTTTGCTTTGCACTGTACTTACACAGACACACCAAACTGGCTTCAACAAATACCTTTACACATCAGAGCACCTGTTCTAGATGTTTCCTGAAGTCTCTTCCCTGAGCGTGGCTCTCAGAAGCTGACTACCTTAACAATTTTTAGGGAAAATAGAAACTCTTCAGCTCCATCTTGACCTCCCCCCAAATATTTGTTCCAACTTACCTACTAGTATTAGTTAGACTAGTCTAGTGCTTTCTAAAGTGGTGGCCACCAGCTGCTGAGCCCTTGCATTGAGAAGTGCTATTGTTGGGGAAAAAGCATACCCTGAAAGAACTCCATAAACACAGGTTTTATGGACTCCACCCCCACTCCAGACCGAAGATTCAAAACACGAAGAACTACAAATCCCATAATGTCATCATCATGCAAGGGAGGATTGCTGGAAACTGAGAGTGGCGTTAAACAGCCAGGTCTGATATATATCTAGACATGTGGGCCTTGGGGGTCTCCTGGATCTTGGCTCTGGGCTCATGGCTCTTGGTTTTTCGCCGGCTGTTAGCGTGCTATAGGGATTCTGGCTTAGCGGAACTGGTAGGACGCATTCACAAATTTATTTCCCTCTCTTCTCACTGAGTTATTCTTTATTTCCCCTTCTTATGTAAATAAACCCTTTATTAATCTTTTTTGTGTGTGCCTGCAGCTGAGTCTTATTATAAGTGCCTTTTAAGTGCACTGGTGAGGACTCACAGTCAGGCAACCCATTTCTATCGGGGTTGCCCTGTAACACTGTGGGTTATAACATACACAATGGGCATTAAAGTTTCAGCATGAAATCCAGAGTAAAGAAGAAAAACAATGAATTTTATATTGATTCGATACTGAAATAATAGTGTTTGGAAATTGGGGTTCAATCCTTAAAATTAACTTCCTCTGGTTCTTTTCACTTTTTAAAATGTGGCTGCTTGAAAAGATGAAATGACATGGTGGCTTGCACTCTGCTTCTACTGGCCAGCAGCGAGTTGGAATGTAAGCTGTGTTACAGGAACAGGGAGATCTGAAAATGCCGTAGCTCAAAGATAGAAGTGTATTTCTCTCCCACATGAGTGTGGAGGTGGGTGGAAGTCCACGGCTGCTGGGGGAAGGGCTGTGAGGATGGACACTGTCGAAGCAGCGATGGGAACATGGGCACATCATTTCTGGTGTGCCTGTTGTCACCATTTCCAACCAGCAAAATAGGGGAACAGAACCCAGGGCAAGGTGACCTGGGTGTTCCACAGTCACTTTCATCCCAACTCACTGGTCCAAATTCACTTCCTGGCCTCCCCCAGCTGCAGAGGAGGCTGGGAAACCTAGTTAGGTTTCCAGGCCTCCAGGGAACGCTTGGGGTGTTGGATGATTGAAAGGAAGAAAAGGAGGACGTGTCCAGGGGCAGTCGCCACCTTTGCCAGCTTCCTTCCCTGTTCCCTGTTGTCCCTCTCTGTCCAGGTGGGCCTGTACCCTGTGCCCGAAGTGTCTCTCTACCTGCCCTTTTGCAGGACTTGCTTCAGAAAGTGTCTTCTTTCTTTCGAAGTGATCAGCTCTTCTCTCCCCTCTGGCATCCGTCTCTCACCCCCTCTCTTGTGAATTTACAGACCTTTCCAGGGGACAGTGGCATTCCCTCCACCCAGCGCCCCGGCACACTCCTCTCCAAGACGGGCTACTTGACTCATTCACTTCTCAGCCACCTTCTGCCCTCTAAACGCCTCATCACTAGAATGACTTGCTAGTATCCCCTGCGACCTCCTAATTGCCAAATCGCAGGGAAAATTCTCTCCTTATTTTATTTGATTTCCACTTTCCTCTGGCCTGACCTCTGCAGCTTGGACTCCTCAACCAGCTTCTCTTCCTCCACACTCACTCAGATGTTGAGTTCCTGGGGGTTTTGCCTTCTGCCCTCTCGCTCCTTACTCTCCACCTTGTGCCAGGTCCAAATTGTCGAGTTCTCCCAGGTCTGTGTCCCCAGCCTGGATGGTTCTCTGAAAAGCCAGGTTGGGTGACTTTGCTGCTAAAGATCATGCCCCAAACATAATATGACCCCATTATTTCTACCTTTGTCCACAAACAAAAAGAACAACCTCATCTCCCCGTGTTCCTTATCCTGGTCAGTGATGTCACCATCCAAATAGTGAAGTCAGGCGCCTTCTCCTCTTCCCCCCCCTCCAGAGTCAATCACCGTCAAGTCTAACTCATGAATGTCGCTAGATCTTTCCTCTTTCATCCTCACTGCCCTGCAACATCGTGCCCAGCTTGGCTCTCTTTCCTGTGCTGTTAAAATCACCTCCAAACTGATCGTCCTGGCTCATCTATCAACACTCTGGCCGGTGTATCCGCAGTGTCAGGTTGCTGAGTCCCCTGGGATGTCACTGAGGTCACTCATTCACAGGCCTCTGTCCCCCCACTCAGCCACCCCTGCCAGGGGCTCAATCCCCTCTTGCTAGCTGACCCAGTCACCCCAGGCTTCTTCAGTCTCATGCTTGTCCCTGCTTCCTTCAAGATCACAGCCCCTGTGAAGCCCGGTGGAGTCCCGGGCAGGTGGGAGGTGCACCCCTGCACCCCACATGTGTTTTAGGTAAAAGCATGCCTTCCCTAAAACTTCCCTCCGCCACCGGAGAGTTTGGTTTGCCTTTATCTGTACTTCCGTGGAACTCGGCTTCTCTTCATGTATGGGAAAGACTCATCTCCCCCAGCCCTCCCCAAAGCCCCCTCACCCCCCACCCCACCCAGCAGATGTCTTTGAGAGCCAAGAACTGGTCTTACTTTCTGTGATTTCCCAGCACAGTGAGCACCTGAGTGGCCCATGGCTGGAGCATAGTAAGATTTGTCATATCGCTTCCCCTGTTGGGCTGATGACTTTTTGCTTTCGGGACCATGTCCTCCTCTGGGCACTTCGACAGCACAGCCACAACTTCTCCTTCTCTAGATGCGTAGTGCCTTACTCCAGGGGGGCGTTGCACGAGTATGTGATGAATTAATAAATGAAAAGATGAGTGAGTGGATGAATGCTTTACCTGTGTCAATTACAAAGTACAAGATTAAGTGCTGAGTGGATGGCATAGACAATAAGCATTTGGGGGGATTTGAAGAGTGCTGCAGCACTCACCTGGCGCAGGGTGGGAGAGGGCAAGAGAATGGAGCATGGCTATGGATTTGGATATGGATAAAGAAAATTCGAGAGCTTTCCAAAAAAAAGAAACCACCCAGAAGATGGAGAAGGATGAGCAGAGAAGCACAGTGTAAGACTTGAGAGATAGAACCACGTCTGTGTGCCACGCCAAGGAATTCCGTTTATTTTGAGACTGACAGCTAAAAGCAGGGGCTAGCAGCTGTGCGTGGGTGTGGTGGAGGAGATCCCGAGGCAGTGAAACTCTGCTGACTGAGAAAAGGGGACTGATTGAGAAGTACTGAGGAGGTAAAACCAGAGGCAATTGGGGGAGTGAGGAATTAGGGCAAGGACACGATGCCTGGGCAGCTGTTAACTGAACTTAGGAACATAAGAGGAAGAATGTAGGCCGGAAGAGGGTGGTTTACTTTGGGACTGAAGAGATTAGAGATGCTCATCAGACTTTTACGTGCAGACGACAGTAGTCAGGTGGGCACAGGTGTGAAGTATCCTTCTGGAAGATGTTCCTGGGAGACAAGGAAAGGACTTGGCACAGCCCCTCAGGGGTCATCATTATTTAAAGTGGAGGTGGGGGAAAAATGAGAGAATGGTCAGAGAAGTAGGAGGAAAATCCAGGGGGGTCACGTCAGAGACATGTGGTCTCAGGCAAAAAAGAAGGTTCCAGACTGTCAGCTGCAAAGGGAGACCAAAGCAGCCTATTGAAGTGGTCTTGCAGCTCTCAGGTCTGTGACCCAGGCTGCTAGTAAGATTGCATCTACTCGGGCAAGTTCCTTTCTCGATTTTCTCACCTGTAAAATGGGACAGAAAGTTGTAGGGTGATGTGAGGAGTAGGTATGATCATACTTTTGCTTTCTTTGACTGGTACCCAGCAGATTGCTATCTCTCCTAATGCCAGTTGGTGATATAATTAGACAAGGAGTCAAAAGTGTCCACTGATTTTCCAAAAAGATGGTTGTTGGCAGTGACTTTCTGACACAGTTTGTGTGGGGTGGTGGGGACAGAAGGATTGTGGTGGTTGAGGGGACTATGGGAAGAAGTGAAGCAAGTATGGAGGAACCACCTGGGACACCTGGCTTGAATGGAAGGTGAGACAAGAGGGGGAGCCAGAGGGGCCTAGGTGGTCCCCTTTGAGTGGAGGACTCTGGCTGTATTTTAGCAATGGGGAATGAGCTGGTCTGGGAGAGCAACTAAAAATAAAAGAGAAAAGGGAAGTGTGGTGAGGTCGATCAAGGGGTTTCTCTCCTCAAGCAGGGGTCCTCTTTTCTGTGCCTGTTGGAAAGAGATGGGGGCACAAGGTTCAGGCACTTCACAGCCACTGGCCTCTTTTTAACCAGTCTGTGGACCCAGAGTGTGGGATGGCAGCTGAGCAATGGCTAGGAGTGAGGTTCTCCCCAAATGTACATAGTTACACCCCCCTGTGACTTAGAATGTGACTGTATTTAGAGACAGGGCCTTTAGAGAGGTGACTCAGTTAAAATGAGGTCATGGGATGAACCCTAATCTAGAGTCATTGGTGTCTTTACAAGACGAGGAGGTTAGGATATGGACTCTGATGGGGGGAAGACAAGCACCTGCAAGCCAAGGAGCGAGGCCTCAGAATAGAGCCAGCCCTACCAGTGCCTCGTCTCAGGTCCTGATCTCCTACAACTGGAGAAAATGGCTTTCTGGGTTTAAGTCCCCCAGTCTGTGGTCCTTTGTCATGGCTGCCCCAGCACAGCTGCCCAAGTGAGGTCAATTGGGCTTCTGCCCCGTGACCCAGGGAGGAGGTGGTGTGAGTTGGTAGTGAGAGAGGCCTGCACTGTAGTATGATTTCCTTTAGCAGAAGGGATGACGTGGACCAACAGGGGCGAGGAAGCTGGTGAGGGGTGAGTGATGGTGATGGGCTGTAGCTGGTACTGGGGTGCAAGTACCTGGAGCTGGCCTGGGAGCACAGCTGACCGGTTCCCTGGGGGTTCACCAGCTCTCCTTGTTAGCACAGGGCTCTAACTGGCTGAGCCAAGCAGCTGCAGGCAATGTTATAGATACTGCCCATAAAGAGTCTCCAGTAAAACCTCTTTATTCCCCCCCTAAAAGAGGTAAGAGTTATTGAAGTGCTTGGAAACCTTCAGCAATGAGACTCTAGAAGAAACGGTGGATTAGACTGATTTTCCGGTTTGAAGGGGCACGTCTGAGCTGTTGAGAATTTGTGGAGGGAGAACTAACTCTGTTCCAGTTTACACAGGTGGGCAGGGAGCAGGAGAGCCCGTGCCCTGAGGTCTCTGCACAGACACTTTGCCCTGCGCGCCCCATGCTTAGGGGCTGCCGCCAGCCTACGCATCATGGCATGTGCACTGCACCACTGACAGGCGTGGCATCTATGGGCACGAAAAGACATAACTGTGTATCAGTTTGTCACTCAACAACCATTCATGAAGGGCCTACTGTGTGTGCAGAATCATGCCATTATTGAGATGAATCAGTCAGACTCTTTCCTCCAGAAGCTGATGTTTAGGGGAGAAAAGATGATGGACAAATTAACACAATAAAAGTGAGAAGGGTACAGAAAAATTTCTGTGGGAGTTCTAAAAAAGAGGGAATTGATTTGGGATGAGGAATCTGGGTGTTTCAAAGGAAGGATCACACTGGGATTTTAAGGTAGAAACTAAGGAAGCTTCTCTACAGAGATAGAAAGAATGTTCCATGGGAAATCCTGGAGAAAGAGAGCCTGGGTTGGGGAAGTCAGGGAGGACTTCATGGAAGAGGTGGGCTTGATGGGAAGAAGAGGCCTGGTAGGGAAGGGGGGAACAAGGAGAAGTACGTTGTCAGCAGAGGCTTGGAGGAGGGAGTGTAAGGCCAGCCAGGTCCTCCTAACACGGAGGCACTGTCTCTCTGGGGTGGAAGGGGATGCGGCTTGAAAGATGTGTGGAAGCCAGATTGTGGAGGACCTGGTGCTTTTCTGGAGACTGTATTGGGACCAGCCCTTCAGGCACTGGGGAGACCTGAGGATAGAGAGGAGGCCAACGATGAGACGCCCTCCCCCAGGTAGTCACAGCTACATGCATTTGTACCCCCGGGGTGCCGTGCTTCCCAGAATGGTGATAGACAGGGGCCAAGAACATGGAGAGGAGCTTGGACTGCGGTGGACACAGAACCAAGAGGCTACCCTTCTTTTGAGACTTCAAACTCAGAGCAAACTCGGCAGGGGGGCAACTCTTGGTTCATGGAGGAAAGGCCCAGTGTAAATGGAAGGCTCCCTGGGCCTGAAGAAGACAGGTTGAGTACACCTGGGTTGGATGAGTCATGGAATGCAGAGTCTCCATGGCTGGAAAGGGGGTGAAGAACCTGGTCCCCCATCTGATGTGTCTCCGCATATCCGCCCTGCCCTTGCTGCAGTCCCAGACCACCCTCCTCACAGTGCCTGCTGGTCACCTTCTCTGCAGAGCAGCCCCAGGGAGGGGAGCAGGGAACAGAGTTGCTCCTCATTAGGCAGCAGGGGGAGCTCTGTGCACCCCTCCAGCCTGACAGCCAGGCCTGAGGACACCATGTCCCCAGGAGCACGAGCTGCACTTTTGCTCCCAGCACCCTGCTCTCTTTCATCACCTGGCTGGAGACCAAGAACAGCGAATGTTTGTCACACCTGTCGGGACATGTTCCTTTGGTGTCCTGAGCACGCGTCAGCCTGCACCTTGTCCTTGGTGTCCAGAGCCCAGGTTCCTGTGGTCACTCATTATTCTAATCCCAATATGTTTGATGCCAACCAGCCACCCCAGTGAGAAATTAATCATTGTCTAAAACCTAATGAGAAGTGGTGCCAGACAGCACGGGGGATGGGCAGAAAGGAGGACTGGATTGCATGGTGCTGAGTGCATGCGCATGCAGAATCCTGTGTGGGAGGGAAGGGGGTAGGAGTGCTGGGGGGACCTCATACACCCCTTCATAGAAAATCCCTACATCTTGTACCCGACCTGACATGATCCCTCTGTCTCCAAGTGTGTCCAGTGACACTTTGTGAGCTGATTCTCCAGTGAGACGTGGCTGGTTGGTGTCCTCACATCGGGTGTGGTCAGCCGGGGCTGCCATAACAAAACAGCAGACTGAGGGGCCTGAATACAGACATGTGTTTCTCACAACTCTGAGGAAACCCAGGGACCCTGCACAGAACCCCATTTGATTATCCTGCAGGCTGCTCCTTTTCCCCTCTATTCCCAAAGTCTCCTCCTGGGATGCAGCCGAGTGTAATTGTTGAGGTTTCTGCTTCCCGAGTAAGGTCTGATTTTGGTCTTGCTTCCCTAAGGCCACCTGGTGGGAATGCTGCAGGTGTCTAATCAGGTCGGGTCTGCATGGACTCTGCTACTTAACCACGGAAGCGCCCTCCAAGCTGAGGCTGAGGGACAAACTGTGCCCAATGTAGGACCTACCTCTGTACCACAAGTTCTAATTTTTATTGTTCAATAGGGCTATGCATCTGTCACTTCTCAAATCTGGGGGAAAAAAAAGCTTTGTAATATTCCGTGTCCTGGTTTTTGCTTTAGAAAATGGGTCACAGTAGGTATGGGAGGACTATACAGAAAAGACAGTGTGGAGCCGAGTCTCTTCTGTCCACACCAGCCGCAGAGATTCAAGGACCCTGAGTTGATGAAATCTGTTTGGCTTTACTCCCCATGTTGCTTTTCTGAGCCATCACCCTCTGAAAGATAAACTTGATATTTCTTTTTGTCGGCAATAGCTTTATTGAGATATAATTCATATGTGATGTGATTCGCCAGTTAGTGGTTTTTAGGATATTCAGAGTTGTACGTCTATCACTACAATCAATTCTAGAACATTTTTGTCATTCTGCAGAGAAACAGTCTGTGCATGAGCAGTCACTCCCCACTTCTCCCCAACTTACCCACCATCACCACTAGGCAGCCACTAATCTATTCTCTATCTCTATGCACTTGTCCTTGGTGGACTTTTCTAGATAAGTGGGTTCAGCTAACATGAGGCTTTTTGCGCCCAGCTTGTTCACTTGGCATAACGTTTTAAAGGTTCTCATGTTGTGGGATGGACCCACAATTTACTGCTTTTTATTATCAAGTCACATTTCATTATATGGTTGTATCACACTTTGTTCATCCATTTATCAGTTGATAAGTATTTGGATTTTTCCACTGTTTTGTTATTATGAATAGTGCCGTTGTGGACACACATACATGTTTTTGTGTGACAGTTTTTAATTTTATGACTTCTACCAAGAGAATGAATTCAATAGCTAGACTTATCAAGTGCTTACCGTGCCCCTAGGCACTGTGCTAAGCACTTCACACATGCTATTCACATAATCCCCACTGTAGCCCAAGGAGGGGGCTTTCTCCCCATTTGACAAGTGGAAGTAACTGAGTCCCCCAACTAATGTGGGGTGGAGGTGGGATCTGACCCTATGTCTCTATGCTACCATAACACTTATCCTTAATACTGCTTCCGGAACTTGGGGTACTATCGCACTCCAACCAATCACATCGGCTGAGGAGCACATGGATAAAATTGCATGCTGTGCCACTTACATCTATTATCTCACCGAATCCTCAGGTTGTCTTACTATCCCTAGTGTTCAGTGAGGAAAAGAAGTTCAGAGAAACTGCATAGTTCTGTGTATGACATTGTTCACTGGTGTCAGAGCCAGCACGCGGCAGTATCTCACAGCTGTTCTCCCTCTCAAACTTGGCCTCCTGTAGACCTCCTCACCTTGGGGAGAGTTTCTCATATGCCCAGAACACCATTTTCAAAATACAGCCACTATCTCACTTTCTTTGCACACATGTGCCTGGTATGTATGTAGACGTCCCTCTGAGGCGCACCATGGCCGGGACCTCATGCAGCTGGGACCTCTGGTGGCCGGCCATGGCATTACAGGTGTCCTGAGGTGCCTATCCACAGTAGACTCCACTGCTGCAAGCTCAGACCTTCAGCATGGCAAGGGCTTGCTTTGGTGGCAGCTCTGAGGATGGCAGGGTGGAGGGAAAATGACAGGGGCAGAAGCTGCCTGCAAGAGGAAGGTAGCAGTGGGGTGCGTTGGGGAGGAGGAAGAGCAATGGCAGAGGGCCAAGTACCAACTGTCTCCCTGTGGTTGCCTGCCCACAGCTGCTATCTTGGATGACCCCATGGAGTGCAGCAGAGGGGAGCGGCTCTCCATCACCCTGGCCAAGAACCGCATCAACCGCGCACCTGAGAGACTGGGCAAGGCCAAGGTCGAGGTGGACATCTTTGAGCTGCTCAGAGACAGCGAGTACGAGACTGCAGAAACCAGTACGTAGAATGGGCAGGGCAGCCCTCTTTCCCTTTCCGGCGGAAGTGGGGCTGGTGGTTGGGTTGCAACCATCGCCTGAGCTATAGTGAGGTATTCCCAAGGGAGGGAGAGAACCACAAGACCATATGGGGCTCTTAGTCTGGATGAAATGTCCAGGTTTTATTGTAAATCACATTTAGAGTAGAATGGAGACAGAATTATCACTCATCACACATTCTTTCATTTATCCACTCATTCATTCCTTCAAATGTAGATCCATTCATTTCCTGGACATTTTGTACCTTGTGTGTGATTAAGAAAGAAGGGCTAGCAGTCCTTATAGGCTCCTACTATACAGTCCAAGACTATCATGTCCTTGCACATCAGATCTTGTGCTGAGGGCAGAGTTGTGGGAATAAAATGGATCCTGTGATGGAGTTTGGCCCTCACTCTGTGGGTAACCTTGGACCATTTAGCCTCAGTTTATCTATCTGTGAAGTGGGAATGCTAAATTCTAAGATTTGGTAAATTCTAAGAATGCTAAATTCTAAGATTTGCACCTGGCAAATATTTGCAAGTTGTGAGATTTAAATGACTAAAAGTGTGGAAAATCCTCTGTGAATTGCATGTTTTACAGACACACATAGTAGGTCTCTAATGTCACCCACTATGCACAGTGCGCTACTGTTAATTCTCCCAGCAACCTGAGAGTTAAGTGTTATTATCCCCACTTTACAAAAGAAACTGTGGCTCAAAGACATTGAAGAACTTGCCCAACCTCAGAGCTAATTCATGGCTCAGTGGGTCTTGGGACCTGAACTCAGGCCTTCTGCCTGCAAGTCCAGGGCCACCCCCCCACCCCTCTGTGCTTCTCTGGTGTGTTGCTGATATTGCCTTGACCACTTTACCTGATGGCTTCCCAGTTAGTGAGCTGGTGGCTTATAGCTAAGCTGGAAGTGAACAGCTCCAATAGCGTTGGGGGGTAGGGGAAGGAGAGGAGCCCCTCTAGCCCGGAGGATGGGAGTATCAATTCCCCAAGACCTTGAGGTGTCCCGGACTCCCTTTCTCATCTATTTCAACCTTTAAGGACACTCAGTGGAACAAACAAGCAAAATAAAATAACAGAACAGTTTACCCACGTATATTATGTCAGACATCTGGTCTTCTGTGTGTGAATCCAGCAGTGGTCTAATCTGAACTGTTTGTGTTAAAAGAGAAGGAACACACAGGCAGTGGCCAAGTTGGGTGGGCAGGATATGGTGAGGATCCAGAGAGGACAGGGAGAAGCAGCCAGGCTCCCTATCTGGCTCATAGTTTCTTCAGTGCACTTCGGATGTTGAATCCATGCTCTGCTTTCTTTGCCATGTTGGTTTGCTGGCTTATTCCTTGTGCACCTGCCCCAGAATGGCCATGCATGTGTGATTCAGTCTTGGTTTATTCATTCAAGAAACTTTTATTGATTATTTGATCTAGGCCTGGCATGATTCAGGATATCGTGCATAGGAAGCAATGCAGAAAGGCAGACAGACATCCCTGCCCTCAGCTGACTTATAGTCCCTTATTGTGAGCACATCACTGGTTTTCCTCAGTGCCTCTTGGTTTGGATTCCCAGTAGAGGATCTGATTGGTGCAGCTCACCTCGCCATGGTTGGCCTCATAAGTCACAGGTGTTGACCAGAAGGCCTGATGACTCCCTAGGGGAGAGTGTCCATTTCCGGAGACTGAGAGTGGGCTCCTACTATACAGAACAGGGTCAGGGGAGCAATAGACCCAGATTCCCCCAGAAGCGGGCTTGGGGAACTTCTTGCAGTGGTCATTCATTTCTTCATGTGTTCAGTCAGTGAATCTTTGGTGGGTGCCTATTCTATTCTATTCTATTCTATTCTATTCTATTCTATTCTATTCTATTCTATTCTACTCTACTCTTTTCTACTCTATTCTAGGCAGTGGGACTCCCCAGAGAATAGATCGAAATCCCAGTTGTCAGAGAGGTTAAATTCTAGTACAACTCAAGGAAGATTCAGATATCTCTGGGTCTTCCAAATGAAATACGATATAGCAATGACTTCTTGTAAATCTCCTAGTCCTGTCTGTAGTGTTTCTTTGTTCAGGAGGGCCGTTCTTAGATGAGGGTCCAGATTTCTAAATAGTTCCACAATTCATACTTTGAAAAACCAGCTCCTTCCTTTTCCTTGGTTCTTGAGGGCTTTCCTGGCAGAACAGAAAACACACTTGACTCATTGTGGATGGAGGTCATTAGCAGATGTAAATTTCCTCTCCCAATGACCCATGCAGCCTAGCTCAGTAAAGTCAGTATATCTAAAACATTAAGCCAGATGAATCAAGGGAATAAAGGAAACTGATATCTTTATACCATATTACAGAGTTTTGGGGCATCATCAAATACCCTTCTTTTAGGCACCAAGTATTTTATTAGCTAGTGCCCTTAGTTCAGCTTTTACACCTCAATATATTTGAGGCATGATTAGCATTTGTTAAAAAAAGAGGGCTTCTGGATCTTTCTACGCCAGAGGCCTTTCATCTGAAACCAGAGCTGCTTCCCACAATGGATTTTAAACACTACCCGGATAATTCATAGAAAGTTTGCAGCCCAGCTCTTTCCCTGCCAAAGTGAAGGTTATGAGTGGGTAATGGGTTCGTGCCATTACCTGAAGCAGTTTTGGGAGAATGTAGGCAGGAGGGAGACAGGATGCCTGGGAGAGGGAGGGGCAACACTCTTGGGAGCCCTGCTTTGGGGACACTGTATAATGTAAAGATCAGGAGCATGGGTTTTACAATGGGACTGACCACGTACTTACTAGCTGCATGACTGTGGGAGGCTGCTTAACTATTTTATGTCCCAGTTTCCTTGTTCAAAAAATAGGGGTGAAGGTCATTTCTCCTTGTGAGTCATTCAGAGCACAACTTGAGCCAGTGTTGTTGAGGGGCTAAGCACCGGGCACGTAACAGGTATTCAGTAAGTGGAGTCAGCTCCCTCTCCCTTTGAGCTGACTCCCCCCCACCCCCATCTCTTACTGTCATCCCTCTCTCTCTCCCGTTTCAAAGTTCAGCACCCCTACAAGGCAACACATCTACCTACGGGCCCCTCGGCAAGGGCCTTTCTTGCTGTCCATATGCCTGTGGGACAGTATTTATCAAAGGCTCTTCCCCTTCCGGACTTGATGCCTCTGACAGCTTTGGGTCCATGGAAGTTGCAGTGGGCCACCCCAAGACCCCACTGCTTTGTGTCATGATGTTAGAAGGGGCACCATGTCCCCCCCCCCCCCACTTACACGCAGCCACCCTGGACTAGCTGCTAGGAACTATAGACCTGAGCAGCCAGGTGAGGCTATAGAACTCAGAAAGTAGGTGGGCTAAAGAGATGGCTCTTGCTTTTGCGGCCCAGCTTGCAGCCTGGCACTGCTGGAGAGGGGACTTGGAGGAGACTTATGAAGGAGAGATGTGCAGAGACACTTGGAAGAGACATGTGAGGAGAGGCTGACGATGACTGCTGTTCTATTGATGTGTACCTCCTGTTGTCCCAGCTTCCTGGGACCTGCTTCAGAACCCCTTTCCTATGGTTCTCTCCAGAAGGTACCTTAGACTGTGACAAACTTTCAGGCCTTAGCAGCCCATTTCTGGCCCATCCTGTTTGACTAGACATTTGCCCATGAGGGTGTGGGTCATTTTGAGTGTATCATTGGGAAACACTTATTAGTAATATCCTCTCCTTTTTTCCCTCTTTATGCACATCAATTCTATTAAAGTTCCTTCAGCTTTGCCTTAGAGTGCATAAGTTTGGGGGTCCCTGGGCCCCCCACGGTTGTGTGCTAACAATGAGCTGTGGCTTCCCTTGGCTGGTGGTCCAGGGCTAATTTGCGTTGTTAACTTAAACCCAATTGAGTGGCTCTGGGCCCTGAGCCTGTTGGAGTGCAGCCAGGGCCTGGTCTGAAAGCCGCAATCCTGCAATGTGTGGCCGAGCCTACCTTCAGTGATGTGTGAGCTTCTGAAAGTTCACACAAGTCACACTTCATGAATTATATTGGGCGGGCATGGCAGTCAAGGGGAGTCATGGCTATTTCAGAATCAGAAATTATGAGTTGTATAGAAATGAAAGGTGTGGAGTCCAGAGTTCAGCCTCATCGTTTGATGGTTGGAAACCAGGACTGGAGGTGGAAAGATGAGATTAATTAATATCATCCCTGCATGCTGGAAAGGTACCTGTAGAAAATCACCCCTCTTCTATTTGCTTCATCTGGATTTTCAGAGTGAGTTTATTTAAAATGAGGGGGCCTTCATGAAGCTTCAAATGCAGGTCTGACTCCCTTGACCTCTCTGCCCTTTTGCCATCATTGCCTGAGGCTTCATGATGTTTGACTTACCAATCCCTCTACATAGCCCATAGATCTGAAATGAGAGGAATGGACAAGACCCATTAGGTCATCCCCTTCCTGCCCGGCCCCTTCCTTGGCTTTGCCTCCCTATCTTATCTCCAGCTCAGCCTTTCTTATGCAGGAAGCTCCCACCAGGCCTTGCCCTCCTCTGTTCCCAGAGATCAGTGTGTTTCCCGCAGCTAAGGTATTAGAGCTTAACTAAGTGCCCACCCTCTTATCACCCAAACACCCGGAGGCACCATCCCTGCTGCTGCCAGAGCCAGTTTGAGGTTTAATTTACTGCAGAGCTAGAAGCAGGAGCTGCCCCATCAAGCCCTCGCCTCTGCCTCGGTTTGTCTCTGTGAGGCCAAGCGTGCTATCAGCTGTCCACACTGCTTCCCCTGGAGACCCAGAAGCGCACTGGTTCTCTGGCCCACATGATGTTGCCGACGCGTGACACTCAGCTGCTCCTTCTGCACAAGCTTCGTGACTCCCGGCAGGCTCTGTGGGCATGACCTCAGGTGATCTGAAGCCACCTCTAGCTAGAGAGGGCGAGCATCCCTCCATCAGTCCAAGAGCATGAATCTAAGCAAATGTAAGGGGGAAAAATGCAAGCAGAGAAAGGCATAGGAATAGTGATGAGTCATTCAGGAACATTCCTTGATCCCCTTCTCTGAGCTACTCACATCACATCTGCAGCATGGTCTCAGAAACACACTGAACTACAGTGCCTAGAAACCATCTGGTCTGCCCTCCTCATGTTCTAGATGGGGAAACTGAGGCTCACAGTCTTTCCCAGGAGCCAGGTGAGACCTTCACTTATGAAAAATGACATAAATCTCAGTAGCTCTTCTACCTAGAGTTGTAGGCTTAGGTCAGGGAGGACTCTGGGCAGGACATTGGAATGTTTGATAGGTGGAAGGAGGGACAGTGGCATGAAGGCATAATAGCATGAGCCAAAGCTCGAGGCAGGAAAAATCAGAGTGCCTTGGGGCACGGGTAATAGAGGGGCAAGCTAAAGCAGGGGCTTTGAGGGGTAGGAAGGGTCAGCATGGGAGAGCCATGTAGAGTAGTGGTCAGAACTTAGCTTCTGGATCATAATCCTGGCTCTTGCAGCACCTTCGATCTGCCTCCTGAGTCTTAGATTCTTTAGTTGTAAAATGGAAATAATAGCTCTCACTTCATGAAGTAGTTGCAAGGACAAATGAGATGATACCCTTAAAATATTTAGAGCAGGGTCTCCCTGGTGGCGCAGCGGTTGAGTGCTGGGCTGCAAAGCTGCCCACAGCCTCTGCAGCGCCAGTTCAATCCCTGGCCGCTGGCGAGGGTCCCACATGGCGCGCAGACCTCTCCTGACTCACCCGCTGCTCCCCTCAGCAGTGTACTTCATCACTCTGCCTGTTCTGCTCCCCGCTCTGGCTCTGGTGAATTCTCTCACCCTCCTACGCTTCTGACTATACCCAGTGCTTGTATAAATAAATCTTAAAAAAAAAAAAAAGATTTAGAGCAGTGCCTGACAGAGGGTGAGCTCTCAATACTAGTGATGGTAGTAGTAGTTGTAATAGTAGCAGTAGTAATAGTAGTAGTAGTAGTAACAGTAATAGTAGTAGTAGTAGTAATACTAGCAGCAGCAATAGTAATAGTAGCAGCAGTTATAGTAGCAGTAGCAATAATTGTAGTAGCGGTAGCAGTATCATAGTAGCGGCAGCAGCAGTAGTGGCAGTAGTAATAGTAGTAGCAGTAGCAGTAGTAACAACACTAGTAGCAATAGTAGTAATAGAATTAGTCTAGTCCTCCCCCCTCACAAGGTGGTTGTAGGGATTCAGGGTGTCTGCCAGCTTGCTGCCTGGCACGGCATGCCGCCTGTAGATGGAGTTGTTGTTCCCACCTTGGTTGGGACCTGTGGGGGCTTTGAATGACAGGCCGTTCACAGCAGTTTTGAGCTCTGGCTACCCTGCTGTCTGACCAGGGTGGCCCGTTGTGGACAGGGCAGTGCAGGGACCCCACATCCCCTCCCTCCCTCCTTACCTCCCTCCCTCCCTGCTGGACTAAGGCACCTGCAAGGCCAGTCCATTCAGCCCGTGTTGGTCAGCCCTGGAGAGTAGAGAATGTGCGCTCCTGCAGGCTTCGCACCCATGAGAAGAGGATTCTGGAGTGTTGATCGAGCCGTTGTTTGCCTTGTCTGGGGCCTCAAGGTTTGCACTTGGCATGCAGCAGGACTGCCACAAAGATAGGCCTTGCCCTCCTGCCGCACTCAGGGCCGAGCACTGTGAGGTGTTTGCACATGAAGGTCTCTAGTCCTCCCAGCCTCTTCTGCTCCGAGTTGCTGTCAGCAGCTGGTGGCCAGGTTATTGGCTCCATGGGCTCAAAGACTCACAGAGGACCACACTGTCAATGATGAGGCCCCGCCCAGGAGGCAGCCCCTTCCCTGGAGCACCCGCAGTCAGTGGTGCCTACATTTAACCTCTTGGCCCACCTGCATCACAGCCAGACCCTTCCCTTCTCCCAGGGAAGACTCAGGGGAGAAGTAACTTCCCACGAGCCCCTCCTATGCAGCCAGTTTCTAAGGGGACTTCAAACCCAGGCCACAGCTAGCATCTGAGGGGAAGAAAACCCCCTTTTTACAACACCCCATTCCAGCAGCTACTCTGGCAGTTGCTTTCCAACTCCTGTGCTGGCTGAAAAACTTGGTTGCCATGGCAATGCCACTCAGGCTCCTAGTTCCCTCTCTTCTCTGCACCCTGGGAGGTGGAGGTAAAGTGTGACTCCCTCCCCTCCTGCCCCTCAAACACTTGCTCAGACACCCTCACAGAGATGCCTGGGGCCTGCAAAATCAGGATGGTTTCAGAACTGAGGATGTGTTATGAACGTTTTCCATTCCTGTTGAGCAGGGTCCTTCATAGGGGATGAAAGCGCAATTCCCAGACCCCCCGGAAATCGCCAGGCTGTGGCTGCTGGAAAGATGAAAATTCAATTTCACTAGTCTCATCTTGGATCACTTCAATTCAGGGAGCAGACACTCCTTGAGCATTTCCTTTTCTGCCAGGACTGGCTGGATGTGACCCTTGCCCTCTAGGAGTTTTCTATCCAGTAAGAGATGTGGGAGGTGGACACTTAAAGTAATAGGCACTGGTTCTTGAGGCCTGATTTAAAATCTAGAACTTTCCAGATCCCGGCAAGGTCATGTGGTGCTTATAGTGCATTATATACATTAACTAGTATCTCCAGTGGCACTTGGGGCAGAACCCCATACTCAAATGTATATTATAAATAGCTTCACTTCTTTATTTAGATAAGATTTTGCCACCAAATAAGTTTGCTGAAAACCATCCAGTTTCAGAGCCTTTTGAATTCTGGAACTGGGAATAGAGACTGTGGCCTTTTATAAGAATTTATTTTTAGGAGAAACTTCTCTCTATTCCGATCCAACATAATGAGACAACTTGGGGCAGAAGCTGGCCAAGAATTCAGAGAATAGGGAAGCTAACCTGTCTCTCAGGCAATTCTAACGCTGAGTAGACTCAGAACCACAGTGTGATACAGAGGGAAGAAGAGGTGCCTTCTTGCCTATGAGCAAGATCTGAGCTGGGTGCTGGAGGATCTGTAAGAGTTTACCAGGTGAAAGGGCAAGAGAGGGTCTAACCATGGTGATCTGGGAACAATTCAGGACTTACTTTTAGTCAAGTATTTTTATAGTGAATAAAATAAAAGGATGATCAAGAAAACCAATTATATGGAGATAACAGTTACGGTATTTTAATAGCGCTAAGTTAATATATGTTTTTGTTTATTAATGTATTAAATGGCCAAGCCTGGCATCAGTTCTGACTACTAGTATAATTTTTAAGTAATTATGAATATTGGTGACATTTCAAGATATCTTCAGCACTGTGATGTGACATGAAAACATTGGTGATCTGCCATGACAGAGTCACAGTAGTGTCACTAAACTGTGGTTTATTGCTATATTCAGATTAGAAGGGGAAAGCTATGCTAAGATTCATTTATGAATTACAGAAAATAATGTCATCCTCCTCCACCCCCCGCCAAAATATTCACAGGCCATTGACTTCTACGCAAAGCTAGTTTAAGAATCCCTGGTCTCATCAGAGAGCAGTATCTGGGATTAGGTTCAGGTAGAAAATCCAGAGTATATTCTAGGTGAGCTGGTGTGAAGTAGAGGAGGTACAAGAGAGAATGGGCTGGAAAGGGAGGACCTTGAAGGGATCAGCCCCATTTGGATTTTACTTGCTTGTCAGAGAATTTTTTTTTACAGTGACAGTCTTAAAATAATGATGTATTAGAAAAGGAATACCTGCTCATGAGAAATGGGAAAGGGAAGAGAATCACGCCGTGTTCCAATGGCCAAGGTGATCTCCATTACCATCCAGCGGATCACCATTAGCCATGAGAGGCTGTGTGGTGTGGTGGTTAAGGGACTGTCTCTGAAGTCGGGGTTGAGGGTTTGAATTCTGCCTCAGTTTTTTAACTTACTTGCCCTGTTTTCTCATCTGTACAATGAAGCTCGTAGTAATAGTACCTACTGATCAGGTTGTTTGGAGAATTAAACAAACCAATTCATGCAAATGGCTTCACATGGGTCATAATTAGCATTCAATAAATGTGGACTTTTATAACATCTTCCGATCATTCCTTAGTGCTTCACCATTTTCTTTATTTGCTTAGTCGTAGTCTTCCTATCGATGTACATATCATTTTATATCCTGCTTTTTTCCTTAATAGTATTAAATAAATATTTTTAATATAGTATAAACCATTTATAAGCATCTTAAATGCCTACATAATATTCAGTTTGGGTAAATGACTCACACTATTAGATAACTGTTCCCTGACGTTTGGACACTGAGTTTATTTCCAATTTTCCATAGAAAGTGTTGAGCTGTGACATGATAGTGTGATTCTACAACTATTTATTGAGCTTATAACTCCAAGTTGGACCCTGTGCTAGGGATGGAGGATGCAGAGATAAATTTAACTAGCATTCAACTCTGTGGGAGCCCACTAACTTACATTTTAGGGTGATAATTGGCCTCTCAGGTTGGATTATGGATTGGAAATGGAATATTCTGGAGACAGAGAGACCCCTTAGGAGGCAAGTAGTAAAGGATCGAACCTGAAACAGTGACAGTGAGTGAGCAGGGCAGGTGGTCAGAGTCTGGGCCCAGGTGATTTAGTGAGTGAATATATTCAGTGAGGAAAGGCTAGGAAGACTCAAGGGTGACTGTGGTTGTGAGCTTGAGGAGCTAAGGAGGTGAAATGGAGAGCTTAAGAGCTTGGACTTTGGTGACAGATGGGTCTCCGGGCTCAAGGCCAGCTCAGCCATCTGTTACCTGTGTGAGCTCCAACAAGTTACTTAAATTTAGGGCAAATTGCCCCATCTGTAAAGTGGGGATAATAATGGACTATTTTAAATACTCTCTATGTAGTAACTCACTTTAATTTGCACAATAGCCCTACTAAAAAGGTGCTATTAGTATCCCAGTTTTGCAGATGAGGAAGCAGGTGCAGAAAGGTTTGGTAACTCACTCAAGGCCTCACAGCTAGAAAGTGATAAGGCGAGACTCAAACCCAGGCAGTGTCTTCCATCAGAGTCCAAGCTCTTAATAGTTGTGCCTTCTGCCTCTGTGCTGTGACATGCAGATGCTTGAGGGGAGGCCTGGGCTCCATCCAGGATCTGGTGGAACAAGGTTTGTAATCCTAGGAAACAGGTGACAGTGTTGTAGGATCACCTGAGCAGAGATGAGAGTGGAGACCCCATGTAAGTGTGAGGCTGCCCAAGGAGAGTGAGGACTCAATGAAACAGAATGTAACAGTAGGAGAAGGAAGGGGAGTTATCAGAGAAAGTGAGGATGAGTGATGAGAAAAGCAGTGGGAATTAGAATTGGGCGGCTTTATGAAATTCTATCAGCTGGCACCCAAGTCTACAAACAGAGAGTAGGATGAGAACCAATAAAAAGTGGCTGTTGACCTTGGAAAACAGATTCACCACGTGAAATGAGTGGGCAGCTCAACTATAAGGGGTCAAGAAGAGCTGGGTTAAGTGGCTGTAAGGAGTCGGACTGACAGTGAGGTGGCTGGGAGAGAGAATGAACCCCGATGGGCCAACAGACTGGAATGCCAGTGCTGGCCCTGACCTTTGTGACTTTAGACCAATCGACCTCTCTAGGATGCTCTTTCCTAATTGATAAAATTGGGAACTAAGATCCACCCCTACCAGTCCCATTGTAGGATTTGATGAACCCATGAACTTGACACCTGGCAGCAGCTGAGTTGGCTGAGATCACATGAGATGACTTATGTGGAAATAGCATGAACTTGGAAGACCATTCCTCAAGGCCTGGTCACAGCCACCCCACCACTGGGGACAGTTCTGATACTTGGCACTGATGGGACCCCGTGTGGTACCCCCTTCCCATAGCCTCTGGGTCACCTGATATCTGGATGTTGCAGGTTCCCTGCCTGATCTTCAGGCTGAGAGAAAGCTCTGAAGGTCTGTCTTCCATAAGCAATTTGAAGGCTGGTGCCCTATCCACCATCTTCCCGATCAGGGATACCACTGGGCCTTGTGGGCCAGTGGAGGACTCTACCCTAGGAGAACCCAGGTTGCAGGTACAGCTTTGTAGCTGATTGAGCGAGGTCTTTAGATGGATTCCTTAGCTTCAGTTTACCGGCCTGGGAAATGGCTCTGCATAACTCCTGATAGGAGGACATGTGCCCAGACTCTGGCTCTGAGTTTTGCATAGCAGGATGTCTCATGGGGCCACCAGGAATCTGGGTGCACATTCCCAGCACAGCAACTCGGTTCTGATATCAGTGTGTGTCTATAGAATGACCTCACGTTCTCACTCTGTCTGTCTTCTCCTCCACCTGCTTCCTTTCTCAGCATTTTCAAGTCTTAGATTCTCTCCTCTTCTGACCACGTCACATTCACCCCCTCTTCACTCTACAGATAGGAAGTGTGCATGCAGCCGCCATCTTGGTATAGGACATGGAGGGAGCAGGAATGGGGATTTAGAGGTAATATGATTCTGCTCCTGCCCCAAAGGGGTTTAAAATCTAAACAGAGAGACACGCCAGGAGCCCTGGGGAGGATTAATTCCACCTAGAGGAGTCCAGCAAGGTGTAAGAAAGCAGCTGTTGAGGTGCTCCTTGACAGGTGAGTGTGGGAGCAGAGTGGGGAAGGTGGCCCCCCTGGCAGGGAAGCTGGCAGTTGGTCTGGAGCAGCTGATCCCTCAGGGGAGTCAGTGCAGCGGGTCTGAGTGAGGGAGACCAGTGGCCTTGAGGGATATGGCCTCTCTCATTCTCGCTCTTCTGTCTCTCCTGCTCCCTTGACTTTAGCTGAGATCATTTTCTTCTGTTTCTGTCATCCTTGCTCCAGTTTGTCCCTCTGCTCATCTGCGTTCTTTCCCCCTGACTCTATATGTGAGGGGGACCTGACAGATGGCCGGGGCCGCCATCCATCCTGTTAGTAGGACGACCCTTAGCCCCCTGGTGCCGGCCCTAGGGGCCCTGTCGGGGCTGAATCTGCAGGTTGCCATCATTAGCCTCTGTCCTTTGGTGACAGCCCCGACAATTTATGCGCCCTGTTGGCTGTGGCCGTATGTTGTCATAACCTGGGTCATTTCCTCATTTAATACCGCCCATAAACTCCAATAAAGGTGTCCTGCCACGAGCCCAGCAGTTCAGAGGAGGGGGATTGGGCTTGGAAGGGTCATGGGCAGGAACGCGTGGGAGGTAAAGGGGCTGCGGGTGAAGATTTGGGGATTTGGGTCACACTCAGAGGGCAGTGGGCGTGTACCCCAACTGATGAGCGCCTCCTTTCCTTTCCTGTTCCCTTTGCTCTGCCTCTGCTGCTGGCTGCAGTGTGTCAGATCCTCCCCAAGGGGGTCGTCGCTGTCCTGGGACCATCCTCCAGCCCGGCCTCCAGCTCCATCATCAGCAACATCTGTGGGGAGAAGGAGGTGAGTGCTGGGCCAGGTTGGGGGACACTTGAGGGCTGGCAGCTGGGCCCGGGGCCCAGAGCTGTCGTGGATTCTTGAAGAGCCCCTCAAGGCCTGGCTGGTGCTATTAACTACCACCGACAAACAAACAAAGAGTGTTCTTTTGCTGAGCACTTTATTTTTTCCCCTGAGTTTAGAAGGAGGAGCCTCGAAGGAGGGGTTTCCTAAAATTTTCATACTGAGCTCCTTTGAGCCTCAGCATTCTGCAGGGGGGCCTTGGGGGGATAGGCTGGGGAGGGTGGTGTGTGTGGGAGGGTGGAGAACAAGGAAGGCAGAAATCTGAGCTCTGCATGTGCAGCTCCGTGGATATCAGCTTATATGTTGGAAGAATGTTTAGGGGAAGGCATCGTTACATTTATATTGCTGAAATAAAGTCTGAAAGCCTCAGTTTTGTAAGTTCTTGCAAAAAGAGATTTTATTTTGCTTTATTTTATTTTGCAATTCCAGTAGTGACTTCTTAATCAGGAATTCCTCCCCTGATGGGACCTCTGACTGGAATCTCTCCAGTTTTAAAGGGCCAAGTCCATTCCTTCTAGTTCTAGTTCCACCAGAAAAGACGGTCTGGGATGACTTTCTGAGTAATAACCTGCTCCCTATTCCATCAACTGTCTCCCTCCTCATTCCCCAGGGAAAATAAACTCGGGAATGGTGAGATTCTGTCTTTGCTGGACTCTCTTCTAGTCCTTCCTGTACTTGACCTGTTCTTTACCTCCGGACATATCCCTGGAAGACAGTGGCAAAGTCACCTCTCAGCCCTCTCACCTCAAGGGCCTTCTAGCCAGTTCCTTTGGGCACAGAGGAACTTGATGCTGAGGGGCACAAGGTCAGAATCTAGGGTTGGGGAGGTGGACGCCTGGCAGACGGACAGTGAAAGGAATTACCCGTCTTGTACCTACCCCAGGGGCCCGGAGGCTCAGCCTTCCTGTAGCTTTAACTTTGAGAGGGTCTAGTTCTGAGAAGTAGAACAGGACTCCTCCTCGACAAGATGCCCCCACTGAGGCAGACAGGCCCATGCTCTCTGGAATCTAGCCCCATGGGGCCCCCTATTTCTCTTAGGATCAGAAGGCTTGGCGAGTCCCTGAGGCCTTGGGTGGGATGGCTATTTTCCTCGTTTGCTGAGCCCCATCTCACACTTGCTTCCTGCAGATTAACTTGCTGGGTGACCCTGGCCCTGGCCCCTTGCTGCTCTTGTCCTATAGGCCAAGTTCCCAAGCCTCTTGCCATGCACCTGTGTGCCTTGGTGGCTCCTACCCCCTCCCTACTCAGATGACCTGAAGTAACTCTTGAGCCTGCCCAAGCCAGAAAAGGAGCCTCTGTCTCACTGCAGCCCCTTCCAGATCCTCACAGGCCTGGCCCCCAGGAAGCAGGACCTGATGTTTCCTTTAAATCTCTCTTGCTGTGCTCCAAGTAACAGCTCAGATCTGCGGCAGGTTGTTATCCCTCACCAAGTGAGGGTGCCAAGTCTCCCATTTCCCCTGCTCTGCTCTCTGGCTTCTGCTCTTGCCCTCCCCTGCTTCACACTTTCCTCACCACCCCCTACAGTTCCCCCTCCCTCATCCTCACTCCAAAATGGCCACCTCTTGGGGTTCAGGATGTGAGCTCAGCTGACACCTACTTTAACCCTATTTGGTGTCTCAGGTTGGAGAAGAAGACCCCAGTTTGCAACTACCCACCCTGTCCCTGTGTGGTTGACCAGCTAGACAGATGCGCCTCCCAGGAAACAGCCAGATGGTTACTCCTCCTTAGTCTGGTCAAGCTCCTTCTGGAACAGTCTTTCCTTTGTGTTCAGATTGTGCATGTATTTTAATATTTTATAAGGCTTAAACTGCCTTACACTGAATCCCCTTGGTCCTAGGGAAAAGAGAGGGAGTTGCCATGAGGCATTTTTTTTTTTTTAACTTGAAATGAGGCAGCATCTCCGTAGCTCTTACAGCTGCTGCTTTCGCCCTTGCTGCCCTCCCCTCTGTTGTGCACACCAATCCTGTGCCCCCTGCCTCCATGGTGACTTCCTGGATGCATTTGTAAATGCAGCTCTGTTATGGATCAGTCTTTGTCCTATCAACAGGATTGGCCTGAGCCATCCCTGATTGGGCCCTCCAAGGCAACTGGCTAATTCCCCAGCAGCCTTTAAGATGGCAGGGGTTTTGGGGCCTTCCCACCAATTCCCCTTACAGCAGGGGCACTCACCCCTCACTCCCTGCACAAGAGTGTTTCAGGAGCGCCTGGATTGTGAGAGAATGGTAGGGATCAAGAAAGACCTTCCCTGAACAGGTACTACATGTTACCTGTAGCAAGCTATTCTATTCTTCATGCACAAGATCTCATTTTATCATCCCAAAGCTCTAAGAAGCACCTATTGGTATCTGTAGCCTCCCGTCCCCCATCTGTGGGGTCCACAGATTCAAAGGTGTCTCTGAAGGTACATTCTAATGGGGGTGGAGGAGTTAGCTGCTAATGAGGCCTGTGGGTGGAAGGTCACCCAGGGAGATCTTAGTCAGAGATGCTCAAAGGTGGAAGCCAGCCAGCCTGGCTGCCCTACCCTTTTTCAGCCTTGACCCCATCTTGCCCCTTGGGATGATTTTTCCTTTAAGGTGCATTTGTTATGCATTTTAGACAGCTGGTATGGGATACAAAGTAGAAGGGAGAAGAAAGTCCCTTTTTGTGACACACCCAGGTAAATTTCACTCTTTTTAGAGTCTTTTATCATCACTCACAAGTTCTCCCCAAATCTGCATTTTCCTACCTCTGCTGGAAAATAGTATTTGCCTTCTTTGTGATTTAAGGGCTAATTTTAGTTGAACTCAGGAATTTTCTCCATCGGTTTCTGCCAAATCTTTACCTTCCCCTTACCCAGCCTTGGAGGAACTTTGGTTTCTGAATTCTTCCACGAACTTAAAACTATAGGTAACAGAATCCTACAGAGACCATCTTAACATCACCCCAGACTCTGGGCCAGCCCAGACAAAGAAAGCTCCTGCTAATATTCTGACTGATCCATTCTAGAAACCCACCAACTCACCATCAGGAAGTTCTTTCTGTTATCTACCCTCAATCTTACTTGCTTTTACATCAGTTCAACACCCCTCCCCCCCAACACACACATGTAATTTGGCTCTCCCACAGGGCATCGGTCTTAAGGGAAGGGTTCAGAATTCAACATCATCTCTGCTAGAGACACCAAACGGCCTTCAACTCTCCTGGCTCTGGGTACCAGGATGAGGGTGACAGAATAAAATCAAGGTGGATGGCAGCTTATTGCATTTTAACTTTCCTATTACCTCCCCAATAGCCTAGGCCACCAATAAAGCAGCCATCACAATCTGTTAACATCTCTTCCTGGGAGAAGAGAGGCAGGAGGCAGGGGCAATGCCTCCCGGAAATGTCAGTAATAGATGCAGAGGGAAGCTGACACTGCCCTAATGAAGCCAAAGCAGGTATTTATTTACCTGGCTCCATGTGGAGGCTTTCTAGATGCTTTCTCAGCCTGCGGTGCTTCCTCCCCAGTGTGCTCTTCTAGGGAGGCGCTCATCCCGGGGCTTCGCCCAGGAAGTTTGTTGGGAGCTGGTTTATACACCTGTTGGCCAGCTGGGCTGATGCTTTTTCTCTTTCTGCATCTCTGCTATGATTTATTAGGTACAGATAAAATATTATTGTCTCTTTAAGAGCCCTCTGTCTTGCTGCCCTGCTATGGGAAGTTCCTCTGAGAATAAAGATCTATTCCTTTGCCTTCTCAGGACCATAATCCCCCATCCCAAGGGGCACTGAGTCTCCCATCCTGGGTTTTCCTGTTTAAGCCTTTCCCATCTTCCTTCCCGGATTGGGTACCTGGGTCCCACGACCTCCCCTTCCTGCTGGCAGGAAGAGCCCGACCTCCGAAGCCTTGTCTCACTCTTCATTCTTTCTCATTCATCATGGATCCTCCCTGTTGCCCACTTTCGCTCCTCCCCCAGGTCCCTCATTTCAAAGTGGCCCCAGAGGAGTTTATTAAGTTCCAGTTCCAGAGATTCACAACCCTGAACCTCCACCCCAGCAACACCGACATCAGCGTGGCTGTCGCTGGGATCCTGAACTTCTTCAACTGCACCACCGCCTGCCTCATCTGTGCCAAAGCAGAATGTAAGTTTCCCTGGGCGGGCCCCACACCCCAGGCAGGTCAGGTCCATTTCCACTTTGACCCTGGCTTGGGGGACACCAGGCAGGGGAGGGCTCCCACAGGTCATGGGGAGGATAGCCAGTGGATTTGGGCATCCCCATGTGTCCTTGGCTGTTTGTCCGTGTGTGTACGACAGAGGTCCAGGAGCTTCCTGGGCATGGATGAAACAGAGAGGAACTAGGTTACAGGGAGATTGGCCAACTGCCAAACCTCTTTTGCATCTGCAAACTCAATTCCCACATTTTCAGCCTCATTGTTAAGGAGCTACAAAAAGAGAAAGAGAGAGAGGGAAAATATAAAATTGGATGCATTTGTACATGATGGGTTGAAGAGCTTCTTCCCCTAGAGAGCTGGTTTTGCTGATGGAACAAGGTTCAAGGTCAATTCCTGATAAAGCATTTTTTTGCAAATGCAGGTTTTTGGAAATCCATTTTCTCTGACTCTCAGACAATTTGTGACATAAATTTAGTGTTTGTGAGATTAACTAATTTCAGCCAGCCCCTTCCGACAGATCTGTGCATCTGTGTGCTCCTGGTGGCAGCTGTGTCCCCGCATGGTAAGGCAGGTGCTGGCCACTGGCTACCACTGGATTCCAGTGCCCAAGTCCCAGGTATCTATGTTCCATACAGCTCACCACTGCAGGTGTTACTCTGCAGGTCCCAGGGGACTGCACTGGCAGCAGAGTGCCATCTCTAACAGGGCTCCTTGTTATGTCTTCTCAGAACCACAGCATGCTTAAGTCCTTTCTTCTCCTTGAAAGCCTTGCCGCATCTGAAAACAAAATCTTCCTCCCTGTTTGCCATCTGAACCACTTCTTTTTTAATTAAAAAAAAAGATTTATTTATTTATGCATACAAGAACTGGGGTCTAGGCCAGATGTGTGGAGGTGGGAGGGGGGTGAAAGGATTCACCAGAGACAGAGAGGGAACAGAACAAGTGGATCCACTGAAATATACTGCTGAGGGGGGCAGCGGGAGAGCCGGGAGAGGTCTGCTGCTTCATGTGTGTTAGCTCCCTGACCAGGGATCAAACTCATGCCTCAGTGACTGGCATTAGCTTGATAGCATTGAGACTTTAACCCCTGCACCGCCAGGGAGGCCCAGGACCACTTCTTTACTGGCCCGTGCGCCTGACTGCCTCCACTGGGCTTTCATTCATTTATTCCATCCAGGTTGATGTGTCCTACCCACGAATCAAAATAATGAGACCCAACAATGTGTGCTTTTTATTTACTTTATTTAATTGTTACAGCCCAGTGGGTTTGGAGGTGTTAGAATTCCCCATTTTATGAAGTGTATACAGATGTTGATTTATAATGATGCACACCTCAAAATAATACAATGTTATAACGTAAATTGCTTTACTAAAAACAACTACATGAATAAATAAAATAAAAATTTCAAATCCAATTAATTCACAGTTCAAGAGCTCAACAGCCACATGTGGGCAGTGCAAAGACAGAACATTCCTCATGGAAAGTTCTATGGGACAATGCTGCATTAAATGATAAATGCTTTGTGGACCAAGAGTTTCATGGTCAAAAAAAGAGAAATATTTGATTCTATTCAATCTTTCTATTCTGTGTCCCCCTCATGGAGACTGACAGCACCCAGTAGCACGGATGCTCTGAATTGTTCTGGAGCCAGAACAGCTGTTGACTGTATCATCTTCCAAATTGGTTTGACTATCAGCCCCCAAAGGATGCTGATCTAAAAGCCCATAGGATGCTAGCATTTGATGGACCGCAGCTGGGAAACATGCCTGAGGCCCTCCTCATGTAGCCTCCTCCCACCATTGAATGGCACTATGGTCCATTCAAGGACCCTCCCCTGAAATTTCCGCCAGCAGCCCCCTCAGGCAGGACTGAGCTGGTGGGGATGTTGAGAGACAGAGGAGAAGCCATAAGTTGCTGCACATGAAGATTCCCCTGTGTTCTTGCTAAGTGCTGGGTTCAGTGTCCCAGCAGCCATGGAAGTTCTTCTTATGTCTAGCCACAGTCCCTCTTTCTTTTATGACAAGTCCTGTTTGCTCTGCCTTGGGTCTTCCTAAGTTTTGAAAAGTTGCTCAGATGTTTGTTAAACACCTAATGGGCTTTGAATGCTACGCTAGATACTGTTCCCTCCTAGCCGGAATTAGAATTATGATACTCCTTGACATTCATTTTCTTGAGGATTTCAAAGCCTTTATGTTTTTCCACTTTACCTCCCTCCACCCCAGTCATGCTAGAACTGAGAACACAGCCTTGAAGCTGTTAAGGGATTTGCTTCAGGTCACACAACCGGTAGGTGGCAAAGCTACAAAGCCAAGGTCCTCTGATTCTGAGCAGAGGACCTTTTCCTTTCCCTCTCCCTTTCTGTGCACCCCCCCACCCCCATCCCCTGCCAGTCTGCACATACACCTCAGAGCAGTAGCTCTGGACAGCCTCTGCCTGGCAGGTACAGACTCTTGGAAGGGCAGATGCAGATGAAGGACAGTGTGTCCCTTTGTTCCCAGGAGCAGGATGTGGGATAGCAGCGCGCAGATAAGGTCCTTGAGAGGATGAGCCTGTCCCAGTGCCAGAGAGGCCAGCCCCCAGCCCAGCGGACTCATCCACCACACAGTGCCCTTGACATTGATACTGCTCAGTGACTCAGCCCCACCAACCAGGGCCAGGGGAAGGAAGGTGGGGTAAAGCAGGAGAAGTTTGAGGGCAAAGAGGATTAAAAATCTAATCAGAGGATGAAGAAATGAGGGGCTGAAGGGAAATGCAGCAGAGAGCTTGGGAGGGGAGGCTCTTCCATCTTCCTTATTAATGCAGGCCTGAGACACTGCAAGTCGAATTAAGAACAGGAATCTAATTCTATTTCCCAGCCATCAAAATTAGGCATAACGGAGATCATTCCATGGGGAATCATGCCACTTACTCTCTTTCTTCCCCAAAGTAGATTTTTAATAAGCAGGTTTTGGACCAAGCAGAATTTTATTGTGGGTTGTATTATTTTTCTTTAATGGGAAAAAAATATCTGAACTTCTACAAATGCCAAGTTCTAATGAGGGAAGGGCCCTGGCGTGGTCATCCTGATCATCCCCACAGTTCTTGGGGCAGTTGGCTATTGGGGCTTCCAAGGAAAGGTGGGGTTCCCCATGATGGTCCTGAGGCTTGTTTGGTGTGATCCCCCAACCCTGCTGTGATCCCCCAACAGAGCTACCTTTTGAGACCCTCACAGTGGATTCAGGGCTTTGGATTCCTTGTGGCCACAAGTGTGGCATGTTGTAGATTTCCTTGGTGTCTTTGCACACAGATTAAATATTCTTTTGGCTTTTGATGCTTGCTTTGACATTTCTTTCTAAGTATTTTAAATCCCTTTTTGTGGTGGTGTGTCCTGTTCTGGGCACAGAATCTCCTGCCATTTATTACTACATGTGTGATCTTGGGAACATGACTTGGACATTCTGTAGCCTCTGGTGTCTCGTCTGCACTCCCAGGGTGACTGAGGGGATTAAAGAGGAGGACATACACAGTGGACACTATGGAGTGCTAGGGAGTGCTCAGCAAGCACAGCTTTTCCTTTTCTTCCATCCTTGGATCCCTTTTGAACAAGGACAGGTGAAAAACTTATAGTAGAGAAAGCAGAGGTTTGGCTTTGTCCTGAAACCACTGTGTGTTTGCTAAATTCAGTCCAGGCTATTGAGGAGTAAGCTCTGAGGTCCTGGGAAGGAAGTGCAGCTGAAAAGAAATGCAGGATGGTGCAGTAAAAAGAGCACCATCTATGTAGCCCAGCCAAGCAACTCTGCTGCTTCTGAGCTTTGTGATGTTGAGCAGGTCACTCTACCTCTCTGAGCCTGTTTGCACCTATGTGAAGTGAGGCTAATAATTCCTCTCAGAGTAATTGGGTGGAAAGATCTATGCTCACAACCTGATCCACATTTCATTACTATCATTCCACCCTGCAGCCCTGTTATGGCTGAAGCTGGTGGAGAGTGGTGGAGCGGGGAATGATAACCAGGAGAGGAGGGAGACAGTAGTGGGCTTTCCCTGTGCTGTCTCCAGGGGACGCTGTGGGAGGCCTTTTGTATCACAGGGATACAAAATTGACCACTTGTTGGGCACTTACTACATGCCAGACACTCTGCCAAGGGTGTTAAGTGATCTCTTGTAAGATGGACTCTATAAACATTTTCATCCTCTCTGTGGAAGAGCAGACATGAGAAGAACATCTTTCCTACTCACGGGAGGCCTTCCCTTGCCAACTCCAGTGGTGAATGAGAGGTCAGAACTTGGAACCAGAAAACCTGGGTTTGGACTTGAGCCAGTGCCAGTATCACCACTCAGTGATCTCAGTCACTGCCTCTGTCCCGCTTCAGTGATTTTATTTGCACACATAATATTAAGAACACCTGACCACTCGTGTGGCTAAATCAACTCTAGAGAAAAAGCTTAGAAATTACTGAAGACCATTCCCTGGACAGGGACAACTCAAAAGATACCCTGAAGTCAAAAGGCCATGGGCACCCAGAGGCCAGGTTCTTCTCACTCTAGTCTGGCCTTTAGAGAAAGTAATGTGCCAAGCCAGCCAGCAGGACTGCCTTGAGGGGATGGAGAGACTCAGCCTGCTCCTCCATCCCTCTCTCCTCTCCTCCCTGCCTGTTCTTGCAACTCGCCCAGGTGGGGTATGGGGCAAACCCAGAAGCAGGTAAAATTCGTGGTTCTGTCTTTTGGGTAAATCCCTGGGAGTGGAATTGCCGGGTCATGTGGTAGCTCCATTTTTAGTAGACTGAGGAACCTCCAGACAGCTTTCCATAGTGGTTGGACCAGTTTGCACTCCCACCAGCAATGTAGGAGAGTTCCTTTTTCTCCACAACCTCGCCAACATTTGTTATTGCTTGCTTTTTTGATATGTGCCATTCTTACTGGTGTAAGGTGGTATCTCAATGTGGTTTTGATTTGCATTTTCCTGATGATAAGGGATGTTGAACATTTTTTCATATGCCTGTTGGCCATTTGCATTTCCTCTTTGGAGAAATATCTTTTAAGTTCTTCTGCCCATTTCTGGACTGGATTCTTTATTTTGATTTGGTTGAGCTGTGTGTGTTCTTTGTATATATTTGTGATCAGTCCCTTATCAGTTGAATGGAGTGCAAAGATTTTTTCCCAATCAGTGGGGTGTCTCTCTGTTTTGGTTAATGTCTCTTTTGCTGTACAGAAGCTTTTCAGTTTGATGTAATCCCAGGTGTTTATCTTTTCCTTGACTATCTTTGCTTTGGGTGATGAGTTTTTAAATATGTTGTTGTGATGTATGTCTTGTAGTGTTTTACCTATATTTTCTTCTATATATTTTATGGTTTCAGGTCTTATGTCCAGTTCTCTTATCCATTTTGAGTAGATTTTTGTGCATGGTGAGAGGTCGTGGTCTAGTTTCATATTTTTGCATGTGGTTGGTCCAGTTTTCCCAGAACCATTTATTGAACAAACTGTCCATGTTCCATTGCATGTTCTTCACTCCTTTGTCAAAGATCAGCTGTCCATGTAAGTGTGGTTTTATTACAGGGCTCTCTATTCAGTTCCTTTGGTCTGTGTGTCTGTTTTTGTTACAATACCAAACTGTTTTAATTATTACTGCTTTGTAGTATAGCTTGAAGTTTGGAAGTGTGATACCTCCTGTCTCCTTTGTTTTCATCAGTAGGGCACAAAAACGTTGATTCAAGAGACCGCCTGTACCCCTATGTTTATTGCAGCACTATTTACAATAGGTAAAACCTGGAAGCCACCTAAATGCCCAAAAATAGATGACTGGATCAAGAAGATGTGGTATGAATACACAATGGAATATTATTCAGCAATCAAAAAAGATAAAGTCATGCCATTTGCAGCAACGTGGATGGAGCTAGAAGGAATTATGCTCAGTGAAATAAGCCAGAAAGAAGAAGGAAAATATTGGATGGTTTCACTTGTAGCAGAAATATAGGGGAAAGAAATAAGACATCAGTGTAAAAAAATAATAACAGTACAAAACACAACAAAGCAGAAACAGACAATTATAAATCAGAGACATCCTGCAGGGAAGGAGGGGGAGAGGGATCAGAGGGAGGGAGGGAGGAGCTCAGGGGACTGAGGTGATGGTGCACAGGTGCTTTGGTGAAGGAAACTCCATGGGGACTACACCTGTGGGGGTGGGGGGAAGCAAATATTGTTTAAAAATGAACAATGATGTAAAAAAATAAAAAACTAATTAATAAAAAAGGAAAAAAATAAATGAAATAAAAAATATATAAATGTGGTTCTGACCTGGGTGGGAATGAGGACTTACTGGCTCAAGGGTACTGAGCAAAATGGTGAATTCACACTCTCATTAAATCCCCCCACTATTCCCTGAGGTGACCATCCGCAGCTACCTCCCACAAGTGCCACCCCTCCAGGGAATATCAGCATTCTCCAGAACCTAAGTCTGCTGCCAAGAGCAGCAGAAGTTGAAATGATCGTTTATTTTTATTTTTGGATACGGGGTCCTCTGTGTCCCCTGCAGACCCGTTACTTGGATATCTGTGTCCTTGTCCTACACAAAGCCATGCCTTTCACAGCCTCCCCAGCCTCCCCCCATCCTGCCTGACCCCCTGCCTTCCAGTTCCAGAAGCCAGCCTCCCTCCTCCTTCCCAGAACAGCGTCCTGCTGCTTCTCTCATCGATCCATCCCATTGCATCCTGAGCGAGACTAATAGGTTCCCCAGGTCTCTCTCAGCCCTGGACTTGGCAGGCCGACCCACAGCAGGATCCAAGAGTCCCCCAGGAGAGGAAGGTTGGACTGGAGGTGGAGGGGAGTCAGGAGAAGAGAGCGGCTTTTAACCCCTCTGGGGACTGCTGCCTTTGGTAAATCCCTTAGCGCCATTAAAGAGAGAGCAGTGAGGAGAATGTTAATTGGAAAATGCCATACTGCACTGAAAAACTCACAATTTTCTTAATGTAATTAAGCTATACTTTCTCTTCCGGAAATCCCTTCCCCTGCCTAGGATTTCAAAAGTATTCTTTTCTGATTCATAGTATTAGAGAATCTCCTGGTGAAAGATATCAACCCTCTTCTAATCCAACTTTCCATCCACTGGTTTAATTCGTTCTGCAAGAATCTTTGTAGCAGGACTTCAGTCTTTCCTTGACTACCTCCAGCGATGGGGAACTCACTACATCTTTCAACAGCTCAAGTTCTTCCTGTCTTGAGCTAAGTCTGTCTCTCTGTGACTTCGATCCACTCATTGTTCCTGGGTGTAGGCCTCAAGGTTGCCAAGATCAAGTCTGTGACAGCCTTTCCTGCTCTCCCTCAAGCCAGGTACCCTCTTCCTGCAACTGCTTCTCAAGAGACATGGAATCTATCCCCGCCAGCACTGCTGCACTTTCAAATGTAGAATGTTGAGTATCTTCCTACTGTCCCAGCCCCCCAAGTCTTTAGTTTAGTTCACCAACAAATAATGGGGATAGACCAAAAAGACTGAAATGAGATTGCTACTCAACATCATAAAAAAATTAGTATATATGTTATATGTTATAGCTACATATTTGAATGTGTCTGTGCTAGCAAATATGGTTTGTAACCAAGGGCTATATTTTTTTTGTTTTTTTTAAAATAAATTTTATTTTTATATTCCCCATACAATTGCAACCCCCTTATTTTGACCCCAATCCCTCCCCTCCTGCCCTCTACCCCCCATAGAGTGTCTCTGGTTCATAGTTTTTTGTTGATTTTGATTTTCACTTTCTTATAGTTATTCATTTTCCTGGTCCCTTATTTAAGTTTTCTAGATTCCTGCTATGAGTGAGACCATCCGGTATTTTTCTTTTTCTTTCTGGCTTATTTCGCTGAGCATGATCCCTTCCAGCGCCATCCATGTTGCTGCAAATTGCATGTGTTTATCTTTTTCGAATGCTGAGTAATATTCCATGGTGTATATGTCCCACATCTTCTTGATCCAGTCATCTATTTTTGGGCATTTGGGTTGTTTCCAAAGCTTAGCTATTGTAAACAGTGCTGCTATAAACATAGGGGTGCAGGTGCTCTTTGGAATTGATGTTTCTGTGTCCTTTGGGTAAATACCTAGGAGTGGAATTGCTGGATCATATGGAAGCTCTATGTTTAGTAGGTCCAGAAATCTCCACACAGCTCTCCGTAGTGGTTGGACCAGTTTGCACTCCCACCAGCAGTGCAGGAGAGTTCCCAAGGGCTATATTTTGGATTATAACTCCTGTAAGAGTTATGGAGATGGGGTGAAATTACACTGGGGTGTCAGTGGGTGTGGGAGGGGGGTGAGTAGCACTTCAGATGACAGACGCTGTTCTGTTCCCTTGACGTCCTCTTACTAACCATATAACATGGTCCTTGACCTTATTTTATAGATAAGGACACTGAGGTGCAGAGGCGTGGTGGAGATCACTCTCTACCTGCCAGAGTTGGACTGGGGCTCATGTTCAACCTTGTGCTTTTCCTGGTGGCCCACGTGGGGCTCACACTGGGAAAAGGGGTGACTATTAAGAGATCCTGGGTGCAGTTGCATGCCTCCTGGGTACTTGCTGCTCTTCTCCCTCCCTTGTCCCTACCCAGCTTCTCATCACACAGAAAGTAACTGGTATGATATGGGGAAGCTGCATGATTATTTACAGGGCAGTGGGTTGGGGCCTGCTGGCTTTGATTAGAGTAGGGTCCCTAATTTATCTGACATCCGGGGGACTCTTCCCTTGTAGCTCAGTGCACCTGCCAATTTTAAAGGATGAAGGGCTTTTGGGTTGCCTTTGCCAGGCATCTCCGTGCTGTGTAAAATCCTACTGTTATCCCCCAGGCTTTCCTGTCTCATCCCACTGAATTTCATTGCCTGTTGGAAGACTCCCAGGGGATTTGGCTCTGTCCCAATCAGATTCCAAAGACTCTTCCTGCTACATTGCAGGACCCTAGGGTTCCCTCCACTGACCCCCAACTCCCAACTTCCACCATGCACTCCCTCCCCCCATAGCAAGCCCAGAAGGTCTCTCTTGAGCCAAGGAGGTGCCACCCCATCTCCCTTGTTCTGGAGTTTTTTGGTTCAGGTGCTCAGACCCTGTGCAGGTGTGATGGTGCTTTTTATATCATCTCTGAGGAAGATGTGAATATTCTCTTCCCCTTATATATAAAGCCAGTTGCAGCTGCCTCACAGGAAACCAGATTATTTAGGCTGTCAAACAAAGCAGGGATGTGATCTGAACTTTGTTGGAGACTTAGCTGCAGGCTCCTGGACTCTAGGGTCCTGGAGGGTGGGGTCTGCATGGGACCCATCTTCTCTGCCAGCAGCAGCATGTCAGCCAGTGCCAGACTCAGGGATCTCATCTCACACCCCTTTTACAGATGAAGAATAGACTCTCAAGAGGATAGATGATTTCTCAAGGTCACCCAGCCAGCCAGGGCTGACCCTGAGCTTGAATTCAGAACCTCTACATCAGGGTTGGCAGGAAGCACCCCAGCAACTTCAGTGCCACTCTTGATGGAGGCTGGTGGTGAGGGGCTAAAGGGGCACAGACAGCGCTTGATCACTGTGAGAGACCTTGGCAGGGAGGAAGGCAGGAAAGGACAAGCCCAGGCTGTGGCTGACACTGCTGGGCTGTTTCTGAAGCCTCTTTGTGAATAACAGACCCTCCCTGCGCAGCCTCCCACTCCCTCGAGTGCCTTCTCCGGACTTCTGATGGAGAAAAGGAGTTGGCACTATCTTCTCAGAGCTCCTGTATCCATCATGCCAGGCTTTTGTTCTTGATTAACAGAGCACACCTAGTATGGGCTTTCCTTTCTAAGCCCGGATGCATGTCCCTGGGCCTCCCCTGGGTTCTGTACCTGCTGTCTCAGGCTTGGCCTAAGAGACAGCCTGGTCTCAAGGGCAGAAGGTTGAAGGAGATGATAAGATGGGAACTCTGGTCCAGCTGTGTCCATACATGACCAGGTCAGTGCTGTCCTCTCTACAGAACAAGGGACGTGGATGCGATACTCCTCAGAGCTTCCCCTCCTCCCTTTTGATCCTCCAGGCTCAGGAGGGTGAGTAAACCATGCAAGGAGGAGTCTTTAGATAGTATTCAAGGCTGTCTTGTATTTAAGATCCCTTTACTCAGTGCAGAAACCGAGCACAAGGGTTAGAAACCAACTCTTCCCACAAAACCACAGTGTGGAGCACGTGTCCGGGGGGCTTCTCACCCTCCTGCCTCATGCGCTCCTCTCTGCTATGGGATTGCAAATGTTAGAGGATTGTTGTGATGATTTCAATGAGATGAGCCACGTAAAATGCTTAACCTGTTAACCCCCGCACATGGTAAGAATTCAGTAAATGTTGCTCTTGTTGCTTTGGAGGGCAAATGCCTGTGGGTCTCCTTCCATTTGCAATTGAGACCACTGTTTTCCCAGGAGGTCCACAGCCACCCACCTCCTCTGGCCTGCCTTTTTAGACACAAAGCAGAATTAAGTCCCTTGTGATTCAGTGATATCATTCTGGAGTCCCTCCACCCACCTATGCCCCTAGACCATGAACAGCTTAGGTGGGAGGCGAGGGAGAGTGTCCTTCGCTCAGACTCCCAGATTTCTATTTTTTTCTAGGCCCACATTATTGCCTGCTGGAGTGCAGTTCAAAGCCTGTTCCTTTACAATCATAATAATACCTCATCTTAATGCAGTCATTGTGCTCGGAGGAGTTCAAAGGGTTTTGCTAACCTGTTTTCTGGGCCTTATGATCTGGGGAACTGCTGCCTCACCTCCACAATGGAATCGTGGGCTTTCTTGGGCATGCATGTAATATTTATGAGGGTTTACAGAGCGCGTGCAGAAGGCTCAGGCCTACTCACCTGTTACCTTGTTTAATTTTTACTACAGCCCTTCTAGGCTGCTGTTAAGGTTCTCATTTCTCAAATGAAGAAATTGAGGCCAAGAGAGCAGGCCACACGCAAAAGTCACACAGTGAGGATGTGGCCAGGTTAGGGAGAGGAACCTAGGCCTGGCAGTCTCTGAACAGGTCTTGGCCACTGGACCTTGCTGCCCCCTGAGTGGGGATTGCTTGTTCTCTACTTGAACAGAGCATTGTCAGGGAGGCCTAGAGTGCATAGGAGCCTTCTTTCCTAATTTAAATGGGCTCACTGAGGCCCTTCAAGTTTCAGAAGCTGACTCGGGTTAAGGTGAGGCTGCTTAGCCCCAGCGGAGGGGCCAGCCCCACCACCTGCCTTCTTGGCAGGTCCTGCTTTTGCCCCTGTTCCCCAAGGCAGCTCTGTGGACCCTCAGGGGTTTCATCCTCTCTTCCCCTCCAGGCCTTTTAAACCTAGAGAAGCTGCTCCGGCAATTCCTTATCTCCAAGGACACACTCTCGGTCCGGATGCTGGATGACACCCGAGACCCCACCCCTCTCCTCAAGGAGATCCGGGACGACAAGACAGCCACCATCATCATCCACGCCAACGCCTCCATGTCCCACACCATCCTCCTGAAGGTGGGAGCCGGCCGGGTGGGTGTGGGTGGCACCTTGCAGCCTCGCCCTCCTTCCTTCTCAGCTCACAGCCTTCCTCTCCCTGCCCCTGGGGTGCCAGGGTTGGGCCTCCTACCCTGAATATTGGTTTCAGTGAACAGCTCTTGAAAGGAGAAAGCACAATGAGGTTGTCAAAATATTTAACCCCTGGGCCAGCAGAGCGGCCACCAACTGAGACCTGGCCAAGCCTAGACCTGCCAGAGGCTCTGAGGAGGTGCCCTGGGGTTCCTGGGAGGGGCTGGGGGTGGAGGGCACTTGACTATCTCCCAAAAAGTGTAGAAGTATTTCTACATTTTGAAACTGGGACCATCTTGTCTGTGTGTGTTGCCTCCTGTCTGCCTGTGTGTAATCCCCTCACGGCGCACTACAGTTTACAGAGCGCTTCCGCGTCACTCCCCAGTGTAATCCTCTCAACAACGTGACATGAGGACACTGTCCACTAGACAGTAACTGGGACAAGAAACTGCGTCTCTGGGAGATGAGCAGCTCTGTTCAAGGCTCACCCTATGAGGCGCAGGGCCTGCACCCCTTATCTCTGATAGCAAGTCAGGCAGTTTATGCAACCCTGCAACCCCCAGCATACAGAGGGGCAGGTCGCCATCCCCCAAGTCAGAACAGACTTCAGTGAGGGGTGCTGTTATGAGAGAGACAGAAGTTGGGTGACCGAGGGCCTCACTTGACAAACAGCTGGACCCAGCTGCAATGAAATCCCCAGGTACCAGTTTCTGGACTGGTGCTGGGTGAGATGTGCAACCCCAGACAGAGTGCACCCCACTTCCAGACTCCGCAGCAACTCCCAGTAGCTCCCCCCGCATCTCAGGCACATTGGCTTCTTCTAATGCCATTTTATTATTATTATTATTTTTTAAAGATTTATTTATTTATTTATACAAGCACTGGGTACAGTCAGAAGTGCTGGAGGGTGAGAGGATTCGCCAGAGCGGGGAGGAGAACAGACTAGACTGACAAAATACACTGCTGAGCGGAGCAGCGGGCGGCTGGAGAGGTCTGTCACGCCATGTGGGACCCTTGCCGGCAGCCGGGGATCGAACTGGTGCCACAGAAGTTGTGGACAGCTTCGTAGCCCAGCGCTCAACCGCTGTGCCACTGGGGAGGCCCTAATGCCATTTTAATTGCACATTTAAACGCAACCTGCCATCTTGCAGTGGGAAAGCCAGGCTCCTCGTTAACCTCTGCCAAGCTGCAAGGAGCCTGCAGACACTCAACTGTCTCTCCCTCTCCCTCCCACCTCTCTCCGAATCTATCCTCCCCAACTGGGTTTTGTCTCAGAGTTCACAAGAGATTTGAATGAGTTCCCTGTACCACGGGCTGTCCCTTTGGTGTGTTGCCATAGTAATCTTCCATGGCTCCCAAAGCATGCCTGTGTATATCCACCCAACTTGTGTGTACACATATACACAAGATTTGTCTCTTTTCTTCCTTTTTCTCTTCTCTTATGTCTGGAGCGATGACCAGTAAGTCATCAAGGATGGAAAAATTCCTCTAAATTTTCAGGGCATGAGAGAGATACAGACTAAGGAGTGGGGAGAAGGGAGTGAGAGCCTCAGCTCAGCTAGTTGGCCCCCAAAACCATGGAGCTACCTGAACTCCTTTTTAGGTTCTCAAGCATATGCTGCTAGGCTCTATTGGTTTGTTTTATAATTTACTCTTGGAATTTTGGAAAGTACAGACAAGCACATAGAGGAAAATAAAGATCACTCACAATTCCATTATCCAGAGTTAACCACTATTAAATTTGATATCTATCTTTTATGCCTTTATAGGCCCAATTTTTTTCTTTTCCAAGATTACCACACTGCACCTACTTTTCTGTAACCTACTTTTCTTCACTTAATTATTTGTCATGCATTTCCCCCATGTCATTACATATCTTTCTGCAGCTATTTCAATGGCTACATCATTTTCTATTATATGGATGTACCATAATTTATTTAACTGCCCCTTTATTGTTGGATATATGGGTGATTTCTAATCTTTTCCTATCGTAAATAGCCCTGGGATGCACATCTTTGTACATTAATCTTTATGCACATTCACGAATATTTCTAGAAGTGGAATTACTGAGTTAAAGGTATGCGTGCTTTTCAGGATTTTGAAATAATTCACCAGATTATCTTTCAGAGAGGCCATAACAATGTACAATCTCACCAGCAGTGTACAGGTGTCCTACAGCGCCCTTGCCAGTACTGGGTATTTTCATTAAAAACACATTTATTTGGAATGACTGTGCTTTTGATGGAAATACCTCTGCAATGAGCTTCATGAGCAGACAGTTGTGCTGGGGGCCAATGGTGGGCTTTTCAGAGACCACCTATCAGCCTCAGCTTTTGTTTCCTTGCCGTCAAACCCACCAAAGCCTCCCAGGGAAGCTTCAAGAACGTTGTTTCCTGTCTTCCCCTGTGACTCTCTAGTGACCCAGGCAGCCAGGCCCATCAGGCGAGGACTCAGCCCTCATGCTGCCCTGGGGTCCCGTGCTCCTCCTTCCCAGTTAGACCCCAGCCTTGGACGCTCCTGGAGGGTGGGAAGCCATGTGAGCAGAGAGCGCACACAGCTCTGGAAGCCTCGCCGTGCTCCCATGAGCCTGGCCTCTGAGCTTGGCAACACTCTGCTGTCTCTTGATTTCAGGAGGATTTGCAGAGTAATCCCCTGCTTTATTGAGCGGCTGTTCCAGCAACGAACTCCATGTTTACCCAGAATTCAGGTCTTAAAAACCAAGGATCTCTTGTCTTTTATCTTTAGCACAGCAGATTTCACAAAATGGGTTTTAACCATCTGACGGTGCCCTCTCCTATTCCCTACCCCTAGCCCAACCCTGTAGCCAGTGGGCTGCCATGGGCCCAGGCAGTGATGAGAGGCAAGGACGCTACCTTGTGCGCAGTGTAAGCATGCAGGAGGGCATGGGCTGGACCATGCCATGCTCTTGGGAGTGGAGGAGGACATGGAGCTTTGCTGGAGGAAGAACGAGCATCCCATAGGACTCTCTGAGCTCCATCACGACCCCTGCGTAATCTCGCCCCAGTCCCTAAGCCTTCATGCATGCCAGTTTCCCCTTCGAATGGAGGTGACATGGTTAACCCAGCCTGTTCTTCAAAGGAGCCTGGGAGGGTTCCTTTAAGAATGCTGCCAAAGTTATTGGAATTCCTTGGGAGATTAGCACTATGTAAGGGGAAAATGTAATCATCACTGGTCTTGTTTCTCCCCCATGCACCTCAATCGTCAGGACAAAAGCAGTTTCCCAGTGGCCCAGGGCTGGAGGAGGCATTATGAAAATCTAACTGACTGTCAGGAGGGATGGGGGCCCTGGGGACAGTGGGGCTCATTATTTATCTCATCTCCTTGTCAGTTTCTATAACACCTGTCACACTCAAAGCCAGGCACACTGACAGGGAAGGTTGGTGAGGCGCATTTATGATGGCTACAAAGATCAGACAATAGGGAGACAGCGCTGAAGTAGCAGGTCTCAACTATGGGGTGATGGCATGCCGCGTGCTCTGATCTCGGGGGAGGCATGTCATGGGCAGCTTGTTCCTTACTACAAGGGAAGGCCAAAGTGTGCAAATGATTCACCAGCTTCCTACATTAATGCAGACCAGTGCGTCTCCCACGCTCGAATTTCAACAGGGATGGGGTTCATTTGGGAATGGTCTGCAACCCACAGATGCCTGTCTATGCCTCTGCCCCTCAGAGGCTTGTTGTATCAGGAGTTCCATCAACATCACAGTCCTCCAGGTGGAGTACAGTTTGGTTAAAAGCATGAAATTAGGCTGCCTGGCTTTAATTCTGTCTCTTCCATTTATGCAGATCTGGGACAAGTGACTCAGCCTTTTGGTGTTTTAGTTTCCTCAGCTGTCAGATTTCCCTGCTAGTCCTTACCCCGTTAAGTTAATCCAAGAGAAATGCTTTCTAGTGCTTGGCACATATGAAACAGTGGGTGAGTTAGGCATTGTTATTGTTCAAAGTCGTGGAGATAATTATTATATAGTCTGTTTTATGCTTTGCTTCATTTCCTTTAAAGTCATTTTGGTTTCTGTAATATCAGGTGATACCATGAGAATGTGTTGTGCATGAGAACATCAGCTATTGGGGGGCTTTGTGGGAGCAGGGAGCAAGGTGGAGATAGAAACACCCTACTTTTGAAACCACTGTTTCTAAGCTCTATCCCTCAGGGGTCAAGGGGAATGAAAGAACCAATCAAATGTCTTATCTGTGTGGTGATGGAGGATTGTGGCCAGACAAATTGCATACGCTTGAAGCCTTTGTTGTTTACTCACTTCCGGTGGGTTTGTATTTTCCTCTCTAATCTCCTTCTCTTCCCTTTGCAGGCAGCTGAACTAGGGATGGTGTCAGCCTATTACACATACATCTTCACTAATCTGGTAAGACATTCTCACTGCTTACTGCCTTGGCATAGAGTGTCTCATTAATTAGGGTCTGTAGGGTGTGATGGAATGAAGCCCGGGAGATCGGGAGCAGAGAAGATGGAAGCAGAAGAGGGAAGCCTGCCAGAGAGGCAAGGCATCCTGGCAAATTGGAACTCCAGGGGCCTGGGATTCTCGTCCCAATATTTCTAGCCTGGGGAAAATGGAGACTAGGCCTCCACTCAAATGCCTCCAGCTACATAGTGTCGCTCACTCGAACGGAATGACTCTTCTCTGTGGGTTTGACACCTCTCTGTAATCTTCAGTGGTCCAGTCTGTGCCTGGCCAGATCCTTATGCTAATTCAGAAGTAAGATAGATAGTACCCACAAGAGCATGCGTTGTGGTGTCATAAATGTGTGTATCCTCATAGGCCATCGCCGGCCAGCCTCTGGATTTGCCATATCCCCCTATTTTGCAGATGAGAAAATAGATTTGGTTGCAACATGAGTTTTGCCACACACACACACACACACACACACACACCAATTGTAGACCCTTGAACACACAGTGAGCCTTGGTTTCTTTGTCTTTCAAAGGCGCTTTGGAACAGCTGCGGTATAGGGTTACTTAACTTTGAAATAATATCATTTCGTCTATGCAGAGGCATTTTGAAATCGTAAAGCATTAAAAACTGTGTAAGGTTATTATAAGTGTAGACACTCAGTTCAAGAGTAGAACGAACCCAGGAGAACAGGTTTTTGAAAAATTCCTAACTTTTGATTTTGAAATAATTATAGATTCACGAGAAGTCTCAAAGAACAAAGAAAGAGGTACATCGTACCTTTACCCAGTTTCCTCAAGTGGTTTCATCTTACGTAATTACACTGCAGTGTCAAACCTGGTTATCAAAATATCAAACCTATCAAGACGTGTTGCTCTGTAACTCCCTGCAGCCCAGATACAGCACTATTTCATTACCCAAGGACCCCCCTCAGGCTACCATTTCACAATCTCATCTTGCACCCACCTCTCCACCATCCCTCACCTCTCGTAGCCACTAATCTCTCCATTTTTATGGTTTTATAATTTGGGGAATGTACTATAACAGAATCACACAATTTACGACCTCTTGAGGTTAACTTTACCCACTCAGAATGTTCTTGAGACATACACATGTTGCATGAATGAAGAGTTTGGTCCTCTTTGTTTCTGAGTTGTATTTTTTGGTGTGGCTCTATCACCCACCTGTGGAGAAACATCTTGGTTGTTTCTAGTTTTAGATCTTTAGAAATAGAGCTGTCTTAAATGACCCTTCACATAGGAGGTTTATTTTATTTTATGAATGAATGAGATATTGTGATCAATTAAGTGGCCTCTTCATTCAGACATGCTTTGGGTGTAACAGGCACTGGGCCGGGCATCAGGGATTAGATGGCATAAGTGTCCAGACCTGCCTTGGAGAAACTCAAGGTACCTATCATAGTGCAAAATGGTGGATTCTATTCTATTTGCATATAGAATGCTCTAGACTCTGGACCAGGCCCACTTGTTCTCCCTGGGGTGAACAGAAAATGCATCACTGAAGAAGGAGCCTTTGGGCTCTGCCCTGAAAGGGGAGTAGGGTTTTCTAGATAAACCAAGAAAAGAAGAGCATCCTGGAATAAGGAACAGCATATCCATATTATTGGAGATTTGAAAGTACATGCTATGTCTAGGAAACAGTGAGTCTTTTCAAACTCGTGGACTGTTCCCAGAATGTGCACGTCAAGTTAATTACTATTTACTTCTCTATTTCCATCCCTCCTTGCAAGGAAACTATTTAGAAGATTTATAGCAGAGATATCTATGAATTGCAAGATCTTTGATATATTAGGGGAACAGAACTCAGCCTCCTGGATTTGACTCTTAAATAATAAAATGGAAAAGGTGACCTAGAAGTTAAGACTTTTTTGGTCCACATATTGGTGGTTACATCATCATGGAGATTGTGCAATTTCCCTCCTGGATGCAGGAGCCAGGCCTGCTGGAGTTTGAGGAGATGCCTGACCAAAGAGACAGTCTTTGACTCTGTGGTTCTTGTCCTTTTCCAGCTGTCAGTTTCCATCAGCAGCCTATTGTCAGTGCTGCTCTGCTAACCCTGATGCCTCCTGTAGACCTTTGCTCTTGAAGTTAAAGTCATGTTTGAAGAATCCAGTATCGCTTCTCTCCTGGTATAGAGACTCCCTTCACACTAAGCTTTCCAGGGAGTCATCCAGCCATCACCTGCTTCACTACCACCTCCAAACAGTCTGCTCCATTGCAGAGTTTTCCAGCTGAAACCTAGCACCCAGAGAGAAGACCTCACAAATCGCACATGCATAGTTTAGTGAGCCTTCTCCAAGTGAGCACACCTGTGTAAGCAGCACCCAGTTCCAGAAATAGAACTTTGCCAACACCCCAGCAGTCCCCTACCTCTTCCCTCCCAGTCACTACCCCTCAACTGTAAAATAGAAGGAACTTCCTTGGCTTCCTTCCTTTTTCTTTCTACACTGCTGCTGTAAATCAGAGCATTAACATGTAAAGAGGGAGAAAAGGATTAGACTATTCCCTGAGCAATGCAAACGCATTTGCTCAAAGTAAGGAGGCATCTGGGGGAGCCCGGACAAGTTGGCAGAAGCGCAAAGAGCGATTAAAGTGCAGTTGTGTTCCATTTTGGGAGCCTGGGAAGTAAAGGGGAGGAGAGGGAAAGACAGGCCAGGGGCTGTCTGCCGTGTGCCAGCCCCAGCCTGGCCAGCAGAGGAGGAGGAGGTGGGGCGGTGCACTGGGGTGGCATGCGGATGGAAGCAGGCCAGCCATTTGCAGTAAGAAGTCCCAACGCCATAACCAGAATGAAGAGAAGTTGCTTGGCTTGGAGATTTTTTTTCTTTATTCCACATCTTTTCTTCTATCAAATTTTATTGCTTTGCTATTTGTTTTCAAGACTATTTAAGTTTTGGGCTTACAACTTTATACCTGAATGTGAGCACATGTTTCACTCACCCTCCAGCAAGGCTCAGTGCTCATCCCCCATCACCTCACCCTCTTAGCACCCCCACTTTCCCATCCTCCCTGCTGGTAACCACCTTAGATTTCAGAGTGGCAGAGTTATTTTTATTGTGTTTTGACAGTTGGTTTTCTTTGGTAATTTATATGCCACAAATGAGCAAAACCATCTGGCATTTGTCTTTCACTTCCTGATTTCTTTCACTTCATATAATCACCTCAAGAGCCATTCATATTGCTCCACAAGGCACTGATTCATCCTTTTTGGTAGCTTGGTAGTATTCCATTAATAAATAGACCACAGTTTTGTTATCTAGTCTGTGTTTAGATTGATTCACAGTTCTTGGCTCTTGTGAATAATGCTGCTATGAACACAGGTGGAAATGTATCTTCTCGTATAAGCGCTTCATATTCTTCATATAAATACCTAGGATGTGGTAGTGGTATTGCTGCCTCATATAGCATTTCCATTTTTAGTTTTTTAAGGGATCGCTGTATTGTTTCTGGCCTGGAGATTTTTAAGAACACAGTGTCACCCCCTGCTGTGTATCATCACTCCCTCCTCTTTTAAAATGGGGATAATAAAATCTTACAAGGTTGTTGAAAGGAGAAAGTAAAAACGCATTATAAATTGTGAAGTACTATATGTTTCTAAGCCATTGTATTTTTTTCCATATAATGCTATAATTCTTACAGTTTTGAAAGAGCTTTTTTCCTTTTCTGATGGGCTGGGAATGAGACAAACTCTGGGAAGATGCTCAGTCAGAGGGTTCTTTGAACCTGGAATTAACAGGGCTCACAGTTTGTAAGTTTGCAAGGTGATGTGTGAAAATAACTGTATGAATGATGATGGCTGAATCATAGTCAAGAAGATAGAAGTGGAACTTTTGCAAACATCAGTCAGTGAAAGAATATTCTAGAAGCCTCCCATTAAAGCCTTGGCTTGCTGGAAGGGACAGGCCTTTATTAGGAGTAAGGAAGCTATTTTTGGTTTATTCTTCCTACCCAGTTGCAGTTGGAGTTTTGGGCCAGAGAAGAAAGTGTTTCATCCAGAGGGAGTAGTGAGTAACCCATCTGCTGCCTCGTCCCTTCCTCCCTAATACAGATGCCTCCAGACTTTAGTTCTTATTTATTCTTTCTCTGAATTCCTCAGGAGCCCCCATCATGTCCCATCACTCTGAATTCTGCCACAGAGATATAACAGGTGCTCAGATTAGCTTCAGAACCAGCAGGGCGAGCCGGAAAAGCCACAGATATTGGCTTGAGGTAGGCATGTCTTAGAATTCTAATTTGACTAGCTACTAGTCAGAGTTATAGCTGTGTGATCCCATGTAGGTTCCTTAACCTCTCTTAACCTCTCTGAGCCTCAACAAACTTACCTGTAAATAGACTAATAACACCTGCCTCAGAAGATAATGTCCACACAGCAACTGGCTCAAAATATGAATTTGAAGGGAAAGTACTACTTTAAGAAGTTTTATTTCTGTTTCCCATATGCTAAAACAAAGAGGAGATACTTATTTTGTTACCCAGCCTCTAATGGCCTGTAAGGTGACTCCTGAATTGCCATTTTACTTATTTCCAGAGAATGAATAGAATTAGGTAGTTCAGTTATTGTGCATGACTGAGTGATTGTAGGGTTTGTTTGTGCCAGTCATTACTGAGCAATTGATCAATCCCCAAACTCCCCATACTCATCCAGACAGTAAGAAGACTGATTGATTGAAAACATCTATAATAAATAAATTAGATTGACTGTTCTGGATTCGATCAGTTGATTGTCCATCACAAAGGTTAGGACAAAATTGTCCATCGTGAATCAAACTTCCAAACCATCTATTCATTTGACCCTGTGGAAACAGTTTCTTTTTGTCCGGGTCTAACTGGCAGAGAGAGTGGGTGTGCCAACTCTGAGCTTTGGAGCAGAGCTGACTGATGCAAGGAAAGGAATGAAGTCAGAGAGATCTTGGGCTTGCTCAGAGGATCGTGCAGCTGGAAGATGCAGGTCTGGGGGCCCAGGGGAAGCTGAGGTTCAGTGAGGATGACTGTGGGATGCCAGGCAATGAGGGACACTTTGGCTGGTAGTACAGACCCTCTTTAGAACAGAGGAAGAGATCACGGACAGGAAGATTGTAGCTATTGAAGGTACTCAGTCATAGCAAACAGGGCCAGATAGCCAGGTATTTTATTTATACATCTATTCTGAAATGGGATTTAGGCTAGTTTGTACTGGGGTCGGAGGTCTGATCAGTGGAACAGCTTCCTGCCCCTGCTTCTGGTTCTAATGGGTCGAGACTCAGACCCAGTACACTGAGTCTCTGATCAACCGGTGGGATGGGCTGCTGAAGGCACTTGGCTCCATGGAGTCCAGGCCAGAGGGGCAGCTCCAGGGTCCCAATCATGAGCATCTTAATAGTCATTTGCGAACCAGGATGTGCCTGTGGTCAGAGATCAGGAGAGGAAACCAGAAGGAAGCAAGTCCTGGTGGGTAGGCCAAGGTCAGGCACCAAGAGTCCAGGCTGAAGTAAAATGGATCAAAAAAAGGAACAAATCGAAGTAAACAGTAAAATTATCCTGAAGTCACAACAGACGCAGATGCACCAGCAACCTGGAGAACTGGTTCCTGCTTTATCCAGATTTGTTTCTTTTTGTTTGTTTTTCAATGTTTTGATTTTGGTAAAATATACATAGCATAAGCTCTGCCATTTTAACTATTTTTAAGTTTACAAGTCAGTGGCGTTCATTACATTCACAGTGTTGTGCAATCATCATGGCTCTCTCTTTCTAAAACATTTTCATCACCTGCAGCAGAAATACAGTCATTAAATAGTAACTCCTCATTCCCCTTGCCTCAGCCCCCGAGACCTCTAATCAACTTTCTGTGTCTGTAAATTTGCCTATTCTAGATCTCTCCTGGAAGTGGAATCATGCAATATTTGTCCTTTTGTGTCTGGCCTCTGTCACTTCACATCGTAAAAGTTCCTCCATGTGGTAGCATGTTTCAGAACTTCATTCTTTCTGTAAACTTTCTTTATTGTGGTGAAATACATACACCATAAAATTTACCATTTTAGCCATTTTTAAGCATTTTACTTGGTAGCATTATGTACATTCACACTGCTGGGCAACCATCTCTGCCATCCATCTCCAGAATATTTTTCATCTTCCAAAACTGAAACTTCATATTCATTAAAAAGTAACTCCCCTGGGCCTCCCCGGTTGCACAGCGGGTTGAGCGCCGTGCTGTGAAGCTGTCCACAGCCTCTGCAGTGTGGGTTTGATCCCTGCCAGCTAGCGAGAATCCCACATGGTGTGGCAGACCTCTCCTGTCATGTCTGCTGCTCCCCTCAGCAGTGTATTTCTGTTGTCTGCCTGTTCTGCTCCCCGCTCTGTCTCTGGTGAATCCTCTCATCCTCCCGCGCCTCTGGCTTATACCCCAGCTCTTATATAAAAATAAAGCTTTAAAAAAAATAACTCCCCATTATCACCTCACTCCTTTCTATCTCTGAGTTTTACTACTCGAAATAGAAGTGAAATAATATAATAGTTGTCCTGTGGTATCTGACTTATTTTACTTACCATGTCTTTACTATGTCTTCAATGTTCATCACATGTCAGAATTTCCTTACTTTTCAAGGCTGTCTAATATTCCATTATGTGTTTATACCATATTTTGTTTATTCATTTATCCATCAATGGATACTGGTATTGCTTCCACCTTTTGGCTATTGTGAATAATAGCCAATGAACATGAGTATACAAATATCTGTGTAAGTTCCTGCTTTCAGTCCTTTTGGTTCTATATCTAGGAGTGTTTAATTTTTGAGGCATCACCAAACTGTCTTCTAGAGTGTCTGTAGCACTTTTCAATCCTACTAGCAATGTACAAGGGTTCCAGTTTCTCTATATACTCACCAATACTTGTTGTTTTTTAATTATATTTTTATAATAACCATCTAGTGGGTAGGAAGTAGTCAGATGTGTTTCTTACTTCCATTTGGAATTTGCAAATTGGAGGGAACCAGACCATCCTGCTGAGATTCCTGCTGACTAAGAAACGATGAGTAAAAGCTCAGTCCTTTGGTCAGTGAGACCTGGTGAAAACCTCCAGCCCAGTAGCTCACCAACTCTGTGTCCTAGAGGCTCGCGGGGACCTCTCTTCCTTCATACATGAAATGTGAATAATAATATCCATCTCAAAAAGACCTAGGTAAAATGAAAAATGAGCTTTTGATAACACTTTGTATCTGGTAAGTAGCCTATCTGCTATAATTAAGTCCCCAAATCTCCCAGCTTCACACAATAGAAGTATATTTCTCACTCAATTGAAGTCCCAATAGGGTGTTCCTGATAAGTGGGCAGTCATCTGTAAAGTCATTTGGAGGTCTAGGCTTCTTCTAGTTTATAAATGCTGAGAGACCAGGAATGGAGGAAAAGCATGGAGGGTCAGACACAAGAGGGTGTCATGGCCAGACCTGGATCTGGCACATACTATTTCTCCTCCCAACTGCATTAGTTAGCACTCAGCCACATGCCCCATCTACTTATAAGGGAGACGGAGATTGGGAAATACAGTCTCTCTGTGCCCAGGGAAGAGAAGGGAAGGGTTTGGTGATCAACTAACCTTCCCAACCAACCACATTATTAAATTACTAGTCATCAATGCACATCTCAAGGTGTGTGCAGGGAAGGAAATTAGCATCCTAAGCCCTGGCAGGTCTGTTTAGAGCATAACTGATCCTGTAAGTGGAGATGCGCACATAGTTAGAGGGGTATCAGCTCCCTTATCACGGGAAAAGTCCGCACCTGGAGTGGTCTTGTGCAGGTGTGCTGCTGGCCTGACAGTCCTGTCTGGTGTGCCCTGGTGGGACATGTGGGACAGTTGTTCCTCTCCTTAGTCTGGAAGGATTCTCTGTCCTCCACCTGGCCTCTGAGTTTGACTGAGGAACCGTTGTTCTGCCAGACTCAGGGAAGTTTGGATGGAGGACATGAGAATTAAGGGCCTTCAGGCCAAACCCAGTCCGCTGCTTAGACAGCCGAGGTGCCAGCTGAAGAGAAGAGGTGAAGGAGGAAGCAAAATTTGAGCTAATAAATCTAGAGGGATTATCCAGCTACTAATGAACCCAGAGAGATTTGCAATCACAGCCTAATAGAAAAGATAAAATCATCTTAATCTATTGTCAGAGAGCACAGATGGGCTCTGTGCCAAAGGAGGGAGCTGCCGCCTTGGTGGGGACAAGTGGAGATTTAAGGTTAAGGTTCAGACGTCACTCAGTGTCAATGAACAGCAGCAAATAATTGGGCAGCAGAAGGCGGAGGCTGTGTGGTATGCAGGCAACCTGGGCCCCTCCCGGCCTTACAGGCAACATGGCTGACTGAGTGCTCTGCTCACCCTTTCATTGCTGTGGTCCAGGCAGGATGAGAGCCCCATGTTCTTGGCACAACCCCTATGGTGGGACTCAGGCTGCCATTTGTGGGGTGTAGATAGAGGCAGCAGGCAGCTCGTAGGTTTTTCTTGGAGAATCTAGAAATGGTGGGGCAGGTGCTAGGGTGTCTTGTTGGAAGGTGTGAGGAATGGTCACACCAGCAGGAGGTCTTGTCAGGACTGGTAGTTAAGCCACTGAGACTTCTAGTCACAGTTCTGTCACTAACTGGTGGGGTGACATAGTCATAGCGATAGTTGATATGTATGGGATACCTTCTCCATCCAAGGCTCTGTCCTAAGAGCCTCTCAGCACCTTTCTCATTTAAAGGCCCTCAATAGGGTCTCCCCAGTGGCATAGTGGCTTGAGCACAGCACTGTGAAGCTGTCCACAGGCTCTGCAGCGCAAGTTCAATTCCCGGCTTGCCAGGGAGATACCCACATGGCATGGCAGACCTCTCCTGTCTCACCTGCTGCTCCCCTCAGCAGTGTTTTCCATCCCTCTGCCTGTTCTGCTCTCCATTCTGACTCTGGTGAATTCTCTCACCCTCCCATGCCTCTGGCCTGTACCCAGTTCTTGTATAAATAAATATTAAAAAAAAAAAATAAGCCCCACAACAAGGGACTATGGCGATGGCACATGGGTGAATAGGTGGTGGGAATTCTATGGGGACTACACCTGAGAGGAGAAAGCAAACATTGTACAAAAATTAACAATGAAGTAAAATATATATAAATAAATAAATTATATTAAAAATTAAGTAAATAAATAAAAATAAACCCCACAACAGCTCTAGCAGAAGGCACTGTGTTTATCCCCATCTTAGAAGAGAGCAAGCAGAGTGTAGTAAAGTTTTGGTATCTTGCTCCAGGTAGTGGAGCCACATCATGGGTCTTAGCCACGTTGCGCCACTGTATTTATCTAGGCAACTCATTTCTCCTCGCTGGACTTCAGTTTCTTCATCCATGAAATTATAAGGTTGTGAGAGGTGATCTCTAAAGGATTTTTTCTGCCCTGGACTTGTTTCATTAGGGGTGTTTCTTGGAGAGAGGGGAGAATGTTCCTTCAGAGTGTAGTGCCCACGTGGCCCGTGCAGGCAGGTTTCCCTCAGCCAACAGCTCCTCGGATTCCCAGATAGTCGCCAGGTCCCACTGAGTCCAGCAGAAAGAACCCGCCATGCCCTGAGCTCTGTCTTGTGTGGACAGGATGGACAGAGCAGCCAGTTTTGCTTCTCTGGGTTCATGTTATTGTCAAGTTGACCAAGCTGTGTTTATTTTTCTGAGTGTTTATCAGAGAGATTAGGCATCAGTAATTGAAATGGCCATCATTAGTACAGAAAGGAGAGGTGGAAAAAACAGGGAAAGGAGAAACAGTTGTTCTAGAGGAGGTGAGCATGTTCACCATCCTGCTCATCCACTCTTTTCTTTGCGAGTCAGCCCTCCTCTACCAAAATGTCACTTCTTCCAAGGAGTCTCACTGACACCCCACTAGGGTGTTCCACACTCTCTCGGGGCCCTGTGTTCTGTAGCATTCATCTCAGTTGGATATTCCTTCTCGACCTGACCCCTCTGCTAGACTTTGAACTTCATAAAGGCAAGACCAAGTCTGTCTTGTCCACCAGTGAAACTCTACTGGTCTACTGGGACAGAGTAGACACTCAGTATTTATTGAGTGAGTGAGTGGAACTCTTCCTGATGTTGTCAAGTTCTTGGAGTGGGAGGGCCAGTGAGATAGCTCATCTCCACCAGGAATTCAGCTCGTCTAGACTAAGCCCATAAGCCAGAGGACTCAGCTCAGCAAGGAGGACTAGACCCAGCCCCACCTCTCCTGAGGCTGGCTTCACACTTTCAGAGTCCTCGTGGTCACTGCTCAGTCTGGAGTGTTCTTCTTCCATTCTGGGATGGGAAGGTTTAGAGTTACAGATGTGCAGGACCACAATGGGAGGCTTAGTGCAGGGTCCAGGGGATAGGGTTGTAGGGGGTGCTGATGAGTGAGGGCACTGCTCTCATCTCAGGCCCATGGTTGGCATAAAGAATGGCCATTGAGGGGTCTCCCTTCCTGGTGCTGCAGGGTAGTTAAAGTCTCAGAACAACCAACCAATCACCAGCCACTGTGACATGAGTTCCATCCCCAGCCAGGGAGCAACCCACATGGTGCAGCAGACCTCTCCTGTCTTGCCCGCTGTTCTCCTCAGCAGTGTATTTCAGTAGATCCACCTGTTCTGCTTCCCACTCTGTCCTTGGTGAATCCTCTCACCCCTGGCACCTCTGGCCTGCATCCCAGTTCTTATAAGCATAAATAAATAAAATAAATCTTTAAAAAAAAGCCATTTAAGGACTGTCCAGCTGATTGTCCGAGTGGCCTGTCACCTGGGCTACTTTCTCTGCTGGCACCTGGCACCTGAGTCGTGGAGGCAGAACGCAAGGGCCTGGAAACAAAACCCCACCTTCAGATTTTCAAGGTCATTATAAAATTGTCTGGTCCTGTCCATTGTCCCCATGCCATGGCCTGTGAGGGTGGTGAACCACGTAACTGTGGACACAGAGGACAGAAACACAGTATGATGGAGGCAGCCAGCGCCTCAGCGGGGAGGGTACTAGAGAGTGAATCTGAGCCATGCCTTGTATTAGATGTACAGGAGGTAGCACGTCACTAAGCTGCAGAGTCTACATTATCCCTTTTGTAAAATGGGGATGAGAATTCTGATCATCACTGTGCAAAGAACATGGAAAGTTTATCGTCCTCATGGAGCTGCTTGGAAAGGGCTGCCTTCCCTCCCTTCCCTACCTCCCTGTTATTTCCAACCTACCTCAGCTCCCTGATTTACTGCCTCCAGCTTTCCAAAACTCCAAAGCTGTTAGAAACAGTTCAAAATTGGCCCTGACCTCACTGGAACTACAGTTCATGGTTTGCTTAAACCACCTCCATGTCTTGCAGTCTTTTACTGATTACATTGCACGCACATGTGTGCATGTGCACGCGCGCGCGCACACCCCCCCCATGCATACATACAGCTCTTCAAAAGCTGCAATCCCATCAGTCAGACAACTTCCTAGTGCCAGAGCAATTGATTCTAAAATGTAGTTTATTGTAAAATTATTAAGACTATGCACATATTTCACCTTTATTGAGCCTTTTAGGAGAACCACTCTGCATAATACAGTACACTTTGGTGGATAAATATGGTTTTAGTATAACTAGGAAAAGAGTAATGGAATGAAATCTCCCCATGTGTCTGCCTGAGCTTCCAAGGTACCACCCCCTGCAAATGGACACGAGGCAGTTTGGGCCGTGACCAATGTCTCCTGGGCATATGCGGGTCCAGTGGCATCTTAAGGTAGAGATTGTGCTCCAAAATTGTGCTCTTCAAAGCTGCTCACCCTCCTGTGCCTGTTCTCTGAACTAGGCCATGGGTAGAGGGGGACGTATTCAGAAGGAGGGGTGGCAGGGAGAGTTGGAAGGTGATTTGAAAGGCCTTGATGAAAGAGTTATTTTTTGCATTTGCCTTTCGGGAAATTGCGGCTGACAGCTGGAAGCCCCTCGGTCCAAATTATAGAACTATAAATGACGAGCCCGTCATGATGAAGCAACTTGCCTATATAAAGTTCTATAATCAACTATACTTCTTCAGTGAACATTTATTAAGTGCCTACTGTGTGCTGAGGAATATAGCAGTAATAGGGTGTGGCTTAAAAAGCTCCCCATCTATAAATGTGAGGTAGAGGCCCAGAGGGACATAAAGTGTTTCTTTGAAAGCTTGGGGAAAGGTTTACAGGTATAGCTCCTTTTGAATTTTTTTTAAAGATTTATTTATTTATGCATACAAGAGCTGGGGTACAGGCCAGAGGTGTGGAGGGGAGAGAGGATTCACCAGAGACAGAGTGGGGAACAGAACAGGCAGACTGACCAAAATACACTGCTGAGGGGAGCAGCGGGTGAGTCAGGAGAGGGCTGCTGCGCCATGTGGGTTGCTCCCTGGCCAGCCGGGGATCGAACTCGTGCTGCAGTGGCTGAGGATAACTTCATAGGTTGCATCTTAACCCCTTGCGCCACCAGGGAGCCCCACTTGTGAATTTTTTATGGAAGGATGGTTAAAAATGAAAATGCGAGCATGACATGAGATATGCTTTGGGGCTGAGAAAGAGTGTGGTGCCTGCTCTGGCCAGGACAAAGGGGTGGGTGTGCTGGAGAGGGATCCAGAAAAAAAAAAAGGAAGTGTCTGGTCAGACATCCCATCTGCCTGCAGAGTTGCTCAACATTTTCAGCACTGGAGTTGGCCTCAGCAGGCCAAGGTTCAGTCTTGGCTGTCTTGTTACCTGACCCTGTGTGACCTTGGACTAGTTTTCCTCCTATAGGGATACCCTAGTGGCTCACCAGACACCTTTCAATGCTCACTTTCTGTGTCTTCGTGAGTTGGATGAATATCTAATAAATGACTGCGGAATTCTCCTGTTTTCCACATGAAGTGGCTGGTTTTCTTCTCCATGGTTTTTCAGTGTCCTTATCAGGCTGGCTTATCCCTCCAATGCCCTCTGCTGTCCAGACCCCACCCCTGTCAGGTGGGGCAGCCCCCCTTCTTGTGAGCTGTCTGTGCTCTCACTCCCTCCTGCCAATAAGTTACTGCCCTGTGTTCCGTGCCCGGCCCACCTCCCCAGAGCCCTAATGGATGACAGACTCCCCAATCTCAAAGTCTAATTTATGCCAAGGTGGTAATGGCTGATGACAGCAGTGAATTTGGAGGGCTCTTGAGAATGTCTAACTATATCTGAAGTTGTGGGAAAATAACTGAAGAGAGAAAGTGACTTGCCTAAGCTCCCACAATCAGTCAGAGTGGAGAGAGGCGGCCTCCTTGCTCACGAGCCACACACTCACTGGGTTGACATTAACTGAACGTTTCCTGGGCTTCGTCCAGGGATACAGCAATGAAGAGATCAGAATAACCTCTGTGGAGGTCAGACTAGAGGGGTCACAAATCCAAATGGAGTATTCGAGATCTGTGAGTTAAAAACATGTAATATAGTATCTTAGGGGGCTATCCCAGCCTCCCAAGCTGCTAAAAAGCATCCTGGAGAAGGCCATCCCCATTGGGCCTTGCAGAATCCGTGGGAGTCAGCCAGGTAGAGAGGAGGTGAGTGGTTAGAGCACTCTAAGTAAAGAAGTCACATAACTTAATGACTTAGACAAAATTCACTTTTTAGCCAAGGCTTTAACCATGGAAATAGGAGTGTGAGAAATAGTGAAGCTGGTGAGAAAGGTATTTTGGGGTGAGGAGAGCCTCTCAGAGCTTTCATATTACTCTGCACAAGCAGCCGACTTCCCTGTCCAGATAAGGCAGGTGCACAGGGAAGGCGTGATTCCCCAGGGGACCCAAGTGGACACCTAGAGCGTGGTGGTAGTTTGTCACAAATGCCTGAGACCCCTGCATTGCTCATCTGCACAGCTGTCACGAGTGTCCCCTTCAAGGTGATGCAAGCCACTGGTCTAAAAAGAGACTATGACCTGGGGCTGCTGTAGGGTAAAGTAGGGAGATTTAGACAGTCCTATAGGCAAGGTGGCTCTGCGATGCTCATGTGCCGGCTGCTAATAAGTAGGTGATAAGCAAATCCAATTTTGCCCTCCCAGGAGTCTGCTCCATCATCATGAAACAGGCTCAGCCTGGCCTGGTGGGCTGGTCCCTGCTCTGCTATTTCCCTTGAGGGCCTTCTGGCTTTGAGATCTGGAGCAGAAATGCTGTTGGGAGCTGTGGCAGCTATTGAGGGGTCAAAAGACAATAGGCACAGCTGCAGACCCAAGGCTCGGTGACTGGTGGTATAGGTTGACTGTAGCGGGAGCTCTGGGCAAATCTGGGCTGGCAGGCTTGTTTCTGATGCTCTGCCCACCCCTTTTATCACCAGCATCTACAGATGGCCACTCCTCCTAAACTTCCGAAAGTTCCCCTCTCCTGATAGCACCTGGTACAGAGCCCTAGACCAGTGGGCATTTAAATCAAGCCACTGCCCATCTTGGCTACTACCCAAGCCCTGTTGAATAAGGGAGGAGTAAATGGTCTTATAGGTGGGTCCCGCCTCTTGGCAAGACCAGGTGACCCAAAGAATCATCCCGAGCTGCTGGAAGTCATCTCCAAGGACTGACATATCTGAAATATTCTGTTTGGTCCCTTCATCTTTTCTCTACCCATAGCAAGTTAGTCTTAGCTGGGAGTGATCTGAAGGGGGGTGGCGGTGAGGTATTGTCAATTACCCTAGAAGAAGAACAGGGGGCCCGTACCAGGGATGCAGGATCATTGAGAGCGCAAACGACCCAATTAGGCCTTTATCTCTCCCAGAGCTTGGGTGGGGAGGAGGGGCCCAGCACCTGCGCCTCACAGTGAGATCTAATTATTAAAAGTGAGGCAGATGTACTTGATTCCTAACCGCATAGGGAGGGGCCAGGAGCATAGAATGAATATTGCCAAGAAAATCAATAGACAGTGAAGAGTATTCGATAGCAGGTGTTGAGACCCTGGTGAAGGTGAAGAAAATCTGCTTCGTGTCAGAGGAACCAATTATCAGACAACCCCTTTGCTGATGTTTGACAAACAGCATGACAGTGAGCACAGGCCCCACGGGACTCCCGAAGAAGTGTGAGGTATTTGTGTATTATCCATTTAATAGAAATTGAAACTCATTCCTTGTGTCTGCCTGACACATGTACACACACACTGTTCTCACACACACACTGTTCTCACACTACACACTCACGCATTCTTCCCGCTCACTCACTCTTTACTCACAATTACAGAAACACATACACTCACAAACACATTCTCACACTCACTCTCACATATGTTCTCTCACACACTCACACTCTTATACCCACATTCACAGTCTCACATTTTCACGAAAACATGCACTCTCTCACACCCGCTTTCACACTCATGCACAACACAAACTCTCAATCTCATCTCTACCTTTGTGTATTGCTGACTTGGTACACCAGACTGCATATGAAATAAATCAAATTGAAATAAGAACTAGACTCCAGGGGCTGCACTGGTTCAATATCTCTGGAAACATAATAGAAACGTCTTCTCTTACTGTCCAGGCCTTCTGTCTAATGGAGCTCTTAGACAGGGGAGACCTGCCTTGACCTCTGGCAGAAATGTGTTAAAGATTCAGAGATCTCATTAATTCAGTGAGAGATGCCTAAGCCTCCCCTTCTGACTAGTGATTCAGCAATTCCCTATAATCCACATTCAAAAATCTGCCCATTTCTTCACACTGGCATTGTAATAATACTCTCGTGGATCTGAGTGCTAGTGAAGAGCTAGAGACCACTGAAAGCACTTTATGTTCATGATTTTTAATCCTCAAAATGTCATTACAAGGGAGGGAGTCTAGTTCTACAAACAGGAGAGTGAGACCCGGAGAAGTTTGGGGACTGAGTCTAAGATTATTCAATTGACAAGTGACAATTTGCCCTTGACATCCCAACCCATATCTTTTCTTTATCGAACTATTCTTTATGGCTCCTCCAGTATTGTATTATTTTCTATTGTTGTGTAACAGGTTACCACGGTTAGTCGCTTACAATAATGCCAGCTATTAGCTCACAGTTCTGGAAGTCAGATGACCATCTTGGCATAGCTGTGTTTTCTGCTCAGCAGAATCAACATGATGGCCAACTGTGTTCTCATCCAGAGCTCAGGGCCTTTCCTGGCTCAGTTCTGTAGTTGGCAGAATTTGCATCCTTGCAGTTGTAGGGTGGAAATCTCTGTTTCCTTTCAAGCTCCTGACTAAGGCCCACTCTTAGCATCTAAAGGCCACTCTGTGGTCCTTGTCATGACCTGTCCATCTCATCAACAGAGACCCTCTCTTGAGTTGAGTCCTTTGACTTCCTCATCTGCCACCAGCCAGGCGAAACTGTCTTTAAAGGACTCATGTGCTGAGATCAAGTCCAGCTGGATAATCTCCTTGTAGTTTTTTTAAAGATTTATTTATTTATGTATACAAGAACTGGGGTACAGACCAGAGGTGAGGAGGCGGTGAGAGGATTCACCAGCGACAGAGTGGGGAACAGAACAGGCAAATTGACTGAAATACACTGCTGAGGGGAGCAGCGGGTGAGTCAGGAGAGGGCTGCTGTGCCGTGTGGGCCACCTCCTTAGCCAGGGATCAAACTTGTGCTGCAGTGGCTGAGGATAGCTTCATAGTGCTGTGTCTTAACACCTTGCGCCACCAGGGAGGCCCCAGTCTCCCTCTTTTAAAGTCAACTAAGTCATGTACCATAACCTAATCATGGAAGGATCATTCATTATAATCACAGTCCTGGGGATTGTGTATATATGTGGGGTGTGTGTGAGAGAGAGAGAGAGAGAGAGTGAGGGACATGTTTGGGGTTCATCTTAGATCCCTGCTGACCAATATGCCAACTGTGTAAATTACTTTATTTCTTTTACTCACCTCCCCTACCCCCGCCTCCCCCTTCCGCACCACCTAGTGAAAGGATGGGCAAGGAAAGATCAAGTAAGAGAATCAGAAGAAGACCCTGGAGACTCAGGGCAGGAAACCACATACCCCTTAACAACAGAGATGATAAGCCCAGGCTCTGTCCAGCCCTCTCTGAGACTGGGCACCCAGTGATGGTCTGAAAACAAAGCCCTGAGAGGAAACTGAGAGCCAGTGCAAAGAGGGAAACTGAGGCCACTTGGAACTGTTGTAGCCCACAGAGGTTCCTGGCCCTGAGGGATCTGTTCCCTGCTGAGAGGAATGTTTGGGATTTAATGAATGTTTGGAAAGCATAGGGAGATCGAAAGTAAAAGACATTATAGCAAATCACATTATTGTTATTATTATTACATTCTAAGTGCTATTGTATTACAAGCATCATTAGGAGAAGCAAGTGCTGTTATTATTAAGCAATCCAGCTCCTCTGTCCCCAGCATCAGGCTCCACTCAGTGTCAAAGACATCAACAGCTCAATTAATCACCATCTGAGGCTTCCTCAGCTCTGTCTTGGAGGTGCTGACAGTTCACGTTCACAGCCCTGTGGTAAGTGTGAGGTCTGCCCTTCCTGAGGAAGCCTCCAGATGTAATCCACGTGGTGGCGCCTCTCCTGTGAGTGTCAAAGCACAATTTTTATCTTGGCCAAGAGTTAAGATCTTCCTAAAATCATTCCTGATGGTATTGCTCCCTTGCTTTAAACCCTGCTCGATCCTCAGGACCCTCTTGATAAAGTCCAAAGCAACCTCTTCTAAATTGACTCTCATTACCCACCTCCCATGGCTCACCCCAGCCAGGCTGACTTGCAGTTCCCTGAGTGTACCCCCTGCCCAGCCCTTGGGGCTCTTCAGCCCTGTGGCTTCTGTCTGGGAAGCTCCTCTTTCCACCTCTCCAGCTGATTGACTCCTGCTCCTCTTTCAGGCCTCGGCTGGCAATTAGCTCTCAGCAAAGTCATGGAAATTCTGATAGAAAGAATCCCCTTGATCGGTGCCCCAAAACCTTTGACTCATCACTCATCACTCTTCAGCCCTTGCCTCCTGCTTGCCACTAAGCATAAGCCCCTTGAGGACAAGGATGGGTTTGCTCATATATTTCTGGTCCTTAACATGGGTCCCAGAAGAGATGCTTTTATTTTTGTGGAACAAATTGAGGCAAAAGTGGCCAAGATCTGAAAAATCTCTTCTTTTATACATTTCCTAAGCCCTTGTGGGGCCCCATCTGAGAGCTGCGAGGCCTGGGGCCTTGTTCCCACCTGTGAGCCATCTTAAGCACGTCAGAGCAGCTCATTGTTAGGTTCTGCTGCAGAGGTGGGTGCAGGCAGACTTGGTAGGAAGCCAAAGCTGCTGATTGACACTGTTATTCAGCTTCCATACTGGCTCCTTATACCCCCAGTGGGATGGAGGTGGAGGTGGGGGTAGCACCTTGGGCCTCTACACGTGCCTGAGGCTGGTAAGTTGAGACCTGGGAAGCAAGAGGTTTAGGCTCCGATGGCCTGATTGGTGGTTCCTGAGCACAGGTGACCTCAGAGGTGGGGAATCAATGCCTGATAGAAGCAGGCCTGCAGGAAAGCAGCATCATGCACCACCCTGAGAGGAGAATGCAGACTGTCCACCATTTCTCATGTCATTTTGACCCTCTGAGGTTTCAGCTTCCCAGTTAAGTACCATGTATTTAGTCACAGAGGCCCAGAAGCATCTTCTAATACAAAATGAGCAGTCACAGCTGCTGAGGGGAGGATGAGCCTTCCTCCTGGCCTCTGCTTTCCTCTTCCTGGGAGCAGTGACTCAAGTCAGCACCATTGATCCCTCCTGATGGGCATTTGCAGGTGAACACTAGTGCATTTAATCAATGCAGCTGAGCGCATGCTAAGCGTAAGTGCCGGGAAGTACAGGGAGGGACAGAGCTATGAGCTCCCAGAATAGGGTCTGTTTTTGAAGTCGTGTTTGTGGACTCATGTTGGGGAAGGGAAGCAAAGAAGGGACAGAGTTCTGGCGAGGAATGGATGTGCATGTTCAGGTCATGAGGATAAATGAAAAGGAAACACGCAGGGAAAAGAATCTAGTAGTCGGGAGCCAGGAGGTTTAGGACCAAATCTTCCATTAAATGGAATTCACAGACAGGTATGAATTAGCCTCCCAGCTGCTACTTTCTTCCTATTACACAAGAAGCAATTGCCCAGTCTGCAGAGAGCACAGGCTTTGAAGCAGATAAATAGATAGTAACCACAGTGAGGCAGACTGGGGGGTAGGGAAGAGGATGTAAGGGTACCCAGGAGATTCTGGGCTCCTGGTGGCTCCAGAGCTTTTCTCAAGAAAATCTTAAGAGGAGAATGAGATGGGTCTAGGGCCTGGTAGACACCAGGCCCTGGGGCCCATGGAAAAGTGAATGGATGTAACATCACAAAGAGCCTTCAGAAGCTGAGAGGACCAGGCTGCCCCTAGAGTAAGATGAGGGACAGCCTAATGGGGGTTCCCTTCCTAAATGCATTCAGTCAACAGCATTGTCTTCTTTCTATGAGCTGTGCCCCAGGGGAGATGCTGGTAACATAAATAAGTACATTTGCCTCCAGCAGCTCCCAGTTCTTGGGAGGTAGCTTTTTTGAACCTTGAGCTTGTCTAAATGATGATAGGTATACCAATAGGTACAGCGGTACAGTTGAGGCAGTGGCCAGTTCTGCCTAACTTGGGTGCTGGAGGAAGTCAAGGTGAAGAGAAGGAACTTGGAGACATGCCAGACTGGAGAAAGGAAAACCAATCAGATCGCGGTCCAGGAACAAGCTGGTGAAGATCTGAATGGAGGGAGACACAATGAGGATGGAGAGCAGGGGACAAATTCAAGTGTTGTTAAGGATGTAAAACGTTTTCCAGCAACAATGAATGAGTGCATGCATGCAAGAATCCTTGAGATGGAGAGCATGAGAGAATGGAGGAAGTGGAGGAGACATTCCAAATACTAGCCAGAATAATGGTCACATTCACTATTCAATAATAGGCCACCAAGTGAGGAGGTCACATTGGAGTGGAAGGAAAGAGTTCAAGTTCAGGAGTGCTGACGTCTTCAGGATATCTGCCACCATTCTAGCATCACAATAATGGCTTAAGAATTTGCAATTTTTTTTTGTGCTCTCAGTACTGCTGGGGTGAGAACAGTAAGTGTTGTCAGTCCTTAACAACCTCAGCAATGGGACCGTGATTTTGAATTGGTATTGTGTCTCCTGGTGACCTTGCCCAGTGCTGAGTACACAGTAGGGAGAAATGGAAGACGCACTGGTCTTGTATGCCGGGTACCCAGATGTTAATCCCACATCTGCCTTTCAGGCAAGATACTTCACTTCTGAGAACCTCAGCTTTTTCTTCTCCCAAGTGAGAATATAAATAAACTTGTCCTATTCACCTCCAAGTGTCTTGTGAGCTAGGTAAAGCCATATTGATGGAGGAAGTTAGTGTTATGCTCAATAATAAGTGACTGTTTAATAAATAACTTGTGATTTGGGTGGGAGAAGGCAGCTGGCCTCTCCTCCCAGGCAGTGAGGTGTCAGGGCTGGGCATGTAGCAGAGAGAATCCAAGGCTAAGTTTTGGGGGAAAGCAACCAAGAAGCATGAGGCTGTTTGGAAAAGCACTCTTAAGAATAAAAACCAGTTCTGTAGTGAAGGGTCTGCAAAGAAAGGCAGCCAGCACCCAGCTGGGTCCAGGTGGTAGAGTCTGGAGAGATTCCAGGATTCCTAGAGGCAATGGAGGGCACCTTTTGTCGGTTGCCTACGTCCCTGGCAGGAAGGCAGCTATTAACGTTCTGGGCCAAGGGGGGCTTGTACAGGAGCAGAGAGAACGCCTTCGTGGCATAATGTGGTTGGTTTCAGGAAGGCTCCCTCCCCGTGCTGTCTTCCTCATTGCCTGTTAATGATGCCTGAAAGTGCATGCAAAATGCATTCATTCCATGAGCTATTTTATCGTCGCTACTAATAATACCAATAACTCCAGTCTACACAGTGCTTTCCTATATATTATCTCTCTTAAGTCTCACAGCAACACTGTGAAGTGTTATTTCCCCCATTTTATAATGAGGAAACTTGTCTAATTAAAAGAGATAAAAATAAAGAGATTAAAAAAGTAAAAAACAAAGATTGAAAGGAATTTCAAGGAGGAAAATCTAGGCCAAAATACCAATAGACAGTTTATGATTTAAAATGTTATAACTCCAAATCTATACCCACTCTTTCTTGCACAGTGATTCTCTTAATCATTTAATTAAACCAAAGAACCAGCCTTTGGTTGCACTGGTTTTCTTGAGGCGCTAGGATTTAGCAATGAGGGAGACAGCCCGTGCCACCCTCAAGGTCGCAGCCTTTATGGCTCAAGGATGGGGCCCCTAGAAAGGTTTTACTAGACATGTCTAAGGCTGCTAAACACCTCTCAGCAGAAGCTGGCCAAGTTCATGTAGCTGCATCTGCCTGAATGCCTCTATATGCATCCTGGACACATATATCTTTAATTAGACTGCATTTATCTCAAATTCCTCCCCACCTGCTGCACCCTGACGTTTGCACTTGTTCCTTCTCCGGGGTCTTCTTGGTAGGGGTCCAACCCCAGCACTCCGGTGTTTTCAAGTTCGCTGTTTGGCTATTCAGTCTGGACCCCACACCCTCAGTTTCCCTATGTAATTAAAATCCTTCTCATGCAGAGATTTAGCTCATGTCCGGTCAGCTCTTGACTCACTTAGACTACCAGCGTTCATTGTGTAGCCACAGATCTCACCAGTCTTACAGTCGAAATGAGTATTCTGAAATCATTTGTAACACAACTTAGCCAGATTACACCTAGCACAATTACTGTAAACTCGTAATGCCCTTGACCTTCAGTGCCCTGTACACAGAGGCCACAGAGGGGTGAGTAAGTGGTACAAGAACATAGTGCACTGGATGTGAGCTTGAATCAGACCCTTTGTTCACAGCTCTGTGGCCTTGAGAGCCACGTCACTAGTTGGATCTCAGTTCTTTCAGCTACACCATGGCAGTAACTCCCATGCCATGGGGCTGCTGCAAGGTTAGGCTGAGGGTGTGCACATGAAATGCTTACTCCTTCCAGGAATGCAGCCGGTGATCAATAAGTTGTAGCAGTTATTATTACTAGCATTAGTGCTTGTTATAATTATTTATGGTTGGAAGATCTGGAACTTCAACTCAAGCCTTCTGTCTCGACACAAATAGCCATAGCAAGCAATTAACACCTTATGTTGACTTATTTAGCAAAACTTCTCATTTGACAAGTAGCTAAGAATAGCTTTTTGTAGAGCTAGAGGGCAAAAAAACGAGGGGGGAGAAGCCCCCAAGCCAGATATATCCTTTTTCATGGCCTACCTGTAGCTTGGGGAGCAGGATAAGGGTGGGCAGACACGATGGGGTGCACTGGAAAACAGAACCACATGTAAGGGCCTATTAAGCACCAGCTGCTTTCTATGGATTACCACTGCAAGACAGATGTTCTTATTTACACGTGAGCAGACTGAAATTCAGAGAGGGTGCTGACCTGCCCAAGATCACCCCATCAATATGTGGCCAAAATCAGGATGGCCAGGACTGTCTTATTTCCAAACCTGTGCTCTTTCTACTACATCCAGCGGTCTCCAGATGAGGTTGCCACATGGCTCAACTCTAGGGGGCGCCACTCACATTACCGTCCATACAAAGGGCACCTGGGAGTTGTGCAGTGTTAAGTGGCTTGTCTTCTGAGAGCACAGGTGCCCTCTCAGTGAACAGGCTGTTGTAAAGGAGAAATGATGAAGATCTTGCCTAGTGGGGTGGAAAGAAGAGAGAGATTCAAGACTTCAGGAGACAGATTTGACAGGATTGGCAAGGAACTGGATGTGGAGTAATTAAAGATTAGATCTTGGTCTTTTCTCTACCCCTCAGCTCTCCCAGATGGCCATTTGCTCTGTTGTTCATTCTGGTTCTCCTGGTGTGATAATGGAGTCCACTCCCTTCAGGAATGGGGACCTTAAGAGTTCCCTTCCTGGGACATTTATTATAAGAGACTCAAGGTCCCTGTGAGAGCCTGTCCAACCAGGGCTTCCTCCTTTACTGTCATTTCAATTAAGGTCACTGCCAGCCAGGCAACGAGAGTGGCAGAGAGGACAGCATAGGAACCTGCACCAGTGTCGGGGCAGGAAGGGCCACTGAGCAGGTTTTCTATGATCCAGCAGACTGGGTAAAGGAGGAGAGAGTCCTGGAGCCCTCAGTGGCTTTGCAGGCTTTTATTGGGATTTACCAGGTACATAGCAGGCAGGCGTTCTGGGGGGGCCAGGAGGCTGGCAGTCCTCCTAGCCCCCAGCAAATCTTCACTCTTTCTGGGCTCTCTGGCTTTCTGTCTGCTTCTCTCGGCTTCTGCTTCTCCGCTTCTCTTGCTTCTCTCGGCTTTCTACTGGCGTCCCCATGACGCCGCCCTTAAGAGCCCAGGTGTACCCACTTCAGGTGCCCTCCATCAGGCATGCATTCAGGACCACAGGGTTCCTTCATCTATCCTAATGGCGGGAGGGCAGGAAAGCCTGAAACTTTTTACCCTACAGCCAGCCAGGTGTGAGACTTAGAGCTTGTGGTGGGCGGCAGAAGCCAGATGGCCTCTGATCCCCTCCCATCAGGAAATTTGTTAATTTTATGGATGCTCCCTTTCAACAAAATGTCTCCACTCTTTGATTTGGGAGTTATGATACCTGTATCCCCGAATAGGTTCAGAGTAGTATTTCCCAAAACCTCTCCTGTAAAACGCTGCTGTGACACATTTGTGGGTGGGAGGGGAGAAAGCATGCCATGGTTAATGCTTTTCCAATGTTCTGGGTTAAACAAAATTAGAGAAGCTGTTTCACTGTAGGATTTCTTTTATACCTTTAAGTGCTATTGTGCGTTACGAATCTTGAAAAGGGGATATAATATACAATGTTTTCTAACCTAATTTCAACACGGCACCTTGTTTTTGTTTTTGTTTTTTAACATCCTCTGGTAAAGCTAGTGTCCTGATGAACATGCTTTGGGAAATACTGACTTAGAAGGTTTTTGTTGTGTAGAACCTGGCAGTGATCACCTGTTTGCCATCTCTGTTTAGATAACAGCCTTCAATAGCAGCAGGAGAGTCTAAGTTTAGACATAAAGAAGCATTTCCTAACTGTGAGGATGCTTAGGGACTAGATCCTAGAATGTCCTGGGAAATTATAAGAGAACACATTACTCCCTTTCTTGTCCTTTTACAAGCTCTCCCTTGAGTCATTATAAATAGAATGAATTATCAATGAAGCTCCTGGATCTTTTTATCTTAAGGGGGCCTTTGAAAATAGGGTATAATTGAAGGATAAGAAGGTGGGAATTAAAAGGCAAGAAGACAGACTGGCTGACTTCTGGATGGGCTGTCTCAAAGTATCTGTAATTAACTCATTCATTCTTACTCTGCCCGGAGCATACATTTAAGGAAACACCCTCCTAAGACAAGTGGGACTGAAGAAGTGGGGAGCCAGAAGCTGCCCAGGATCTGGCTGTGGTATTTCAGTGACTGTCATATCAAGAGCCCTTCTTATGCACCTGCTATAATGCTAAGCCTTCTGCGTGCATCTTCTTTGTTTCTTAACATAATCTATGAGGTTGTGATCATTGTTTCCATTTTACAAAGTGAGGATCTGATGCCCAGGGGGTTAAAGGTCTTCCTTAAGGTCAGACATCTGTAGGGGTGGGTGGAACCGGGATCTGAACACCAAAGCCCTTATCCACTTTATCCCCCATTCTGCCTGCTGTGAGTCTGTAGGTATCCAAGACATCAGGGCTTCCATACATGGCCTCCTTCCATCAGGCTGTGTGCACGGGGAGAGCATAGAGGGGTGATGAGCTGCCTACATGGAGAAGGAAGCCAAGGGAATGGGGGTATCCTCCAGCTCCCCACATCCTACGACTGGTGAGGCTCCTCGGCTGTCCAACGGCAATCTGGCTCTGTGCCCAGCCACCTCCCCTCTGCCAGCTGCAGCTCTTCTCATTAGCCATCTGCCCCCTTGTGCCTGCTGATCGCCCACAGTGCATGGGCAGCTGCCCTGATAGAGACAGAGGATAATATCAGCTTAGGAATCAATATATTCTCTGGCACGTACATGTTCCCTAATGAGAATGTGGCGGGATCCAAAATACACTTAATCCTTGTCCGACTCCACACTGTCAGGGGTTCCCAAGGAATATCTGTAACTTCAATCTGCTTGCTGCAGCTCGTGAGGCTGGGCTTTGAGCAGGGGAGTTCAGGCCTGCGGCTGGAGGCCTTGGCAGTGGTGGTAGATATGAGTGAGGAGGCAGGTGACGTGCCAGGGGCCTGGGGAGCTAAGTTCTTAAGAAAAGGAGACCTCCTGAAGGAAAGCAGTTCTCCATCTGTCTTGTCAGGCTGAGCGGCTAATGGGTTAGTCCTGGAGTCTCTAAGTACCTTGTGCCTATGGGGTGCAGAGCTGTGTACAGGCTCTTGGCAGAAACTTGTGATAAATGGGACACAAGTGTGCAAAAATGACCTGACCCACAGGAAGGCAGCATTCTAGGAGTGTGGGTTGGTGAGCCAAATAATACACCCTGGGTTCCCTGTGGAGGACCAAGGTGGGGACTTGGAGGTCGAGGGCTGTGAGCTCAGCCTTGCCTGAGGATGGCAGTTCTTTTCCCTAGGACTCTAACTGGCCACAAGGGACTCACGCCTGCAGGTGTTGGCTTGCTGAGCTCCCACTTGGCCTTAGCCAGGTGATTGGATTGCTGGAAGAATTCCTTTGAGCTTCTAAATATCATGGAGCCAGATGGAGTTTCTCTGACCTCCTCCTCTAAAGTTGCAGCTCTATCTGAAATTATATGTATTTATTTATTTACAAAGCTTCCACTAACTTGTAAGCACTTTGAAAGCAAGAAATGTGTGTCTCTTGTTCATATCCTCTGTGTAGGCAACCGTATCTGGCACATAAAAATCACTTCAATATTTGTTGAAAGAATGAAAAAATCAAAGCAAATGACAGCACAACCTGACCCACAGACCTTCATGCTGGGATTTTTAGAAGCAAAGTTGATTTTGTTGCTCCTCTGCCCACTGTCCCCTGGGATCCTATCACCTGTAGGATAAAGTAAATGCTCCCTAGGCTGGCAACCTAGATTTCAGCCCCTGACCACTTCATTTCTCTCCTCTCCCCCACTGCCGTATCTGCTGTGTGCTAACCCAATGGCTCCCAAACTTTGGTGTGCATAAGACCTTGGGGCCTGCTGATATGCAGATTCCTGGGCCTCAGCACCAGAGCTTCTGTTCAGTTGGTATTATGTGGGGTGCAAACATCATCACAAAACTAAACCAAAACAAACTGTATAAATATGACCAAAGAAGCACTATTTACAATAGCTAAGATATGGAAACAACCTAAATGTCCAAAAACAGATGACTGGATCAAGATGTGGTATATATACACAGTGGAATACTATGCAGCAATCAAAATGATAAACTCCTGCCATTTGCGGCAACATGGATGGAGCTTGAAGGGATTATGCTCAGTGAAATAAGTCAGAAAAATATTGGAGGAACATAGGGGAACTAAACATGGGATCAGGAAAAAATAAGACAAAACTAGCAAGCAAACTATAAATCAGAGACATTCAGCAGGGGAGGAGGAGGGAGAGGGATCAAAACATGGGAGGGAAGAGCACAAGAGGCTATGATGATGATTCACAGGTGTCTTGGTGGTGGGAATTTTATGGAGATTATACCTGAGACAAGAAATGAAACTTGTACAAAAATGAACAATGGGGCCTCCCTGGTGGCACAGCAGATTGAGCACAGCGCTGTGGGGCTGTCTGAAGCCTTTGCAGTGCAGGTTCGATTCCCAGCTGGCCAGGGAGATGCCCACATGGCACAGCAGACCTCTCCTGTCGTGCCTGCTGCTCCCCTCAGCAGTGTATTTCATCAGTCTGCCTGTTCTTTTCCCCGTTCTGTCTCTGGTGAATCCTCTCACCCTCCCTCGCCTCTGGCCTATACCCCAGCTCTTGTATAAATAAAAAATAAATCTTTAAAAAAATGAACAATGATGTAAAAATATATAAATAAATAAATTTTTAAAAAGAAATATGACCACAGAATTGAGGTTATTGGAGGGGGCAGGGGCCCTAGTGGTCTAGGGTAAAGGATTAAGGGCACTCTGATGGTAGGGTGAGGTAGTGACATATATCAGAGGAGGTGTGGACCTATCCCCTAAATTATAACAGTGTTGTAAACCAATGTTACAACCTCAATAAAGACCAGTACGCAAAATTAATTTTAAAAAATTAGACAAGTTAAAAATTTTTCAAAAATCATCCCTTTTGGATCATGCTCAGCGAAATAAGTCAGAAAGAAAAAGAAAAATGGGATGGTCTCACTCATAGAAGGAATCTAGAAAACCTAAATAAGGGACCAGGAAAAAGACTAATTAATACAAAGTAAACATCAAAATCAACAAGCAACTATAAACCAGAGACACACTACCCTGGGGTGGGGGTGGGGGTGGCGAGAGGGTCGGGGAGAGGAAGGACTAGGGTCAAAATAAGGGGAATAAGGGGGTGTGCAATTGTATGGGGAATATAACCAAAATGAAAATGCATACATTGTGCAAAAATAAAAAATGATGTAAGAATTATATAAAATAAAATATTAATTAAAAAAATCATCCCGTTTATGAAAAGGTACCTGGGTGAGTTTGTTATTCTGTCATTCTGCTCATTTCTCTCCCCAGTCTACCCCCAACCCCCGCCCCCCCCAACACGGAACTCTCAGGAGACCCTCTCTCAGTTAGCTCTGGATCCTTAGTGCCCATCAGAATCCACTGATGGGCAGTGGTGCCCAGGCCAAAGTCACTTCTTTCTCCCGCCTCCAACTCTGTTTCTTTTCTGATTGTTTTCCAGGAGTTCTCACTCCAGAGAATGGACAGCCTTGTGGACGACCGTGTCAACATCTTGGGATTTTCCATTTTCAACCAATCGCATGCTTTCTTCCAAGAGTTTGCCCAGAGCCTCAACCAGTCCTGGCAGGAGAACTGTGACCACGTGCCCTTCACCGGGCCTGCGGTAAGCAGCCCCCAGAGCCCCTCCCTGGTGCGCCTTCGCTCCACACATACCCCTTCAAGGTCAGCCGCTGAGTATGACCCTCCTGCTGTCCAGCTTCTCCAGTCCCAGCTCACAAGGGTGTGCTTAGAAGTCCTGGGAGGTGGTGACGAGGGACAAGGCTGGGGAAGCAGCGGCTGTGAAGGATCACTGGTGGGGGCACCAAGTGATGCCAGGGGGTGCCATCTGCAAGAATCCTGATTCCCTAAAGTGCCTTTGCTGAGCACTGCCAGGGTTTAGGATGAAAGTGTCTTGCCATTGGAAGGGCCTTATAGCTGGTGTGCTTCTTCATTCTTCAGACAGGGGAACTGAATGTCAGCTGGGAACATGGATAAGGATGGGGACATGCGGCGGGGGGGGGGGGGGGGGGCGGGGGGTCTCGTTCAAGGCCAAACACCTAAGATTTGGCAGAGTAAAACTAAATCCGAGACACCCGACTTGTCTGGTGTTCTCTCCTCTGCCCTGGACCACTTTCCTGGAGGAACTCCTCCATAGAGACCTCCTCTGCCCTCACCCAAGTCCTTCCTGCACACATACACATGACCTCCCACCAAACTCTGAGCCTTCCGCCTAGTGGAAACCTCAGGATGAAAGAAGTAGTTAAGGAGTCTGTGCTCGTGTCAGGGTCTCAGGATCAAGGGAACCAGCTGAGAGGAGAAGATTTGAGAACCAAGTCATTGAAGGCGTGTGGAGTCATCCCAACAAGGTGTTTTGGACCCCAAAGAACTAAGGATCCATGGGAAGGATTTGCAGGGGTGTAGCATCTGAAGGAAGGGAGTCCTCACCCCCCTAAATGGTTTAGGGGGCGTGGTGTCAAGCAGGGTAACAGGAATAGGGCCAGGCTCATCCCTCCCTGCAGGAGTATCAGCCTGTCCCTCGGTCTCACCTGCGGTTCTCACAGTCTTTGCTCCAGCATTCTAATGAGGCACCACCAACTGCAGAGGCTCCCAGCACAGTGTGAGGAAGGAAAACAAAACCTCCATCCACCCAGTCCTCCCACATGTGGCATCTGGCCTAATGGATGGGAATTAAAGGTCCCCTTGCCATATTTCCAATTTCCCTTCTGAAAGTTTCAGCTCTTCCACTAGTGCCCTGGGTACCATGGGCCGGCAGATGGGAGGCCCTTGGTACCTAGTGGGATGGCTTGTAAGGACCCCACACAAAGAACCCTATACAAAGGCTTCCATGAGGTTCCCACATGCTGAAAGAGCACTGGCGTTGGAGGCACAGGACCCAAGTTCAAGTACTGGCTTGCCATTTTCTTGCTGTGTGGTCTTAGGTCACGTGTAAGCCTGCAGGGCCTCAGATTCTTTTTTTAAAAAAGATTTATTTATTTATGCATACAAGAGCTGGGGTACAGGCCAGAGGCATGGGGGGTGAGGGGATTCACAAGAGACAGAGCAGGGAACAGAACAGGCAGATCAATGGAAGTACACTGCTGAGGGGAGCAGCGGGCGAGTCAGGAGAGGTCTGCTGTGCCATGTGGGTAGCTCCCTGGCCAGGGATCAAACTCATGCTGCAGAGGCTGCAGACAGCTCCACAGGCTGCTTCTTAACCCCTTGCGCCACCAGGGAGGCCTGCCTCAGATTCTTTATGGTTCATTTCAGGCTAAGTATGTTTGATCCTCTTAGAAGATAACATGGATGATGAGTCTATCTTCAACTTGTAGTTATTCACTGAATGAGTTTATTGAACATTCTATATGCCAGACACTTGGGGTAGGCATTAGTAAATACATCAGGTGGCTTTGCTACAGGAATGGTGTGCGACAATCAGTCCAGAGTGCCCCTAGCATACGCAATAAGCATTTATGTAGCGCATGCCTCTGAGGGGCCGCTAAAGATCAGCTCATCTGAGCTGGCTCTCCTGGGCAGCTCTGCTCTTCTCTCTAAACTTACTCAAAGAATGGGGGTCCATGATGTTGGCTGGCCTCTGAGGAGGAAGAGAAGATAGTCTAGAAAGTCATCACCTCCAAGTACGTGGAAAGGGAGTTCACAGCTTCAAACAACAACAAATCTTTCTCAAGGCTTCTCACTTTAGCAACTACCTTTTGAAAAGTGGTGCCTCTTCCTGTCTCTTAGGAGCTGAAATCCCCAGCACACACAGCCGAGCTCTTTCATTTGCTGGGGAACTCGAGGTGAGAAATAATCAGTTCCAGGAAACCACAGCCTGGTTCTTGCTCCCCATCCAGCTCTCTAAAAAGGCTGCAACCAGCCCCCATCTTAGCAGGGGCCCACTCTCTCTCCCTCTCTCCTTGCTTCCTTTCCCGTCTTCTCCCCTCATCTGGACTCCGTTGCCTCTCTTCCTCTTCTCTCGTCTTCTCCCCATCTTCCCTTCTGCCCTCCCCTCCCCCTACAACCTCCTTTCTTCTTTCTTTCCTACATCCATGTTCCCTCGCTGCCCTCAATATTTTCTCCTCTCCTCTTTCTTGTCCTCCTCACTTGGCTGTGAGCCTCCCTCTCTTTTCATCTTCCCAGCTACAGGCAGAATTTGGGGTGGGGCTGGCTGGAGGGGTGTAAAGGGTCAGGACTGGACCCAGTGCAGGTTTTCTAGAATCCCATGCAGACCGGGTAAAGGAGGAGGCAGAGTCCTCAGTGGTTTTGCAGGTTTTTTATTGGGGTTCAACAGGCATATGGCAGGCAGGGATGCTGGGGGGCCAGGAGGCTGGCAGGCCTCCCAGCAAGTCTTCACTCTATCTGGGCTCTCCGGCATTCTCAGCTTCTCTCTCGGCTTCTCCTCGGCTTCTGCTGGCGTCCCCCTGACGCCGCCCTTAAAAAGCACAGTCTTAGCCCAGGTGAATCCCATCTACCTATGCCCGCACCCTACTCCAGGTGCCCGCCATCAGGCATGCATTCAGGACCGCAAGGATCCATCATCTATCCTGATGGCGGGAGGGCAGAAAAGCCTGAGATTTTCTTTACCCTACAAGGGGGAACCGTGAGAGAAAGCTCAGAGCTGCCCACCTGGGCCAGGTGGCTGACAGCAAGCTGCCTGTGTTTCTCGCCTCAGCTCATACGAGCAGAAGGGGTGCCCTGAATGGAGAGGCAGACCCACTAGTTTCACGTGTCACCCCATTAATCATGCTGCAAAGAACAAAAATTGTGGAAAATCATTAAAATTACAGATGGCTAGATTAAGTAATTAGAATTTAGGCTAAAACAGATGTTTGTAATTAAGTGTTTATTTCATTGAATAAAACCCAGATTGTAAGAACTATTCTATGAGATTTTAATGCTTCCTGTCAGGGTAGTCTACTGGGGGGGGGGCAAAGTTTAAGCTAAAGAGACAAATGGGCATTGGGGTGCACCCTGGTAATTCAGTGATCTAGGAGGCATTGGGAGAGATGAAGGTTACAGGTGTGTGTTTAGAAGTTATTTTTATTTGGGGGGCTGGGGAAGAAACTCAGCCACTATGCTCTGTGTCAGATTGATTCATCTTAATTTATACAGACTCTTTCATTCCTCTAAACAATTTACAAACAGCTCAAAAGAAAATAACAATGACGAACCAAATGAAAATATAAAAACAGGAGAATTGAGCGTTCCCTGCCAAGCAGTGTTTTGGTGCCAAAAAGGATTTTAAATGTGGATGGAGCCATTTGGGGGATTTAATATTTAGAAGTGACAGGGACAGGAAAAGCAGAGACAAGACTGAGAGGCACACACACACACACACAGATGGGGAACAGGCCATAGAAACATGGGGAGTCATGAAAAGAAGGGGAGATGTGGACAGAGTACTATTTTGTACCAGAACTGCTTTTTTCCAACTGCTGATCCAAATGCTTTCCAGAGATGAATTAGTAAATAATAGCAGAGGGAGAAAGCAATTAGCAGAGTGAAAACATGCTTCTGATGCAGAGTTGAAGTGAAATGGGAAAACATGATGGAGGCAGAACTTACAGGTTCATACAACTTCCAATATAAAATCAGATGAGATGAGATTGGCGATCCCTGGGAGAAAAGCTGGGGGAGCAGGGATGGGAGGTAGAGAAGCTGGGGAAGCAGAGATGGGGGCAAATTCCAGAGAGTTTGGAGGATGGGCCTCCCTGGTGGCTCAGTGGGTTGAGCGCAGCACTGGGAAGCTGTCCGCAGCCTCTTCAGTGCAGGTTCGATTCCCGGCCCGCCAGGGAGCTACCCACATGGCTCAGCAGACCTCTCCTGACTCACCCGCTGCTCCCCTCAGCATTGTATTTTGTCAGTCTGCCTGTTCTGCTCCCCGCTCTGTCTCTGGTGAATCCTCTTACCCTCCCACACCTCTGGCCAATTCTTGTATAAAAATAAATAAAAATCTTTTTAAAAAAAAAAAAACACCAGAGTTTGGAGGAGCCGGGGAGAGTCTTGGGCAGGTTTTTAGGGGCTAGGGAGAGAGGATGGGGTCTGATCACCTCTGGAGAACCCTGAGGAGCCGGAATTGGAAGAAGAAGAAGTTGGGTGATGTTTCAGCTGAGGCTAAACCACAGAGAGGACCCTGGAAGCCTACTGGGCACATATCACCATGTCACTCCTCTGAAGGTGATGCACAGATGGAGAAGAGACAGGCACCTTGAGGATGTGCCTTCCATCTGCTCCTCACTCCCTCCTCCCTCACGGGAGTTGTAATTACTAGAAGCACTTGAAGAATCTTGAAGACCCCAGAGTGAGAGATGCCAAAGAACACTGCAAACAGGCACACGCTGATCTCCCAGCATCCGGATCACTTGCTAATAAGGGAGCATCAGCCAAGAAAACCGCATCCCAGACGGAGTGGGAATAGCGACAACCATGTGGCAGGAAAGAGCTTGGGGCCTAGTGGGAGGAAGTGAGAAATGGCGTGGTGAGCTGTGTCTGCAAGTATGCAGTGATGAGGGTCTCTTGGGGATCAGCGTGCAGCCTTGTGAGAAGAAGGGGCCTTTGAGAGGGGATGAGGCCCATGGCTCTCTGGGGGTCTGGGCAACAGTGCCCCTAAAAAGAAGGGGGTTCCTGGAGCCAGTGAGGGTGATTTTCAGCTTCCAGTATAAGAAATCTGGAATTAAACTGCCTTATGCAAAAAAAAAAAAAAAAAGGAAACATGTTGTCTCATGTCACAAGTCAAGAGGGAGGATGGAGCCAGAGTGTTGTCGTTGAAAACCCAGAGCCCCTCCATCTCTGCTCTGGCACCCTTGCCATCAACTTTATCCTCAGGCAGGAGGCAGGTGGCTCCTGCAGGACTAGGCAACACAGTAATATGCCCTGGAGGAAGAAGGCCTGGCTCTTTAGAGATAAGAGGCTCTTCTGAGACACAGCCCCTCACCCAGGCTTCAGTTGCCATGCCACCGGTCAGAATTGGGCCACTTACCCGTCCCGAATCACATACTGACAGGGGACTAGGATGACTCTGACACACTTGGGCTCCCCTAGGAGCTGGGACTGGATTAGCCACCCCAGCAGCACTTGGCTACTTGGGGGAGGGGAGGACACCTGATCAAAATGGGGGTGCCGGTAGGGAGGATGAAGGAGATGCTGGGCACTAGGTAAGCGAGCGATGGTTCCCTCCCTCTCTCCTGCCCTGTAGTCCTGTTCCAACAAAAATCCCAAGTGGCCCTTAACTGAGGGAGTGATATAAGACCATCAATCACACCGGGAGGCAACCTAGGTGATGGCAGAGAGCCCTGCCCAACATACTCCCCTGCCCCCATCCCTGGCCTTGCCACTGTCTTGTGTGGTGAATTTAGGCAGAAGGACAATTGCCTGAGCCTCAGTTTCTTCATTTGTAAAATAGGGATTCTGGACTAGGTGACTTCTAGGGTCCTTCCTATTCTAACACTGTGATTTCGAGAATCTCTGAAGGGAGAGATTAGCTGGGAGGCAAGAAAGGAGGTGGCACAGGAATTAGTTTGCAACATCATTTAAATAGACACACTGAAGGATCTAGAAGCCAGTGTCAGTAGGGGTGCCTAAGTCCCCTTATGTAAATGTTGAAGCTAGGAGAATTGGGAGCATTCATAATTTCCACATGTCCATTGGGCAAGGAAATGTGAGAGCTCCATTAATAAAGAAGCCGTCCATGGCCAGGACAAGGACAGTTGTAGGCTTGTCAAGAGGTGCCAAGTAGGTGAGCCAGGATTAAATGAAGAAGAGGCCATGCTGAGAATGGGAGTGGGGGTGGACTGGGAATGCAGAGGAGAGCGTGGCTGGGCAGCAGGACAGAAAGGCTGTCACTCGTCCCGATGGCACGACCCAGGTGCCCTGCCCTGCTAGGTCTTCAGGTCATAGGGGGGGCTTCAGGACCAGAGGATAGAAAAGAGGGATCCCGTTCCCTCCCTCCAGTGTGCCCCATGTGGCCCACCCCTTTGGCTTTGCCTCTGCAGTTCCACCCGCTGCTGCTCACCTTTCCCAGCCTCTCCCATGCCTACATTTATAATAGTAGCTTTTCTACCAAAATCCCTCAGTGCCCAATTCCAACACTGCTTCCTGCATGGAATATGTTCTTGATCACTCAATTGGATAAGAAAACTCCCTCTTTAGGTCCTCCACAGACCTTTGTGGGTTCTTCTTGCCCCATTTTATTCTCTCCTTGCTTGGGTCCTCTCCACCTGTGCCTATGCATTGTTTACAAGCATGGAGTCTTGCTCATTTTGGGGCTTTGAACTTACATTGTGTTCCATACGTACTCATCCAGTTGAGTAGTACAAAGGAGCCTGCAATGGCACATACAGCTAGGAAGACATACTGTCATGGAGGCCTTCCGGGAGGAGGTAACCTGTAACTGAGCCTTGTAGGGTGGACAAGTCTGTGGGAAGAGGCTGGATTCTGGCTTCCTGAGGCAGACGGTAGACCTCCTTCCTGGTCTGAGAACAACGGAAGTTTCTACTTCTGTGGAGCAAAGAGAGAAAAGGATACCCTTGAAGAGAAAAGGATACCATTTTGAACCCAACTAGGTAGTTTAAGAAAGGCCTAATCCCAGAAAAGCCTTTGCCACCACTGTCTGCCCCGGGGTGAGCACCTGGAATGTTAGGTCAAGTGGACTGTTCCAGAGACGAAGAGGCTATGTCCTTATTTTGTTTTGCTTCTCTCTCTTCCTCCTCCCACATTTGTTCCTCTTTTCTTCCTCCTTTCCCCGTCCCTTCCTTTACATATCCCGCCTCTGCTCCTCTCCCCTGCCTCACCCACATGCCCTTCTCTCCCCACTGCCCTCTCCCAGCTGTCCTCGGCCCTGCTGTTTGATGCCGTCTATGCGGTGGTGACCGCGGTGCAGGAGCTGAATCGGAGCCAGGAGATCGGCGTGAAGCCCCTGTCCTGTGGCTCGGCCCAGATCTGGCAGCATGGCACCAGCCTCATGAACTACCTGCGCATGGTGAGGGGCCCCTGGGGCCCCTGGGAAAACTCAGCTCAAGTCCTGCACTGCCTGAATTGCTCCCAAATTGAGGAGCAATCTGTGGCAATCCTATTCTGTGACCATGGGTCACATTTGTTCCCTCCTCCTTACACCCCCTGAGAATCCACGGCAAACTTGTTTACAAAACAGGCCCTAAATCCTTAGATACTAGGGGCGCCTGGATGGTAGACTTGGGACCTGACCCTAGACTCAGAGGCAGCGTCAGCACAGCTCCGACTCACTTGCATGGTGGCAGGCTCCACCATGCCTCCGTGGGTGATGTCCAGTCCACAAAAAAGACCCACTTGTTGGAAGAGCCTTCTGTGTGAGTGACTAGGATTGTGCATTTACAGTCAGGTGCTCTGACTTCTTGCAGGCCTGAGGGCGGGAGAAGCCACGCTCTTTACAACCTGGAGAGGGCCATGGGGATCTGAGCACAGGCTAGTGTCTGGGACCGTGCTGGTGTGTGCAGCTGTGAGGTCACCGGGTAGGGGGCATCCTGCTTCTCGTCCAGCCCCGGCCAAGGCTGAATTGGTTCCATCACATTTGTGCTGTAAGACCCGGAGGCCGAGAAGTGGCAGAGAATGGATCTGGATGGTTCCCCTCTCGTGCACCCTAACAGAGCACACTCGTGGAATGCTTGTGTGGGGCCGAGCGGAACACAGGTTGGTGCTGTAACTAACTCTCTCTTGGACAGGTAGAATTGGAAGGTCTCACCGGCCACATTGAATTCAACAGCAAAGGCCAGAGGTCCAACTATGCCTTGAAAATCTTACAGTTCACTAGGAATGGTTTTCGGCAGGTAAGCCTCACTGTGCTGGGGTGGTAGAGCCTCCTCTTTGTTCCTCTGTCCCCAGCCCATTTTCTCCTTGGCTCTCACGATGTCCTCTGTCATCCCCAAGGGCAACAGCTGCAGGCATCCTGAGCAAGCCTCCTGGCTGCACCACCTCCCCCTTCCTGCACCAGGATCAGCCTGTGTCTGAGAGACTGCAGCGGGCTTGGGAGGGAGGCAAGTGTGCTCTGTGGAGGGAGAGGGGAGGCAGCGCATGTCATGTAAAGAAGGCACTCCCAGACCTTGTCCGCTATTCTAAATTATTCTCCCCGAATCTCACCCTAACCCTGGAACAGTGTTAGATCCCAAGCAGCTCACTGCCAAGACACAAGCTTGTCTTGGCACGGAGTGGTGGACTCCCCTCGGCTTTGGAATGGACAGCCAGCTCTCCCCGTCAGCTCTTTGCTGACCAACACCCACCCCTCCTCTCCTGTCTGCTACTTGTCCGCTCCCAATAGCTCAGGGCTGTTTTGTCCTTTGTAGCTGTTTTCAACTCCCTACCCTTTTCTCATTCTCCTCCATTAACCTTCTTATTCTCCTTTTCTCTGATTCTCTTACATCAGAGGAAACAAGGAAATCATAGCCACTCCAAGGACCTCTCTGAAGGTCTCCCAACCTCCCTGTCACACGAATAATCAACCCCCTATTCTTAGTCTAGCCCTTTTGCCACCTTAGCAAAGCCTGAGAAATAGGAAATGATGCACTAATTACAGCAGGAAACAGACACTTTGAAGAGCCTCCTGGCTGTCAGAGGGGCTGAACAAGGGAATGTACCACTGAAGGGGTTGCACAATCACCTCCCCAGGAGATGACGGATTATTTAAAATCATCTTCATCTCCAGCATCAGCTTCACCATCATCATCTTCACAGCAGTGTTCTGTATAAGCTTTTGCTGCAGGCCGTGTCCCGTGTGGAGTGTGTCACATGCATTTTCTCATTCATACGAAGTAGGTACATTTTGTTAATCCCCATTTTACTAGTGAGGAAACTAAGGGAGTTTGACTTTAGCCTTGAACTCAAAGTGGCAGCTGGTTTTGAACCCAAATATCTAGCTCGGAAGCCCAAGTCCTTAAGTCTTTAACCATTTTGACAAGTCCTCAGAATCACCTTGGCATTCAGTGTTTAAAATGCCTCTTTGCAGACTTCACACCATAAGATTCTGACTGGGTGGGCCTGGGATAGGGCCTAGGAACCCAAGTGGTCACAGACACCTGGCATGATTGTGATGAAACCCTGAGCTACATTGTGGGTTGCATGCTCAACTCTGCTCAGATCTTCTCACTAGGTCACTAGAGTTCCTTCTAGAAGGACACTGGTCCATGAGAGTCTCCTTAGACAACAACAAGATAAAAGGAAAGAGTCCCAGACAGAGAGAGAATAACCCTAAATCCTGGTGTTGACTCTGTAAATAATCCTTTACAGCTGTGCGCCAGCTGTGGGACCCTTAAGCCATGACAATGGCTGCCATTTTATCAGCTCCCAAATGGGGCTGAGTTAGGCCAGCAGCCAGAAACACTGGGAGGAGTATCACAACATGGTCATTTCATTTGCCGAATGAGTCATTTGTGGAGCTGCTACTATATGTCAGGCACTGCGCTCCTCTGCGTGGAGAGAGCTCCCACAGCCTGGCAAGAAAGAGGGACAGAGAGAAAAAAAAAAATAGGTGCAATTTGGAATTATTAAACTCAAATCGTGCCCTCGGGCTCATAATTCTCTGAACAAAAGAAACTGCCAGCCTAGAGGGAAATATCAGGCAGACTCTTCCCTGAGCCCCCACCTGCCTGGGGGATGTGAAGTGAGGAGCAGTGATTCTTCTTTTTTTTTTTCCCCAGTAAATACCTGTTGAGGGCCTACTGTGTGCTGGGCTCTCTTCTATGCACAGGTTTTAAAAAAATGGGCAAAGTGCTTTGTGGTGCCCGTGTTCAGGAGACAGGCAATAGGCAAACAGGTACATCAGTGGCCTGCTGTCTGTGGTGATGAGCACTATAGGAGCAGTAAAGCTGGGTCAGGAGATGGAGTGTGGGGGTAATAATGAGGGAGGAACAGTCGTCAGGAGGACATAATGCTCACACCAAGCCCCAGTTCCACTCCAGGCTTGGGTAAAATGTCCCTTGGACGTCAGTCCTGCCTCTGGGTGCTCCCTGCACAGAGTCCTCTGGCAGCGATATTTCTGGTGGCAGAGTTGGCCAGAGGCCCTGAGCCCACCCACCCCATGAATGACAGTGATTAGGGGTGAGAGTACCTCTTCACCTTAAATCTGCTTTTCCAGCAGTCACCACTCAGGCTGGCTCTTTCCAGCTGCCAGACAGCAGTATTGCCTGAGTTATGGAAAAACAGCACCGCCAGCCACCAGCCCAGCCTGCAAGGGCTTCTGCTCTGAGACATCTTAAGCAGCTCTGTTGGCATAGGCTAGGTCTTCTCAAACCCAGGTATGCACAAGGGTGACTGAGTGTGCTGGTTTGAAAACGGACATACCCCAGCCTCACTACAGTAAGTGATGAGTTAATAACTAGGGTGCATTCCAGAAACTGCACGTTCTTAACTGGCAGCTAGATAGATGATTATTGGGCAGTTGGTCCATAGTACCCTTTGACAAAAACCAGCTTAGTCCAAGAGTGTTAGTCAACTGCACACTCTATGCACAGAATTTCTTCCTGACCTCCTTGCAGCCCACCCCCATGTTTCTGAGCTACTGTTAAATGGAGAGTGTTTTTGCCCTTCAGCCACACCGAGGGACACCTGATTGGACTTCTAAAGTGGATTGCAGTAATCCTCTTTATTACTTATTTTTCTTCAACAAGTCAGGTGACTGTCCTGCTGCTTCCCTGTCTGGCTCAGGTCCCCTGAGTACCAGTGAAAACCGCAAGATGCATCATGGGCACAGATGTGCTTGGCAGCGCTGGTCCCCAGGTCCCATCCCAATCACTGGCCCAATCTTTGCCTCTTGACAGGTGCCCTTCCCTTGCTTATTACAGGATGAAGAAATGGTTTGGGAAGCGATAATTAATTTCCTCTCTCTTCCAGGGTGGAAGGAAAGTCAGGATGTCTGCTTCGATATTCTCCCAATTCCATCCAAGGTGGTGCTGGCAGGGGAAGAAAGAGTGACCAGGAGTAGGCAAATATCTCTTGAATATTGGTCATGTCCCAGACACCATGTGGGCTCTTTGCACAGATCACTACTAATTTGGAGGGCAGCCCTTCGAAGTGGATCAAACTCCCATTTCACAAATAAGGAAACTGAGGCACAGGTAGTATAAGGTCCGTGGTTCAAGTCCACTCTTGGCAAGGACTTCAGGCTAGGGAGAAATTCATGCTCAGATCTGCCTACCTCCAAAGTCTGCTCTTGGTCTCTCACTCTTGGCTTTTTCTCACTTTCTTGCAATATTTAAGCCTCTGACTCCGAATACTTTACCCAGGTCTATTGCTTTGCTGCCACGTGCTGCAAACCGGGACTGCTTCTGGTTCCCAGTGACCTGCTGGGCTGGGCTGCCTGAAGTAATGGCATCTTCTCATTTGGGCTTGGTTTTATTCTTTCTCTTTCTTGTCTGGGCAAGTGACTATTAAGAGTAGTTTTGATTATTCAGAGAGCACCACACAGCGACCCAGTAGGTTGTAATTGGTAAAGTGTCTGAACCAAATACTATATTCCCTGCCGGTGGCTGATTAAAGGGTTACTGCCATTGTAAAAACAGTTTTTTCAGAATTCAGGGCTATTTTTTACCATTTAAGAAATTACTATTTTGATTCTGTTTGGAGAGAGTTTTCCATCTGGTATTCTGTGGAGTTTCCGCTGGAGCCTGTTTGGGGGAAAATACTCGCTGAGGTATCCTATAAGTGACATTTCTCAATTAGGACTATATCTGATTGATTATTTGTGGGCGTACAAGTGATAGCATTGCCATCAGCTTCTCTAACTCCGTTCTCCAGTTTTTTTCCCTGTAAAATCTCCCTTCTCCATCCCACGTTCTCGTCTCTCATCCCCCAGAAGATATCTTGGGTGGCATCGGAATTGTATAATCTCTCTTCCTGATTTGGGAGAAATTGTCTTTAAAAGAGGCAAGGAAAAGGAAAAAAGCAGCACGGCATTAGAGGGCCCTTAATTTCCCTCATTTAACTTAGTCTATAGATCAGAGATTCTGAGCAGCCCCCGAGCGACTTTGTTCAGTCTGTAATAAGATGAGCACACCTTTCATCTGAGGATCGGAAATGGCTTAACAGGCTCTAATTAAGCCTTCGGGAGAGGGAGGGCTGACATGGGGGTTTGACATCCTAGCTAAAGATACAGATCTCAACTGTTCTGTTGCCTCACTGTGTATCACGTGGCGTGGGGCAGCACCTCAACTTTCTTCTATGCGGTGAAGATGCTACCCCTTCAACATTTGGCTTGGCTAAATGCAACAGTTATTGACAGTAGATTTGTATAGCATGCTCTTCTGCTTGCTTATGGTTAGATTGAAAGCTGACTCTACTGACATAATGATAACAGTTAAGTCATACTGGGTACATGATACACACTGTGCTGGGTGCTTTGCATGTATGTGTTTAACATTTCTTCTCTTTTTATCAACCATGCATAAAAGCTATTGTGTCCATCTTGCAAGTGAGGAAACTGAAACAGAGATAAAGTGGTGTGGTCATTTCAATTGAGTTAGTACATTCCAGAGCTAAGAACAGAGTCTGAGTCTAGCTGTCTTTAAAGAACATGGTCTTCCCACTCTGCTGTGGCTCTAGAATATGTTGAAGGAGACCTTGAAGGTGCCTGATCTTATCTTCCAACCCAAATCCCAAGGTTCTCCATATGCCCCTGAAAGAAACAGCCTTCCAGCCTCTCCTTGAGCGTGTCCTAGGCTGGAAATCAGCAAGGACACATTCCTAAGTCTTCCAAGTCCTAAGTCTAAATCTTCCTTCCAGTTCCACCCTCTAAAGCAACCCAGTAGAGCCTTGTTTCTCTTTTCCACCAACTCTTCAAATATTTGAAGGTAGTTTTTGTTCATTCTCTCTTGAAAATCAGCATAAAATTTTTTGAACACCTGCTCTGTGTCAAGGGCTGGAAATGTGAAATAAATGAGTCATGGTCCCTTCAAGAGCTCATCATCTTGAAAGAAAGGTAGAAATGGGGGTCAACAGTGACTGTCCAGTGCTCAAGTTGTTCTGCCTCTCAGATTTGGCTCTTCCCCAAACAGCCATCCATGGCTGTTCCTACAGTAGCAAAACTAATGAGTCTCAAACTGCATTTTAGTTTGCCTACATTATAGTTTGTGTCTGTGTCTCTATTAAACTGTGAGGCCTGAACCTCGACCCCTGTTCCAGATGGGGCTAATTGACACACAGCTGAGAGCACCTTCCTCACTCCAAATACTCGCTTCCATTCGCTGCATTTGCTGCTAACTTAGTCTTTGCATTTTTGATTCACTCTGAACTCTGGCCCTTAAGATCAATTCACAACTCCACTTACCCTCCCTCCACCCCAACTATACAGGGTTATTTTCATATGAACTTTTCATAGAGACCAGCCCTGAGCACCCCCTTTCCTTGGACCTGATCCACTGATCCATTGAATTCTGTTCCTATGGAGATGGAGAGATTGGCAGAGCTGCCCAAGAAGGGGAGAGCAAAATGCCTTGTGAACTGCAGGCCGTTTTTCCCTTCCCAAAGCTACAAAAACCTGGCTTTTTCAGGAACTGGTTCTTTCGAATGGTTTGAATGTAGTTCTAACTAGAGGTAGAAGGATGGACAAGATAACTTTTGTGAGTCAAAAGCAAACCTAGAATCCAGGGACCCAGTGTCTTTTAGAAGGTTCGAGGACTCCAGCTTCAATTTCCCGAGGTTCATTTAGGTTCCACTAATTGGTGGGAGGACAGGCTATCTCTTTTTAACCTCTTTTCCTGAAACCTTCCCTGATAAAGGCCACACACAAGCACACCCACATTTGCCCCTTTCTGGAGAAGTCTAGGACCTCCCAGGGTTGAGAACTGTGAAGCTGGTTTGGGCCATCCTCCTGAGCATTGTGAAGGCAGTTCCATTTTTCTTTTTCTTCCTTTCTTTTTTGTTTAAAAAAATTTATTTATTTATGCACACAAGAACTTGGGTGAAGGCCAGAGGTAGGGGGGGTGAGAAGATTCACCAGAGACAGAGTGGGGAGCAGAACAGGCAGATTGACTGAAATCCACTGCTGAGGGGAGCAGCGGGCGAGTCAGGAGAGGTCTGCTGCGCCATGTGGGTCACCTCGCTGGCAGGGGATGGGACTCGTGCTGCAGTAGCTGCGGATAGCTTCGTAGTGCTGTGCTTAACCCCTTGCGCCACCACGGAGGCTCCAGCTCCATTTCTCTGCTAACCCTCTGGGGCCAGGAATGCCAGGAACATCTGTTGCTTTGATGCAATTTTAGCAGACTTATCGAGGGGTCGAGGGGACCCCATCCTATCTCCACCTCAAAAGCAGACAAAGAACAACAGAAAACGCTAACAACACCCATCAGATGGGAATCTGCACAAGGCATTGGGGCACCTGGGAGGAGAGTCTCTTCCTCTCTATGGTGAGGGCCCACCCAGCACCCACACCCTTTCCTCAGCCCCTCTACTACAAACCTCTGTGACTCCTCAGGCCCTGTCTGCACTCAGAACAGCTGGTGAGGCTCACATAGGTTGCCAGTGAGGGAGCAGCTCTGAGGGGCCCTGACTACTCCTGTGTAATACATTTGCAATTTGAGGCAGGAGTTTACCATAAATATGCAGAACCTTTGAAGCTGCCTTTGCCGGGACCTGGCTCAGAGCGCTGGAGCGGGGGTTTGATTGCTGGAAATCAGCAGCCTCAAGTGCCAGCTCCCCGGTTAGGGGACCGACCTGACAAGCGTAGGCCAACTGGGGAGGCTGCTTGGCGGCCATCCCCCCAGAGCCAGCCCAGCAACTCTGCCTTTGATGAGGAAATTCTGAGACTGCAGATTTTCCAGTGGAGGACAGGGAGAGAGAGGTGGGTGGTTTGAGGGGCTGCTTTGAAGGTTACTGAGAAATCACTTATTTCTTCCTTTTAATTAAAGAGCTGGGAGAAAGGGAATTGGCATGAAGTTTAAAATAGTTGAGGCCACGTCTCAACTAGAATATCATAAATTCATCGAGTTGAAGGAGACCCGAAAGGTCTCCAGTCCAGCTTACCCACCTGAGAATACATAGGGGAGCCTGTCATTCTGGGGCTCAAAACCCCTTACAGTGAAATGGCAGCTGGGCTCTGCCTGCCTCTCTGCTCCTCTGTGCCTCCGCTGCAGCCGTCTCTCGTTAGCCCTGTAGGACGGGGACTGCTGCAGCGCAGGCCCCGCACATGCCGATGGCGGGGCCCAGCATAGCGTGGAGAAAGGATGCCAGTGAGCAGGGACAGGTGTGGGCAAAGCCCAGGGCTGGGCCTGCCCTGCCAGCCCTAAGGAGCTCACATCCAGCGGGGACACCTTTTGCCAAGACAGTTCTCTGAAGTCACCGCTCCCCAATGTGTTCTCAAGAGATTTTATCTGACAAGCCTCCCCATGGGCACCTGGAATTTGCAAATGTGCAGAGGTAGGTCCCTCAGCCTCTGATACATGTCTGCCTTTCGTTTCCTTTCCCTCTTAAGAGCAGCACTCCTGGAGTTAATGAAAAGGCTGCTCAGGACGCCTCCTGGCCCCCCAGCCACCCCCAGGACAGCCACAGCCAAGGGTGCACCCAAGGGCTTTCTCTCCTCCTGCCTCCCTGCCCCACATCCATCTGGTTCTTTCTCCCCAAGAACGGGGCTTCCTGCTTATCAGCTTTGATGGCAAATTCACTGACTGCAGAAGCTTATTCACACATCAGCCGGCAAACAAATTAAAAGTACTTACATTTCAAACAGGGGGCTGCTTTTGGGGAGAGGAGTGGAGTTTGAAAGTGCTGCATTTTAAATCTATTTCTTGTAATATGCCCGATCACGCGTCCTGCCTGAGCTCAGCCTGGGGAAGTTTGCCAGTTCTCAGTGACTCCTTTCCGCGCCTCTTCAGCCAGCTCATGCCTGGCAGTGTTGGAAGAGGCTGGGCTGCTAATTTAGTCTCCTGAAGCAGCCTGCATCAGGCTGCTCTGATGAGAGGTGGGCTGGCATGGGTCAGAGGTATTGGGGGAATGAAAGCCAGTGGGCCAAGGGAAGAAGAATCTAGGAGGTGAGAGGGAGCCCACTCAGGGCAGGCGTGGGGGTGAGTGGAAAGACAAGCTGAGGCCCAGCTCTGCAGCATCGAAATCCTCTACTTCTCTCTTGCCTCCTCAGTAAAATACGGATGATGGTCATAATAATAGCTGCTTTCTGTGCATCATAAAATTCTTGTGAGAACAAAATGAAAAATTGTTTATAGATGTGCTTTGAGGATTCTGCCACATTGTGCCAAGTGCGTTCTGTCATCTCTCATGGAGATGTCTGTCTACATATTTCCTTATCTTCCTGTGCAGTCCGGTAATCTTGCTTCTAGACTGATTTGGGGAGAAGAGGAGGACTAAGCAGCCTGAACTGTGTACTCGTGTCCCTCCTGCTGCAAATAGGGGGCTTGCCGAAGGGCTGCAAGGACTAGCCCCCCAGTCAGGCTTGGTGGAAATAAGTTCTGCCAGCCAGCCTTTCTCTGCTTCAGGATGGGTTCCCCCATGGCTTTGCTGCCCCCCTCCTTCTGTCCTTCCACCCTACCCCCGTCCTTCCTGCACCCCTAACTTCTGATCTTCCTCCACCCCCACCCTGTGTCTTCCTCCACCCATAGCTTCTGTCCTTCCTTCGCCCCCACCCTGTGTCTTCCTCTACCCCCAACCTCTGTCCTTCTCTACCCCCACCCCATGTCTTCCTGCACCCCTACTCTCACTCCTTCCTTTACCCCTAATGTGCCAGTTCCTCTTGCAGTGGCTGTGGGTGGGCATGAAGACAAGAGTAAGTTGTGGCTTCGCCCCTGGGAGAGTCTGCACATCTAGAACCTGCCTAACAAGACTCTGCTCAGACAAGTGCTACTGACATCCCCAAACTAGAAACTCCCCATCTTTCCCAGCCTCACACTATTTCCTGGTCCATCTAAGGCAGGGGTGGGCAGACTTTAGCCTACCCTTAGCTCAGCTGTGCATCTGCCCCCCCCCCCACTCAGTTATGAGCCCTGAGGGAGAGGGAGTAACCAGCTTCCTTTCTGCCCTGACACTTTATTAGGACCATGAACTCCACTGGCATCTGATCCTCAGGCCTCAAAGGGTGATATTAGTAAACTACCTTCCCTAAATACTTCTCCACCTGGCGAGTTTGACAAGTGAAGCCGACACTCTGCAGGCCCTGACTGTGTCATATTCATCGGCAGTGATTTTCTTGTAAGATGAAAAATGTCGAGCCAACCTGTGCTCTCTGATGAGCTCTCTCCTTCAGCTGATTTGGAATCCTTTCTTTCTTCTAGGAGGTGAATGGGGGGCATGCAGCTGGGTCTTCATATTTGCAGACTTGCCTGTACTCATCCCAGGCTGTTGGGAATAAGGCCAATCCCCCCAAATGTTTAGAATAGTCCATAAAGAAAAAGGGAGTTGAGATGTGGGTTAAAGACATAATTAAACTCAACTGATGCTTCTTTTTTTTCTTTTTAACTTTATTATTTTTTATTTTTATTTTTATTTTTATTTTTGCATAGAAGAACTGGGGTATAGGCCAGAGGTGTGAAGGGTAAGAGGATCCACCAGAGACAAAGTGGGGAGCAGAACAGGGAGCTCTACTGAAATACACTGCTGAGGGGAGCAGCAGGTGAGTCAGGACAGGTCTGTTGTGCCATATGTGGGTGCGTCCCAGGCTGTAGAGGGCTCAGGCCTCAAAGGGTGATATTAGTAAACTGCCTTCCCTAGATATTTCTCCACCTGACAAGGCTTAACGCCTAGGCCACCAGGGAGGCCCTCACTTGGTGCTTCTGTCCAATAAGAGAGGCCCTCTGAGCTGCCTCACTGACCTCCTCTGAGACCTTGAACTAGTTGGAGAGTCCATTAAACCCCTCAGAACATGTTGGAGGTTGGTGTTTTTAGGCAGTGTTGGGGTGCAATGACTCTCCTGCCCCCGACAGTATTTATCTGTCGCTGACATCCAGCAATGAGGGTGAGACCACACTCTACTTCACGTCTCAGAGGTTGGGGATTCGGGATAGAAGTCTGAGCACATCTTGCCAAAAGCCAAACACTCGAGCACAGATGAGTACACTCGAGCCTTGTAATTTGTACATTCTGTACTTGCAAATTCATCTACTCATTAAATCTATTTGTAACCCCCAAATCCATACTCATGGTGCCGTCTCAGACGTGGCTGGAGCAGTGGGAAATTTGAGTTGGCCAGCGGGGTCGTTCCTTGCTGAGATGAGGCCTGGCGACACTCGCCTGTTAGGACAGCCCCTCATTGCCTCCCTACGTGGCCAAGAGGTTTACAACTTAAACTCCTGGCAGAAGGAGGAACTGGCTCAATCGCTGGGGTAACAGTACTCGGAGAGCCAGTTGGGCATGACTGCTATTTAACTGCTCTCAGATTGTCATGCCTTTAGCATGTTTGTGCTTTTCATGGAGATTTAGTTTTCTAAAATGGCTCCAAGCTTAGTGCTGAAGGACTATCTTGTGTTCCTAAGTGCAAGAAAACTGTGAGGTGCCTCGCAGAGAAAATGCAGCTGTGTCTAACAAGTATCGTGCATGAGCTACAGTGCTGTGGTTCAGGATTAATGAACCCGCATTATGTATTCAGGTGTCTGTAGGCAGAGACCTGCATAAAACCAGGCTATGTTTTGGTTGGTTGGTGAAAATGATGTGACCAGTGCCTCACAGGAACCTAACCCTCTTTACCCCTTAGGAACAATGGCTCTGTAGCCTCCAGGTCAGTGTGTGTGACAGCTTTACAGAACATAAGTGCCGTGGAGAACAAGTATCGACTGTAATGAGATTCAGCCAGCAGAGAAGACCAGGAATGAGCCCGTTTGAGTAGCTTCAGTTTCCCAACACTGGCTTTTTCTCTCTGCGTTCTTTACCTCACACTCCTACTCTCCTGTTTTTCAGAGTGTCTGAGGACCTAAGGTCTTCCTCCTGGCTTCCCTACTGTCGAAGTGGAATCTAGATCCTACACTTTCAGGACTGAAAAGAATATCAGAGCAGCTCTAGGCCAGTGCACCAATCAAATGCAGGTGGATTCCCTTGAAGTTCAGTCTGTGCTTGGATGCTTCCAGTGTCAGGGAACTCGCTAGCTGTCAGGAGAGTTCTCATTGTTAAGAAGTTTTTCCATCTCTCTGGTAGAATTCTTGTATTTCTAAAGCCTTTATCTGTTGTCCTCACTCTGTTTCTTGGGTTCAAACACTCATTCCATCCTCCCCTTATATAATGTGATTTCAGTCTCTTTACCTTCTTGGTCAGTATCCTCAGAACACGCTCGAGATAGTCTATGCTCCTCTTAAAGAGGGGTTCCTGGAGCAATACGCAGTGTTTGGGGGGTGATTGTGTAGAAGAGCACTCTCTTCTCTTGCATGAGACCTGCCATCCCTTTGTAAATGGTGCGTGCAACTGAGAGGAGTAGAATGTGTTCACACTTACAAATGTATTTCCATGTTAACTAAACACAGTTTCTCAACTTAACGATACGGTTTTACAGTGGAGGATCTCCAGGAATCAGCCACGGGGCTCAGAGAGAACAGGTGGAAGAGGATCCTTTTTTGTATCCCTCTTATAGGAGGCTGTCTCATCTTTGTGCCTGGGAAGCTGTGCCTGCAGTGCCTGTCCGCAGTCACCTGTCTGAGACCTCTTTATCTTGTCCCTCTCAGGCCTGTTCCTCCCAGACCCTACCCCAAGGCACTTTGAGAAATGATATCACACTATACAACTAACATTTTCAGAATTCGTCTTTGAGCTAGAAGGAGCTAGACTACATCCACTTTTGTAGGAAAGATAACTGAAGACTAAAAAGAAGCGACTCACTCAAAGGAATTTAATAATTCAATTCAACAGATATTTATTGAGAGCCCATTATAGGCCAGACACTGTCCTGGGAGCCGGAGACAGAAAGAGGAATTTATTCATGCAATCACCAATTTTTACTAAGCACAGTCTCCAGTGGGGAACAAAATAGGGTCTCATCACTTATGGAATGTATTGTGTAATGGGCGAGATGGACTTTTAACTAATTACAGCTGACTCCTGAACAGGGTAGGGGTTGAATGGCAAAATTCCATTTATAAACAGATTCATCTTATAAACAATGAAGTAAACTGATGCATGAAGAAACACAGTACAGTGTGATAAATATATTTCTCCTCCTTATGATTTTTTCATTATGTTTTCTTTTTCTAGCTCTCTTTATTGTAAGAATGCAGTATATAATATATATAACATCCAAAATATGTGTTTATCAACTTTGTTATCATTAAGGCTTCCTGCCAATCACAGGCTGTTAGTAGTTAAATTTTAGAGAAGTCAAAAATTATAAGTGGACTTTAAACTAAATGGGGGTCAATGCCTTTAACCCCCTGGTTGTTCAAGGGTCCACTGTATATAATAGATGTAGTTTCTACATCTATAATGTTTCAGACACTACTTGTGAGTTGCCATTATGGTGATTAGACTGAGTCAGAGGGATTGGGAAGGGCTTCCCCAAAAGGGGGACATTCATATGGTCAAAATTTGATGGGCACCCAGGTGAAGGTGGGTATGAGGTCAAGGACCAGAGCTCTGGGGACACCAGAGCCAGGTGATCGCAGAGCCAAGTCAGGAACCCAGAATTCCTGATGCTTTACTTTTTTTACTGTCCCCCACTCAAGCTTTATATAAAAATCATCTTCCAAATATGTAAGTCAGAATCAAAGGCAAGAAAAAGCGAAGGCTGACTTTCAAGATGTGGACTTTCAAACAGAAATGCTTACGGCAAGTACATACGAATGGACAAAGAATAACAATTCAAATATTTATTGTTTAGCTACAAATCCATCGCCCAGGAAAATAACTTGAGGCAAGTGTAACAGAGTAGATCTGCCTGAGTTTGAATCTGCATTAATATAGAACTTTGGACAAGAAATCTAACCTCCCTAGCCCAGTTTTCTAATCTGTAAAATCAGGACAATGGCAGTACCCCTTATAGTGCGGTTGGGAAGAGTAAATAAGATAACAGAGGTAAAAGCATCTAGCCCAGCATCTGGCACATAGTAAATGTTCAAAAATATTAGTTTGTATAATTTTTTAATAGTTAGTTGTTTAGTTACAAGTGATTAGAACTAGGAGTTCATTAATGCCAAGTACCTGTTCCAGGTACTCTGCTCCAGGCTAATTAATGGAGTAGTGAGTATTGTCCAAATCCCTTCTATATGCTCATACTTTTTGAGCCTGATGTGCATTTAGGTTGCAATCCAGGACATAAACAAACAACCACCTATACATACATTATTGAATGAAAGCTTATGAAACAATAGTTATCCTGTTCTTTGCATTACACTCTGATGCATTCTAGGTATATATTTCATTTTTTAAATGTAGGTCTTGACCCACTAAATTGATTTCATAACCCACTAATGGGTTGCAGCCACAGTTGAACAAAACACTGCCTTAGACCAGTTGAGTTGAAGGTTTAATAAGCACAGGTAGAGTTCACTTGATGTGTTCTTCCCAGCTTTCCCTGGCGTTTTGAATTCACCCCTTTGACATTCGCCATCGTTGTCCTTTGAACCCTAATGTTCACAGAATTCCGCATGTAAGCTCAGATTTTGTACTAAGAGTGTATTTTTTTAAGACTTATTTATTTGTGCATCCAAGAGCTGGGCTAAAGGCCAGAGGCGTGGGGGGTGAGAGGATTCACCAGAGACAGAGTGGGGAACAGAACAGGCAGATCTACTGAAATACACTGCTGAGGGGAGCAGCGGGTGAGTCAGGAGAGGTCTGCTGCGCCATGTGGGTTGCTCCCTGGCTGGCCAGGGATTGAACTTATGCTGCAGAGGCTGCGGACAGCTTCATAGGTTGTGTCTTAACCCCTTGTGCCACCAGGGAGGCCCCCTAAGAGAATATTTTGGACAAGAGAGTGTGGTGTTTGACCAATACCCGAAACTGCAACTTTTTTAGCTCCTCAAATCATCCCCTCAACCACTCAGTTGGGCCCTTACTATGACCCAGTCTCCCTTGCAAACTAAATTTTTATGATTGGAGATGTTGGATTTAAATCAATAAACAGTTTATTACCTCATGCCAGGGGTGTTCACCATGAAGACTTACATTACAAGCCTTTTTGCTGGTCTTACTTCAAGGTACAGAGCTATCCTCTGGAGACTCTGAAACTAATTCAGTCTCAATTAATTCCTGGGGTCTCTGGCCATAGTGTTTCACAATGGACTGTCGTTTTTCCTGCCTGCATGTCAAATCAGTCGGTGCACTCAACGAGGTACTAATACATTATTACATGCATCCTTCCTAATGAGAACTTTGACCTCAAAAAAATGATTTGTTAGCTATGGTCCATTCTACTTTGGATGGCCCTGGAGATCAGGATCTGGACAAAAGAGAGCTTGCATTTGAGTAGGCCTTTAAACTAACATCTCTACCTCAGATCATCCCAGTAAGGGGAGAAGGGAAAGAAAACTACCTTTATCTTATAGGCGGCAAAATTGATTTTCCAAGGCCACGGGGCAAACAGCAGGGTGGAAGTTGAAGCCAAATCTTCTATTTCTGATCAGCTGCATTCCCACTAGACAGGAAATAGTATTTATCTTACATTGCCATGGTTTATTATGACTCATTCCCATGGCTTATTATGGCTCATCATACATATTATCTCAGTTGATTATCAACAGCAATGTTGTACTGTGGGCAAGCGGGTTCATTTATTGCTATTTTACAGATGAGGAAGATTCAGAGAGGTTAAGTGATTTGCTCAAGATCACGCAGCTTATGCATGGCAGAGGAGGAAAGGAAATGTAGATCTTCTGGTGCCCTGCCCCCCATCCCTTTGTACTAAACCCCTAAATAACCACTCTGCACCTTGGCCAAGATCACTTTCATGGGTTCTTGTAACTGACTGCTCTCAGGGCTGTATTATCCAACCAACAAGTTCATGGTAATCAGAGAGGCCCAGGTCTTCAGGGTGGGAAAGCCTGCACTTGCCCTAACCTGAAAGATGCCATCACAGTTAACAGAACATGAGTTCAAATCTCATTTTAATCCCCCATTAACTGTGATTCTCAGCAAGTTGCTTGACATCTCTGAGTCTCAATTTCATTCACTCAACAAAAACGTATTGAAAGTGCCTACATTGAACACTATTATTGTTGTCTGAATTGTCTGCATTTTTCAGATAGGACTATTAACGGGTCTTGTGCAAAATCAGGGAAATTGATGCCCAGCAAACCCAGCATGCAAAAGTGATCAATAAGTGCTTGGGAACTCTGACTCTGAGCCTTGGAGTTGTCGGCTTCTCTAGAAGAAACTGGATCCTGGCAGCACTGAACGCAAAGAACAATGATCTGCACGTACATAAAATATTAAATGTTATAGAGCTGTGTGTACACCCACGGATGCAGGCAGGGATGTGAGGAAATCCTTTGGGGCTTTAAAAATGAATCCCTTTTTACCTGCTTGGAAAAGAATAAAGTGGCAAAATGACAACTTGGAGTGATTCTAGGTGGGAGTATGAAGAAGGCTCTGAGCAGGCGGGTGCGGTGGCTCTGGGCAGGACCCCCATCCCAGGCGACAGCACAGGGCTCTCCTGCAGAGGTGTAGTAAGAAAGACGAGCAATGAGCTCATTAATGAATGTATAATTACAATCTGAGGTAAATGTACTGAAGGAAAAGGAGAAGTTTGACTTTGGAAAATAAAGGCTTCCTGCAGGAAGTGACATTTGAACTGAGGCCTAAAAGATGAACAGATCTCAACTACAGATCTCATCAGTTTGGAAAACTTCTAGAACGGTCCAGATAGCAAAAAAATTAGACTTTGCAGCTACTGTTATAGCTGAATGCAGCCACACAACAATGCAGCGATGAGTGGACCTGCCTATGTTCCAGTAAAACTTTATTTTCCGAGACAGGTGGTGAGCCGACTTTGGCCTGTAGCCCATGGTGTGCCAACTCCTGAACTCATGGAAAGAGATCTGGGGAAGAAGGGGCTGTGCAGTAAGGGGTTCCAGACAAAATGGCTTGCACGAGGACCCTGGCAGGAAGGAGCTCATTGCACTTGAACTCCTCGGTGTGACTAGAGTGCTGATAAAGCTGGAGAGAATATTGTAAAAGCGTGGAGAGTGAGCAGTGCCAGACCTCACAGCCTGCTAATTTGCGCTAAGGATTTTGGCCTCTATTCTTCAACCAAAGTGAGAAGGAATTGAAGGGTCTGACATGGGAGTGAGTGTGAGCATTGTTGAGATTTTGTAGAGACTGCCTGGTGCTGTGTGGAGACTAGGACACAGGGACCCAAGGTGGATTCTAGCCGAGAGAAAGTTCCCTGGGAACTTGGACTTGGCCCGGGGATGGGTGAGACTGTGGAAATGAACTAACTTACTCAGGCTCCCCCTGCTGCGTGGTCACAGTGCCTGATGCCACCAATACAGGTCTCCAGACTCCAGGAGACATGCCAGCTCTATGGTCATGCCCCCTGGACTGGCACTTCCCAAGCATGTCACTGAGGGAGTGAGCAGCCTGCATACACTGACGAGGGTCCCTGGTCAACCAAATGCAGGTCTCCCACATAGTAGCAGACTTTGAGGGCGCATGGGCGGCTTGCATAATGTCATAGAGTCCATTCACTAGTGCTCTCCGCCCCATCAGGCTTCATCTGTGTTTTACTTCCAGCAGTTCTTTGAAATTTGGTCCCTTGTTTGTTCACCCCAGGAGTCTCAGGTACAGTTACTAGAAGGGCAGGGGTCTTAGAAACAGGTATTTTGATAGCAGGGAGAAGTGATAATCCACAGTAAGAAAAGAGACAGGGAGAGAACCAGGCAAATTAACTTATAAAACCGTAAAAGAGAAGGCAAGTGGTCCTTCACATTTCAGCCACCAGCATCATCTCTCTGTCACTATCAATTTCCCAGTGGTGACACAGTGTCAGAAGGTAAAGACACTCACTCTGTCTAAGCACACAGCGGAAACAATAATTCCCTGAGAAAGAATTTTTGTAAATGATATTTTCAAGTAGAAATTAAAATTTCTAAAGCTATAGTGCTTAAAGGAGCAGAATTTTTATTAATTTATATGTATTCTGTATCTTCTGGGCACTTAGATAAGTGATACATTCTAGGTCCCAGATCAGTCATATTTACCCACATTTTCCTCTTTGAGTAAGCACTCCTATCATCAGATGTTTCTTCAAGAGCATTAGACTCAGCCGTGAAAAGTACATTTGTTTTAAATATTGTGATCCCAGTGCAGCAACTCACTGGCCTTTTGAATCCTGTTTTTTTTCCACTTGCCAGCTCAGCCACATAGTTAACTTATGCAGGCTTTACCTTCCCTCCTAATAAAGTGAAGTGCCAGTGAAATTCCTCTACTTAACTGTGGCACCCAGCACAGAGCCTGTGGGCATGATTGGCTCCCCCATGGCTTGGAGTCAGGGTGCCCCCACTAGCTGCAGCCCATCGGGCAATTCATGAAGTATGAAGAGGCTTTCTTTCCTTCAGATAACAGGTTTTGGATTTCTGTTGGTGCACATTTCACCCCTGGATAGCACCCCCTCCTCTGCATGTGTGCCTCAGGCTTCAGCTGGCCTGGGAGCTCCCCTCATGGTTAGTTGCTTCTGCTTTGCACAGGTGAGGTCATTTGCTGATAAGATGCAAGCTTTGTTATCTGTGCAAACCAACCTCAAAGAAAAGTTCAGCCTGTCTCTTTTCAACTTTATGCAGTGACATCATGTTGGTAGCTTGACATCAGTCAGGGTGGGAGTATTTACACCACAGAAATTAGCAGGCACTACCAGATCAGTGGTTTCCCTGGAAAGTCAGTTTTTGACATTTCCTAGTTCACCATGGATCAGCACTTGATTTCACTGCTGATCTCTACACCCTTGCCTTTCCCTGTCACCATGCTTGTCATCTGAGTTGCCCTTTCTGTTGTGTTAGAGACCATCGGGAATCCAACAGTCTGTGTTGCAGGCCTTGCTGCAACACATACAACTGGGCCCTGCTCCTAGAGTTTCTGATTGAATCAGTCTGGAATGGGGCCTGAGGACTTTCGTTTCAAATGGTGAAATGGCTGGTCCAGGAAACAGCCAGTGAGGAGGACAGGTGGTACTGGACTAATCTGTCTAATAAACTAAAGTCTACGGTATCCTCTGGAGGGTGCAGACAATATCCAACCTCCTGTCTCAGAACCATGGTTTCAAAATTAAATTAATGACTACTTACATAGTGCTTTGCACATTATCATCTCCTTTAATCTCCTTAAGAACCCTATGAGTAATAATTACTATTTTAATCAATTATAGCAGGGAGAAATTGAGGTGCAGAAGAATTAACTAACTTACCCAGGTCATGCAGCTCATAAGCAGAGAAGCCAGGTTACACCCAGGCCCTCCAGTACTGGGGCCCTCGACTTTATAGTGCGATGCTCAAGGGCAAGTGGAGGCTACAATCCAGCCTGTGCTCTGCACACCCAGCTGTACACCTGCAGGGCCACATTAACCTGTAACTCAGGGGCTGGATAGGCTAGTGGTGGTACTGTCCAAACCCATACCCTCTCCTCCTTTCTCTACAACCCCTGGGGCTATAAACTGGTGGGAAGGCAGAGCAAGGGGAAGGACAGAGAGGGCCAAGGAAAGACATTATTTTTGAGACATAATCAAGCCCACATGTGGGCATGTGGAAAAGGCTTGCAAAACAGCTGTTTCTGCAGGAGGCTTTGGGGCAGGTGTCAGCGGGTGGAGCAGGGGAGTTTGGCTGGAAGCAGAGCCACTGATTTTCAGTGATGAGAGCTGTATCCTGCCCTCTCCTGGCATGTGTGTGGCATGGAAGGTGCCCAGTAGGTGGGGCAATTAGCCTGTATCCCAGGGCGCCTGGCTGTCTCTCCCTCTCCCTCCCACTGCCTTTCTGCAATTAAATTGCAGTGGGTAATAGCTGCCAAGCCGCTTTGTTGAATCTGATGAGTTTATTAATTTCTTGGGGGCTAATGGGAGGGTGGGTGGGAGATTCATTTCCTGACTGGAGCTTAGGGGCTAATTAGTCTCTTTGCTGTGTCTCCAGAGGTGGGGGGTGGGGGGTGGGGTACATTGCTCAGGCTGTCGGATTTGGCTCTGAGTAAATCTTTTCTATCTCTGGCTTTTTGTGGGATCCGTTCTCGTTGCTCAGGTGAGACCAGGGAGTCTGGGGCCCTCCATGGGATGAGGGTGGAGGGAGGGGGCAAGGTGTAGAGGACTGTGATCTTAAAGGAGATGTGAAGTACACCTTTAAGGTGACAAATAGAACTTGGAGACTTTAGTTCTGTCCCAGGAATTCTAGATGCTGCCATCTAGCCCAATTATTCTTTTTTTTTCCCCATCTCTTTTTTTTAATTTTTTTTTAATTTTATATATTTTTTACATCATTTTTCATTTTTGCACAATGTATGCATTTTCATCTTGGTTATATTCCCCATACAATTCCCACCTCCCTTGTTTTGATCCTACGCCCTTCATCCTGCCCCCCCCCATAGTGTGTCTCTGGTTTATAGTTGCTTGTTGATTTTGATATTTACTTTATTATAATTAGTCTTTTTCCTGGTCCCTTATTTAGGTTTTCTAAATTCCAGCTATAAGTGAGACCATCCGGTATTTTTCTTTTTCTTTCTGGCTTATTTCGCTGAGCATGATCCCTTCCAGCTCCATCCATGTTGCTGCAAATTGAATGAGTTTATCTTTTTTGATTGCTGAGTAATATTCCGTTGTGTATATGTACCACATCTTCCTGATCCAGTCATCTATTTTTGAGCATTTGGATTGTTTCCATAGCTTAGTTATTGTAAATAGTGCTGCTATAAACATAGTGGTACAGGTGCCCTTTGGATTAATGTTTCTGTGTCCTTTGGGTAAATATGTAGGAGTGGAATTGCTGGATCATATGGAACAAAAACAAAGTAAACAACCCAGTCAAAAAAAATGGGCAGAAGAGCTAAAAAGAAACTTCTCCAAAGAGGAAATGCAAATGGCCAGCAGGCATATGAAAAATGTTCAACATCACTTGTAATCAGGGAAATGCAAATCAAAACTACAATGAGATTCCATCTCACACCAGTTGTTCTTTATGTTCTTCCATCCAGATGTGGCCTCCCCACCCCAGGAGGGACTGTCAGGAACCCATTCTATCCATTTTGAAGACCAAAAAACTGAGTGTCCAAGAGGACAGTCATTTCATTTTACCCATTTTGTTGGAGTGTCAGCATCCAGAAGGAAAAAGCTCTGTACCCAGGGTCCCTACTGGATGAGAGGCCCCTCAGGTCTTCCTGTTAGCTGGGCCGACTTACCTGCAGGGCATGCTTTTGGGTATCTCCACCTTATGAGACTTCCACAGGAACTGGAAAGATCTTAATTTAGGAGTATGACAGCTCTGAGTTCAAACCTGTGCCACGCCTACAAACTTGGTGACCTTAGGCAAGCCATGTATCCCTCCCCGAGCCCAGTTTCCTTGTAAATGAACTGAAAACACCAGAGCTATTCCACAAGATGGGAGAATTCAGAGATGATAAAAACCCTCTAGCCCAAGGGGTGTCCAGTAACCACTGCTCCCCTTTCACTTGAACACCAGGTCACTCATCCTGCCCCACTCTCTCCCCCTGCAGAGAGAGAGGGGGGAGAAGGCTGAACCTGACCTGACTGGTCCATGGGGCCTCATCGGCTTACCTGCCTTCTGCCTGAGCCTCACCACCTGTAGCAGTCTGCAGATCTGAGTCGATGGCTACCCCTTCCAAGCACTAGTCCCTTAGCTGGGGCGCAGGGGCTGGAGCATAAACAGGCCAGCCCCACCCTGGCTAGTGGGGTGACAGGTAACCAAAATGTGTAACAGGTATTGGAGAAACCAACAGGATGGCCACAAGGGCTTCCTAGGGTTGATTCATCTGGGCCTAAGAGCCCAGTGGCTAAAGCTCGGGCCTCTCAGATGATGACTAGGTGGCCATGGGCAGGTTGGGGGCCTGCTTGTATTTTGGCGTTAGTTTCTTTATCTAAAATGAGGCTTCCTATGTGGATGTGCAGGAGCTAAATGCTGAACTTGAGCATGTACAGTGCAGAGAGCTACCCACCTACCTTCAATGGTACCTTGCTGGCCAGGGTCTGGGGTCATCTCCTCTTTGGCTAATGACAGGCTTGACTGTAGAGACCATCAGGCTCCTGCCTGCAACTGAAGCCTGCAAGAGCCCTATGCAGAGGGTCCAGGGTGGTCCTAACTTGGACTCTGTCTTCAAGCTTCAGACCGTGACATCAAGGAGATGTTTCCTGCTGCTTGTGACCCTCAGCCGGCTCACCCCAGGGGTGGGGATGAGATGTCTCTTTATTATTGTTGAAGCTTCCAGAAGTGTAACCCAGAGCCCAGCTCTGGTGAATAGAGCCACATGGCATCCGTGGAACTTGTGAGGGTTTTCCAGGGAAGCTGCTGCTGGTGCCTGGAGACGCCTGGCAACAGCTGATGTGTACATTTCATTGGGTTTGTAGCCAGCTGTCAGCCGTCTCTCCTGGCTGCCCACCTCAAATGCTCAGCAACAGAAATGATCTGCCAGGGGCTCCAGCTAGTAGAAGTATATCGGCATCTCACACACATGTATCTGTATTTATGAAAAGAATTCCACTTGGAAAACAAACAAACCATTGAAAAGCCAATGCTCTTGGGTTGGGTGGAGGAGGTGATGTTCAGAATGGGGAACTGAGCAAGCTGTGGATTCTTTCCCTGTAAGTCTAGACAATGAAGGGAAGAAAATGAGTATCAGGCTAGATCACAACCACCCTAGCAAGTTTCTATCAGTATTCCCACTTTACAGATAAGAAAACAAACTCAAAGAGGTTCAGTAAGTTTTCTGAGGTTACACATGGAGATCTGTGCTCCTGGCTGACTGCGTAATGTCAAATGGGCACCTCCCTGATGTCAGCTGGGGCTCAGGAGACAGTGCAAATGTCCCCATCCCCTATATACAGGGAGACACTGAAACTCAGAGAGATGGAAGTAATTTGCCTAAGTTCTCACTGTTCCACACAGGTCGACCAGAACCTGGGTCTTCCCTCTTCTGGTTCATTCCTTGAACTATTTGGCCAACATTTACTGAAGGGCCAAGACTATGCCAGTTCTCTCCAGCATGCCATTCTGATTCTTATTTAGATCAGAAGTACTGAAGACATGCTTAAATACAAGAGCTTTGTGGCTCATTCCTGCCTCAAGATAAGGCTCCGTCCCTTCTGTGGGAAAGAACTTCCACAAACTGCATTCCTGATTTATTTTCCCTTGAACCTCTCCTCTGTCTCTCCCCGCTTTCCCCCTTACTCTCCTGGGTCTCCCAGCCACCGTCCTAGGTAACAGGACCCCTGTCCCTCTAACCTCTCTGCTCCCCACCACATGCATCCTTTCTGTGGCTTAAGGGCAGCCCAGTCAGAGGCTGTGGACTGGCCCCTCCACTCTTTGGCTCTTTGCAACCCTGGAAGCCCGCAGGGCTGGAGAAACCAGCCCCCCTCCTCGCTCCCCCAGTTCTTCCCAGTCCTCTCTCCTTGGTCTTGGCAGATTGGCCAGTGGCACGTGGCGGACGGCCTCAGCATGGACAGCCGCCTCTACGCCTCCAACATCTCCGACAGCCTCTTCAACACCACTCTGGTCGTCACCACCATCCTGGTAAGCGGGGCGTCCCCGAACCTCCCAGCTGCATCTCCCCAGGGTGCCTCCCCAGCCCCACGCACTCACAGACTTCCCAGAGAACAGAGATAGGAGCTCTAATCACAGCGCCGAGGCCAATTTATGACAGTGTAATTAAACTCAAGTTGCTGTTTCATATGGAAATGATATTTGATGAGTCTAAAGCAGCTGGGGAAGAGTTGGGGTGGGGAGGCCCACAGTTTACATATGCCTCTTCCAGGGCACCCTGACAGCCGGGGCAGCTGTGCTTGCCAGAGGAAGAGAACCTTAGGACAAAGGTGGGAGAAGCCCAAGTGGGGACTGAATTCGGTCCACCAGGGTGTCCCCTGGTCCTTCCCAACAGCCTGTCTTGCCTGGTAACTTGTGCAAAATGTACTCCCTCTGCAGTGGACACTGGGTGGGTTCTCAGCACTGTTTCTTCATTTCCACTTGGAGACAAGAGAGTTCTCCATCCATAAGAGCGAGGGACTAAATGCCTCTGATTCAGTTCTCTTCACCAATTCCGAGCCCTTGTCCCCGTGTGCCAGGCACTGTGCTCATGCCTGGAGACGCAAAGATGAGTTCCGTTCAGTCTCCACCTTCAAAGAGGTTAGCATTTGCTAAAAGGCATGCATCAAGTGCTTTTGTGGCCAAGGTATTCCCCACAGCCCCCCCAAGACCTTATGTTTTAAAGATTTGTCAATTAAACAACTGCATGTGTTAAGCAATAATTAGTTTGTTTCCCTACCCTACCCTACCCTCCTTTTTAACTAATCAAAAGCATATTTCCCTGTCTGGCACAGCAGCTTTTCAGCAGGAGATAACCAGTGTTGCCACACTGATATAATTCCAGCCCAAAGCAGAGACTTGATGAATTAGTTAACCTGCTCAGCCTTATCAGTGCTAAATGTGCAAGGTCTACAAATGTGTCTGTTTTGTTGAGTTTTTGGGTTTTGTTGTTTTGTTGTTGTTGTTATTTTTTCTTGTTCAAGGTAATAAAAAGAGCTCAGGGACTTCCATCACTATCTACATAAACTCCCAGTTCCCATGTACCCTGAACCAGAATTATTGATCTACTCACTATAAGCACTGTGGGGTAAAATCCAGAAAGGAGTCACATGCCTAGCACTGTGGGGTTTGAAGGAGCAGGGGGTCCTACCTATCAGAGAGGTCAGGGCATTGGAAGAGGGGCTCCAAAGTCAGGGAGAGATGGGGAGGGAGATTGGAAGGTAGGAGAGCATTGTTCGGTGTTCAGGAATGCTGCAAAGGTACAGGTTTTCTCAGGATGTGGGTATAGGTGGTGAGAGGAAAGGTATGAGGCCAGAAAAAATGGGTCCATAGTGCTTAGCAACTTGAAGGCCATGCTGGTGAGTTTCCCCCTCATTTGGTAGGAGACAGGCTCATTTGTGTGTGTGGTCATTCTCAAATCAGAATTGTCCCATCATTTCCTTACTTACATCCTCTGGTGCAGACAGAACCCACTGCCCCTGAGCTTGGTATATAAACCTGTCATGAACAGACCCCGCCTGCCACTCCTGCTTCCCTTCCACACAGCTTAGGGAACAGCAGTACTCTATAGCCCCACATTTCTCACTCTATCATGCCCTTCCCTGCCTTCTCTCATGCTGTTCCCTCTCCCAGTAATGTCTTTCCTCTAATTCCCATGTCTGAGCTCAGATGTCACCTCTTCCACAAAGTCTTCCTAATCCTATCCCTTCCCTGTCCTGGTCTCTAGCATTTTATACACCTCTGTTGCGGCATTTCTCCTGCTGGAAGTGTGCTTTTTTTTTTTTAAAGATGTATTTATTTATGCATACAAGAACTGGGGCACAGGCCAGAGGTGCAGGGAGGTGAGAGGATTCACCAGAGACAGAGTGGGGAACAGAACAGGCAGACTGACAGAAATATACTCCTGAGGGGAGCAGCAGGCAAGACAGGAGAGGTCTGCTGAACCATGTGGGTAGCTCCCTGACTGCAGAGGCTGCAGATAGCTTCACAGTGCTGTGGTTCTTTACAGCTCTGCCTCCCCTTCTACAATGAGAGACAGGCCTGACACAGAGTAGGAAGGAGCCCCTAGAAAGCCAGCGTGAGTCCAGGAGGGAGATGGGGACGTTGCTGAGTTGTCTGTGCTGCCTCTCAGGGTCCGGGACCAGACAGGGCTTGGGGCTTTGGCACAGACCCACAGTCTCAGTGACACCGCAGGGCTGTGTTTCCAGACTGGGCATGTCAGTCTGACTGCATGTGTGCAAGATCGTGTGTATTCACATTTATACACGTGTGCTCATGAAGGCAAGGGACGGGGGGGTGGGCAGGGCACTGTGGTATCAGGCAACATTTAATAATATGACAAGTACAGCTTAAACAAAAATTGCAGTGGCCCTTTTCTTATGCGCATGTGGCTGAGATGGTTGATGCAGTAACTCTTACTGGAAATGATTATCTAATTCAGTCCCTGGGTGGCCATTTGTGGGTTATCCCTGGCAAATGGTAATCCTGAATGATTTATCCCTTAAAACTCAGCACGGATCCCTGTTGTCTCCTGTTCCCATCAGGCCCACTTGGGACGGGTGAGTGACTTATTGGTTAATACCAGCAAATGCGCAGAATTAGCCGCAGCCCCCACTCCTGGGGCATCTGCCCCGTGTCAGCCCGCGTGGTCGACGTTTCTCCTGCATTCTCACCTGCCATTCTCCAGACACTCCTGCCAGGACTGGGCCTCCTGCTCCGGGCCAGCCCTGAACCCCCACATTTCCCAAAGTGCTAGTGAACCCCAACATTTCTGTCATTTGTGATACTTCCTCTCGCTCCAAGATTAGTCTTTGTGTATTTATTTTGACATTGTCAGTGAATTTTGAATTAAGTTGAGAGTATTTGGAGAAGAAAATTTTGTGACACTCATTGGGAGAATTACACATACTCTGGGGTGTTGCCAACCCCATTTATGAAGCCTGTTCAGTGCCTCTTATGACACAGTCAGAGAATGCTAATGTTGGAGGCTTTGGAGAAGGGGGACCCACTAGCTTGGGGGAGGTCAAAGAAGGGGGAATCAGTCTCAGGTCCCCACTTTACCTGCCACCTGGAGGGTTGAAAGATGCCAGCGTGGGGCCCAGCTGTGAGTGCAGTGGGAGTTCTGAAAAGTGGCTTGAGACCCCAAGGACGGAGATGTTAGGTCAGGCAGGACAAGGGAGGGAGAGCAGAAGGGCCAGAGAGAGGCCCTGGAGCCGAGGCCCACGTGTGGGGGAGGCAGGCAGACTGGCCCCATCTCATTGACATCAGAGTGAACTGAGCATGAATCAAAACTATCACGTTCAAATCAGAGCAACTTCTCTTTGTCACACAACCCTCTGCCTTCCCCTCTCCCGCATCATAAAGCCCACACCTCCCTCCTGCCTCCTCCCCTGGAGGCCCCGGTCAGTGTGGCTACCTTCCCCTGACTGAAAATCCCCTTCCAGCTCGAGCCCAGCTAATCATTTCTGCACTTCCTTCTTTAGCTTCTAGTAGCCCCTCTGCCCTGATGCCCAGCCAGCTCACTGCACACCTGCCTTCATGCCTGATTGTCCTGGCCAGCCCTGCTCCCAGCTCCATTCTGCATCCAGCCTCTTGGCTGCCACTGGGCCTGGGGACTCCCTGCTCACCCCTGAGCCGTCCTGCCGACCTTTTCACACATGACCTTCAATCTTCCTTGCCTGCGCTCTGAACACAGCCCTGCAGGCTGGCAGGGGCCCCTCACCTTCCGGCCTCCTCACCTCCTCGGTATATCCATATCCCTGCTGTCCTTGCCTCTGGGCCCACCTCCGCCTCACGCTCACCCCGCCCCGTCTGCATCCTCCGGCTCCTGGGGGCTGGCTGCACCACCGAGCACTTCTCTTTCTTGCTTTTCTAATCTCTCCTTTTTGAGGGACTCTTGCTTTCTAGCTACAAATTTACTCTGGTCCCTCATGCTGTCCCCACCGTCTTCACTACGCTCGGCTGCTTCTCCAGGCCCACTCCATCTTGCAGAACCATAAATCAGGGGATCGTTGACTCCTTGGGGATCCTCCAGCCCTGTGGTTTCCAGATGGGGGCCTGAAGCTCAGAGAGAGCTGGGACTGGTGGCAGATGGGTGGAGGGGAGATGACTGGCTTGCTTGCCTTTACCTTCTAAAGTCTCAAAATGCTGTTGCATTCTCCTGCGTGTACCCCATTTTCCCCCATCCTTGCAGAGTTCAGCCACCCCCAGGGACTCTGCCTTCCAGAGGTGACCAGTGATGCCAGACCCAGTGCCTTTTCACAGCCCGCTCATCGTGAGGGGTGTCTGCATTCTCCTTGAAAGTCCTCCTCCTCCACTTCTCCTGACCTCTTCTCCCTGATTTTCATGTGTTCTGGCTGCATCTGCTTTGCCTTCTTCACTTTCTCCTGCTCTCTAAGATCATGGTCTCCCTAAGGGCCCCCTCTTGCCTTTCCTCTCTCCTCTCTCAGCCCTTCACCCTCGATGGCCTCATGTGTTCCACCCTTTGGCTGTCTCTTCCCATAGTCTGCCCCTTCTTGCCCTTATTCCACATTTGAAACATTCTCTCGCTTTTTCCCCCAGATAACCTACTGCACCTCAAATTCAAATCCAAGTCCTCTTCTCTCCCAAACCACCTGTGGCAGTGACACCACCATCCATGGTCACCCCCCCGCCCAGGTCTAAGACCCTTCCTCTTCGTGCCCCACGACATGCCTGACCCGTCCCGCCCATCCATGTCTCGTGCACACTCCCAGCTCTCTCCAGTCCAAGCCCAGCCAAACTGTGACCCAGCACTCTGCGCCTCATGTCAGGAGAGGGTTGTCGCCCCCAGAGGTTTTCTCTCTTGCTGCCTGTCATCTTGTGTCTTGTAACATCCAGGGGTTGGTTTGTGTCACCTAACAAAGGGAAGGGGCGGGGGAAAGGAGTGGAATAGAGTGGAGCAGATATGACCACAAACAAGGTGGAGGGGCTTAGACTTGACCTCTGTGGTCACCAGTGGTGCCAGATCCAGGGCCCTCCGTACGGTGGGATCATTGCCTATTCCTGGCTAGAGAACTCTCTGGCAGCTGGGGAGGGGAGCTGGTCGCCACCTCCAAAGAATCCCCTCCAAAGACCCAATCCACGTCTGCTTCTACTCCATCTCCCCCCGGCTCTGCTCCCCCCCATCATGTGTGATTGAGACACCAGGGCTAAGATGAGAATGACAGCTGCCCAGTTTTGCTGCAGGAAAACCCGTATCTGATGCTGAAGGGGAACCACCAGGAGATGGAAGGCAACGACCGCTACGAGGGCTTCTGTGTGGACATGCTCAAGGAGCTGGCGGAGATCCTCCGCTTCAACTACAAGATCCGCCTGGTCGGGGATGGCGTGTATGGTGTTCCCGAGGCCAATGGCACCTGGACGGGCATGGTCGGGGAGCTGATCTCTAGGGTAAGGAGAGAACAGGTGAATTGGACTTGGGGGTGAGCGGGGAGGGAGACAGAAGACATAACTCGGTGCTATGTGTTTATAAAGTCTTGACTAATTCAGACAGTCCTGGGTGCATTTTTCATTTATTCCTGCATTCATTCTACAAGTCTTCACTCAGCTGACACCCAGCCAGGCACTGGCCATGTGCATTGGTAAGTGAGGCCACCATGACACCTGCCCCGTAGCCTCCCTGCCCAGTGCTGGTAACAGGTGAAAGGGACTGACCAACTACCATGGGTTGGAGAGTACAGGTTCCATTTTGGATAATGCAGTTGTCTTTTGCTTGTTCAGACCATTTTGTTGCTTCCTGCACCCTTGCAGAGTTTGGACAAGCCCTAGAGACTAGAACACTCCTAGATGACTTGACTTTGACACTTAAAAAGTGCTGTGGAGGGAGACATGGTTAAGTAACAGGCGAAAAGGGATCACCTGTCAGAGGAGTTGGTCACAGTTACGGTTATTTGGTGACTTGTATTATTTTCTGCTGTTGTTAATGTGATTTTACAAACCCGAGGCCAAGGTACACTGAGACAGGCTGAAGATTTGCAGGGGAAATATGGAGACTTGATTAAAATGCAGGTGAGCATCATGGAATGTCAGTCATTGTTCGGTGAGAGCAAGGAGATAGAAAGTTCTTCCAGGGGGACAGCTCTTGTTTTCTTGGTATGTGCTATTAACATCTGTACAAATTAATTAAGTCATTACTAATTCACTGTCCATACTTCTATCACCGAGTTTTTGTGGTGAAGATAGATAATGGGTAGCCGATGCAGAGAACACGGACCTCGGTTGTCAGTGCGACCTTGAACCAGCCCATCTTCCCCTCTGTTATTCCCAAGTGCAAAGGAGCCCCAGCAGCCTCCCGGTGAGCACGATCCGATGTGCAAGGTGCTTTACATACATTATCTCTAATCCTCTTTAAACATACCTTTTAGCTAGTTGTTATCCCCATTTTATAAATGAGCCATCTGAAGCTCAGAGAGCTTGAATGAAGCCACATAGTTAGAATACGACCAGGCTGGGATTTGAACCCCCGTCTGTAAATCCAGAGCCCATGTTCTCCCTGCTGCAACACGCTGCCTCTCCTGGACTTTGATGTTACAGAAATCCAGGCGCTTCCTTCTCTCCTATTTATTCTCCCTCCTTTTCATCTTCCTTTTCCTTTTTCCTTTCCCTTTACTTACTGAGCTGGTATGATTTTAGAGACATATACTTAAGATATAAGATACATTTTTAAAGTCTGTTGTCAAGGATAAAAATGTTAGTTGGGCATCAAGAGCAGTCCTTGACAATGTGTTGTGGGAAGTTCTGCAGAGACAAGAGCATGGAAAGGGATTTTAGGAGCTGGGGAGGAGGGTGCTTAGGAGCTCGCCTGGTGGTCCAGACAGCAGCGGCACTCACCAGGCAGGTGCAAGACTTATTCCAGGAACTGGGGACCATCCTACAGTCCCGAGTGAACTGGTTCAGATGTGAGACCTTACCCTCAGGGAGAGACTTGCAAACAAGGGAGAGGCTGGCCAATCCACACAAGGGCACAGAAGGCCTAGGGAGCCCTGGAAGCAACTCACAGGGTCAGGGAGCAGAGGTGAAGACCCTGCAGGGAGCCAGTTGCCATCTTGGAAACCAGAAACTGGAGCCCACTCTGCTGATGATGTTCAGGCTTCAGCAGAAAAGGAAGTGCTGCTTTTCTCAACAGCCCAGGATGCCCCCACCCTCCTTCAGAGAATAGTCTCCTTGTTTGGATATACTGTGGAGGTACAGCCCTGTGGCGAGACCACAGAGAGCTGAAATGCCCTTGTCCTCAGTCACCTTGAGCCCGTTTCTTCAGCCTGGTACTGGAGGGTGACTTCAGGGATGACAGAGTCAGTGCACAGCCGTCCCCTTATCAGCCCCCTAATGAGCTGTGACATGGACTGGCAGGAGGATAGCAGTCCTGGACTCAAGGACACGCAGCACCATACCAAGTGACTGGGGCGATTTCAATCAGATGGGGATTTTAACATTCACCTGGGGTTGGCTTTCAAGCCACAACACCCCTGCTTTGTTCTCATCAAGACTTGGCTACATAGTACTGGGAACAAATTCATTAACCCCTCTGTTCAATAAACATTTAGTGGACACCTTCCACTGTTCTAGACCTTGGAGAGACTGTGTCCAAGGTAAACATGGACACTTCTGTCATGCATCTTTCCAGTTAGAAACAGATAATGATAAATGATCACATTAGTATATATTTCAATGTTTGATAAATGCAAAAGAAGTGAAATAGAAGCAGCTCTGAGAGACACTATAGAAGGGCTTGGGATCTAGTCTTCAAGGCCAAGGGTCGGTGGGCAGGGAGGCTTCCCTTGGGAAATGATATTTGAACTGACATCCTGGTAGAAGGAAAAAGCATTCCAGAAGGTCGTCTAAATGCCACTGAGGTTAGAGTGGGAAGGAGTCGGATGACACCAGGACCTAGCTCCCTGAAACTCATTGTTCCCCAGAGATTTCAATAGCCTCAGGACCTGGATCCACCCTACAGCATCACCCTTCTGCAAGCTGCACAGGAACATTTCGGAGGCTGTAACAGCAGGTCCTTGGGGCTACAGAATGTCCCTGTGGGAAGAAGTCACCACACGTAAATCTGTCACTTACACAGTTGAGGAAACGGAGGGCCAGGGAGCTTGAGTAACCTGCCAACAATCACTTAACTGGTGCATTCAGAGCCAGCGTTTAAGCCCTGGTCAGACTTCAGCACTCCTGGTCTGAGAGCTCAGATTTTGATGTTAGAACTAAACTAGAGTTTCGATCCATCCACTTATAGCTGTGTGTTGAAAAGAAGTGATCTTATTCTTCCCTCAAGCTTCAGTGTTCATCTGGAAAGAATTTCTGGCAAGGATTTAAATAATGCTAATGCACATGCCTACATGTGCCTGCAGGCACACAGAGCTGACTTCTGGGTAGAAGGAAAGAGCATTCCAGAAGGTCTTCTGAATGCCACTGGGGTTAGAGTGGGCAGGAGTGTTGTCTTGGGCCAGACTTCCTGGAGAACCGACCCGAAGGCAGAAACTTGCATGCTAACTCCGGCAGTGCAACTCCAAGGCCTCTGAAGTCAGGGAAAGGGGAGGAGGCAGGCAAGGAGGAAGAGCACATATAAGGACCATTGCTTTGCATCAGGCACAGCTGATTGGTCAGTCTTTGGAGAGGCCTTGTGACACTACTGCCTCACCAGTCAGCATAGCAGAGAGGGAGAAAAATGTCTCTGCAGAGTCCCCATCTCTCGATAAAAGTTCACCCCCACACCTCTCCCCCCATACTCTGGGGTGTGCTCTAGGACCCTGCCTTGAAGAAGTCAGATCCCAAGGCAACTGCTCTCTCAGCAGGCCCCATTAGGTGACCTGGTCCAGAGCTTTGTGTGCCCCTCTCTGCATCCCTTACCCTCCTCCCTACCTACAGCCCTGCCTGCAGCTGGTTGAACCAGTGCCTGCCCATTTACAAAGAGGCCCACTTTTTCTCACATCTCAGAGCTGCAGGCTAGAGGCACTCAGTGCAAGGAGTGAGGTGAGGTGATGGGAAGGTCAGGGATGGCAGACACAGGGGGCCCGCCAAGCAAGCCCAGCCACCCTCCACAGAAGACTCAAGCCTCCCTTTGCAGATCACTAAGCTGGACTTGATGCCAACCTGGTGGGTTATTGATAACACCGAGTAGGAATCCCCATGGCTGAGTGAACCTGGGCATGAGCATGCGCTGGTTTGGCCCGAGAGTGATTCTATTAGACTCTTTTAGGTCCACCAACCTCTCTCTCTGCCCCACTGCCTGTTGGAGGAGCATGTGTTCCCCAGTGCAGGAAATACAATGAAGCCAATGGCTGCTAACAGCTCAGAGTGGCAGCCATTGTGTGCATCATAGGGGATGTGGTGGGGAGGCTGCAGGCTGCAGTTTCATCATGGGGGTCCAGAGGTCCAGAACCAGAACCTCTCTGCAGGGCTCAGGAGTTGTCTTGCAGGCACCTGTGGCTTTTGGGGTTGCTGCTCACTCACACAGGTCACATGGCACTGGGGAGGGGGGAGGGAGCACTATAAGGATGAGGTACTAAGAGTGTGAGTGTGCAGAGCTGCCCCCTGGCCTCCCCTGGAGCCTGAAACTGCAGCCAGAGAAACAAAAGCCTGATTTAAACAACTCCCCCCTGTTTTAAACAATGCTCCCCAACAGGGAGCTGGTAGCAGGCTAAGGAGTCTTTATTTTTTAATTTTTAATTAAAGTATTTGTAACATTGGTTTACAATGCTGTCTGTGTTCTAGGCCTACAGATTTGCACCTTATAAAATGTATGCTACCGCAGCACACCCACCACCGAAGCCCCAATAATCCTCCACCATGGTCCACTGGACCCCTTCCTGCTCTGCTCTTCACCCCTCACCCTCCTCCTCCTCTGCCAGCCTCACTTCTGCAGGCAGATTGCAAGGGTTTGTTTTGGCTTGGTTTGTCGCCCCTTTGCTTTGTTTCTTTATAAGGAATCTCTGAGAGTCTGAAGACCACAGAGGATGTCTGGGTTCCAGGGAGCGAGGCACAGAGGCACATGTCATCTCCAGCAATGTTCTGGAGCCTCATTCTTTCCACGTCTGTTGTTACCTGCTCACCCACCTGGCGGGCTTGGATACATGGTGCATTAGTTAGAGAAGAGCATTCAAGCATGTTTTCGGCATATGTTTGGAAATCATCAGAGCATGGTTTGGATGTAAATCCCATTAAAGGTGGGCGTGTGCTTGGGAGGGAAAACAAGTGGATGTACATAAACCGGGGCAGGCGGGTGGCCTCCCAGCACCCGTGCTGTCTGAGCCATGGTGATGAGGAGGCTGCTGGTTTGGGAGGTGCTCAGGTTTGGATTTGTTTCACCCCCATTGTATCCTTCACAATTGAGCCCACAGCAGGCCTGCCCAGCAGCAGTGGTGTCTCGGTGGAGGATAATTGGCAGAGAGGAAGGGACACTGGAGTAGCTTGGAGGAGGAGATGGCTCAGGAAGCCTCAAGGGCCCAATAAGTTTATTTGAAGTGAGGTTTTTAATTGAAGAAGCATTGGTTTGTAACATTGTATGTTTCAGATTACAGTCTTATAAATCAAAGTTTGTATATGCCCTATACATGATGCTTGCCATGAGAATTCTAGTTTCCATCACCATCCAATTGACCTCTCTACCTAATCTACTCACCCCTTAAAGTGAGTTTTTAACTGATATTGTTCAAGTTGTTTAGATACAAAGATGGATAAGATAGTCCACTGTTTGATGGGGTCTAGTAGAGTAAAAGCCAGGTGGGAAATGCTTTGATGGGAAAGTGTGTGGGTGGGTGAGAAGGCTGGAGAAAGGCTCCCCAGTGTATAATGATGTCTCGGAAAGACAACTGCAACATCCATGTATGACGTGAAATTTTAAGAGCGAGAAGTTGGCCAGGTAGCAGAGGGCCATGGACGGAGAAGTGCCTGCTGGGAGGGAGGGGACATGGTGTGTGGGGACATGAAAGTGTGTGCAGGGGTTCTGTCTTAGGCTAGTTTACCTGGACCAGAACATAGTGGCTAAATGACAATGTGGACTCCATAGCCTTCTGGCATTCAGAACAGAGATGAATGGAAACAGGTCAAAAGCTCTTGTTATAAGAGATGCTGAGAACCAAAAGTACTCTGGGAGGTAGAGGAAGGTACACATTCAAAGATTATCTTAAGACTGAAGTTTTTTCTTCTAGATATATGATATACATCATATGTGATATAATGTATACAATCCTTTGAAAACATAAGCATCACTGTAAACTCCACCATCCAGTAACATGCATGGTTAACATTTCAGTATCATACTTTCTGATTTCTCCATGTATGTGTATTTTAGACAAGTTCTTTTCATAAAAATGGGATCACAGAATATGCATTATGTGCAAGTCCTAGAATCTGGAGCCTGTTGAAATTTATTTAAAAGATAAATCCTCAGGACTCATGGTTTCTGACTTGGGTATCTGGGCAGATGATGGTCCTGGTCATTGAGGTGAAACATTCCGGTGAAAAACAATGGTCGGAGGGAAAAGAAGGATGAATTTAGCCTTAGAAAGGGTAACACTGAAGTAACTTATGGACATCCGGGTAGAGATACTCCACAGAGAGTTGGCTAGAGTGGCTCAGCAGACTGAAACTACAGATGCTAGAGTAACAGGTGAATAGTAGGTGGCTACAGACATTATGAGTAGGGAAGGAAGTGCCCAAGCAGAAAACTACGTGTTCAAGACGGAGGTAGAGGAGAACCTGTGAAAGTTCTTGAAAGAGAATCGTAAAGAAATTTTCCACCCCTTCAAAGGAAGGACAGAAAAGTATTTGCCTATTTAGAAATATGGAAGTTGCTGGTAAGAGCCATTCTTGGTAGATTGAGATCTGATTGCAATGGCTGAATGTTCTTTAAAGAAGCTTGGCTTTTATGGGGGAGCAAGACAAAGGGTTGTAAATAGGGGGAGCTGTGGAGCTTGAGAGGGTGAGTTGTTTGAGAGGCAATGGAGGCTGCTCAGTAAATGTGAAAAGCAGTTTCACCCCTTCCTAGGGTGAACCCTTCAGGGCTTAACCAAAAGGAATACCTCACACACACTTGGTGTGGGTGGAAAGACTCAGTGAGGCTGCTCAGAAAATGTGGGGACATTCACCTGCCTGGAACATTGTAGGGGGTTGGGGTGACAGGAGGGAGTAGATGGAGCTGAGGGGAGGCTGCATTCATCAATGGGTTAAGGAGTCCTTGCTAAGCCACTATCACTTCTTCCCACTGGCAATAAATCCATCCCTAGGGTCAGGGTACTTTTGTCCTAGGTGTTGTCTTAATATCCCTTTACATTTGAGTAGTGATTTCCTGTTTGAACTGCTTTCACAAGAGTTACTTCTTTATCCTCCATAACAGCTCTATGAAGTAAATACTATGATCCTTACTTTATAACTAAGCAACCTGCAACTTCCCAATCCAAAATGACCCACCCAGGTTCCATGGCCAGTGAGTGGCAGAGGTAGGATGAGGCTTGGGTCATAGGTGGTGGCCACAACAGCACAGCCACTTCCGAATGGAGTTTCAGCCTCATCTCCCTTCACCCACAGTTGGCATTCACTTCTGAGACGTTCTTATAGGCAAAGGATTTGGAAGATGTGGTGCTCATGGCTGAATCTGGTCCATCAAAAGAGGGTCTTCACCTGTAAAGGGGTTGCTAGACAGACGGCCTCTCCGGAACCTTCTACCCACACCAAGTATGTGTGGCGCCTTCCTTTTGGTGAAGCCCTGAGCATGGGTACCCTAGGAGGGGGTGAAACTGCACTTCACATCCTCCGAACCCAACTTGGGAGACAGCAAATCACATTGGGGAAGAGATAAGGCTCCTTCTAGCATCCAAGTTCAGAATTCAGTACCTCGTTGGTGGTCCTGACCACATTGGCAGAATGACACATTTAAGTTCAAAGAGAAAAGGGCTTTGGAAGACTGAAATCCAAGGCTCATAAGCCTTGGACATCAAATAGCTCTTACCAATGACATTTTGATGAATTAAGTGTAAATGAAGCTGAAATGCCTCATTCCATTTCCCCTCTTGGGCCCCTTTGCAAGAGGATTGCAAGGAGTTTGCCAGAGACCTGGGGGGTGGAGGGGCTGTTGAAGGCTTCAGTCCACTGGGAAGGTTGTCCAGAGACATTTTGCTGAACTAAAGAAAAAATACAACAACTAGTCAAGTCTCCTGGGATTACTTTTCACCTTGAAGCCAGAAACTATTTTAACTGCAAATAGGTCATAAAATTGTGTTCTTTAAAATAAAGAAACTGATCCTGGGGCTAAAACTGAGTCTTCAGCACTTTCTCTGCATGACAGCTAGACAAATAGAGGGATTTGCCCTAGCTCCCCCATTAAGGCTTGGCTTCTGAACTTACTGAAATCAGGAAGAAATGGACTTCCATGAGAATTCGACCATTTTTTCACTCATTCATTCATCAAAATGCCCACTCTCTGACAAACACTCTTTGGATGTGAGCAATTGCCCATAAGGAAGGCAGACAGGAGGCAGGCAGGTAAACTAAGAACTACTGCACAGGGAGATACATGCTGTAGGAATAATATTAATAATGATGCTAATGAAGATGGTTAGCATTTATTCCATGTCTCCTGTGGTCCAGGTATTCTAAGCCCTTGTCTGTATAAACTCACCTCGTCCTCACAATCATCATCAAATGCCGCAGAGAAGACTGAGTCACAAACCCACAGGGTGGCGGGTGGTGAGGATGCCCAGCAGAGGAGAGGATGGCAACCGTGTGGGATTCCAGCATTGTCATCCTGAGCCCTTTCGGGTAGAGGGGGGCTCCTTTCCTGCAGACAGTTGAGCCCGTGCCCAAGTAGCCCGGCCTTTCAGGGGAGGAGGCAAGACTGCCTGACTTGGGCAAAAGTGTTCTAGATCACGTGGGTCAGGAGTGGCCGGTGGAGGTTGGCTGCAAGTACAGACAAGCTGTGGTAGGGTGTGAGTGGGGAGGGCTCACCCAGAAAAGGATGATGGAATGGAGGGTGAGGAATGAGAAGCATTATCTCTGTAGAAGAGGATGTCCTGGGCACAGCGGATGCCGAGATGCAAGCAGAGCAGGGTGGATGGCTGAGTGTGATGGGTGTCGAGCCTGGGAGGGAGCAGAGGAGAGCAGCGCGGTAGAAAGGGGCCAGATGTGACAGGGTTATATGTTGGGATATTTACACCGTGTCCAGAGAGCTAAAGTGGTGGTGGGGGATGGGGGGATGCTATACAACACCAAGATGGTCTGTTTTATTCCAAGAGGGGAGTAGCATAATGGGCTTTGTTTCCAGAAGACAACTCCAGCAGGCGCGTGGGTGGATTGGAGGTGGAAGACGAGAGGCAGAGGAGCTGTTAGACAGCCGCGCAGGGATCCAGGTAGATGGGACGGAGCCCACGTTGCGGGCGGCGGGTGGTGAGGATGGCAACCGTGTGGGATTCCAGCATGTCATCCTGAGCCCTTTCGGGTGGAGGGACCTCCTTTCCTGCAGACAGTTGAGCCCGCCCCCAAGTAGCCCTGCCTTTCAGGGGAGGAGGCAAGACTGCCTGACTTGGGGAAGAGTCCTTTCTGGAATGGCTTCTTGAGGAATGCACGTCGAGTCACCCTCCCCACGTGGAACCCTGAGCCTTGGGCAGGGAGGCAGTCCATCCCTTCATTGTACTTGGGAATTAAAGGTCTGGACCCTGGACTGCATCTTGGGCCTCAAGCACCTTCTCTCTGACTCCCTCTCCAACCCCTCCCGTGGCAGCACGGTCTCATTTTAACTTCTCAGCTGCTTTTCTGTCACGCCAGTCCTTTCACCCACCTGATAAAAAGCCAATGAAGGCAGTTTTGAGCCCGCAGCCACTGTTCCTTTCCTCTGGGATGACAGTATCGGCTGTGGCAAATACAGCTGTGCACTCCAGTCTCCTCTGATGGCCTCCCTCCCTCCACATTCAGGGGCAAGCTCCCCAGAACACTGCACAGGGCTTGGGGACCAGCGTGAGCCCAAATAGTTTCTGTCGCCTGCTTTAGTGGAGGCTCAGTCTGAAGCCATCAGCTTCTCTCCTTCCTCTCAATTCCCTGCGCTTTGCAGAGAATGGGGAATTTGGGTTCTCCTCTGCTCCAGACACTCGGCACACCTTGCCCTAGTTCAACACTAAGCCCCAGGAGAGAAAGGGATTAGGAGGGGAGGAGGTCTGCTAGGTCCTGCCAGGGACGGGGTGCTGGGTAGGGGCTCTGCCATTTAATCCTCACATGCTAAGAGGCAGGGATCATGATCCATTCCACAGAGGAGGATGTGGAGGCTTGTGATTAGCCCAGGCTCAGACACACAGCAAGCAGCCAAGCCCAGACTCATGCATACCCTGTTAGGACACCATCCTGTGCTTACTGGACCACCAGGGGGCACAGGAGAGCTGGTGGCAGGAACAGAGAATGCCATACAAGGGTGGGTCTTCCCACCTCTGTGCCTACCTGCCAGAATAGGGAGGAAGGAATGAGCTGGCCCAGGAGACTAGCAATAGGGAGGAGTCTCAGAGGGACAGCAGATGACACGTACATCCTCAAACCCACTGTGCCTACCTGCCAGAATGGGGAGAAAGGAATGAGCTGGCCCAGGAGACTGGCAATAGGGAGGAGTCTCAGAGGGACAGCAGATGACATGTACATCCTCAAACCCGCTGTCCAGAATGTGGTGTTACTGTAATTACACCCGTTTGCAGGCTGAGAACACGGCCCCAGAGGGACCAATCCCTGGGAATACCAGGACAGGAAACCACTTCCCTTTCCTTTAAAGGCTGTCCAGCTAGGAGGTTAGACAGACAGGCAGAAATTATTAACCCAAGGTGATATGGAGTAAGTGCTTTATTAGAAATATAAACCACATCATACTCAAGTAGAGAGTAGGAGGCAGAAATTACTTCTCAGTGGGGACCCCTGGGGCGGAGTCTTAGTGGAAGTAAAACCCACAGCCCTTGAGGCAAGCACACGGACTCGCTTACTCATCCAGATGTCACGATACACCTGGAGCACAGAGAAATGTTAATAAATAGTTCAGTAGTTACATCGTATAGAGCAAGGCACAGATGACAAGTACTCCCTGCCTAAACTTAGGGAGATGATCCTCAGCAGGTGTATTTCAGCCCAACTGTCAAACCCAAGACTGATAAAACCAGATTATCGATTGATGAGTCAATCAAAAGATGTAGTTTAACACCTACTATGTGTCAGTCACTGTGCTCGGGGACTGGGGTAAAAGGACAGATGAGATTTGGTTCTGTCTTTGAAAGTTTACAGTCCAGATGGTATGGAGGCAGGGAGAGGACAGATCAAAGAAATGTTTGCTCCCATGTGGACATGAGAGACCAAGAGTATGTTGCGAGGGGAGCTGGGGAAGGACCAAGGGAAGACAACACGCATCACATGGAGGGTGCGCAGCTGACATCCTTATCTCCCAAGCAGTTGCAAGCCTGTGGCCTCCCTGGAATCACAGAACATGCGCCCCAGAGAAGGTCAGCTACAGATTCAGGAAAAGACCTCAGGGCTTTGCCTGCCAGTTTTAGATCCTTGCAATAGTTCTTTTCTACCAAAGAAGTTGATTTGGGGAATTGGGGGGTTGGAGTTCAGTTCTGTTCAGACCTCCTTCAGTAGCTTCAGACTGGGAACTCCTCCAAACCCCATGGGCGTCTGGAAGCAGCCTGGGAAATTTGTCAGAAGACGAACTTCTTGGGAATTATTTCTGCCTTCCCCACCGAGTGCCAGCTGTTAAGGGGAGTGAGGGGTCTGAAAAGGAAATGAAAATGTATTAATTAGGCATCTGAAAGCTTTAAGAGATTGGCTTGCTGTTAAAGAGAATAGACAGGCAGTAGAGAATTGATTTGAGAAGTGGTGTGATATCGTCTAAGAATACTCTGTTCTGATTGTGCACCCACAAGGCAAAGGTGAGACGTTACTTGCACACTCAACTATTCCCCAGGCTCTAGTCTGAGGTCAGGAGTGATTTTGAAAACTCCAATTCAGCATCTGGGCATTTCTGTCTTCTTCTCCAAAGCATGTCCTCATCTGCCGCCTAGTTCTAGTAATTCAGCTTCTGATAATCTCCAAGCATAAATTTCTGATATTGCTAACCCTGGTCCTTGTGCTCCCCTCCCAGAAGTATGGATCTTGTTCCTAAAGCTGGAGCTAGCACCCTATTAACCCCACTGTCCTTCCCCTCCTCAGTCAACATTACCTGTGTTTAGATTCATTGATTGTGGTTTCAGATTGAATAAGACAGTTTTTTTTTTTCCACTGAGTTCACATCTGAGTGCATAGACCCTTCAAGTACAGCTATGCAGGTTGCATATTGCACAAGAGGTACCCTCTCCCTGCTCACCAATCATTGCTTTGGTGTGGTGCTGTAGCCATCTGTAGATTCTCTTCTACAGAAATGCTTTTGTTTGCCCAGCCATGTGCCCACTGTCTTCTGGCAGATTGATTTTTATAATTCGTACAATGCCCCCCCCAACTATACTGAGAATGAGGCCCAGTGTATAAAAATATCAAGGCCATAGTATGTGGTGTATGCAAAAATGTGATCATATACAAAACTTTATGGGAACAGAGGAAAAAGCGTATCAGTAGCTCATCAGCAGGAAGCCAGACAAGATCTTAGAGCAGAACTAATAATATTAATAGCTATTTTTACTGAGTGTCTACTACTTGCTAGGTATCATGCATCATTTCCTCTCCAACAATAATCTTACAAGATAAATGCTGTTAATAACATTTTAAATGAAGACACTGAAGTTAACTCTGGCTTAACAGAGAGGCTAACTCGGTCACACAGCTAATAAGTGATTGATCTGGAACTCAAAGCCAAGCTTGTCTGACATCAAAGTCCCTGGTCATGGTAACACACTGTGATGTCTCTAAAGGAAGTAACAGTCAAGTTGGACCTTGATAGACAGAAAAAAATGTGACACGCGTCAAGAGGGAAAGAGTGGCAGGCAGTAGAACTGTGTGGGCATAGACACAGAGTTTGAAATAGATGGCAGGTTTAAGGACCCTGGAGAGGGCAATGTGGCCACATCATAGGCTAGAGGAGGTCAAGTGGTGGTAGAAAGACAAATCTGGGTTAGGTTATGAAGATTACTAGGAAGAGTTCAGGCTGTATTCTAAAGAGAATAGGGAGTCTGGAGTTTTTATGGGTGATTGATTTGATCTTTGGTATAGAAATAGTCTCCAGAGCAGTGGTTCTCAAAGTATGGTACTTGAACCAGCAACAGCTTCACCTAGGACTTGTCAGAAACCCAAGTTCTGGGGCCTCATCCAGACTTACTGCATCAGAAACTCTGGAATGGGGCTCAGCACTATGCATTTTAACAGGCCCTCCAGGTGATTCTGATGCATGTTCAAGTTTGAGAACAATCTGTGCCCCTGCAGTTGGGTGGATGAATAGAGGGAGAAAGTGGAAGCAATGAGAACAGTGCAGGGACTATTGAATAATTTAAGGGAAGACTTGAATGATGGTAGCAGCAGTAAGACTCAAGTGGCGGTAATGGACTAAACAGACATTTCAGAGTTGAAATGGATGGGGCCTGGTTATGGAATGGAGGGGAGAGGGAAGTCTCGGGGCTGGCTCCTGGTCTCTGCTTTGGATGACAGCTGGCCGGGAGATTCATGAACTAAGTAACAGCGCACAGCAAAAGAGTAGCTTTGGGGCCTCCCCTGGTGGCGCAGTGGTTGAGCGCTGGGTTGCGAAGCTGCCCGCAGCCTCTGCAGTGCCAGTTCGATTCCCGGCTGCCGGCGAGGGTCCCACATGGCGCGCAGACCTCTCCTGCCGCCCGCTGCTCCCCTCAGCAGTGTACTTCGGTCCTTCTGCCTGCTCTGCTCCCCGCTCTGGCTCTGGTGAATTCTCTCACCCTCCCGTGCTTCTGACTGTACCCAGTGCTTGTATAAATAAATAAATTAATTTAAAAAAAAAAGAGTAGCTTTGGATGCAGTGATCAGGTGGTTATGGTGTGGGTCCTGAGTGCCAGCAGGACTCTGAGGCGGAGAAGGGCAGTAAGGTGAGAATAAAGGTGAGGAGGGCTGGGGGGGAGGGCAGCCCTGGGCCCCAGTGCTGGGAGTGGTCAGAACTGGCCGGTGGTGAAATAGAAGAGTTGACTGTGATCACCCCTGTTTTTACACCTCCTTCTTTCCCTCCTGGCCTCCAGGGTGCAGATTCCTGCTCTCTGAATGGGCTGACCCCCACATCTTCATCCTCGAAATGGAAATGACAGTAACCACCGCTGGTTATCTTCAGAGATGAGTGAGCTATAGCCTGTGGGGTGTGCCGGCACATCGTGGACTCTCAGGGAGTGCTAGCCTGTCCTCATCTGTCCTGTCATCTGTCACCCACCTCTTCACCCCACTTAAGCCACTTCATTTGCACTTCCGGGCCTATGGCCCAGTTCCTCAGCCTCCCACCATCCTTCCCCAAATGCGTGCACCCGTGTGTGTGTGTGTGTGTGTGTGTGTGTGTGTGTGTGTGTGTGTGTGTTTCTGCAGCTCTCACAGATGTGCTCATCCGGAGTCATTCCTCCACTATCCACGCTGGCCTGGGTTAATTCCTCCTTGTCACGCCATGTCTGGAGATGACAGAAGCGTAACTGATCCATAAAACTAAAGCACCTCGTCCAGGCGTGCTCTGGCAGCGAGGTGATCCTCCTGAAAGGGCTTGCAGTGGTGGTGGATTGTTCCCCTGTTCCGGCCCCCTCTCTGTAGGAACACAGGCAGCAGAAAATTCCCTGCAGAAGGAGTGATCCCTGGGCCATCTCTGGGGAAGCAGTCACCTCTGTTAGGTGACAAGGTGGTGGCAGTGCTGGTGAGGTCTCTTGTCCTCAGACTTAGAGAAAAACAGCTTGAGTTGGAAGTCAAGGGCCGTCTCTGAACCTGAAATTAGTAACTGGATCTTCCTGGTCCACCATGTGTTCCTCTGTTTACTGAATATATCCATTTCCCCATACCCTGCCTTGCATTGACCACATTTTCATCAATATCCCTAAGATGTGAAGAACTTAGCAAGGCCCACTGGGCTCTGACTCCATGTTCCTTGCCCTCACTCTCTGCTATATCCCTACTGGACTTCTCTTAGTTCCTGAGCACAGCAAGCCCACTTCCAGCAGATGACCTTGTCTCTTATGGGACCTGTATGTTTGTTCTTCTATATCAACAACCTGTTTCCCCAAGTCTCTAATATACTGCTTTATCATTATCTAGGCTTAGCCAGATCTCACCTCCTCTATGAAGCGTTCTTTCTCTGCCACTCTAAGGGACCCCCCCTTTCCTAGACACTCCCTACCACCCTACCTGTGGATTATCTTCAAAGAAATGATCACCATCTAAAATCATCTTGTTTACTATGAGAATATTTGTTTATTGTCCATTATCCCTCACTAAAATGTAAGTTCTCCGTGATCAAAAACTATATCTGTCCAGGCCCCAGCATATAATGGCACTTAGTAATTATGGATGGATGGGTGGGTGGATGGATGGATGGATGGATGGATGGATGGATGGATGGATAGATAGATAGATGGGTGAACTTGTTGATGAGTGGATGCTAGGAAGGCATGTGTAAAGAAATCAACAATTACAGCCCTTGATCTCAAAGAACTTAGAACCTGGACAGAAGAGTTCAATGCTGAGAATCACTTGTAGGTTTTCAGACAGCCCTTTTAACTAGTAAAAGGTAATACAACCAGTGTGTGGTGCATCCAGCAGGTTAGGGCTGCAGGAGGTGTTTCCTATGGGGCTGCCCTCCCACAGCAGTGAAGATGCCCCGCACATGCTTCTATAAATCCCTGCCTCCCCTCCCTGGGCCTGCCCTCCCCAGCTCCACACAGCTGGGCCTCCAGCTCACCCCTCTGGATGCGCAAGCCCACCCACTTGCCATGCAATATTGTCTTCAAAAGAACTTGAGCAACCTCCTCCTCCTCTTCTCTCCTCACGGGGTGGGAATGTGCAGTGTTAGTCATCTGTCTCCAAGACTGAGTCCCAATCCTGTATTTGTTCCACAAGTCACAGCTCACTTCTCTTTGCTTCACTCTGTAAGCTTTGGCTAACATAACTGGCTATCTGTTTAGCCCCCACCACACACACATTGATCCTCCAACTGCCTTTGGGATCAATCTTTTCCTGTCTTGCTTCCTGACTTTGTTTCCTTGAGTGTGTATGTTTGGAGGGAGGCCACAGCAGCCTGAACATCATGGGGCAGACGCCCAGCCAGATTGCTGGCCTGGACTCCTGCATCCCCCCAGCTAATACCCCCTTGTGCTGTGCTCAATTGCTCCTGGCTCCCTAGGCTCCCCTAGACTGGAAATTGCTCTAAAGCTAGTAATAGGCACCTTTCACTACATGCTTACTATGTGCCAGATGCAGTGCTCAAAGCTGCATTGTAAATATTAACTCATTTCACCTTTAAAGAACCTTACAAGGCAAAATATTATTATTTTATACCATTTTCTAGATCATCAAACTGAAGCTCTAAGGTTGTTGACTTGTCCAGGGTCATGGAGCTGAGAAGTGGCAGAATCAGGATCTGAACTCAGACAGGTCCACACTGTTCTCTCATTACTGTGCTGAGTGCCCTGAGCACATGCTATGCTTCACTTATCTGGTACAACCTCAGTCATCCAAGCCTGCTGCAGTGGCTCCCTGCCCTCCCAAGCAGACAGACCCGATTCATCCTTTGCCTTCCTTTGGATAAATCGCCCTGCTTCAAAGAATCCCAAATGTGACAGTTCCCTCTGTCCTCTGGTCAAGCCTCACTCGCAGAAGTGAATTTGTACCAGGTCATGTGGTGCTCAGCTTGCTTGTTGCTATGGCTTGGCCTTGCCAACTCACAGCTTCTGGCCAAAATTATCCTATACTTTGGGGGGCTTATGCACAGACTAGTCTTCTTGCCATCCTATAGCTTGTCAGGAGCAACTGACATCCCATTTGTCAGCATGGGCGCCAGGCTCAGCTCGATCGTGCCAATGGCAATGCTGGCAGCTACCAAGGCAGCCACCCCAGAGCACCGTTCTGTTCCACTCTTTCCAGAACCTATTGAATTATCCTTATTTTCTGCAGCCCTCCGATATGCTCCCTTGCTTGATGACAAACTCCTACTCCAGCTGTCTCTACATTTGCAATTAAGGCGGCGAAATGAAGACCCAGTTTCTTTTAAATGGCAGCATGTGGTCCAGTCAACAAATTTGGACTACTTAGAAAGATATGTCAACTCTGGCTAAATGGAGGTTCCTTATCCAAATCCCAGAGAAACCCTGGGTGGCAGCAAAACAGTGGACTGGGAGGCTGGATAGGTGCCAGGAAGAGGCAGACAGTAGAGCACACAGACAGGAGATCAAAACAGAAGGTAGGTGTGGGAAGTAAGCCCAGTAAATGTGTGAGCTGGTCAGTCTGGCCTACAGGGAGGTGAGTCAGTAAGTAAGAACAAATCAGGTAGGGCCTCCCTGGTGGCGCAAGGGGTTAAGACACAACCTATGAAGCTATCCGCACCCAGTGCAGCACAAGTTCGATCCCCAGCCAGGGAGCTAACACACATGGTGCAATAGACCGCTCCTGTCTCGCCCGCTGCTCCCCTCAGCAGTGTATTTCAGTTGATCTTCCTGTTCTGTTCCCCACTCTGTCTCTGGTGAATCCTCTCACACCCCCACATCTCTGGCCTGTACCCCAGTTCTTGTATGCATAAATAAATACATCTTTAAAAAAAAAAAAAAGAATGGACCTCCCCTGGTGGCGCAGGCGGTTGAGCGCAGCACTATGAAGCTGTCTGCAGCCTCTGCAGCACCAGTTCGATGCCGGCCAGCCAGTGAGGGTCCCGCATGGCATGGCAGACCTCCCCTGTTGCGCCCGCTGCTCCCCTCGGCAGTGTATTTTGTCATTCTGCCTGTTCTGTTCCCCATTCTGTCTCTGGTGAATCTTCTTACCCTCCTGCAAATCTGGCCTGTACTCCGGTTCTTGTATAAATAAATAAATCTTAAAAAAAAAAAGAACAAATCAGGTAGAAGGGGCTTGACCTTCAGAAAAAAACCCCACCACGCAGGGGGGGCAGGTCTCCAGGGTTCAAGAGGATGGGGGCAGGTGTCAAAATCAGAAATAGTGTAGTAACATTAGCAGGGGACATTTATTGTGTGGCTGAGTGGCCCCATATTTGAACTCACTTAATCCTCACAACTTGGGGAATTAGACACAGTTATCTTTCATTTTCCATGCGCGAGAAAACAAGTTCAGGGAGGCTAAGTAACTTGCCCGAGATCACACAGCTTGCTAGAGGCAGAGTTAAGTCTAGGGTCTTCTGACAGCTCTCTGCCATAAATACACTGCGAGAGCATTGCTGTTGAGCTTGAGACAGACTGGCCACCCTCCTTTGGGGAGCAGGACCCATCTAGGGCAGGGTCTGTCAAGTGCTGAAAGTGATTGCAGCTCCCGCAGGAAGTCAGCTCCCCCAGGGGCTTCGCCTGGTGATCACAACCCACAGAGAGTTGACTCCTCTGGGAGTTCGACCATCTGTTCTGCTGTTTGGGCTAGACGGGATTTGGACTTTTCTCCATCCAGATGCAAATGCAAATCCAGTTAAAACAACCAGATGTTCCTTGTTGCCCTTCTTGAATTAGAAGCCATCCAAATGTTTAAAGAGAGATGCACAGTAGACAGGCAGGCCTGAGCGTGTCTATCTCACGTGTGTGAAATTAGCAGACATGGCACCATAAATGCAGCCACCACAGTTCCTTATGTAGCTGCCAGGTTTTTTTTACCTAGAGAAGGTGCCAGGTATCAGGCTTGAAGTTGGCCATTCTCCCTTCTACTTGGGCAGATCACTTAACTTTTATTAAAAAACATTTTTGTTGAAATACACATGTAGAGAAGCACACACATCGGAAGTGTCCACTTGATGAATTATCACAGAGGCCTCATACCCTGTGGTCCCCATCCAGGCCAAGAAAGACACCAGAACCAGCACCCTGAGGACCTTTGTCTCTGCTCCCAACAGTTCCCTTTTACTCTCTCCGCCCTTCCTTCTCTCCAATGGCAGCTGTTACCCCAAATTTAACATCATGTAGCTTTGCTAAGTCTCATTCTCTCTCTCTAAATTGACATACTGCTAACTGGGAGGTGGTTGTGGGGCTCAAATCGGTGTGTGAGGAAGAGCTTTGGGGGTGTTTTTGTTGGTGGAACACCAACCAGGCAGACTTCCCTCCCTCAGAAAGAGTGGCCAGAGGCTAATGACTAACCCTCTGACTCCCTTCCTCAAAGAACTTCAGGGGTCCCTGAGAAAATGCAACCCCCCTGCCCTTTGCAGTAGTATAACTTGCATATTCTGATGAGACATGAGGACAGGACTAGATGCCGTCCAGGCCAGGGATCTGCTTGGCTAGATTGGCCTTCACTTCCTGTTATCATGGAGCAGCTCCGGCCAGACACAGAGGCAACACCGGGGCCCCCTTCCATCCAGCAGGACAATAGGGATGGGGAAAGCAGCTGAGAAGGTTCATTGGCTTGCAGTAGAGGAGGGGTGAGGGTCGGCCTCTGGCCTTGGAGTAGAGAAGGGGGTGAAGGGAGTCACCATTCTCTGTGACTATTAGCAATGCTCCCATCAACTGGTGGTACGTTCACATTCCTAATCACTGGCCTGCGAATCACAACATTCCTAATTACAGGGCTGACAAGTGGGAAGGGAAATAAGAGAAAGACAGCACCGGAAGCTGGTGGGACTGTCAGGTTCCTCCAACAGCAGAAGCCACTTGCCCGAGTCTGCGGAGCATGCTCTGTAGGACACCCCTCACCACTACCTGGCACGGGCCTGGCACTCATAAGTGTAGAGTAGAGTTGGCTCAGGCCTCTTGATCAGTGCAAGGTTAGGGCTTCAAGTTTGATCCCCAAATGGGCCAGTTGTCCCAGTCTCATGTCAGGGCCCCATGATTGCACCCCAGACCTTAGCCAGCTTTGTGGGGGCAACCAGCAGGGACAGGAGACTGGAGGAAGCATGTGAATTCACTGGTAGAAGTTCAGTGCCTGTTTTCACATGGCCTGTATATACCTTCACAGTCCTAGGGACCAGAGGGTATATCACTTTGGGGGGGAAGGGGATATTTTGATTAAAAATGGGCATATCATCCAGAAAAATCATATAGGATTCTAATTTCTTTGCTGTTGGCCAATCCTCAGAAAATTGGGTGTGAGATGATGATGATGATACAGGGGCGATGAGTCCAGACCCAGCTTCTCAAGGGCCACCTTGCCTTTGCCATGTCCATCCAAGATTCAGCCTCCCATGCTGTCTCTTTTTCACACCTCAACAACATCAACACCCTACAACATACCTAACACATAGGGTTTTCCAATTATGGGATTTCTTTGCACGCGCTTCAAAACCTACATTGATGTTTCTGAAATAATAACTATTTTCAAATAAAATTGAAATTGATCTTTTCACTAACAACAAGATAACAACTTACACTTGTGTAATATTTCCTGTTCTAGGCACCGTTCTAAGTGCTCTTTGTACATTAATTCCCTTAGTCTTTACAACATAACTGTGAGATGTGTATTATTTCTGCCCCCATTTTCCAGATGAGGAAACTAAGGTACAGAGAGGTTAAGTGACCTGGTTTAAGATGACTTGCCTAGTAAGTGTCAAAGCTGGCCCTGGCTCTCAGTCATAACACTGTCCTCCAGAATTCTCCCCCAACTCAGAGTGAGGGTAAGAAAATCAGATAAACTAAGCTCCTACTGTCATTGACTCATCTATTTAGTCACTTGGTTATTCTGATAAATAGTCAGGATATTTATTTTGCTTACTTAGTGCCTGCCTCAGGCCAGGCACTGTTCTAGGCTTTGGAGCTGTATGTAACTATGCAGACAACAGGTGCCTGCTGCCTGGAGCTTGCCTCCTGGACAGATAATAAGCAACTAAATGAATAAATGAGCAAGACAGTTTTAGATGGTGATTTTTGCTGTGCTGAAAATAAAACTGAATAATAATAAGGCAGAGAGTGTTAGGCAGCGATGGGCTTCAAGGGAGGGCACTTTGAGGTCTGCACAGTCTGATGAGGCCCACCTAGCTCGGCCAGGGCAGAGCATCACAGCCAGAGGGAAAAGTCAATGCCAAGATCATAAGGTGCAAATGAACTTGGCATGTTTCAGTACCAGGACAAAGGCTGACATGGCTGGAGCGTGGTGAGTGGCAGCAGGGTGCTGCTGGGGCTGTACTAAAAAAGACAGTAGCCTGGGACATCTCTCTGGGCTCTTGTCCTGCATCCATTCACGTACTGGGAACTGAAGAGGCCATTAGGTGGGCCCATAAACTTATGAGGGAAAACCGTCCTTCAGTTATGAAGGTGGGCAGCAAACTGTAGTGACCATGGCCATGACTTTGTCACCAGTGGTCTGCTTAGAGCACTGCTGTTAGACCCAGCTCCAGCTCTTGTTACGTCACCATCACAAAAAAGTAATTGTGCTAGCTGTTTTGCTGTGTAATAGACTAAACGTAATAAACATTTAAAAAGAGGTTTTAAAGACCTCACCAGACTGCTCTGGGAGTCCGTGGCATAAAAAGATTAAGACGGCAATACAGAGGAAAATAGCACAATCTGCTTTGGTTTTTAAAAGCCCCCGCTGGCTCCATTAGGGAGAGGTGATTGTAAAGGCGGGGCTACACCTGAGTTCCATGCATGAAGGTTATCGGATTTAATCCTCACTGTTGCAAGCCGTAGACATTATTTCACCCACTTTAGAGATGAGGAAACTGAAGTCCAGTCTTGGGGTCATTTGCTCAGCTGGTGAATGGCAGAGCACCATCCCACCCCAAAGAACAGGAAGGTTCATGCCAGTGAAAGGGAGTGTGTGTTAAGAGGTCAAAGGTAAACATTATCTGCTTGACCTCCTGACTGAGCTTGAACCCCAGGGCTGCACCACTTCAACTGTGAATGGATTGTTACCCCTTTTTTTCCTTAAACCTTGGCTGCCTCCCCAAACCTGCCCACATCGGCCCTTAATGCAGGCCTGAGCTGAGTCAACTAAATATTTCATGGGTTTTTAATTTAACTCTAAAGAAATTCATTCAACCCTGAGAGTAGACTGCCACCTTGAGAAATAGCACCAGGAGACCTTGGACCTGTGGATGACATTGCTGCCTCCCCAGGAATGTTAATGCCCTCTCGGCCTCGCTCCCTGGGGATCACGGGGCAACTCTTCCGGTGAGCCTGGGTAAAGCCTGCAAATGTGGGCTCAGATTGCTTTGCAGAGGCTCTGGTGGGGCCTCCTTCTGAACAGGAAGCAGGACTTCTTTGGGGCCTAGTGGTACAGGCTGGATTGAGAGAGAGAGAGGAGTATGACTGGCTGCTATTCTCTGTTCCCTCCTCCTTGTTCCTGTGTTGGGGTGGGGGGGAACTGGTGCTCTTTGCTATGCCTCTATCCTTGTTCTCATTCCTGGTCTGAAGGAAGGGAGAACTCACTGGGCTTGGCATCTGGTCCCCAGTGCCCAAGGACAATAAACATTTTACAGGTGCCACGTGACCCCGGCTTATCCTTGGCCCCAGCTCACGGTGGGTGGAGCAGGAAGACAGGCTGCCTCGCGTGGCAGGAGAGCAGATGTGTGCGTCCCTGAGCCGTGTTATTAGAAAGTCTAAATGATGACTCTGCCGATGCCCGCGCCGGCAGCAGGAGTGAGCGGCCCGTCTCCTTCAGAGCCCTTGCTGCTCAGCTTGGTGACCCCGGTGAGTCATGGAGGTATCCTGGTCATCTCCATAGGGGAGGGGAGAGAGAAAGACATCCAGCAGGTAAATCGATCAGAAGACAGGAAGTGAGCAGATAATCTAATTTGAAATGGGCTGAGCTGCAGATGTTAATCTGCTCCTCTCCTCTGTGCAGCATAAAAAGACTGAAGACTGGGGAGAATTTGGAAGCCGCTTCATGAGCCTGTTCTCCCTCCTCTTGCTGGCCTGGAGGGTGCGGCCTCCTGGGCACACTGTCCAAAGTGTCAAAGAGAAGAAAATTGGGAAGAGGGTGAGAGGAGAAAGGAAGCCTCTAGCAAGAATCTAGGCCTCAGATCTTCCTCAGGCTGGAGGATGAACTGTATCGACCGCGTCAGGAGCATGACCTGAATCTGGTTGTAACATTCGGGCTCCCTGATGAAACCTCTTCTGCATACAGGCATACCCTGCGCTGGGTATTCATTAGGGACTTACTGTGCATTCACATAGGGAAAGTCATGATGAACAGGAGCATCCATAAGAAAGCAGAGTACAGAGCCCTGGGGCTCTAGCTTTCTCCATAGCCTAGCTCTGTACACTTCAGCAGATTAATAATCTCCTTCAGCCTCAGTTGCTTTGGCTCTAAAAGGAGGCAATGACAACTTTAAAATGTGATATATATTAAGGCTTTTGGAGACCCTCTTATAATAATCTAATGGGAGCTACCACAACAGTTCAGTAATGCATCTCTTAGCAGGGGGGATGTGTTCTGAGAAATGTGTTGGGATTTTGTCTTCATGCCAATGTTAGGGTATCACAAGCCTAGATGGCATTGCCTATCAGGATCACATTGTGTATGCATCCGTCACTGTGCTAAAACAGACACACAACTACAATAGTAAGAGCCAGTGAGGTTCCCCAAGAGTTGTTCTGTGGCAGGGATAGGCTTTGCATGGATTGTTCATTTAATCCTCACAGAGGCTCCATGAGGTAAGGGCTGCTGTTATGCTTCACTTTATGGGTGAGAAAACTGAGGCTCGGAGCTGTAGCAAAGTATAATGTGCGTTTAAAAGTCAGGTAGATTGGCCAAAGGGGCACCGGGGGAAATTCTGGAAAGTTTTCTTAGGCACCTACTATATTCCAGGTTCTATGCTTTGTGTGTTATCTGTATTATCTCATTTATCTTCGTAACAACCCTGAATTGGTGATTATTATAAGTGAGTTTGGAGAAGCTGCAAAACCTCCCTGTTGTTATACAGTTAGTAGCTGGAAGGGCTAGAATTGGAACCCAATTTGTTTAGGTGCCAATGAGACAAAACAATGTAGTCACAAGATGGAGCAGGTGGAGATCAGGACAGATGTGTTCTTGGCATTGGGGTCATTCACATAAGCCAGGCAGGGACTAAAAAAAAAAAAGTGGCGGTCAGGAGGTTCAGCAAGAAGGAACTGGAAAGCACCCCTTCAACATTGTAACAGGGAGGCCACTAATGATCAGCTGGAGTGACTTTGGTGGAGTGATAGTGTGGATGCCAGTGTCTTGTGTGGAGGGCACAGTGAGGATAAAAATGAGGATGGCCCTTTCTTTTCTCTCTTGAATCTTTTTTCTTCACTAGAGTAAACTGATTTTGTTACAGGTTCAGGATGCAGGTTGGAATCCTGGTTCTGTCACTTACTTACTGTGAAACCTTGAGTGAATTACTTAACCTCTCTGTGCCTCAGGTTCCTGAACTGTCAAATGGGAGTAAAATAGTGATCAACCTCTTAGGAGTATTGTAAGCCCTGAGTTCAGTGCCTGACACACAGGTGTCAGTTGTGTTAATAAGTGTTAACCATGTTAATATTATGAATCTGATCCTATAGGCTATCTACTATTTAAAATACTTTAGGGCCTTCCAATGACTCTTAAAGTCATTGCATCTTCTGCCAACCTCCTCTTAGAGCATGTTTCCCAGCCTGGTGTACTTCAGTTACTCGCCTTCTTCCAGTCCCTGGAATATACCAAGCCCCCACCTGCCTCAGGGCCTTGGTACATGCTGTGCCTTCAACTGGGAATGCTTATCCCAGGCCTTCTTATAGGACTCGAGTCTCATTTAGGAAGGCTCCATGGGCCTCCCAGACTCAATCCTCTGCTGTAACTTCTCATGATGCCACTTATTACTCCCTGATGACATTTATTATATCTTGATAGTCTGTAAACCCTTTCCCAGCAGTGACCATGCCTTGTTTGCTCACTCCTGTGTCCCAGCACCCTGCCCACTGCCTGGAGCAGGGCAGAGTCAATAAAAAGAGTGAGAGCACAGTGAACATTAACAAGGAGGGGCTCACTGGGGAGGAGGCAGTAGATGCTGCAGACATCCCCTGCCTACCCTGAGATCCCACATCCAAGGGCAGAAGCCAACACACTCCAGATGCCCTCAGTTGGCCCCATGTCATCCTCAGCCAGAGTCTCATGCACGTTATCCCTCCCCCCAAACCAGGCTCTCTGGACTTGGAGCTCCTTCCTATCTGAATGTTTGGGGATAACGCTAGTCTCCCCCATTCCTCCTACCTCCATTCTCATAGCCTCAGATCTGGCCTTGCTTGGAATTCCGTAAGCCTTTTCTATGTACAGGGGATGTCCAGAGACAATTACCTTGGAATGAAGGTTTCCAGGAATGCTCACTACAACCTCATTCTGTGTCGCTTTTTTTCATTCCAACTGTAGCCTCCCAAAGCTTTCCAGAGTTAAGTAACACAATTACAGAGTTAAATAAATGACAGCCAAGAACGGGCGGCACCACAGGGCCCAAGCAGCAGGTGAAACACGGATCTGTGCAGATGTGACTTGCAAAGAAACGGAAAGCTGCTGGCCTGGAGGAGCAGTCAACCGACCTCCCGAGGGATGGAAAACTGGGGGCTGGGGTGGGATGGGGACAGTGTAGAAAAGCCAGTGAAAAAAGATCTGGAAGCTGATCAGAGATAGCATGGTGGATCCAGGAATTCAAAGGCAGCTGGGGAGATATTTTAACCATGCTCCCCAGAGGAGAATCAGGTAACAAGAAAGAGACTATGAAGAGGACTGGGTTTGGTTGCCCATCGGGGGGGATCAATGTTTCCTTCAGTTTTCCGAGTGATGGCAGAGTGAAGCCTAAGCGAGTCCCTACGTGGCTCTTCAGAGACAGGCAGCCGTACCACATTGTCACACTGTGTGAGTTCCAGCTTACCTGGGAAAGGCCACCAGAAGCCAGGTGTCCAGGGGCCTCCGTGAACAGAGCCAACCTGGCGTGGAGGTAGATGGGGCTGTGGGTCCCAGATGTTCCTACAACTCATCATGGGTTAAGCTGTGCCTTATGGGGATTGTCATCATCAAGTTCATCCTCATCCTCATCCTCGTCCTGACAGCAAACGTGTTAGATACTTACTTTGAACCAGGTCTCATGCTCAGAATTTTTTTATTTTTATTATATTTTTTATTTTATATATGTTTTTATATCGTTCTTCATTTTTGTACAACGTATGCAAAATCATCTCGGTTATAGTCCCCATGAAATTCCCACCACCAATTCACCCGTGTGCTCTCACCATAGTCCCTTGTGCTCTTCCCACTCCTGTTTTGATCCTATTCCTGCATTGTCTCAATTCTAGGAAGCAGCTACTATTTTTAAGCGGAAACTTTGGCTCTATAGAGAGGTTACGTGACTTGTCCAAGGTCACACAGCACCTAAATAACAGAGTCTCACGTCTCAGCCACCCACTCTCCCACCTCCATGTTACTGGCCGGGCAGAAGTCTGCAGAATATAGTCACGGAGCTCGACCTCACACATCGCCTCTCTCTACCCTCGCATACTGATAGGTGGGCAGTGCCCCCTGCCATACCCGACTAAAATGAGTCCCAGAGGACAGTGAGCAGCTGTGGAGATATGGCCTTCTCACCCTTCAATCCTCTCATTAGCTGGCTCTGTAAGGAAGGGGCTGCCAGGCACATGGAAGCAGGGTCAAGGCAGCTGGAGGTCACCTCAGAGGTATTGGGATTGGTTTTTGCCTGTAAAAGTGCAGTTATTGTCTAGAAGAGGAGGAAAAGAGGCTGAGGAATTGAAGGTTTTGCTTCCATTCTCTTGGACCTGGTGCTGCCACCAGACTGCTCCTTGATGGTGGTCGCCAGGGAAGCATGCTCGGAGCCCAGATGCAGACCAGAGCCTTGCTGTGCACCCCTGCCTTCCTCCCAGCCAGGCCCCAGATCCCAAGAGGAGAGCAGTGGCTATGCAGAGGCTTTAGGCTTTGATAGCAGTGGTGGCAGTAGCGTGACCCCTGTTGAACTCCATAAGGCAAAGGATAGTGTGTTTTGGAAGTCACCTCCAGCCTGCTCGCCCCTTGTAAATTCCACAGACATCCAGGAGATAAAAGAGGGGATCTCTCAGAGGTAGAACACAAAGCTCTTCAAAGAACACTTTCAATCAGAAATGAGAAGAGAGGGGTCCTTCTCAAGAAGGGGCTGTATTTATATATCATTGCGTGCCTGCACACTCACACACATGCACACACACTCTACACAACCAGGAACATCGGGATGCATCTAGAACTCTGCCCATGCCCCTTTACCTGTCCTACTGCTCTTCCAACAGACCCTAACCTTGGCTCTGGGAGCCCAACCTTCGCTGGCTTCCCAGCCCCCTGGTTGTACCACCAGACCTGCTCTCTCCCGATGGGGCTTCCTGGCCTATCTGGATTTTCTTCCCTAAAATAAATTGCCCCTGCCTTGCATCTCTGTCGGTGGTTGCTCCTCAGAGCTCATTTCCCTGGATCACTCGGTAGCATTTGATCCTGCTGGGTATCACATCGAGCAAAATAAGGGCAAATTAACCTCTTTGATCCAGGCAAAATGGAGACAGGGTTTTAGAGCTGTAAGGAGCTTAGAGGGCATCTGAATGACCCCTTTTTTTTAAAAGTTGAGGAAACTCAGGGTTAGAGAATAGAGTGACTTGCCTAAGGTCACATGACTGTGTGGCCCAGCCGTGAGGGCAGTCAGGTCTCTCCATGTCCTGTCTTCTGCTCTTCACACTGGAGAACACAGACCCCCTCGAGTGGCTGGAGAAGCAGAGGGCTCGGATGAAGGGCTGTCACCCTTCTTCCTCCCACACCAGCAACCTTTGCATCCCAGCCTCCTTTGGTTGTCAATTTGGTTTCATGGCACATTATCTCCTCATCTAAGATGGCTCTATAGCATAATGTCTTTTTAACGAAGGTAAAATAAAATGAAGGCACGTTCTTTTGGAAGAGCCTGATCCATTGACATCGTTGCTGATACCCCAGGAAGCATCCAAACCAAGGTAGAAAATTACTGTTCTATAGAGAGTCAATTCAACATAAAAAAACAACCACCACAAAACCTCCATGGTTTCTTTTTGCCTGTCACTGCCCTTTTCCTTGTCATTCCTCCTTCCCAGCCCCCAACTTCCTCTTCACCGGACAAAGGAATGACGGACAGGCTGGGGGCAGTAGAGTCATCATGTTCACATAAAGTGGTGTTTCTGCGTGGCCAGACTGGGCAGGTGTCTATTTGTAAATAGACAGAAATGAGGCAAACCCTCTCCCGGGAGTGTGGTCGTTTTATTTGTATCCAGGAAAGTACCTGCAATGCTGTCCATTTCCAGCTTTCTCACCATATGGAATTGTTTTATCATAATGTCTTTGTTGGCCAACTTTTATAAACAGTGAAATGATTTCCAACTTTCAATCCAAAGTTTGCTGTTTTTGTAGGAAAGCTGTGAGGGGATGTGGAAAAGAAACTTAAAGATAGAGTTGTTGACTTTGGTTACCTAATTTGGGTATATTTTATTGACTTCTGGGATTTGTCTTTTTAATTTATTAAGGTACAAATTAAATAGTGTAAGTGTAAAAGTCTTAAATGTTCAACTCAATGAATTCTTATCAATGCATCTATTACTACCCAGATCAAGGTCTAGAACATTTCCAAAACCTGGAAAGTTCCTTCATGCCCCCTCCTAGCTTTTCCTCCCAGCAAAAGAAATCAATCTTTGTCACCCAAGATTAGTTTTGCCTAATTTTATTATTTTTGACCTAAATGAGGCCATTTATATGTGGTGGTTGTCCTTTGCAACTGATTTCTTTTACTAAGGTTTGCATCTATGAGTTTCATCCCTGATTTTTTCATGTAATTATTAATTTCCATTGTGATGTGGTATTCCATGGTAGGACTATACTGCAATTTAGTATATTCCTAAATATACTACATTCTCCTGTGATGGACATTTGGCTTGTTTCCAGGTTTGGAGTATTTTGAATGAAGTTCTGATGAACATATATGTATGTGTGCCTTGGAGAAGATACTTACTCCTTCCTCTTGAATATGTATCAAGGTGTAGAGGTGTTAGAACCAGCTTTTACACTCCACATTATTAGCAGTAGCTCTCCCTGGAATGTGTTACTGTGGTTCATTTACCTTCTGTTCTTTCAATCACATTATTGCTCATTCTGCAGAGTGGTATTTTGGTTGTTTCCAATTTTTTGTTTGATTTTTGCTATTTTGAACAGTGTTACTAGGAACATTCTTGTAAAGTCTTGTGGTATCGGTCTACTAAACTTACTTTTGAGTATGAACAAAGGACTGAAAATGTTATATATAAGGTATGTGAGTATTTAATTTTGCAAGATGACAACAAATTGAATCTATTTTTACTAACCAGAAAGGGCTTGTTGTATTTACCTCTTGCTCATTTTCATAATTAAGTGTTCCTAATGTTTTCTTTAAGTCCTTCATTCCAATACAGTAACTTTTGTCTCCCTGAGGTTTAGGCAGGGCTTGGCTGCCATTTGTGGTAAACCCACACATAGGGCTGGCACTGTACCTGCTGGGCCTTTGTGGCTGCCATTTTATCCCTGTGCTCATGCGCAGACCTCAAGTTGCTGAGGGGGTGAGGTTCTGAGAGGCCCAGACAGCCCTCAGAGAGTCTCCCAGTCGGAGGTACTAACAATCTTCTAATCAAACTGCACTCTCTCACCCAAAGGCTCATTCACTTGCTAACAGTAATCAACAGTCTCTTGGAGAAAGACAGCGAGCACAATGAATCATCCCCATTTTTCACTTTTTATTTAAAATCTCTTATATCTGCACTCTAGTTTCTTTTAAGCTTGGCTTCCCTTTATTAGACCCCGAGTTTGTGAACCTTTGCTGGATCATATGGCTTCAGCAGATGGAACATGAGTTGGGAATAGAGGCTTGAGGGTTCAGATGTTGAAGAAACCCACCTCTACCAATGGATGTATGTGTTCTTCTTGCACATGAATTATAAATTCCCATGTGTGCAAAATGATGGCCAGTATATTTATCTCCCTACTTTCTTTGCAATGATTTAGGAATCACCACATTCCAAACTGATTGGTCTGTTTGTAGACTGTTAGACATTTCACTTTTCCCCATTTCTTTCTTCATTTCATCAACCCACCCACCAGCATTAAAGAAGCAGTTAACTAAGCTGAATGTAAACTGCTGGCAGCCAGTGTGAACTATATACCTCGGTTGTATAACATGGTTTTTAAATATTAGTTTAAGTCAGAATCACCTCAGCAACTTCTTACACATTGATACTCAGGTCTTGAGAACAGAGAGCCTGATTCAGGGGGTCTGGGATGAGAGTCAGGAATTCACAATTTAATACACCCTGCAGGTGACCATAGACCACATTTCGAGAATCACCATTAGAAAATTGCTGGGAAAGACCCTTGTACTCTCGTAGCCCCTCACCTGTGTGAGGTCAAGGAAACGCAAGGAAGTCAAATGACTGGCCTGGCTTAGTTGGGCCAGAGTGTGGACCAGAACTGAACCCCAGCTGTGGGCTCTTCCCACTGCTCCATGTACAGAGCAGCAGACTAATAGGAAGGAAGCTGGCTTTGCATCAGGATGGATTGAAATCAGATACAAGAGAGAAAGCAACAGATCTGCCAGAGAGAGCTTCCTGCCAGAGAGGTGTATTGAGAAAGCTTATAGCACCTCCTTCCCAGAAGGCCTAATTCATGACATACTTTCATCAGATATGAGCACTCAGGTGCAATGTGGGGGACTGAGAGAAAGAAGGAAACCTCTTCAGAATAAACTCTGGTGATTTTGCATGAAAGAGACCCTCCTTTTTACTTCTCTTGTGGCACCTAAATTTCAACCTTCACACCATTGTGAATGGCCAGCAGTCCAGTCCCATTGCCACAAGGACAGGCTTTGCGATGCTGGGCCACTTGGTCAGTTTCTTGGTCTCCATTTCCTCACTGTGAAGTGAATGGGGGGGGCACTAGATTGTTTCTAATTGCTGTGGTTTGACTGTTTTTAATTTTCACTGTAACCCCTCCGACCCCACCAAAGTATCTTATACCACACAGGATTCAGAGAAGTTTTGTCGACTGAACAAATTAATCTGAATTTTTTTAAAAAATGCTGCTTAATGTTACTTAATATTGAGAATCCAGGAGCTCTACCTATCGATTTTCCCTTCCCAAATCTCTCCCCTAGGATATTTTGAGACTATCTCTGAACAGTCTATAGTGATTGCCCCTTGTTTGTATAGTTATTTACTAGAGGAACCTAACCTCAAGTGACCATGAGCTTTAGCTTCAATATCGATGTCCTTCCATAAGTGATTGTTCAGTCTTGAATATGCTAAGACTACTTAGTCACTCCCTAAGCAGAGAAGCCAAACCAGAGTAACTTCCAGTAATAATGATCTCTGATTACCAGCCCTTTGTCCCTCAACTGTCATCGCCACCCCATTGATGGGCTCGCTCTCCTTTTCAGAAAGCAGACCTGGCTGTGGCTGGCCTCACCATTACTGCTGAACGGGAGAAGGTGATTGATTTCTCGAAGCCATTCATGACTCTAGGAATTAGCATTCTTTACCGAGTTCATATGGTAAGAGACTTATTTTATAAGCATTTATATCATTAAAGTTATTTGCATGCAAACACTGAGTTATATGGTAATAATGACTGACTCACAGAAATATTTAGATTTCAAGACTTAAATGCAAATGTGCTGGGCTATTTTTTCCCCCATCAGCTGCACGGACTTGCAAACAAGAAGCCGGAAAAGTCACACTGACAGACTTTCCAGTAAAAATTGCCTCTGCCTCACTGTATAGGGCTGGCCGGGAGTGATGGTGCAACACTTAGTGTGTTGGTGATTGACCTCACAGGTCAGTGCTGACCCCCAGCCAGGATAAGTCACCCCAACATTCTCAAGGACTTCACCGACTTCCAGATCCCCCTCTTTTCTCTCCAAGCTTTGCATCTGGTGAGGAATGTAGTCTCCTTTCTCTCTTAATAAAGGGCAGATAATCTAATGTCACTTGCACCGGGCCCACTCCCTTGTCTGCATCCCTTAAAAGAAGAAAAGACTTCTCTGGTTAGGTTGGCTAGAGAGAGTGTTAACATGAGTTTGTGAGCGGGCAGCAGAGGGTGGACATGACTTCCCATTTCCGAGGACGGATATGGTTGACGGGGGAGCACCAGAAGAGTAACCCTGGCTGTATCCCATCCACCAAGTGGCTAATCGTTGCACTGCCAGTACATAGTTGGCTTTACCTTGTCTGAGCCACTGAGCCAGAAGAGCATCTCTCCAAACAAACTAAGTGCATGGCTGTTATGTGGATTTCCCCAACACTCTAGTCACTGTAGATGACCAGTGGCAAGCTAAGGTGGTATCTTCCAGTACATAATCTGGCACCAGAAGACTGCCCTCCAGAGAAGGAATCCCACGTACCTGCTGAAGAATTGACCCTCCAGATAACCTGCCTTCCCAGGTGTGAAATCCCAACTGAGAGAAAAGGGATTGTCTATATTCGCAACCTCAGCCTGGACTCACAGCTGTGGTCACAGTTACAGGTGCAGTAACTGTGTCCCTGCTTCTCCAGAGAAAATCTCCTTGTCACAGAGCCCACTCAGGCTGCTCAGAGAGTCTTTCCTGTGCTGGACCTCGCTGTCCGTTGTGATCACTGCCTGACTTGGGAAGGGAGGCCGAATCAACTGGGAGGAGAGAAAGCATCAAAATCGCAGGCTTCCCAGGCTAAAACAGAAAGAAATGTGAGGATTTGGTCATAGTCGATGTTGTTATTGCGGTGTCTGTTTGTGGATTAAGGGGGATTTGGATCACTCCTCCTCTTCCATAATGATGATAACTTCCATTCATTGAGCGCCTCCTGGGGTGCTCTTTCAGGCCCCGAATGTGGGCTTGTTGTTATACTTTGAACTGTGTCCCCTCAAAAGATACATTGAAGTCCTAAGCCGCAGGACCTGTGAATGTGGCTTAGTTGAATGTAGCTTCTTACAGAAGCAATCAGGTTAGGATGAGACCATGTGAGTTAAGGTGGGACCTAATCCAGTGATCGGCGTCTTGATAAAAGAGGAAAACTTGGACACAGACACGTGGGGAAGAAGACTATGTGAAATTGCAGACAGGGTTTGGAGTGATACATCCACAAGCCACGAAACACCAGGAGTTGCCAGCAACTACCAAATCTAGAAGAATCAAAGTAGAATCCCATATGATCTGGTAATTCCTCTACTGGGTATTTACCCAAAGAGTATAAAAACACAAGAAGAGATTTATGCACCCCTAGGTTCATTGCAACACTGCCCACAATTGCCAAGTCATGGAACCAACCTACGTGCCCAACAACCGATGACTGGGTAGAGAAATTGTGGAAAATAGACTCAATGGAATGTACTGCTCAGCTCTTACAGGAAATGAAATCATGCCTTTGGGGACAAAATGCATGGACCTTGAGGTAATTATGCTAAGTGAAATAAGTCAGAAGTTCAAAGTCATATATTGGATGGGTTCCCTTAACTGTGGAATAGAAATAACCAAAAAACATATACTGGCGAAGTACAACAAAAACAATTCTTAGACTTAGTGAAAAATATACTAGTTACCAGTGGGAATGGAGGAGGGAGGTGGGGATAGGACAAGGGAGGTTTGGGATGGGTGAGTGGACCATGTGCCTATAGGGAGTAAAAATGTACCCCAAAGTTAAATAGACATGTATACAATGGACAAATTAATTTTACAAAAAGGAGGAAAGAGGCAAGGAAGGAGTCTCCCATAAGCCCTCAGAGGGAACATGGCCCTGCTGACAACTTGATTGTGAACTTCTTAGCCTCCAAAAGTGTGAGACAATCGATGTTTGATGCTACCCTGTGTGTGGACTTTTGCCATGGCGGCCATAGAAAACAATATAGTCTTGTTCTTGGTTGAAGAATGAGGTAACGGGTGCAGTCATTTTTAAGACCCTGGCCAAGGCCACACATGAAGTGAAAGAGCAGAGTTCAACTGTGGAGCGTGTGACGCAGTGTTCTCTCCGCGCAAAACCGCCGCCCTCCTCTGTGACCTCTGACCACCGTGTCCCGCATGGGGCTCTGTACACCTTTCATGGTTTGGTTCTCAGGACTGTTCTGTAAAGAGAGATGAGGTTCTGTGATTCCCATCTCAAAGAGAAGGAAACCGAAGTCACATGTAGCCCTATGCAAGGCTGGGCCTGGAATGTGGGTCTCCTGACTCTTCGGACAGGGCTCTTGTCATTTAACCTGCCCCACTCCCTGGGCACTTTTCTAGCCAGTACGATTTCCTGAGCCCCTGCCTCCTAACTGAGCCCCACAGGGCTTCCAAAAGAAATAGAAATACACAGTCTTTCTCTCAACTGCACTCTACAGCCAGACAATACAACTAGGCTCTGGATTTCTTAACCAATGCCGAGGAGACAAGAACCCTACTCATGACCTAATGGGCTTTGAGGAAACACATGGGTGCAGGTTCCTCATCCCATGTCTATTTCTTTATCCCAGGGTACCCACCATCTGGGACTATCAGCTCCTGGGCTGCTCTCATCACCTGGGCACCCGTCCTGAATATCAGCTCTCTGAAATGAAACTCCACCAATCCTGTGGACATCTTAAATTGGATCAAATGTTTTCTCACCACCCCCAAATCTACACCTGCACAAGCTCTCCTGCATTACTCCCTGAGATATGATGTTTCATGCATCCCCTTAGCTAGACTATGATACCCAGATGTGTGGTCAATCACTAGTGCAGATGTTGCTGTGAAAGTATTTTGTAGATGTGATTAATAGCTATGAACAGTTGCCCTTAAGTAACGGAGGTTACCCTCAGTAATGTGGATGGGCCTCACCTACTCAGTTGAAGATCTTAAGAACAAACACAAGGTTCCCAAAGGAGAAGGAATTCTGCCTCAAGACTGTCATGTAGAAATCCTGCCGATTTCCAGCCTGCTGGTCTGGCCTACAGATTTTGGACCTACAGTAGACACTTTCATATGAGCCAGATCACATGAGCCAGATCACATGAGTTCCTTAAGATAAATCTCTCTCTCAGATACACACACACGCAAACACATACACACACACACACGCATGCACAAACACCCTACTGGTCTGTCTCTGCATAACCCAAACGGATAGTTCCCCTACTTGCCAGGCTTCCTCCCCTCTTCTAGCCTCCAAACTGAGATACTCGCATGCCACATGGCTGCTCAGAACTGATTTATAACAGGGAACCAAACTGAGTAGAAATTGAGTGCTGGCGTGAATAGCTTACACTAAGGAGAACTGACAGTTTATGCATTTATTCAACAAATATTTATCAAGTGCATTCTGAGTCTGAGGCAGTATGCTTGGAAAGTACCAAAAAGTCAGCTGGGGATAGAACAAATCTGAATTGACTGAATCAAGAGAGACCTGATGAGCAGGAGTCTGAGATGAACTCAACTGTTTCTCAAACAAAGGTAGCATTCGCAGGAACAGCTACTGTTGCTGTGGTCTGTATCCTCCCTGAAGGTGGCTGTTCCTTATCCATCACTTTAACCCCATCAAAGGTACATGGTAATTATAAGTCTTCACTAAGAAGCAACAGAATGAAAAATCATGGACTCGGGAGCCAGACTGCCTGAGTTTAGTCCCAGATCTGACATTTACTAACTTCATGTCATATATGTCTATTTCTTCATCTGTAAAAATGGATTGTCATGCAAATTTGATGAGAATGTCTTTGTAAGATGCTTGTAACAGTGTCTGATAGATGCACACTGAAGTATTAGCTATTAGGTTTAATAAACCTATATGAATTGCTCCCCACTGCAGTCCAACCTGGATCCATACTCCAGCCTGAGAGTTGTTTTTAAAATGTATTTAAATTTTATAAATGTGATCATATCAGCCTTCTGCTTAAAATAACTCAGTGGCTACTCGTCACTTACATGACAAAGTTCAAGCTTCTTAGCATGGAAAATAAAGCCCATCTTACCTGTTCCACTTCCAGGTCTTTGCTGCAGGCACTTCATCCCATACTGTTCACTGCTTTCCCCTCATGTCTGCTTTTTCCCGCCTCCTTATCTGGATTCATACTCATCTAATTGCCTCCCAACCATCTAAAAAAACTCATCCCCAGCCTTATGATAGGCAAGATCTACAAATAACTAATATAACTCAACAAAAAGAAAACAAACAACTTAGTTTAAAAAATGGGCTGAAAGATTAATAGACACTTCTCCAAAGAAGACATACAGGTGGCTAATGGGCACATGAAAAAATGCTCATCATCACTTATCATCAGGGAAATGCAACTCCAAACCACAGTGAGATCCCACCTCACATCTGTGAGAATGGCACCTATCAAGAAGACCAGAAACAATCAGTTTTGGCAAAGATGTGGGGAAAAAAGAAACCCTTAAACACTATTGGTGGGACAATAGACTGGCCCAGACCCTCTGGAAAATAGTATGGAGGGTTCTCCAAATATTAAAAACAGATCTACCATATGATCTGGCAATCCCACTTCTAGGTATCTACCCAATGAATGCAAAAACACTAATTCAATGGAATATCTGCACTCCTATGTTCATTGCAGCATATAATATCAAAGTCACAGAAATAACCTAAGTGCCCAGTGGCAGAAGAATGGATTAAGATGTGGTATATATACACAATGGAATACTACTCCGCTTTTTTTAAAAAGAAAAAAGTTGAAATCTTCATTTGCAGCAACACAGATAGAATTGGACAGTATTATACTAAGCAAAATAAGTCAGAAGGAGAAAGACAAATACTGGATGATTTCACTCATATGTGGAATATAGAGAAACAAAACAAAGGAACAGATAAAACCAAACCAATACAAACCTTAGAAACCTAACTGTAGAATTGAAGCTATCAGATGGGGAGGGTAAGAGTGGGAAGCAAGAGTAAAAGCGGAAGGGGCCCAGTGGACTGCTGTGAGTACCATGGTGGCTAGCATGGTGTGGTAACATACATTTGAAGAGTATGAGCCTAACCTCTGAATCATATACAGTGTTGTATGCAATATTACCTCAATGTAATATAATACAATTTCAAAAAGGGGGAAAAATTATAACTCTTCCCTAGCTTTCAATACCCAGCCCAAATGGCATCTGCTCTTCAATGTGATTCCCCTAAAGGCACTGATTGCTTCCTTCTCTGAGCCGCAGCCCTCTGTCTATACCTCTAATCAAAGCACTTATTTACTGCATTTTATTATTACTTATTTATCTTTCTCTCCTTAAATAGATCCTGATGTGAGATCCATTGAGGAGAAGGTGCTTTCTTGTCAAACCATAAATTTATAATAATATATTTTGGTATAGAAAATGTGCTTAACCTGAACATGCAATATTTACTTGATAAGTATGGAAAGTAGAAAGCAAGAGAAGGGGAGCGGAAACAGGTGATATTATGAGCATCATTTTTCTCTATGGCTCCTGGGTGGGCAGCATTGAGCCCTGGGACCCTGAATGTCTGTCTGGAGACCCAGTACTCCAGGCAGCAGGATGAGTGACCTAAATAGTCTTCTTTTAAATTTTTTTTCTTGTTCTTTACCCTGCTGGTCTCAAAAACAAACAGAAAAAGAATTGGAAGGCAGATGCTTCAGGCAGCCCAGGTACATCTTCTGCTGGGGCCTTGCCATGGCTACCTCGCAAACTCATTGATCCTCCTTCCCTGAGGCTTGCATATCCCACATATAATGGAGCACCCTCAGAGAAATAATCAGAATTCCAGTCTGGGACCAGAGAAGCTTTCAGGCCATACATAGAGATCCAGCCTTAAGAATCTGGGATGTCCCCTGGCATTCCAAGGATAGGAGTCAACTAATAGGACATCTGAAGTTCAAGACTCTTTGCCTTCATGGTCATATTAGCTCATTTCTTCCTATTGAAAAGTACAGTATGTGATACAGCAGTGTAACCCCAAGGGCATTTGCAGCCAAGGGTTTTATGATATCAAAGCATATGGTGAGCTTTCAAATATCTGTGTGAAAGGAGGGGAGAAAAGCATAGAAAAACAAAAACATTTATATTTGACATAAGAGGATATCATGTAGTTTTTCTTTCTTTTTTTTTCTGCAGCAGCAATTTGCCTAATGATGTTTTGCTCAGACTAATATTAAAGTAAGTTTGTATTCCTTGAGCACACACTGACTGCTGTAGCAAGGCATCAGCAGAGTGTGCCAGAAGCCAACCTGGGATCCAACATTTGGCACATATCACCCCCAACTGGATAATCATGTTTTTAAAAATTCAGTGTCATATTCAAGGAGGCTGGGTATATGTCCAGGTTATTTGTGTGTTGACTAACATCTGTCTGGCATCTCTTTATTTATGACATGTTTTCACAGACAGCTTCTGGTTTCCTCTCCTGAGGCAGTTCCTATGATTCCCATTTTATACAGAAGGATTCTGAGGCTAGGGGTAGCTAGTGGTTTAGAGGAAAGATGGTGTAATAGTGGAAGTGGTATTGAACCCAGGTTTTCTGTCTCCAAGTCCATACACTTCCATCAATCTGTCCTTATGGCATAATAGGTACGGTTCTCTATGTCAGGGCCGCATAGATCTTTCAAGATCCTTTCTAATCAGAGGATACTATCTATGATCTTATACCAGCCTGAGCATCTAAAACTTTCCTGAAAATATGAGTTTACTAATTTTGCTTTATAATGTCCTGCTATACCTTTGATTGACAAATGAGAGAGTTTCATACCCTGTTCTTGTTTTTCCCCTTAACTCTTGACTAGTGTCTTCTCTCTCAAGAAAAGTTAAAAAAAAAAAAAACAGACAGCGATTAAAAATGAGAGAAATAAATGCCAACATTAAATTAATGCCCACCATTTTTGCTGGATATATGACTCGTTTTTCAAAAAGGTTTGTTTCATTTCAGAAAAGACTGTCTAGAAAAATGGAGAACAATTCTAAGCAAACCAGTGAATCATTTCTAATACTGCTTAATACTCTGTTACGTTATAAGAGAACAGAAAATAATGAATAGTGTTCTAGTCCTTAACACTAAGTAACATAATAGCCCATATAATGGAAATATGACTCCCTAAATATAGAATTTTAATATTGGTTATTTATTGAGCATTCCACTTCCAAGAAGCTCAAGGTGTTTTATCAACATTACTTTGGTAAGTCTCACTTTTCTCCTTCGTATTGCTTGTGTTGTTCCACTTTATAGAAGAAGGAAAGTGGCAGCTAAGGCCACTCAATAAGTCAAGGTCATTGCCAAGATAGTACTTAGTCTCCTCATACCAGATTTCCAACCAGCCAAGTGAAAGTCGATGTGTTAACATCTGGGTTGTACAGGCAACAAACCCATCTGGTTGTTTCGTGTGGAGAGGAATTCATTGCATATGTCTTTTTTCCTCTTGGAGTCTGAGGTGAGAAGTGCATGTTAAACCAATGATCATCCAGATAATCTATCGTAGACACACTGAGGGAGGCTATCTGAGTGTTCCTGGGGCGAGACAAAAAGAAATTACCTCCTTCTGCCTCTCCCAGAAGGAGTCATGGAAATTGTGTTCTTTTATCTTTCAGCCCTAGAGAATGTTTTATTGAACATTGATCCAGCTGGGAATTGAAAGTAACTCTCTATCAATTGCCAGTTAGTTCCAAAGATTGGCAAAAACCACCTGGAGGAGAGGATGAGCATTTGTCATTGGTTCTGCTGGAGAGGGAATGGGGTGTAGGGAAGGAAGAGAGTTGACATCACTTGTTTGTAAGTAGAAAATGGTTTCTAGACTCCACATTTCCCATTCACAGACAGAGGAGAACCTATCACACATCTGACCTACTCTGTCTATCTGGGGAGACTCAGAGGGAACTGAGTTCCAAAGGTTGGATCAATGACTTCTAACAGTCATCTTTCCAGAAGAGAGCCTGATGTTACCCAAATAGCTTCCCAGGGAATTCTGGGGGAACCCTCATGATGCATGTATTGTAACTCACAGAAACTCTAGGAATTATGGAAAGTGACTGGAGCTAGATGACTTTCTCCTTATAAGCATCTTTAACGTGTGTCACTGGAGGACAGAAAATAGTATTTCTTGTCCACTGAGGGAGCATCCATATAAAAGGAGACTGCCTCCTTTGTCACCCACCACCAACCCCTCCCCTTTCACTCATGGCTACCATCATTAGACAGGGAGCGAGCAGACACATATGCAGCCCTTACTGTGTCTAAACTTGGTGAGTTTAAAAAAAAAATGGGATAGGTTTGATATTATTCTCTTGTTACCAAAGAGCAATGGGAGTGAAGAAAAGCTAAGTGACTTGCCCAGAGTCCCATAATTCATAGGTGCTGTAGCCAGGATCAAACCCTGGGAAACCTGGCTCCAGAATCCGTGTTTTCAGTCACTACCTGTACCTGTATTCCCTGACTGTGTTATCCTTCTGCATTTGGCTTCAGACTCTGGGAAAGCAATTAATTCTTCCTATAATGTTATTTCTCCCGGTACACATAGAATGGAGCATCAGTGGATTAATAAGTTCTTTTTAAGGATAAGAGGAATTTTCAACATGCAAAGGGTGTGTAGTGGCAGTTGGCAGCTCTCTGAGCAACTCCACTGCCAACATTCAAAGGCTCTCACCACACTAAGATCATGGTTAGTGGGTGTCCAGCCCTTTGGATCTCTCCCACCATCAGACAGCATCAAGGATGCTGGCTCTGACGTTTCATTCTGAAACACTGTACAAAAGTCAAGGGCACCAGTTCTAATTTTGGTGCTCTCTAATTTTCAATTCCATCTGCAGGGCTTGACCTATCCTAGATGTTAGGGGCATAGAATCTATATGACCAATTATCTACCTTCAAAGTGGTTGAATTCACCAGGAGGAACTAACCCAACTTGCAGTCGACAGAGATGCATATAAATCATACAAATACCTATAAATACAACAGAGTCAAGTAAATGATGATGGGTCATAAATAAAAAATGTTTAAGAGTAATTTAAGAGAGCGAGAAAGAGTAGGTTGGGATACTGCTAGCTTTGGGGAGGAGGCGTGGGATTAATTAGGAAGTTTATTGGAGCAAGTTGTGAAGCTAGAAAGGAGAGGAAGATGCGGTACAGCAGTCATTTAAATGAAGGAGAGCTTGGCATCTCCACGGCATTGCTTGATGAATGAGCACCAGAGAAACTGAAGACATCGCCAATGATGTGAGCAAAACACTCCCCTCCCTGATCTCAGTTCTTCCATCTGTAAATATGGAAAACTGGGTATTGAAATCAATATAGCAAGCATTAGTTCTTCAGAAGAAAAGTGTCACCATCGTAGATCCTTTGGCTTAAGGAAAACCTATTATTTGGAAGAAATGCCTGTGGCATGATACCTTATTTGCCCTAAGCGCCAGTAGTAACTTGGGTGTCTTTTGGGAAGAAAGCAATCAAAAGCCTCCACATAGAAAAAATGGTAGGCGGTCAGAGTGTTGCAAGTAACATACTTCTCTTTGGCATCATATAAACAGCTTGGGCTCAGCCCACGCCAAGGCAGTATAAGCTCAAACCCAAATCTCAAATCACTGCCCATTCCTTGCTCTTCTGGTTGGCGTCAGTCAATCACAAGTGGAATCAGATGTTGCCTTGCCAACGTGACTGATAGGTTTCCAGCAGAGCTGGCTTTATGTCTTGGTCCTTGTTTGTGTGATGTTCTGCGTTTTATAACCTGAGTCTCCAGGAATTTTTCCCACGCCTGTGCATCATTCCTTATCATCCATAACCAAATAAGGCAGCTTTAAATAGTACTGTCATTTTCCTCAATTTCACTCCTGGTGATATAATCAGGTATAGATTTCTGACATTGAGCATCTAATGGGGTTTCAGATTCAGAAAGCAACAATAAAAGATTTTTTCTTTTGGATATCTCTCAATTGAGAGACACAGTGAAATAATCATGTATGACAGGGCTCATGGAAATCACGGGGTCTGGAAGGACCCAGGGCGTGAACAAGCTCGTGTTTTCTGCTGCAGCAGGTGGTAAGACATGATCAGCTCCTTTATATTTTTCCGGACTCTATGCGTGCATCCTCTGTGTCTTCCTGTGTCTGCCACTGGCTCTTAGGATAACAGTGAAGACAATGTCAGCCCGTGACGGACGAGGGAAGGCCCAGCAGGGGACTCTGATTCTGCTGCTCTTGAGTCCTTCTTCCTGTTAGAGAATCTACAGAGTGATGGACCAGACATGCTCAAATGGGCTTTTCTCCCCATCTCTCTTCTGTTCCCCCAGGGACTGGGCTGTGTGCCTCAAGTTGTCTCCTGGTCCCAATAAATCCCCTGAGTGCTCTGTGCAGAGCAAGCTTGAATGCCCTGTGAGGCAGAGAACTTGCAGCTGGTATCAAGTTCTCATTCATCATATCAAGTTCCTGGCCCATACTGGTTCCATATTGGGAAAGAAAACCAATTTCTTTTCTTTTTTTAAAAGATTTTATTTATTTTCATGTAAAAGAACTGGGGTACAGGCCAGAGCTACAGGGGGGGGAGAGGATTCACCAGAGACAGAGTGGGGAACAGAACAGGCAGACTGACATTCACTGCTGAGGGGAGCAGGGGGTGAGACAAAAGAGATCTGCTGTGCCATGTGGATCAGCTCTCTGGCTGGGACACCATGGCAGCCATCATGGAGTAGTGCTGAGATTTTAACCCCTTGGCCATCAGGGAGGTCCCAAAGAAACCAATTTATGAAGGACCACCTAGAGGTCACTGTCACACTTCTGAAGGGCAAAAGGGAAAAAAATGATAACCCCATTGGCAGAGAGTGTAAGCTATTTATTTCTGCTCTTTGACCCGCTGGGCTGTGTCCTCAGGTGAGAATGTACAGCTGTACCCCCTTGTGGTTCAGGAATATGTCTATGAGGAGAAGCTATTTGACTCCAACAGGATCTTGCAGAACTGTCCCCCTCCCCTGAACCACCACCACTGGATGCTGCAGTGGGAGCAGCCGGTGTTACTTCAAGTTCCTCAGTGTGTTCTGCATGTCTAGCTGCCAATGGATAATGAAATCTCAAAAAACTGGTTAGAAATAGCTCCGCATTGGCCTAGGTATTTCCCCTTTGTGTTTCTGGACACCCCATATAAAAGCAACATTCCTTGATATTCACAGTAGGTCAGGCCATTATGGAAATGACCTTGAGTTGGAAAGTATCTGTTTATGGAACCCCTGAGCTTATGATTGCTTTTCAGTCCCAGGAATGTACTTCCTGGATACCTGAAATCATAAGAGCATATCATTTTCAATGGAGAATGTTCCTTAGGAAGCATCTAGTCCAGTGGTTCCCTAGTAAAAGAAACAAACCTGAAGCAAGACCCAGGTGGCAATGGGAAGCAGGAGAGAGCAAGCACTTTCTAAAATGGCGGCTCCCACTCAACTCCAGCCCATTGGAAATATAGCCCAGTCATGTCAGCTCACCCCATTTTTTCCAAAAATAGCCAGAAGTCTGGATTTTTATATGTCATCTCCCAATCGTTTTAATGTGGGCAACTAATCCAATATGGGTAAACATTGCAGGGCAAACAAAGCAGAGTTGCCTGTGGATTACATGTGGCTTGGAGGCCACCCATGATCTTGGCCCACTCCAGTCAAAGCCAGAAAGGGGTGCGGACTTGCCCAAGACACACAGCTAAAGACTGCAGCAGATTGTTGAACTCGATGCTTCTTATTCCATTTTGCTTTTCTGCAGAAAATGATGGGGAGCTCGGAGCCCAGGTTTCGGTTCCTGGCTCCACCCTCAGGCTCCTACGACTCTGGCCAAGCACATCCTTCGGTTGGGGACAAACCAGGTTTTCCCACAGCATCGTGGGACAGCCTCAGGCTTTGTGTTAGAAAACGTCCATTTGAGTCCCAGCTCTTGCACTTATCAGCTGCATAACCTTGGACATCCCTTGACTGGCCTGGGTTTTGATATCTTCACCAACGAAATGAATAATCATCTGGTCTCATGGCACCGTGTTGAGGTTTGCACAAGAAGGACTCACTGTGTGTGAGATCACCCTGTGGAGGGAAAGCCAAGGCTGCCTGTTGAGTGAGCATCCTTTGGAGAAGACTTGAGTGCCAACGAGGGGTGCTGCTGTGACATCGACATCGTTGATGCAGAGGCACTCCTGAGCCGACACATGCCACCCTGGAGGACCTGGGGCTGCATTTGCGGGGCACTGAGGGCTATTTGCTTACTTAGCACAAAGCCTCCCTCACCCCAGGAAGTGATGTGGCCTGGGCTGTCTTTGTTACACCTGTCGAGATCACAGCTGGGTGGGCTTCCCCTACACCTTCAAGCCCCAGTATCATTCAAACCAATCACCCAGAGCCCAAGGCAATGCTATCTAGAGCCAGACCCATACTCACCAAACCTCTGCCCTGCCCTGCCCTGCCCAAGAGTCCACCTTGACTGAACATGTACAGTGAATTGTGCTTTTATCTCTGTTTCCAGGGACGCAGACCTGGCTATTTCTCCTTCCTGGACCCATTTTCTCCGGGCGTCTGGCTCTTCATGCTTCTAGCCTATCTGGCGGTCAGCTGCGTCCTCTTCCTAGTGGCTCGGTACTCTCCTCTCCCCTTCCCTGTCCTCACACGCCACCTCGTGTCCACCTCAGGAAACTGCAGGGGAGGGGGTGGGGAGCCAAGCTGGGCGGGTGAGACCTTGGTGCCAAAATAGAGAGATGGGAGTGGATAGGAGACCTGACAGCTCTCTGCCAGCTGTCTACCTGGCGCTTCCCACCAACCAGTAGCATATTCCCTCGTGCACAACGTGGACAGGTGAGCTTGTTCGAACTTGCTTCTGTCCCCTGCCTCTTGCCCTCCAGCTGCCCAGTCTGGGGCCTGGGGCCCCTTGCTTGTGTAGGAGCCAGGGGGTGGGGGGTGGGGGACAGGAAGATCCCTCTGATTAAGCACAATGTGTCTGGCTACCCTGGCATCTGCCCTTGCCAGGATCTGCCACAAAGTGCTGAGTGACAAGAAACAGAGTCTGCAAATCTGGAGCGGGGGTGGGGAGGGGACTGGAGGCCTTGGTGGCGCAAGTGAGGGAGAAAGCCTTCCGGCAGAGGACCTAGCTCTTCCGCAGCCAGTATCTGGTGTGAAAACACAGCACTGTGTCAGATGGGAACCACGTGGAAGGGCAGAGTGGAGAGAGGTGTTTGCAAGTAGAGTTGAGAAAAATGGTTCAGAACAGAGGTTGGGGTGAATAAGGCCTCTCCTTTTACTCTCCCCCTCCACTCAATAAAAAGAGACTGTCCTGGCCCACAGAGGTACCAGAGGAGCATCCCATAGTTCTGGCCTTCTGAGAATGTGCACGGAGAGGGCTGTTTGTGGGACCAGCTTGGGTTTCTGGAGAGCCAACTTACTCCCCAGAAGCAGAAGAAGCTTTAGCGACTCATCGGTCATTACTCAGAATCTCTGCTTCCTGCTCAGCGTTTATTTGCCATTCTAGAAGGCCAGAAAGTACAGAAGCAAGGAACTGAGGATGGCAAACATCTGAAACAGTCAGGGCCAGCTCTCTAGAAGCATGCCTTCAGGGGACAGTGACAGGGCCAGCTGATTCTACAGTGTGCACCCCAACTCTTCTGGTGGGGTCTTCCCCCAAGAACTCACCTATTTGATGGCTCCAGGAGATTGTGTGCTCATTCAGTTAGAACTACAGGGCATCTAATCTAACTGCAGAGCTGTTTTTACCCTACTGAGGGGACCTTCAATCACCCAATATCTGCCCTTTCCAGGGGAGGTCAAAGCCAAGTTCAGGGAAGTCATCCACTAGAGTTGGCAGAGAAAGACCTCATTTACAACCTGGAAGTCGTCAAAGCCTGCTGTGTGTGCCGCTCAGGTGCCATCTTCCTTGTTGAGTTTATGGGCATCATCACTGTCAAGTGTCTGTTGTCAGTGATAACTGGCGAGCCAGGCAGGAGATGGCATGCTGTCCACACTTCCCCTCTGCACTTCACCAGTCTGACTGCTGCCGCTTTTTTGGAAACTGCCTACTTGAATCCTGGCCCCACAGCTGTGTAATTCTCTCTTGCCCCCTGTGATTGAGCCCCTGTGTGTAGCAGGCCACAGCTCCCAGGGGATCTCAGGGGCCTGGAAA